>NW_022103928.1:29187985-29219386 GCF_000313985.2 Echinops telfairi | reverse complement strand
CCTTTTTTTTTTTTTTTTAACCAGTTAAACTAAACCATTGTTTGATTTTAAGACTTCAGGGGATATTTTTGGTCTAAGGTTTAAAGATTATCTCCAGGAGATAGTTTCAGGGGTTCTTTCAACTTTCATGGCTCCAGGATGCCTGGAGTCTAAGAGAATTTTAAATTCTGGTCTGCATTTCCCCCCCTATGAGCAGGAGTTGTCCCTGGAATTGTTGTTCTTCACCTCTCCTAGGGCCACGCCTTTTGAACAGGGCTAAGAAAGTTCTTATTCCTGAATCAGGGTAGCATGGTTTTTTGGGTTTTTTGCAAGCTGTTTTTTTTTCCTTTTGCATAGCATCAGCTTCTAATTGTTTGTAAAAATCTGAGCAGAAGTCACCCATTAGAATACCAATGACAGGTCCATATCCCACCTGCTCCTTGTTAGAGAAATATTTGTCTACCCCAAGAACATAAATATATTCTCTTAGGTAATATTCAAGACTTTTTATTATTTTACCTTTTACTTTACATTTAGATCATCAGTCCATCTGAAATTCGTTTCAGTGTGTGGTATAAGTAGGGGTCAAAATATTTTTTTTCATTGAATGGATAGTCAGTTGATCCAACACCATGTATTAGAAAGGCCACACCATGCCCCCGGGTATGACGTTGTTACGCTTTCCCAGAATCAAGCGACCGTTTTCTGTGTGGGTGCATTTTTACACGCTTCTTCCTGCTCCATGATGTATCTGTTTATGTTTGCGTACATGTTACACTGCCCATATGCTTGCAGCTTGATAGTAACATTTGATCAAGGTTGATAGTGGACATTTTTTGGCTCCATTCTTTTCAAAATCGCTTTGGTTATTCTAGGCCCATTTGCTTATTTTGCCTTCTGCTTTTTTTGCTTTTATTATTATATTAGATAACTTGTTGTTGACAGTTAGATTTGACAGCATTGCTTTTGCTTGTTCCCCTAAGAATGTTATGGTTTTCGTTATTTAGGTTCTTAACCCCTTTTGAACTTGAATTTGGGTGTGATGTGAGGCGTAGGGTCTGCTCCTGCTTTTGGCATGTGGGAACCCAGTTTCCCAGCGTTATCCCTGTTCAGTGGACTTCGCCATCCTTGTCAAACATCAGTTGGCCATAGATGAGTGGGTTTGTTTCTGAACTCCCAGTTCTGCCCCAGGGCGCTCGAGTCCTGTGGCTGAATAGAGGATGTTAGCATGTCTTTAGCTGTTCAGGGCCTCTTCCCGTTTCAATAAAGTTGATGATAGGTTCTTCCATGTATGAGAAGAAGGCTGTTGGAATTTTGATTGGACTTGCATCTAAGCTGCAGATGGCTTTGGGTGGTATTGACTTGTTAACAATGTTAGGTCTTCCAGTCCATGAACATGGAACATCTTTCCATTTATTTAAGTCTTAAATCTCTGTCAGCAATGCTTGGTAGTCTTCATTGTACAAGTCCTTCCCATCCCTGGTTAGATCTTGTCCTAGATGTATTATTCTCTTCGATGCTGTTGGGAATGGAATTGTTCCCCAGATTTTCCATGGCTGCTATCTAGAAATCCAGCTGACTTTTGTTTATTGACCTTATGCCCTGCTAGATCCCTCTATTACTTTGGAACTTTTCTTGTGGTCTCTTTGGGATTTTTTAAAAAAATGTCTGATTGCACGATGAATTTCTAACATAATAGGTTTATGGGCATTGGTTTATAATTATGGGTGGTATGTAACTCAGACTCCATAACCTTGGGAATTGCTTGTATTTCAATTTGTATTTTGGAGATACTGCATTTTCAAAAAGGCCAAGGGTCAAATGTATTTGAACTCTTTGGAAAACCTGCCCAGTTTGAATTTTGGAGATACTGTATTTTCAAAAAGACCGAGAGTCTAACGTATTTGAACTTTATGGAAAACCTGCCCAGGTCTTGAGCCTGGATGCTCTCCTTCCTTGGGTGTTTGGGGCTGTGTTAGCCTGTGTGCTCTAGAAAAACAAAACCAACGACACTTATAAATGTATAAGAAAAAACTTGATATCGAGCAGATGTCCCAGCCCAACTGAAGTCCCTGGGGGACCGATGCTAGCCAGAACCTTCTTCCACTCATGCAGACTGCTGAGACAGGAGTGGGAATCGGGGAGATTACAGGCTGGCAGGTGTAGCATTGAGTGGATCCAAGGTTGGGGGCAACACGGCAGGGCACAGAAGGCTCCCAGAATCAGCGCCTGCATCGGGCGGCACTGGAGGCAGACGCAGAATCTCATCAAGGAGGAAGGGTAAAGGACCAACGAGAGTTCTCCCTGTCTCGCTCACTAAAGGCCTGTGCCCAAAAGAGGCATCAGGTGTCCAACCTGATTGACAGGTTGGACTCCACCCTCCCTTCACATAGGTTCACGTTGACATAACATCTAACCATCACCGGGCTATGTTCACATCATAGGGCCAGAGACCTTTATTTCCCAGACAGCATTGTCCCCGGGGAGGGGTGAGGCAGCCTCCTTGCATCCGCGTCCGTTCCCTCTGCTGTGCTTGTGTTTGTCCTCAGACCCCGTGTCCCCTCCTTCCTGGATTCATGAGATGCCAACGCCTCACAGAATAAGACAGCTCTCTGAGGACTCCGTGTAAGATCTCAGCCATGTTCCTCCTTTGCTCCTCCTGGTGTTGGGTTTCCCTACTGGGGAGTGGTGATTTCCACAGGGGCCCCTGCTCTGTGGGGCTCTGGTGGGAAGGGCGTCCCACCCCCAACTAGGGCTGGCAAGTGGAGCAGGGTGGCTGGGAGGCTGCTCCTTCCTAAGAGCTGGACACCTTGAACTCATAGAGCTGGAGGGTCAGCTCTAAGGCCTATTTGTCCGGAGAGGCCAGGGTGAGGGGTGGTGAAAAATATGCTACTGGGTGCCCAGAATTCCTCTCCCGGAGCTAAGAGCTGGGTTTGTGAAGGACCCGCAGGCATTTCAGAGTGAACTTTGCTTCCCTGGAATTCGTGAGGTCTGAATGAGGACCTTGAACCTCCCCTTCCTCCTCCTCTCCCTTCCTCTTCCTCTCCCTTCCTCTTCCTCCCCCTCCCTTTGCTGAGGAACTGGCTTTCTGGGGTCACATAGCCCAGGTTCAAGCTAACTTTCGCCGGGTGGTCAGTTGCTCACTTGTGCTGTGTTTGCTCCCTAGAATCGACGTGGTGAGCCAGCTTCAGGCTGGGTCCCACAGGAAGATCTGTTAGACCAGACACCCAGGTACTCCAAGAATGACTGAGCTGTGACCTGGCTAGGCTCCAGGCTGTGCTGTGAGCGGGTGGACCAGGTGACACTTGGGAAGGTGGGACAGGACATGTCCCACAAAGGAGCAGGAGAGTGTAGGGAGAGGAGTTAGGATTGAGTGATGACGGCGTGGTTTGAGGGCTGCACTAACCTGAGCATCGAGGTCCTGTCTGCACAGAGTCAAGAGTGGACCTGCGCAGGGCCTCTGCCTCGCTGCCCTGCTGTTTCTCGGCTATTTCTACCTGTGTGTGTGACCCTCCTCGGGTTGGGCCTATTGTGGCTGGAAGACAAGAGCCAGCCAAGCTCCAAGGTCCCCTTTTGTTTATCCACCTTGCAGGTGTTGTAAAAAGCATCCAGGAACCCAGGGCTGCAGGTGACACCCCCTTACACACACACACACACACACACACACACACACACACACACACCCGCAAAAGAGCACAAAGGCTGGGGGAGCTCAGGCTGCTGCATTATCTGGTTATTTTGCTCGGACCCCACAAACATCCTGTTCCAACAGGGGCCTTCAGAGGCGGCACGCTCCTTGCCTACCCACAGGTGCAGGGGTTGGTCTGTAGTTTCCAAGGAGGGAATTCTTTAGGGCTTTAATGTGGTGGGGAGGGGACTGTCAAGAAGGGTCAGGACTTCCTGCTGGGGTGATCAAAGGGAGGCTGGCATTCCCAGATTCTTGCGATCTTTTTAAAACATAATGTTTATTGAACGGTCCATCCTTTTAGGAGATCGTAAATAAATAAAGGTCGGACTCCTCCCAAGGCACTCACGGTGGCCAGTTTCTTGGGACCGCCTCCAGAAGTGGAAGTGCCCAAATGCATGTCCAAACATCCCCTTGAAAAGACAAAGGATGGCTTTCTATTCGCACGGCTGCATGCCATGCTTGTAAAATGCTTCGCAGCACATCGCAGGCGCTGCTCCACCACAGTGCGTGCGGGTATGCCCACTCCCGCATGAGACTGCATGGCACTCACATTGATGATGTGCGGCGGCTGCCTTAGGACGGAGATCTCGGTCACAGAGGGGGCTCGGGCGGGTGTCTGCGGTGCTGTGTCACTGTTGTATTGGCATCTTCTGATGCCACAGACCAGCTCAGGGTGGTACTGAGGTGACTTGTGTGATGCTGAAAGCTGTGATACCGATGGGTCAAATCCCAGCAGGGCCACCCATGGAGGAAAGGTCGGAGCAGAGGGCACAGAGGCAGAGAGTAGGAAGAAAGGTTAGTCAAGGAGCCACATCCCCAAATCAGCCCATGACAACCTTAGGGCTCCCAACAGAACCTGGTCCAGCTCACTCGCTGTGGACATGTCGTCCGCAGGGGACTGGAAGAGAGCATGTTTGGTGAGGCAGAGGGCTGACAGGGTGGGGAAGACTGGGTGGCATAGGTTAGCACAGTACCAGCCACCGTGGATGGAGAAGCCAGAGGTGCAAAGTGAAGCCGCGACATCTCGTTTTTTGACTTTTGATGCCTTTGATTCCTATGAATCTTTTGTGAGTCAGTTCTAGCACCATCGATTCCCCCTTTTACCACCCTCCTTATTAATTGCCCTTTATTAGTAGTGTCTTTCTAAATCTGATCTGTATCTCTCTTTGGCAGTTGCCAACATGTATATACTCATAGGCCTAGTTTAAGACATACATAAAAATCCACAAATCCTAATATTGAAGTCTAGCCATCAAGAGAAGTTGGATGACCTTGGTATTTGGTCAGTGGTGGTACTGTAATAACGCCACTTGTGGAAGGTGCTGGGTCGTCGGGATTCCCCCTGGGCAGTAAGTGTGGTGTTGTCTAGTCGGAAAAGAGTTAGAGTTGTCTGTGTGGTCCTTTACTGTTTCTTCTTATAACATCTCACTGCCCCCACCCCCCATCTACCCACCGGCTTTAGCGAAGCGTTCAGCATTTAGGTCTTTGTTTCAAGCAACAAGGAGCCCTGGTGGCGTTGTGGTGATGCTTCGGGCCGCAACCTGCAAGGTCTGAAGTTTGAAACCACCAGCCTGCTCCTCGGGGAAAGACGAGGCTTTCAACTCCCACGAAGCGTTAAGAGTCTTGGAAACACACAGGGGCGTTCTACCCTGTCCTATAGGGTCTCCATGAGCCCGCATCGACTTGATAGCAATTCGTTTGTTTGTTTGTTTGCTTTTAAGCAACGGAAGCCCGTGGTTCAGTTCATTAAAAGCTTAAGCCGACGCTTTCATTGTAAAATTACTAACAAACAGATGTACAAGCAGCAGAACGGTTACAAATGTGATTGTTACAACGCAGATTCGCTGTAAGTCAGGGACTGCCTTACTTGGCGCTCAGACCTGGATGAGGTCACTCAGGTGGAAGGTGTTGGTGGAGAAGAGAAGGTTGGCACTCGGTAATTTAATAAGAACCAGAGAGCGACGGAGGCGGGGCGGTGCAGGCTTGCTGGGGAGGAGGAGCAGGAGGAGGGGAGGACAAAGCTAAGTTTGAAGGACGGGCGTGGATCATGGGAAGGAGCCCTGGCTGAGAGGATGCAGGGGCACACATCTCATTAGCTTTGCTTGACCCTGCCTCCGCACCTTGAGCAGCGCAGGATCATGTCACACTTGGCCCCTGCGTAAATCTCCCACCTCTTGTTTTGCTTGGATGGCCTTCCCATTGGGTCATGGCCCATGAATTCCTTTGTCTGCAAAGGAGGGAAGCTGGGGTGAACGAGGCCAGGAGAGAGGTGGGAAGCCCGCCAAGCATACACATAAACCTGGCACATGATCAAGGAGGTTGGGAAGAGAATATGTCATTCAACCGACATGGCTGCCTGGCTGCCCCCCAGGCTTGTGATGGTTAGAGTCGCAGAAAGGGCCTTCGGGGTCAGCAACATCGGGCTGCTTGTGCTGCAGACATGGGGACAGTGAGGCTCAGGGAGAGGAAGGGAAGAGGAGAAACTGAGGCTTGGATTTCTAACCCCCCAATTCATCTGTAAAATAGGAATGGTAACGGTCTTCACCTTTATTTTATGCCGGCAAGGATTAGAGTTCCCTCGCCCAGGCCTTTCAGCTGTTGCTAATGTCCTGGCTGGCACCCTTCTTCTTTCTGCCTAAGGCCAAGGTATCTGCCCCCAAACCCCAAGTCTCTATGAGGTAGTCTTGGAGAGGCTGAGGACCATAGTCCAGTCCAGTATAAGAAAGCAATGGCGTCTGAGCTATGCAGAGAATGGGTGGGAGGAATCACCATCACCAGTATTCCAGCCAGGTGAGACTCGTGTGCCAGAGCCTAAAGAGCCCGGAGTGGCTCCTGTGTTGGCTGTGTGGCATCCAGGCAGATGGAGATTGGGCTCTGCCTGGCTATGGTGGGGTCTCAGAGACCTGGGCCAGGCATGTTGTGTTAGGGTCTGAGAGTGAGTGTTGATCTTTGGATACACGTGGGGACACAGCGGGTCTGATGTTTCCAACAGCTGCAGAGCCCCGTGTAGAGGACATCCCCAGACCGAACCCCCACCCCGCCTCCACCAGTGACCCTGAAACAGGCATCCTGGTCCTTTTGCCACACGGCCTGCTGGGACTGCTCATGGACTCCACATTCAGGAGGGAGCTGTGGGCCAGGACCTTGACCACCCATGTGCTTGTGCGTGTCCATGGGGCCAGCTCCTCCTCCAGCTGCCTGGTCCAGGCTGCTGTCACTCCCAGGCCGGGCGCCCCGGCTGGGCTCAGCATTTATTCCTCTTGTGAATGGTTCCAGTTCCCTGAGTAAAGAGACGGCTCCCATCATCGTTTTTTTTGCATTCACCCCTTTCAACAACTTCTCAATCCGCCCAGTGGCTCCTCTGTTTCCCTCCCCCGCCCCCACGCATTACCCCCCCTTGTAGTGTATTATCTTCCTCTTCACCCAAGGTAACACCTACCCACCTCTGGCCGAGGCTCCCCCTAACAACCCTTCCTCTTCACTCCTGAGAGCCACGAGAGTGTGCTGCTCTTGGTATGAAAACTTTCTGGATCCCCGCCCCCCCCTCCACCCATAACAACAGTTTCATACAATCTCTCTCTTTTTGTTTTTGACTAACTTCCACTGAGCACGGCGTCCTCAACGTCCATCCATGTCCTGAGGTGCTTTGCGGTTCCGTCGGCAGTCTTTAAGGACGCGCCGTGTCCCGTTGTGTGCCTGTGCCATTCTTCCACCTGCGGGCATTGACGGCGTTTCCCCCAGGGCCTCGGCGTGATGCTGTGACAGACGTGTGTGTGCGTGTTTCTGCTCATGCTCTGTCCTTTATTCCTGCAAGGATACACCGAGCAGTACGGCCGCTAGGTCTTATGGTACTTGTCTTCCCGATCCTCGAGGAAGTGCCGGGTTGCTGTCCACGGGGCTGGTGCGGGGTGACATGCTCTCGCCGTGTTCATTTGCTTTGCCTTCATGGCGGGTTTCGGATGGGTCCAGGATCTATCCACCAAGCCGTCATCTTTTCCTTGCCGTGGGCTTGAACCCTTCCGTGCTTGTGTTCAGGAGCATATGATGTTTTCCAAAGAGCAGGGTCCAGGCACCCCCGAGGGGCTCCTAACCAGTCAGCAGCAGGCCTGCCTGCAGGTGTCTTTGCTGTACAGAGATGGTCAACGTGGATGTAGGCAGCTGATCTGACTAATCAGTCATTTTTTTAACTTAAGGTCTATGCCTTTGGGTTTAAGAAGGTCTACCCCCACCCTGGATACCTACACCTGTCCCATTACAGACTCATTCCCATGAGCTTTCCCAGTGGATTCTAAACGTCCTTCCTTGTTAGGGTCGTGCCTTTTTATCTCTGATCCTGTCTCGGGTCGCAGTCCCGGATTCCTCTGTGTGTGGTTTTCTTGGGGTGGGGGCCCTGCCAGGGTGGGACAAGAAGGAAGGAGCCAGCTGCAGACTTAGCCCTTGGGAGCTCTGGGCATGATGGCACCACCAAGCTGGCCCCTGTGGGCTCCTGCACCTGCATGTGAGTCAGCTGCTGATGGCATTCCCTACCCCTGCCCCACGGGAGCCCTGAGCCAGGCTCTTTTCTCAGGAGGGCTATAGTGACCTGCTGTTAGCAGCCAAGGTGCATGGTAGGGCTGGGAGGAGGTGGGGTGGGTTCCCTAAAGGGGGTGTGGATGAGCCCCAGTAGCATCTCCTGTGCTCTGTGCCTGTAGGCCCTGGGGCCCATGCTGTACCTGGGACTGACTCTGCCCTCTGTTGCCACCCCCAGTCTCCACCAAGGACCTGATTGAGACTTGCTGCGCAGCTGGGCAGCAGTGGGCCGTCGATAATGATGAATGCCTGGACATCCCAGAGACTGGTATGGAGGGTGACGTCTGCAGGTAGGTGGGACCCTCCAGGTCCCTGCTGGCCTCCCTCCGTCTAACACCTGCTGTGCAGAAGGGCCCCTGGTTGTGTTTGCAGTGAGCCATCTGCTTCGCCCAAGACTGGTCTCAAGAACACGTGAACCGCCTGAGTTAGTAGCCAGCCTACCGAGCACCCTTAAGGAGCTGCACAGTACAATGCTTACAGGACTGTTCCTCCTAGGGCGCCTCACCGATTCTCTATGCACACCGCAGTCACTGCCATGGAGTGTGTGACCCACACTGACGCCTGCCTTCAGCTCTGAGCTCTTTTCCTCACATTGCTCCTGGGGACTTCCCCAGGGAAGGCCTTTCACTACCCAGCGGATTGTCCCTCTGATTTAGGGGTTTTCAGCCAAGTCCTCATCTATGCCCATAGCGTCCCTCCCCTAGAGTGCAGAGGAGAGCTTGTAAGCCATTGACCCTCTTTTCATTGAGCCAGCCTCCTTATTTAACCTGTCGAGGAAGACGGGATTCAGAGAGGCAGTGTGATTCACCCAAAGCCACGCAGTTCCTCACTGGACACCATAGCCAGGATTAGACCCCGTGTTTCTGAACTTCCAGCTCACATTGACTTCTGTAGGGGGAAAAAAATCAGTTCTAATGTGTCCCTTTCGTCCCACTCTGCTGTCCCCCTAATTTGAGGCTCTCTGGGAGTGAAAGCACGTGCCAGGCAGCCCCCTGGAGTGTCCAGCTAAGCAAAGCAATGCCAGCCACGGGCTTAAAACGACAGACATGTATTCTCCTAGAATTTCAGAGGCCAGGTGTTCAAATTCCAGGTGGCAGCGGGGCATATCCTCTCCGAAGCTCTGGAAGCAGACCCGCCTCCTCTCTTCCAGCCTCTGGCTGCCTTGCTGCTCCCTGACTTGCGGCTGCGTCCCCCCAGCTTGGTTTCCTTTGTCACATGCCATTCTCGCCATCTCTCTGTTGATCTCTGTGTACCTGTGTTAATCCGGGTTTAGAAGAGACACTCAGATATGTATAGGAAAGAGTAATCGTATATTAAGAAAACATCCCAGCCCAGTCCAGCTCAAGTCCATAAGGCCAATATTGGCCCATATGTCTGATACCAGTCCATGAATTCCTCTTCAGACTCACGCAGCACACACAGTGATGCCAAATGCAGGAAGATCACAGGCCAGTGGGTGGAAAGTCTTGTGGATCCAGTGGCGGTGGAAGCATCTCAGTGCTGGCGCGATGCCCCTCCAGCTCTCTGAGTGTGGCTGCTCATGGCTTGTCAACAGGAGGATGAAACAGAGAGAGAGGGTGTCCCGCCTCCAGGGAGGAAGAGAGGAAGTTCCCAGAATTCTCATGAGATGGCCACTCCTACAAGGAAGCGTCATCAGGCCGTGCCCTGATGGACAGGCTAGGCTCCCCCCCTTCGTTCTTTTATCGAGTTGACACGAAATCGTATAACTACCACAGTCTCCTTCTTTGTAAGGACACCAGTCGTATTGGGCTAGGGCCCAGCCTACCAGTATGACCTCGTGTGAACTGATGACATCAGCCGGAGGCCCTGTTTCCAAATGCGCTCACATTCAGAGGCCCACGGTTGAGAACTTGAGCAGCCCATGGCTTGTCTGCATCCCTCGCATGATGATAGACTCATCACTTCTTGAATGCTGGCTCTATCGCTGGATAGCCCTCCCTCGGGGGTGCAGAAACCTCCTTCCTAGGACCCTCCCCTGCCTTTGATCCCGGTTCTGACTTCTGAGGCACCTTGGCCCCAGGATACAGATAAAAGGCAGCATCTGGGGACCTGGAGACGTGCTTCCCTAGGGCTCCCACCCCCAGTCTCCCCCAAGGACCCCACCTCCACGTCCTTCTTGGCCCTGCGGGGATCTCTGTGTGCCAACCCCCTTTCCTCATGCATCAGGTCACACTCAAGACGGGAAACCCACCTGCTGTGGCAGGCTTTTCAGCTTCTGCTGATGCCCAGCCACCAACACCAGGGCCTGCCCGCTGTGTGACCTGGGGGGCACTTTTCTCCTCGGAGCCTTGGAAGCAGAGTCTGTGTCCCCTCCTGGAGCGGCTCACTGGGCTCGGGGGGCCTTTGGTTGGGGCTGAGAGCACTCTCTGTTGCAGGACAGCTCAGAAGCACTGCTGTTCCTCCTACTTGAAGGAGAAGACCTGCATGGCTGGTGTCCTGGGGGCCAAGGAGGGTGAGGCCTGTGCGGCCGAGGACAGCGATACCTGTGGCGTCTCCCTGTATCAGGCAAGCCGGACCCGGGAGTTCTCAGCCTGCAGTGGGGGAGCAAGGCTGGGCTGGGCCTGACGGTCCTTGAGGGTTGAGGGGTTGAGGTGGCCTTCACCCCTGCGGTCAGTTTCTGCATCGAAAGCATCACACATCATTTGTCATCGCTCAGTTACCTTGGAGAACACTTGTTGAGTAAGGACCAGCTGTGCCAGACTGTGAGGTTTTAGGGATAAACAAGGAATAAGATGTGAAAACTCTCCCCTTGGGAGCTTTCTCTCTAGCCAAGGAGACAAAGATCAGGATGAGCACGTAGGAAGCGTGTATGTGTGTATATATACTGTGTAGGAGGGTTTGGAGTGTAGAGGAGTGAGAATCGATAAGATAAGCAGTATCAGGGTGCAGTTTAGAGTGTGTGAGAACACTCGGTGGGGACAGTCTCACTGAGAAAGGGGAGAGCCCTGCAGGAAGAACGTCAGGTCCTGCGATGACCGTGGGAAGTGCTTTGCAGACAGTGAGAACAGTGATTCAGAGGTGGTGTAGTGGTTATGTGTTGGGCTGCCGATCCACATGGTCAGCAGTTCAAAACCACCAGTAGTTCCTCTGGAGAAAGCCTGGTCTTTCTATTCCGTGAACGGTTAGAGACTCGACGGTGGTGAGTTTGGCTTCTGGACTTTGTGACAAGCAAGTTTAGAAAGGTAAGTCAGAAAGTAGTGTTCCGGTTCACACACGCACAGGTTTATTTCAAACAAAGCACGTGTAACCGTGTCTCCGAGGTCGATGGGTGGCTGCAGACGGGTTCTCTCAGTAATTCGCTTCTTGTCTTAGGTGCATTTGGGATGGCTTGAAAGAAAGGTCCAATCAAGACAGTGCCTTCCCAGGGGATCTGCCGGGCCAATTTAAGGCAGAGATGACAGCTCTGAAGTCCCAAGGGTTAATTGTGATAGATTTTCTCAGAAGACTCAGAATGATCACAGAGGCTGATTAATAGAGAAATTGTTTTTAAAAGTTAAAAAAAAACCTGCATGGGTAAGAAAAAAGGCCAAGAAAGTTGCACTGAGCATTAAAAAAATAAGATTGATGACAATGTACCTATTCATTCTTTGAGGGACTGTTCTGTGAGGGGCTGTTCTCTAAGAATTTTGTTGGCAAACCTTGCCCTGTCACCCGACAGGCCTGCCCTTGCCCTTCAGGCTTCATTTTGTTCTAAAACCCAGAGACTATTTAAAAGGGACTCCGTGTGAGTCCCTCGGCGATGCTAAAACTGCTGCTGTGACGAGGTGTGTATCGGAGAGCCCAGAATCCACTGAGTGGCCAACACGCCCTCTGCAAACAGTCTCGGAAGTGGATCCACGCAGATCGGGGATAGATTGGGCAGCGACAGCTTCACGGTTTAATATTTTTGCTTCCATAAAGGCTTCTGTGATTTTGTAGCAGTGCTTTCTGACTTACCCGTGTATGCTTGTTCCTGCACCATTTCCCTCTCCAGAGCCTCAGATTCTCCACCGAGCATCGATTAGCTATTGTGGGACAAACCATCTCCAAACCTAGTAGCTTCTGGGTCGCCTTAGCTCCTGAGTGTTGAGTCAGCTGGGCACTTCTGCTGACCAGGGCCATGCTGGCTGGCTCATCTTGGCTGAGCTTGCACATGTGTTCCTGTCAGCTGATGGCTCTGGTGGAGCTACACCGTCCACAATATGGTCTCTGACTCATCTCTGCTCCACGGGGTAGCTCAACGTCCCGCACACTAGTCTGGGCTTCTGACGTTGAGGCTGGACAGGCTCCCAGGAGAGCTCACAGAGGCCTTTTGAGACCCAGACTCAGAACCGGCACATTGCCTCTTCTTAGCCAAAGCAAGTCATGAAGCACAACGCAGAGACTGCCTCTGGAAAGAGGAGCCGCCGTGTCATTGCAAAGATGGTGGGCACGGTAGTGAGTGATTGGTGCTTGTAGCAGTCAGTCTATCGCAGTCATGTAAACACACGAAAGGACTTATTAGGGGAATGGGCAGCTTGGGGATGGGCTCGATCTAAATGGTATTTTCAGGGATCAGGGGTGCTTTCAGCTTTCTTCTAAGTCATCCTTTCGTTTCTAACATCTGTCGCAAGGTCACGTCTCGGCCCACGATGGCTGATTCAGTTCCAGCCATCACATATGTGTTCCACAGAGAGGACTGTCCAATTAATTATAGCCACAGAGAAAAGCTGTCCTGAAAGCCCCACCCCTTCATTGACTTCTGTGTCTCCCCGCAGGGAGCACTGGCCAGTGCTGTCTCTTAGCTGGCCTGATAGTATTGGGATTCTGTTGTTAGAGCGGAGGATGCTAATGGATGTAGACAAGGAGCAATTTGTAGGCTTTCCACGAGAGGGTCCTCCATGATTTTGAAAAAACTTGTGTTGGCCCTACTCTGCTAGGCCTGTTTGGGAGCTGAGACAGGGAGGCAACAAACACTCCCGCCCCTGCCGCCTCGGTTCTTTGGCCCATGCATCTTCCTTCCCCTGAATTCATCCACTTGCCAAACCCTTTGAGTGGTCCAACCAGGTCACCCACCCCTTACCTGCTCCTTTACACATTCGTTCACCTGTGTGCCCAGAGCACAGGAGAGATAGGATCCAGATCAGTTCCATCTCCCTCACCAGCCGGTCCCCAGCCTGTCTGGCCCGAGGCTGCACCCAGAGACCCCGAGTGATCACACAGTCCCACGGTCAGGCAGGACGCTGCAAATCCAGTGTGACCAGAGAACGGGTGTGGTGACCGGCCCGTGATGGCTGAACCTTTCCCCGTAGCAATGCTGTGACTGCTGTGCCATGGGACTTCGAGTACAGGCTGAGGGCCACTCGTGTGAGTCCAACCCCAACCTGGGCTACCCCTGCAACCACGTGATGCTCTCCTGCTGCGAGGGCGAAGACTCCCTCATCGTGCCAGAGGTCCACAGGCCTCCGGAGCCCGCGGCCATCCCGCGGAGAGGTGGGTGCTGCCCCCCGCCCCCAGGGCCAGGGAGGTTGATCCGTTGGGTGAGAAGGGCTTTCAGCTCAGGCTGGTTGCCCTTGGCCTTCTGTGGGAACCTGGCTCCACTAGCATCCGTCACTTGAGAGACATGTTCTGTTATAGGCAGGGGTCTATATTGGCCTCGACTCGACTCCAGTATTTCTGAGATGGCCATCTTTTTCAGTGTTCTATTTATTGACCCGCCCATCTGGCCACTAATGGGCCTACCACCCTTCTCTGTTCCACTATCCACGCATCCGCCCTCCCCATCCTTGTCCACCTGCACACCCGTGCATCTCCCTGCCTCTCTATGTATTTTTCCATCTAACCATGTTTCCTCCCATTCAAACCTGTCCCCTCCTCTACCCATTCACTTAGTTATCCATCCATATGTTCGTTTACCCTCCCTCTACCCTTCCATCTGACCATCCGTCCATCCACTCTCATTTGCATCTGCCTACAGACCCATACATCTTTCCCATTGGTCCATGAGCTCTCTAATCTATGTTTTTACCTATCCATCCATTGCATCTGCCCCCACTTGCCACCCCTTAGCTCACACATCTGCCCGTTCATCTACATTCTCATTCATTCTCGCCTCCTCACACCTTCTCATCTCACCCACCACCATCAGTCTCCCATCTGCCAACCGTCCATTACTTCATTCACTCCGTCATCCATCCATATACTCATCCTTCCACTCACCCACCCTCCTTCCCTCCTAGTTATCCATAGGCCTACAGGCCCATTCATCTACCTTCCCATCAATCTACCTGCTTGCTAAACCACCCTCTGACTCATCCCTCCCTTACCTGATCCTTCACACATTAATTCACCTGTCTTTTCATTCATCCATCTACTTTTTTATTCATCCCCTCATCCTCTAGTCTTACCTCTCCAGCTACCTAACTACCCATCCGTCCATCCATCTGTTCATCCATCCACTCGTATGTTCACCCTTTCTTCCATTTCTTTTGCTTCCACTCATCCACTTGCCTGTGTGTTTCCTGTGTCTTCAGTGCACAATGCGTAACCAGACATGGAGAATGCACTCGTATGAAGCCCCTGGAAAACTCCATTATCATTCACTCAATCCTTCTGTGAACTTTTTGAAGTCCTCTTGAATGCCCCCCACTTTTCTTATCAGGCCCCTTCAGGCCAGAGAACTTGTCTTGTACCTGTGCACCCTCAGCACCAGGCATGGTGCTTGGCTCACAAGAGGCACTAACAAATGATTGAATGAATGAATAACGAGTTGGTCACTTCTTCACCATCCTTACAACCGTTTGCGGGCTACCACACCTGTGGCCATCACCTCTCAGCCTTTGCCAGGGACCCATCCCTGAGCAGCTGTAGGCAGTGTCTGGGAGCCTAGAGTCCCAGTGATCCCCTAGGTGCCTGCTTCCCAGGTGCCGGTGAGGGGCGTCCTGAGCCCGGTTCATGTCCCACCCCATTCGAATCCAGATGTGGGGGCCCTTCCTCCTTCCGGTGCTATTCAGGTATTTCTCGGGGAGTGTTGTGGGTCTTGCCCCAGGACACTGCAGGAGGTTCAAGATGATGAAGTTTGGACCCTGGCTCTGCTGGGTGTGCTCTTCCTGCTGAAGGTTTGCTTGTCTGCTCCCGCGTTTGCTTGCTCATAAAGAGTTCATGTCGATGTAACAATGATGAGAAATACAACTTTCCTCTAGTTCCTAAATGTTTCCTCCCCGCTCCCACTACCATGACTCGAATTCGATCTTGCAAGTATGGCTAGACCAGAGGAGGTACACTGGTACAGATAGGAACTGAAAATACAGGGAATCCAGGGCGGATGAGCCCTACAGGACCAGTGGTGTGAGTGGCGAAACAGGGAGGGTAGAGGGAGAATGGGTAGGAAAGAGGGAACCGATTACAAGGAACTATATGTGACCTCCTCCCTGGGGGACGGACAACCGAAAAGTGGGTGAAGGGAGACGTCGGACAGGGCAAGATATGACAAAATACCCATTTATAAACTATCAAGGGCTCATGAGGGAGGGGGGAGCGGGGAGGGAGGGGAAAAATGAGGACCTAATGTCGGGGGTTTAAGTGGAGAGAAAATGTTTTGAGAATGATGTACAAATGCGCTTTACACAATTGATGTGTGTATGGATTGTGATAACATGTATGAGCCCCTAATAAAATGTTTAAGAAAAAAAAAACTAGAATAAAGCAAAAAAAAAAAAAAAAAGAGTTCATGTATCTACCCGCCCATCCGTCTGCCCGCCCATCCCTTCTGCTAACTCTCACGCTGTCACTCCTGGCACAGAGGGTTCTACCGAGAACCTGGACTGAGTTTCTGGGTGGCCCGTGGACTCGGCCACCTGGTCAGGCTGACCGGTTGCTACACCCTAAGCACTGACTGTGCCCAGTTTCAGAGGCAGAGGTTGGCAGCCGAGAGGCCCTATCCCTGGGCACGGAGGCTGAGCTGGCCAACAGCCTGCCTGGCGACGACCAGGACGAGTGTCTGCTCCTGCCGGGGGAGCTGTGCCAGCACCTGTGCATCAACACGGTGGGCTCTTACCGCTGCGCCTGCTTCCCTGGCTTCTTGCTGCAGGACGATGGCCGCACCTGCCGTCCAGGTAAGGGCCTGCCCACCTGGTCTGTAGCTTGGGTGTGGGCAGGGCTGAAGGCTGCTCTTGTCAGTGGGCCACAGTATTCCCGGGAACCTCAGGGCAAGACAGGAAGGATGGTGGGGTCTTTTGCCCCATCCCCCCACATGGTGCCCCCATAAGGGCTGGTAGCCCCAGCTGTGAGGCTTGGGGAGGTCCTGCAGACAGGCCCCAGAGCCTTGGGGTTTGTTCCCAGAGGCAGACATAGGCATGTGTCCAGCACCAGGTTCATGGGATCCCGGGTGCCCAACGGGAACCCAGGGAGCTGCCCTAGCCCCTGATCCTGAAAGATTTCTTCCCTGCCACCTGTCTGGAGCCCCCTCCCCTCCTCTCTCTTGTTCCTCAGCTACTTCCTTGTGCAATGATGGATGCTCTCCCCTCGCTGAGCCCAGTCTCTTCCTCTGTGAAAGGGGAGGATAGTGAGGTCTGTCCAGCGCCCAGGGCTGTGAGCAGGGCTCCACATATTAGGGCCTGAGCATTCTGATTCTGAGCCTCTCTTCCGTCTGCTCTGCTCACCACAGAACACAACCCCCCCAAAGTGGAGTCTGCGGTACAGTCTGCACCAAGGGCACCATCATCCCCAGTGGTCCCCAACACAATCCCACTACCCCTGCCTCAACCCAACACCTGCAAAGGTAAGTGAGGGGCCGGTGTTTGGGGCCCTGGGACAGAAGGCAGCTGGGCTGCTGACAGGTGGAAGCATGCGGCACGGTTTCCTGACGAAGTAGCATGCTCCTGCCCCCGGCCGGGGGTTAGTCAGCCGAGGGCCCTGTGTGGCAGGGGGCCTTGTGCCCGTGGGTCTGTGCTTTCCCTTGCTGGACTCGGCACCCGAGCAAGCTGCCTGGCTGCTTCCCCTCTCAGCACTGGGCGGTTGGGACAGCCGGCTGTGGCAGTGTGTGTGCGGAGCTCAGGGAGATGCCATCAGTGAGGCAGAGGGAGTTCTTCTCTGTGGCTCTGCTCCCCGGTCCTGGTGCGTCCTTTCTCTCCCTCCTCTGGCTTCTCTCTGCATGGGACCCTCATGGCTATTAGGGGAAGTTAGGCTGTCACAAGGTGCGAGTCAGGCACAGTCACCAAAGGAGACCTGGGCTCCGCAGCGTGCTGTCAGGGGGAGTCCGTCCCTGCTGTGGACCAGTAGGGCGGTGCCTGTAGCCTGCAGGTGGGGTGGGGTGGGGGACACAAGGCTCTGATTGCTGTGCTGCTTCCTCCTAGACAACGGGCCCTGCAAGCAGGTGTGTAACTTCATCGGGGACACAGCAATGTGTTCCTGCTTCCCTGGCTACGCCATCATGGCCGACGGCGTGTCCTGTGAAGGTGAGTGCCAGGGCCCCCCTCAGCCTGCGGGCCCCAGTTGGCCGCGGTGAGAGCGCAGAGGCTGCTGGAGGTGGTCAGGGTCATCTCACACTCGCTGTTAATTGGTGGCGGGTGGGGGGCCGGTTTTGTACTGTGGTGAGAGCCCCCCATCCCCACCCTCAGTCTAGCAGCTGTAGCAGGATGGCAGGAAGGTCCTCACAGGCGACCAGCAGGGAGGCAGTGTGTGGCCAGTGCAGGGTCTGCCAACCCTTAGAGCAGCGGTTCTCCACCTTCCTAACGCCGCGACCCTTTCATACAGTTCCTCCTGTGGTGGTGATCCCCCCAAACACAAAATTATTTTCGTTGCTACTTCATCACTATACTTTTGCAACTGTTATGAATTGGGTGATCCCTGCAAAGGGGTCATTTGACCCCCACAGGGCTCGCGACCCACAGATCGAGAACCATTGCACCTAGGGCGAGGCGCTCAGACTCCACAGGCAGTGGAGTCAGAAGTGCAGGTGCCCGCCCGGCGGCCCCACTCCTAGAATCCGCATCAGGGGGTGCGAGTGCACGTCCGCAGAGCTGGTTTGCAGCCACATTGCCCATGCCAGGAAACGGAACGTGCCAGGGACACTCCATTGTTGCCAGGTCAGGACCCTGGGGTGCCCGTCACCTGCCCCTGCCCTGGCTGCAGGTGGGAGGGTGGCATGTGCCCCTCAGTACTTTGGGGAGGAAGAGGAGGATTGGCACCATGAGCTGCTACCACCATGTCAGGGCTCTGAAGAGACCCCGTGGCACCTACGGACCTACCTGGGAGCTGGGGCAGGAGTCTGGGTTTCATCTTGGTGGGCCCTCGGGCTGGAACCCACAGAGAATGGCCCCTTCAGAACCAGGCTACGAGGGTTTTACTCCTCCCAACTGGGATCTGGCAGGCACAGGGGACCCAAGGACGACTTACAGCAAGTCCAGGGCATAGGGCCCCATTGTAAGTCTGTCTGCAAAACCGCCCACCTCCTACCGGGCGGCAACATTCTGCACCAGTTGCTTGACTGAGACTATCATTATGAGAGGGATGAACCCCCTCCCTGTGCCCAGAGGTCGTGGGACTCCTACCCAGGCCACCCAGCAGGGTGCCACAGGGCTGCCCTTTCTCTTGAGGTGGCCTGGGGGTAGAAGGTGACCCTGCACCTGAGTTCATCTCACGAGACCCAGGACGGGAGTGGGCCTGGACCAGGCCTGGCTGCCCTCTGCTCCTCCTGGTGGCGGGCTGGCCTGGACTTAAGCCTCCCCCGGCCTCTGCTTCCTCCTGGTGGGGATCCTTGTGAGAAAGTGGCAGCGTCCCTGCCAGTCGGCATTCGGACGGTGCTGTCTCGCTACAAAGGAGCCCTGCTGCGCTCTGCCTACCCACTGTGAGAAGCTCAAGCACAGTTCTGGTCTTTTTACTCTTCTTTTAAAAGTCCAGATTCCTTTAGAAACGTTGCAAGATCACGTTGCAGAGCCCCGGGCTCCTCTTTTCCTTTTGGGCAGAGTCGAGGCCCCGCAGCTGCTCCTAGAGCCCCTTCCCCCTTCCTGAGGCTAGCCTGACACCCCGCCCCCCCCCACACACACACCCCCACACTCCCAAATCACTTGTGTCTGCAGGTGTGACCCTGCGCCCCGCTGCCGGTGGAGGTAGGCTGTGTGCAGAGGCTGGTGGGCCCGACTCTGGTCTGTGGCCGTGGGCAGGCCCCTCTCCTCTGCACTCCTCCTCACCCAGCCTGAGCCGTGGGTTCCGGCACTGAGCTCTCTGGCCTCTTCACGGTCAGACCGGGGTCCAAACTCCAGCGGCGGTGGGCTGGGCAGCCCTGGCAGAGCCCTGCCCTGCTCCAGGCCTCGGCTTCCCTGCTCGCTGGCAGGCCGCGTCCTCTAACAGTCCTTCTGTTTTTCCTTCCGCGGCCGACACTAGACCAAGACGAGTGCCTGCTAGGTGCTCACGGTTGTAACCGGTGGCAGTTTTGTGTGAACACCCTGGGATCCTTCTACTGTGTCAACCACACAGTGCTCTGTGCCGAGGGCTTTATCCTCAATGCGCACAGGAAGTGCGTGGGTAAGCGAGAGCCCCTGCTTGCCGCCCACCGACCGCCATGGCTCTCTGCCCTGCACCATGCAAGCCATCGCCACTCTGAAGCCACATGCCAAAGGGCCCGGCCCTTTGCATGTGAGCTCAGCACAGCTGGCACCCTGCACTGCGTGTCACGTCCTCCGTGTCCTGGTGTCCTGTCCTGCTTGTCCCCTCCTGGAGGCTGCTTCCCCCAGGGACGTGTGTGGAGTCAGATAACTTAGCGGCTGCGTGGCCTGGCTGGGCCCTTGCCCCTGCCGTCCGGGCTGCAGTAATGAGAGGGTCGGGTGAGTTGGGCAGCAAGGGAATTCGTGTGAGTCTTGGGGCCTTAAACAGGATCCCGTTTCTCAGTAGCTCTGCGGCTTCGGGCAAATGACCTCTTCCTCTGCCAGCAGAGGTGACAGCCCCCCACTTGGTACTGAGGTCATGCAGCCTGTGTGCAGTGTTCTCATCCTTAGATGCACCCAGGGTGGGCAGGGGAGGGGACAGACGCCGGGACAGTCCTGGCTGTTGACTTTGAGAGGTTGGCATTCCTCTTTGAGCCTCCGCTGTCTCCTCTGCTCTCATCTAGGGTGCAGGGGCTCTGGGAGGACAGTGGGCTGAGTGATGGGCAGCTAACCACAGGGTCCAGGCCCAGATGAGGCTGCTGCTCCCTTGAAGGTTCCGTTTCAGAGACCCCGTGAAGCAGTGCTAGTCTGTTCTCTGCGAGGGTCTCCGTGGGTCAGCATTGACTTGACTGCAGTGGGTTTGGGGGTGATGCTGCTGCCGGCGAGGCATCGGGCCCCAGGACTAGGTGGGGCTCATACCTGTCTCTTGAAGCCTGTGGCTGGCGGGCTGTGGGCCATAGGGGTGTGGACTGGGCAAGCCTGATGTTTACGGGGAACATGTAAACACTGTCTCCCCCAACCCCATGGGGAAAGAACAGAGCAGCAGGGGTGCAGGGCAGGCTGGCGTCAACGCTGCAGCAGAGATACAGGCAAAAGGAGAGCCATTCTAGCGATGCACTGCAACAGTGCCTCCTGAAGTAGGTGGCATGTGCACCTGCCTCCAAGCGTGGGCAAGCTCGAGCAGAAGGGAAGGGCATGGGGTGGAGGAACAGCCCAAACTGGGTGTGGAGGTGGGATAGCCTTACAGAATGGGGCCAGGCCACTGGTGGGGACTGGGGGTGGGGGTGTTGGGTGTCAGTCAGTCTTCTCTGTGCTTGTAGATTATCATCCAGCCTGAACGTGTCCCCTGCTCACCCTGTGCGACCGGGCAGATGGCCCACAGCACTGGCTTCTCACATGTTTGCCCTGACCTCCAGCCACGGCACAACATGCACATTTCTGGTCAGCTTGTGGGGCTGGGCGGCCTCTTCCTGCTTGGACCAGGCCCGTTCAGAGTCTGGTCCACTGCCCAGGACATGGGCACCATGGCCCACTGTGCGCTTCCTTGTTGTTGCACCGGAGGGGCGCTCTGCAGGGCCCCTCTGTCCAGATGTCCCAGAGGGAAGGGGTCCCGGGTGGTTGCTAAGTGGGTTTGGGCATCACAGAGCAAAGGTACATTCCATTCAGCAAAATTTATTGGCCTTCGGTCTCGTCCTTGCTGTCCTCCCTTTCCTGTTCTGCCCACATCTGCAGCGGCTCTGCTCCACGTACTCACATACTTCCTTGTCATCGTTTATCCCCTCCATCACGTCCTCACCTGCAAGGGTCTGTCGGTGTCTGCGGGTCAGGGTCAGGTGTGCATCGCCCACACCTATAACGCCCAGGTGGCAGGAGGGAGGGCCAGTGGGCTGTTGAACGCCTTGGCTTGGTCGCTCACTAGTCGATAAAAGACCTGATCAAGTCAGTTAACCCCTCTGAGCCTCTGTGTTTGCAATGAGATGGTAACAGCGCTCCCCTAGATTTGTTGAAGTAAATGTAAGCTAAAACGAATGAATCCATGGGAACTACCAGCTCCTGTTTGGTATCATTCAGATGATTCATCCGATGTGTGATACAGAATCAGCTTGCAGAGGGAAGGAGGGAGGGAGCCCCATCCCAGGAGGTGTGTGGCTACAGGGCGTCAGCGTTGAGTGGGACAGAATCAAGGTCCCTGAGTGGACGTATGGTGGCTGCTGTGGGCCCCCAGGCTTTGCCATGTGCTTTTTATGTCCTGCTCTTGGAGGCCAGGGCACCTGGCTGGAGACGGTACAGGTGTGCTGGCCTACGAGGTTCAGCAGTGTCTGGGTGATGGCGAAAAGGACAGCCCCCTTGAGGGCCCTGGGTCAGGTAGCCTGGCCATTCCTCCCCTGGCCACAGGCTGGCTCCGGGAGAGCTGGTTTCATCATCGGTAAGAGCTGCGCCCCCTCCTGAGCCCCTCTCCCCTGTGCTTCCTCCCACCATATTCCTGGGACCTGGGGATATCACCCCCTGGTCACCCAGTGTCCACACCAGACTTCTCCATCGCTGGCTCACTGTTTGGTTTACTTACATGTCTGGAAGGGTCTCATGCCCCTCCCTCTCTGTCTGGTCCAGCGAGGCTCTGACAGTCCAGGACCCTGATTATATGGCTCTGCCCTGCGCCCCTAGGGGCAGTGTCTTTGACTCCCAGCACCCCTTGGCTGGCCTCCGCTTGAGCCTGAGGGAGAGAGGGAATCGGTGAATGGATGATGTGCACCCCTGCCTGCTGGTGCTCCCAGGAGGCGGCTGCCGGGCGGACCCGGCGTCCCACGCGGGGAGAGGCGTTCCTTGTTTTTCTGGTGGTTTTTACGGCTGTTTTAACTGAATCGGCCCGTTTACCATGCGTGCATAGTCATCATCACAATTTCTTCCCCTGACTTTCCCCTCACCCAGTGCAGTAAGTGCAGCCTCCCTCAGGCCACGGCACTCCAGTCCTGCCCACCCCAACTCCTGGCAGCAACGACACCCCCCCCAGAGCCCTCTGCCTTTCTGTGGGGGTTGGGGGGCCAAGCGGGGAGAGGGTGAATTTCTGTCCTCTGCCCCTTCTCTCACGCCTTCCCTCCCTAAAGCCTTGTTCCCGGTTGTCCCCAGAATCAGTGCTGGGCCTCGTATCTGCACCCCCTCTGCCCGTGTTTACCACCCAGATGCTGACCGAACATGAATCTCTCTTGTCAGAGCGTCTGGGACTCAGGGGTGTGTCTCCGGCCTCCTCCCAGCAAGCTCAGGTGGCCACAGGGGCTCCTATCTGCCCTGCACACCAGCTCCCAGAGCCTGGCAGAGGATGACCCCTGACCTGCTGTTCCTGGGGAGACCTCACCCCCCTCCCCTTCATCAGTGAAGCACATTCCACATTCAGGGTATTGCAGGAGGGTCTGTCTTAGCTGAAGGTCTGGGAGGACGCAAGTCCTCCTCACTGGCCTCCCTCCCTGCACCCCTGGAGACGGCTCTGGGGTGTAGCTAAGACCCTGGTAGGAGACCTCAGGCCACACCCCTCCTTACTGGCCCCTCCCCTGGCTCTCCTGCCCTCAGGGTTGAAGACTAAATTCCCTCTCAGATTCTCCTCCCTTACCTGCTCCCTCTATGCCTCCAGTGTGCAGGCAGGCTCCCCCTTAGGGCCCTGGCCATTCTCTCTGCTCCGAACACACTCCAGGCCCACTTTCCAAATCCTTGATCTACTGCCATCTCATCTGAGCCCTCCCTGATCACCCTGTACCCCCAACTCAGCCCGTCTCATTTCTCTGGCCCTGCCTGGGTCTGCCACACTGCCTCCCACGTCGCGTGTTTCTGTGTCTGTCTGTGGACCGTGTCCCCTGCTCTGGATGCCAGTGCCACAAGGGCAGGGCTTCCCGTCCGTCTTGTCGACGCGGCATCCCTGGTGCCAAGGACAGCTGCGCTTGGCACCTTGCAGGTGCTCAATAAATCTTTGTTGAATGAATGGACGGATGGGCAGATCCATGTGTGCCTCTCCAGATGGGGAGGACCTGGCCAGCAAGGCCCGCTGGCTCTCTGTCCTCCTCCGAGCCTGCAGCGCCCCTGATCGCCCCCCTCCCCGCAGACATCAACGAGTGCGTGACTGCCCTGCACACGTGCAGCAGGGGCGAGCACTGCGTCAACACCCTCGGCTCCTTCCGCTGCTACAAGGCCCTCACCTGCGAGCCGGGCTACGCCCTCGTGGACGGCGAGTGTACGGGTGAGAGGCTTGGCTGGGGGCCCCCTCCCTCCACTCTGACGTGCTGGGGGGCACCTGCTCCGTTCTTGGGGAGATGCTATCACTCGGCCGGGGAGACTGCATGGGTGGAGGTGTCCGGGAAGTGGTGAGAAAGCCCAGATGGGGTATAGCCAAGCACACGGCGTGGGGGTTGAGTGGAGCTTGGGCCCCGGCTGGGTGGTGGTGGAAAGGCCCCAGGTGGAGGTGCTGTTAGAGAGGCCCCTGAGCGTTGAGAAGACCTCTGGGAAGGGGCTGCAGGCCGAAAGAGCAGAGGCACAGAGGCCCTGGGGCAGGTCACAGTCAGAAAGACAGTCTCTCGTTGGCAGGCCAGGGCTTATTTTACCCTCCACCGTCGGGGGACAGGGCCCTTTTGGTCCAGGAAAGCCCCGAGGAATGCCGGCGAGGAGACCGGGCTTGCAGAAGTCCTCGGGGGTTCTGAGCGCAGGTGGTTGCGGGTGCACGTCCTACAGCGTGGCTTTAAGGTCAGGCTGGGGACTGGGAGTGACCTGGGAGGCAGGTGAGTGCTGGCCCTGTGAACCAGGTTGCCTTCCTGACCCACACCTGGGAAAGCACTGAGTGCCCCAGCCCACTGCCTCCCTGGTTCACGTCTGGGGGCCTGGAAGCCAGTGCCGGCCCTGAGAGAGGCCTGGACTCTGGGAACATGGCCAAAGCCTTGGGAACTGGGAGAGGAAGGCTCAGACAGACGGGGGAGGCGGACGGACAGGGGGTGCCAGCAGGCATTGGTCTTGGAGGAATCCAGGCTGAGGAAATCCTAGCTGGGCCTTTTGCTCTCTGTGCCCCTCTCCTGCTCCGCACCTTGGTCTCCTCCTCTGTCGGAGTGACCACTGCTGTGGGACCCCCCGAGGGGCGGCGTGGGCTCCGTGCTCTGTCAACTGTAGACGGCACAGGCGTGAGCAGCCACCCTGAGGGCCGGAGAGTCTGGTGAAGGCTCAGCACGAGGCCACCACAGGCGTGAGAGCTACGATCTCATCCCTGCGCCGGCCGCTCTGCCATCAGAAGCTCCCAGGCCTGACCGCCCACACGGCCGCCCGAGGGTGGCTGACCCCGGGCCTCGGTGGTTCAAGCATGTGCTCTGACCCTCACCGGCCCTGGGCCAGGCTGCTGCGCCCCTCATCCCACCCAGACGCCCTCTCCTGCCTCCGTTTCCCCCTTGGTCAGGTGGGCCAGGTCAGGCTGCCTACTTCTAGAGGTTTGAGAGGATTCAGGAAACAAAACAGGTCAGCAGGTGTGCTTATAAACTGCCGGGATGTGCGCCGCCCTAGACGATGGGGCTCCCCTTGCTTCTCTGGCGCAGAAGACCCCCGTCACCCCGGCGGCCCGAGGTTGGCCCTGGGGCGGGTGGGAACAAGCTGGGTGTCGGGCTGAGGACCCCCTAACATTGGCCTCCTCGCAGATGTGGATGAGTGTGCCCTGGGCACGCACAACTGCCAGGCGGGCTTCACGTGCCAGAACACCAAGGGCCACTTCTACTGCCAGACTCGAGAGCGCTGCATGCAGGGCTTCCTGCAGGACCCCGAGGGCAACTGTGTGGGTGAGTGAGGCTGCTGGGGAGCCCTGTGAGGACCCTTGGCGCCCATCCATGCAGTGGGTGTGCGGGTCTGACCGTCACTCCATGCCAGGAGGGGAGCAGGGAGGGAGATGTGAAGCCTCTCTTGGGGCTCTTCTTTCTCTGGGGGTGGGGGGCCCGGTTTCACCCCTAGATTTGGTGAGTGTGTTTCCTACTTTTTAACCACCCCAACCAGCAGAACAGTCTTCTCTGCCATGACCGGGTTACCCACCTGACTAGAACCCAAAGTTTACCAGGCAGCGCTCCGCCCCGACTGCATGCGGTCCGGGCTGGGAGTTGCTCTTTTCCCGACTGCCCATCCAGAACTGCTAGATTGGCTTCGTGCCCCCACCCCCATGAGTGGCTGAGCTGTGCGCATTGACATAGGCTGGCCCCGTTGTGGTCCCCAAGTGTGTCTCCGATTTCAGGCCCCTGCCTCAGCTTCTTCCAAACAGCTGGGGGTCAGGAGCCAGGAGGCCCTGGCCCTCCCTGGAAGCTTGGCCCCTGCTGGCCTGGCTCCGGGGTGAGTAGGATCCAGCAGTGGCAGCCGTGGGCAAAGTGGGCAGCAGTGCCCTCACAGTAGCCCCTCATGTGGAGGGGAGGGTGGGAGATGGTGGCATAGGCCGGTGGGGCACTGTACATGAGGTGCGGTGTTTGGATTCAATCCTGGGCGGCACAGACTGCTTTTGGAGAAGGGCCGGCGGCATACTGTGTGGTGGTAAGCGCCCAGGACCTCAGTGATGATGTCACGCTAGCATGGCATGGGGCAGAGGTGAGACGCCCATGGGCATCCTCCCATCGCAGGAGGAGGCAGGGTGGCACAGCCTGACCGTGACCACCTGGGCCCACCCTTGCAGACATCAACGAGTGCACGTCACTGCCTGAGCCCTGCCAGCCGGGCTTCAGCTGCATTAACACAGTGGGCTCCTACATCTGCCAGAGGAATCCCCTGCTCTGTGGGCGCGGCTACCACGCCAGCGAGGATGGTGCCAAGTGTGTGGGTAAGGCTGGCTCCCCCTCCTGCCCCGCTGTGGCCTGCTTGGGAGACACTGTGCCCCCGTGAGCCTGCCTGCCTTCCTTGCAGATGTGAACGAATGTGAGGCAGGCGTGCACCAGTGCAGCGAGACCCAAGTGTGCTACAACCTGCCCGGCTCCTACCGCTGCAACTGCAAAGCAGGCTTCCAGCGGGATGCCTTCGGCCGGGCCTGCGTGGGTACGGGGGTCGGGGAGCCTGGCCACATCCACTGCTCCCCATCACCTCTGGGCTGAGTAGTACCCCCCTGCCCATGCCACCCCCATGCCCATCTCTGGCCTTGATCGCCTCACAGCCGTGACAGCCCCTTCTTCACCCAGGCCAGCGGCTGTTCTGTTTCTCTCGTCTGTCCCACTCTGTCATTCTCCCTCTCGGTCTTTCCACCTCTCCTACCTCTCGCCCTTTCCTTCTGGGACTCTCTCCCTTTTCCCCAGCTGCCCCCCCCTAAAACCTGGGGAGGTCCCTCGGGTGGGGGTGGGGGGATCCCTAATACAGTACACTTGCCCGCCCGCAGACGTGAACGAGTGCTGGGCCTCCCCGGGCCGCGTGTGCCAGCACACCTGTGAGAACACGCTCGGCTCCTACCGCTGCTCCTGCGCTTCCGGCTTCCTGCTGGCCGCCGACGGCAAGCACTGTGAAGGTACTGCCCACCGGCCCTCGCCCGACCCCGAGCAACCCGGTTCCACCTGCAGGCCTGGCCCCATCCTCCCTTCTCCCCTTCGGCAACCCCCACTGGCGCAAGAGAGTCAGGTCGCTCTCCCACAGTGGGCCAGGGGCCTCCGTGTCTTCAGCACCCCTCGGGGGGGCCTCCTTGCTGCAGGCATGGCGGCTGAGCTCCAGTTTCTAGGCCAGCCCCAGGCGGCAACACCCCAGGATCCCGACCGAGGCTGGCGGGGTGTATTAAGGCCCAGAGACAGGCCAGCTGGAGAGGCCAGGGACAGACAGTTCTGCTCTGATGCAGGTCCAGTGCCAATCTGTGGTCTTTCAGCTAGACCCCAAACCTAGATGGTTATGCAAAGTCTGGAGTTAACACTACGGCTGACAAACTTTAATATATATACACCATGGGCTACGCCAAGGGTGCTCACAGGTTCCACCCACCTGCCCATCGACCGGCATTTGAGATCGTTGTTGTGTTATCCTGGACTTTCCTTTTTTAAAAATCTTTTTACTGGGCTCTTATAGCCTGGGCTTTCTAGAGAAAGGAAACTGTGGGCACTTCCATATGCAGAAGATAGAACTTTCTCTCAAGCAAAACTCTTATCAAGGAAGCAGCTTAGCCCTGTCCCACTCTAGCCCATGGGCCAGAAGCCTCAGCCATGCAGTTGTCAGTCATGAGCAGGAAGGCGGTGCGGAAAGCTGGGCAGGCACAGGATCTGTCGCCCTGGGTGCAGTGTTGCAGGGGTCCAAGGTTGGCAGGAAGAGGGCAGGGGGCCGAGAGCTCCTGGGGTCAGCAGGCCATGTGGGTCACCAGCCCCCAGAGCAGACACAGATCCAGGCAAACGGGAAGAAGGACTGAGAGGGACAGGTCAGTGTCCCATAGCATCTCTTACGGGAATACAAGAAGCCACCTCACTGTGGGGACGTGCGTAGGCTGCATCCTGATTGCGAGACTCCTGACCCCAGAGCTAACCATCATGGTGATCTCATCCATGTCAGGTTGGACCCAGGGCCGATGGAAGGGGATCACCTGGAGAGGTGTCCCTACATGTCCCCTGAGCCGTTTAGCCAGGGGGCCGTCCCAAGGCTGGCCAAGGAAGGAGCAGGCTGTGAGCTAAGGGCCCCATGGACCTGGTGCTGTCTCTCCCAGCCCCGTCCCAGTCTTTCCTTACTGCCCCCAGGTGCAGGGAATCCCCCAGACCCCTGGGGAGGCCACCTGTCCCTGTGCGGTGTACCTGTGTGCAGGCGAGCCCAGGGGTCAGGCCCAGCCCAAGAGCAGGAGACCGTGGCCAGGCGTGGTTTTGCCACGGTCCACGATCACCCCCTCCCTCATTCGTGTCTTCATGTCATGCCCATGCGTGAGCACCACCAAGTGCAGCCACGGGCTGGGAGCCGTGGGGCTGGGAGCCGTGGCTGCGTGTCTGTGTAGTCACAGACGGAGTCGTGCATTCGGCCCTTGCACTGGCTGCGCTTTAGAGAGGCAGCCATGCATCCATCCGTTCATGATAGTTCGTGAATGTTCTGAGTCCTGCCAGATCCTGTGGATTGACTCACGGGCCTAGCAGTGGCTGACCAGGCCCTGCATGACCCGTCCCACCTTCTCTCTCCCCTGGGTTCTGACACACCTGCACGCTCCCACCCAAGGGCCCCTGCCTGTAGCGCCATCTCCTTAGTAGGTGTCCTCCTTCCTGAGGAGGGGCTGGTCCTTCCAGCACCTGCAACCACCACATGCACCCCGCCTCTCCTTTGCTTTGTTTCTCCGCGCATCCGCGCCGCCACCTCACACCGTTCCCTGTGTTGACCCAGCTCCACCCTCCACCCACACGCATGGTAGCTCCCCAGGAGGGTGCCCTCTGGCACCCTCCTGTCCACAGCTGTGTCCCCAGGCTGAGCAGTGCTCTGGCACCCTCCTGTCCACAGCTGTGTCCCCAGGCTGAGCAGTGCTCTCCTGAATGAGTACAAGGACAAGTCCCTGCTTGCAACCAGCTCAGTGTCCCAGGGGTGTTCCCCCGAGGCCCGGGTGGGTTCTCACTCCCACACTCTCTAGTGCGCACCCTCAGCCCGCCCGTGCTCGGGTGCTCACGCTTGTGCCCACACAGTGCCCGGCGAGCCCAGCTCTCCAGGAAATCCTCACCTCCTCCCAGAAACATCAGTGCCAAGTACTGTGGACTCTTGTAGGGTTCCCATGGCAGGGTGGGGGGAGTCTGAGCCCAACCTTTGGCCTTCCTCCTCCTCAGCCATCCCTTCACGGAACCCAGCACAAGCCCCTCTCTGCCCCCACTCCATTGCATGCCCTGGGCAAAGGCCCCTTGCCCTTCCTTCTTCCTCCTCTGTCCTGCGGAGAGACCGGAAAGGCGGCCTCCCAAGGCCAGGCTTAAGGGAACCTGTGGGGCTCCACCTTCATCCAAGGTGGGCAGGGGCTGGAAGGGCACCGTGCCGCCCTGATGGCTGCTCTCCTGCAGATGTGAACGAGTGTGAGTCGCAGCGGTGCAGCCAGGAATGCGCCAACATCTATGGCTCCTACCAGTGCTACTGCCGCCAGGGCTACCAGCTGGCAGAGGACGGGCACACCTGCACAGGTACCACTCCTCTCCATCCCACCGTGTCCCTGACCCTAAGTGTGTGCCCCTCCCTGCACGCTGTTCCCTGCCTGTGGGACTTGGGCACATTGCTTCCCCACTCAGAGCCTCAGGCTCCTCCTCTGTAAAGTGGGTACCTTCAGGAGTACAGAGGGTGGGTGCTCAGCCCCCCGCCAGCCCCTGCTGCCCCTCAGCTGGTAGCGATAGCGGCAGTGGCAGAGCAGCCCCAAGGGTGAGCCCTGGAAAGGAGTCCTGTGTGACTGTGACTGTGGGTGCCTCTGCCCCTCCTCCACCAACGCCCTCACCTGTGAAGGGGACCTCAGTTCTGTGGCTGCAGGGGAGGTTGGGGGGAGGCCAACTACCGGTGCCTGGGGCTCCCCACATGCCATTCTTCTTTTCGGTAGATATCGATGAGTGTGCACAGGGCGCCAGCATCCTCTGCACGTTCCGCTGCGTCAACGTGCCAGGGAGCTACCAGTGTGCATGCCCAGAGCAGGGCTATGCCATGAGGGCCAACGGGAGGTCCTGCAAAGGTGAGCCTACCCCCACTACTCCAGGAACCCCACATAACCCCATTGGGCACAAGCACAGAGAGACCCAGCCGCCGGTGGCCATGCTAGCCAAGGCCTGTGTCTGGCAGGAGGAAGGTAAGTTCTGCCCTTCTTCCCACCTGAGAGTCTTCCGGAGCTCCTGGGTGTGCGGCCGTCTGGCTCTGACCAGGGACCTGCCCCAACCATGGGTGGGAGTTTGGTCCACAAAGGCAGGGCGTGGAGTCAGACTGCTGTGTGCAGGCTGCTGGCAGATGTGGGAACAGACCCTGACACAAACCCACAGCTGCTCTCGCTATCGCAGACTCTAGTGCAGCTGTGTTAGTCCAGGTAGACTAGCGAAACAAATCCAGGGGGCTGCTCTCTGCTTCCCTTTTCTCTCCACCCTTGCAGCCTACCTCTCTGAGATACAGAGTACCCCTCCCTCTCCAGTCCCCCGCTTTGCTCTCTGGCCCTGATCTGACTTGGGCTATAATGAGGGCCTGCAGCTCAGACGTAGGCTGGCCATGAGGGAAGAGCAGGTTCCAAATGCCCATTACTAGCCTACACCTGTTCTCTATGAGCACAAGGACAGAGAGAGATTCAGAAAGGCAGACTTCGCCTTCTTCTCTCTATAGCGTGCACTCCATGAGGGTAGGACCACGCCTGCCCTGTACCCTGCCCAGCACCTGGAGCTCAGGCTTAGGGAATATACAGGCTGGGGACGAGGTAGGCTATCCAGGGATGTCAGTACAGCCCCACCCATGTTACTGGCCTTAGGAGGTGCATGGAACACAGACCCATGAGAATGGAACCAGAGGGCTGCAGCTACTGTTAATGTGTGGGTGCTGCGCCACCTAGCGTTTCCTTGTGCTGATGCTCATACGGGAAATGGACCGTAGTTGGCATCTGGTTGCAAAGAAGCTTGAATCCTGTTTTTGCCTTCTACTCATCTCAACAGGGGTGACGTTGTTGTTAGCTGCTGCCCAGTCGGCTCCAACTCATAGTGCCCCCGGAGTACAACAGACCCCTGCCCAGTCCTGTGCCAGCCTCACCATTGTTCTCACGTTGCAGCCACTGGGGGTCTGCCCACTGTGTTGATGGCCACCCTCTTTTTCTCTGCCCCTCCACTTCATCGATATGCCGTCCTTCTC
>NW_022103928.1:29171219-29187217 GCF_000313985.2 Echinops telfairi | reverse complement strand
TGTTAATACGCCCTCCTCCAATCCTGATACCTCACTCTTCTTCAGACAGCCTACTTGTCTGATGATGTGCTCAGCACACAGAATAAGTATGCTGACAGGAAAACTCCCCGTTGCTCACCTTTCCTGATTTTAGACCATGCGGTATTTCCCTTGTTCTATTCACACAACTGCCTCTGGATCCGTGGACAGGTTCCGTAGGAGCAGAGTCAAGTGTTCTGGAATTCCCAGTCTTCCCAAAGTGTCCGTAGTGCGTTGTGATCCGCACAGTCAAAGGCATAGTCAATGAGACAAAAGTAAACACCTTTCTCGTGTTCTCCCCTTTTAGCCCCAATCCCCCTGAAACTGGCAAGGGTATTGCTTAGTTCACCTCTCCTGAACCCGGCCTGAGCGCTCTTGCAGCTCCTGTCCGTGTACCACTGCTTCTGAGCCTCTGTCTGTGCCACACTGGAACATTGGGAGGTGAAGGAGGTGTCGGTGGGCCCTTGCAGCAGGGCCTGGGTGGACAGGCCAGCCCGGAGTGGGCTGCTGCGGCCTGTGCCCAGGGCCTGCCTTACAAGGTTCTGAGAGGTGAAGCGAGCGAGCGGATGAGTGCTGAGTACCAGGAGCAGCTCGGGGCCCTCCTGCAGTATTCTCTCCCCGCCTCATCACTGCTACGTGGCCCTGATTGTTGGGTACCAGCCTGATGACGCCCTCAGATCCCAGACGCCAGCAGCAGCCAGACCCGTTCCTGCCCCAGCTCCCCCCAGCGTCTGCTGTGTGCCCCTGAGCAAAGCCAGCCTCCTCTCCCAGCCTCGACTCCGTACTGTGTCAGAGAAGGCTGGTGGCCCTCGCATGGCAGGTCTAGGGTGAGGACCCAGTGGGGAACCGTTTTGTACGGAGTCCACCCGGAGGATCGGACAGGAACCCGGTTTCCCCAGTGCCGTCTGCACTTCCCATCCTCCCCCCGCCCCTGGGGAGCACACCCGGGCCCTCTGAGGCTGCCTTCTCTCAGCTGAACAGCTGAGCCTATCTCTGTGGCCTTTTGTTACAGTTTGGCCTTCAGATCTCTGCTCATGCCCACAGACTGGCTCGTTTCTCTGACCTGCACTGGGGTTCTTGACTCCGGTGTCAGCCACATGGACCCCTTTATGCACCCGGCTGCACGCCTGCCTGTTTGGTGCTGGCACATGCAGACGTGTACATGAAGCACAGGCACATCTGCGACTCCTAGGGACATCCACGTCCAGCATCTTGGGGAGTGTTGACACATGACAGGCTGTGTCCTTCCATCCAACAGTATGGATTGAGCCCTGCCTCTGGCCCGGGCATCTCCCTGGGCACTACGGGCATCACAGGGGTGAGAGAGGCCAGTGCCTGCCCTCTTGAAGCTCACGACGTGGAAATGGTGCGCAGGCAGAATAAGAATGGCCCGTGATGAGTCGCAGGAAAATGATAAGATAGGTTGGGGTCTAGAGCAATGGCCAGGGGGCTTTCTTGTAGAATGGTTGGGGGCTGAGATCAGAGGCACAAGAAGGAACCCTGTGGGAAGATGTGGGGGAAGTTCCAGCAAGGGGCACAGTAGGGCAGAGGCCTTGAGGGAGTCAGGGGTCCTGGCGTGGGAGAGCCTGCGGGAAGCCAGCATGGCTTGCAGTCCAGGAGAGGGGAGGGCGGAAAGGCTGGGCACCCTGTGGCTTGGTGCCCATCGCAGGGACTTGGGCTTTTACTCTGGGAGCCTGAGTATCCATTCGAGGAGGGCTTGCGCGTAAGATGATTGGCATTTTGAAGCAGGGCCCAGCTGGGCGTGTGTGGTGTGGTGTGGGCGGCCCTGGGACTTGTGGGCTCCCAGGTCGGAGCGGTGGTTCTGGGTCCCAGGAGTCCAGTGTGGGTGGGTGGGGGTTAGGTTTGGGAGCCACAGCCAGGGGCCTCCCTCACCTACTCATCTTCCCCGCCCTGCAGACCTGGACGAGTGTGCACTGGGCACCCACAACTGCTCTGCAGCTGAGACCTGCTACAATCTCCCGGGCAGCTTCCGCTGCCTGCGCTTTGACTGCCCGCCCAACTATGTCCGGGTTTCAGAAATGTGAGTAACCCTCGCAGCCTGCCTGGGGGAACCCTGCCTGGACTCTCCCCCACCCCCTACCCCCTCCACTGCCCACAGCCCCTGACTTTGGCCCTTGTGAACAAAAGCAAACGAGTATGCATGGCTAGAGCTCAGACCGTAGCAAAGAACACCGAGGAAAGAGGTCCAAGGACAATCTCTCTCTGTCGGGTGAGGGGTCCCCAACACTCGAACGGGTCCTCAGGAGCAACTTTGCGATGGTGGAAAATATACAGACATTGGGGCACAGGGGCTCCTCGCCCCATGTGAGGACAGAGAGAGAGAGAGAGAGAATGTATTTTCCAAGGGGTATATGTAGTGGGGCTGACAGATCTCTCATAAGGCATGCATGTCCTCCTGCAGCTAACATCAGACATAATCAATAGGTAATATCATAAACAGGTAACAATAAACCATCAATGAGATCATCAAATTGGTGATCACCAAATTTCAGAGAGTCAGTGTGGCCCGTCCCGTGAGTCAGTGGTAGAACCGGTCCCCGAGCCTGGGCCAGCGCAAAGATGGATGGAGTGGGTGGGGGTGGACGCAGGGGCCCCGCTGACCGCCGCCCCGCCGTCCCTGCAGGAAGTGTGAGCGTACCACCTGCCACGACCTGGCCGAGTGCCAGAACTCCCCGGCACGCATCACATTCTACCAGCTCAACTTCCAGACTGGCCTGCTGGTGCCTGCACACATCTTCCGAATCAGCCCGGCTCCCATCTTCGCGGGGGACACCATCTCCCTGACCATCACCAAGGGCAACGAGGAGGGCTACTTTGGCACTCGCCGGCTCAACGCCTACACGGGCCTGGTCTACTTGCAGCGCTCCGTGCCCCGGCCCCGGGACTTCGCCCTGGAGGTGGAGATGAAACTGTGGCGCCAGGGCTCCGTCACCACCTTCCTGGCCAGGATGCACGTGTTCTTCACCACCTTTGCCGTGTGAGGCCTCCGGCCTTGCGGGTGGGGCCCCTGTGTGCGGCTCCCCTGGGAAGCACTGGGAAAGCTTTCCATTTCCAAACCGCCTTGGTGGGGGGGTGGGGGTGGGGGACAGATATGATCGTGTGTTTTTTTTTTATTGGAACTTTGTAAATTAACTTAATTTTGCTGGCTTGATTCCTGTGGGGCTCCCCAGCCTCCGCATGCCCTGCACGGAGGGGGTTGGAGTGGGAGGGGGTGTTCCTACATGCATGCGTGGGGGGAGCTTTGGGGACAACTTCAAGGTCACCGCCCGAGTCCTTACCTTCCGGTGGAGTCGAAGGGAGGCTCCTGCAGAAAGGAGACAAATGGCCTTGCTGGGGCTTTCAGACGTGACTGGATGACCTGTCTGTCCCAGGGGGACATGTACCCTGCCATCTTCCACCGAGATTAGTTCTTTACCTTCCTTTAAAAAGATAATCACTGTTGGTTTGGTTTTGTCTGTTTAAGCTGTTAAAGTCATGTGTGTACATTGTAAAAAACATTCCGAGTAAAGGGGCCCTGGCTTTTCCGTGTTGGGAAACAGTGTCTGCAGGGCACACGGTCCCGAGCCTGGCCTGGTATCGGGATGTAGCTTACACCCCTTTGCACAGATGGGTGGCCTTCAAAAGGAGCTCACCATGCGGGTAAGACAGCCAGCCAGACAGACGTACAAGCAGATGCTCTCTCTGTGATGCTTTTTCCACTTCCTCCTCCTCCTCTCCCAGTGTGCACCTCTGCTGGCCTGTCCCTGGAATACCCTCCAGGACTGTACTCCCACCCTCGGGGCTTACAGTGGACGGGAGCAGGAGCCTGGGGGAGGACTCCGTTTCTCCAGTGTGGGCTGCCCGGGCCTCAGGCTGGGGCACAGGGGGCTTCGGAATCTGGGGAGTTAAGGGCCTGAGGGAGGGAACATGCCCTAGGTGCCTAGGTAGTCGGAACAGGTACCTGGACCTGCATGGGAGGAGCCCATGCACTTGGCTCCACCCTCCCCCTGGCTGCTGGCTGCCCCAAGCTCTTTGGATGCCAGGCCATGCTTCCCAACGTGGCTCTGGAGATGAGTGTAGTGGGTCCTAGCCAGCATGCAGGAAAGGTAAGAATCGGGTCCCGGAACAGTGAATGGTTGTGTGTGCATGCAGGTGTGCACAGCATACATGGCTGTGTGCGTGCCATCTCCAGTCCGCTTATAGAATGTGTTTCTGATTGTGAGCTGTTGTCAGGGAAGAAGTGGCCGGTGGACTGGGGCAGCCAGCAAGCGGAACACTGACCCTTGTAGCTGTGCCGTCTGGGGATGGAGCTCAGGTGGCCAACACTCTGGTCTGCACAAAGGCAGCCTCCTCCTGCCTCCTCCCCTCCTCTTCCTGCTGCTGCTGCTGCTGCTGGAGAGTGAGCAGCAGAAGCAAGGACTCCCTCCTGGGGACGCGGCTGCACCTCTGATACAGCAACCCTGGTGGCAGGTGTTCAGAAAGGTGATTCCATGCAAGAGCAGGGCAGGCTTTAGGGTTAAGGATGCCACAGGGCCTCGGGAAGCTGGCCTGCTCTGGCATGGTCTCCCTCTGTGTGACTCGGGCATGTGCCACCTCATAGCCTCACAGGTCTGCCCTGCACATACCAGGGGCATCCCGTCCTGTGCCGAATCCTGTGGCTCTCAGAGAACATGTCCTTCTGACCTTGGGAGTTTCCAAGACGCCACGATTCTAGAGTTCTGTGCTCTGGGGATCTTTAAAGAAGTCAGCCTGCTCACTTGCGCAGTGAAAGGCGAGAAGTTCAAGTCTGCTCCAAGGTGCCTGAGAAGAAAGGCCAGAGGTCCCGCCCTCGACAAGCCTGCGGAGCCCAGGCCCGCTGTGCGCACCAGGCTGCCATGAGTGGAAACGCGCCCCACAGCATGTGCTGTTTATGCGGAGACTGAAAGGAAGTTGTGTGTGTCCCTTGTCAGCCTCGGCCCCACTGCAGCCCGGGGGCTTCCACGCAGCCCTGAAAGAGGGCTTCTCAGAGCATTCGGGCTGTCCACCAGATCCCACCGTGAGCAGGTGTCCAGCTCAGGGGGAGCCCCATAAATGTCAGGCCGTGACTCCCTTTATTCAAGCCCCTACCTGGGCCCTCACCCCCCTCCAGGGGGTGCCCCAGGTTTCCACTAGGAAGCATTCACGGAGAAGAAGCGGGCCTGAGAGCAAAGTGGGTCCCCTTGTTTCTCTGAAGGTAACGAAGCGAACAAAGATGCCTTCAGCCCAAGAGCAGTGTCTCCCTGGAGGGAGGGAGGGCGAGAGCAAGTGCCTGCTTCCTTTTGGTTGGACACCCAGCTGGCTCCCACGGGTTGTGCCTTCCCTAAGACAGCAGTCCGGGGGTGGGGCTCCTTCCCAGAAGCTCCCGCTGCCGAGCACTTACAGCTCACCCATCCTGGCGGCAGTCCTTTGCCCGCTCCGTGGTGACCGTGTCTCCGTGCCACGTGCCCGCCACTGTGTGAGGTGCCAGGGCGCTGTGAACAGGGGCGAGGTCTCTGGAGGGTGGCTGGCTGTGGGAGGGGTTTTCCCTCTAGCTGAGCCCATCCCCTGGTTCTCACCAAGCCACTCCTCCCGCTGGCCGGCCATAGCCAACAGCAGAGCACCAGAGGGACCCCTGGGCAGAGCTGACCCAGAGACACCCAACTCTCGCCCACCTTCCCTTTCTCTTTCTGAAGAACGCCACCCATCGAGCACAACCTCACGGCAGCCCGACGGAGACCATCCAAGGCCTTGGAGCCACCGCCGCCTCAGCAGACTGGCCCACTCCCCCATAGACTGCCGCAGACGGGCCACCCTCTGCCCAGCCTGCAGTCCCTCTTCCCTTGCGGTCCTGGGTTGTCCACCCTACAGTTTGGCCTCCTCCTCCCCAGTGTCCCTATTGGGCATTTCCCCCAATCAGATGCCCTGCTTCTAACGACATCCCAGACGGTCACCCACCTCACCCCGCAGCACCGCCCTCGTGTGGGGTGTGTGCAGACACGCCACTGCTCAGCCAGTCAAGAGGTTGGCCTGCCCTGGGTGGCAGCTGGGGCACAGCTGTCCCTGCCACGAAGAGGCCTCTCAGTTGCTGGTGGTTTTACTAGCAGTGGCCTGGCAGGGGCGAGGAGGGCCGTGCAGCAGACATTTAGAAGGGTGGAGGGCAGAACCTGCTGCAGGACAGCCGGGGCAGCCGGTGCAATCCCTTCCCAGGGCTGCTGGGACATCATGCCTCCAACGGACTGGCTCCCGTCTTCACTGTCTCCCCTTCTGAGGGGTTTCCCTCACGCCTTTCTCCTTGCTTTGGGGGCCGGCAGTCACTCTGATTCTGCCCCGGTGGTCACATGACCTTCCCGGCTTCCTTCGTGACAACACCACTCAAGACCCACAGTCTACCGGCACGAGCAAATGCCAGCCCAGCAGGCCCCCTATGAGCAAGGGCACGCTCACAGGCCGGGGAGAGGGGTGGGGGGGGTAGGATGCCAACCTGTCTTTCTCCTTGTGTGTGGGGTGGGACACAATTTGCCGTGTCACAGAGGGACACTACTAAGCGGTGTTGATGGTCTGCAGAACAAGCCCCAGGGGGCTGTGGACCATCCGCTCATGACTGCTTGGCGGCTCACAGGCAGGAGGGGGGACACGGTGGGTGGCAGGTTGGACACCTGCTTGTGGAGCCACCTAGCTGCAGGCATGTCTGAGCACTCAGCCAGAGCCTGTCCGGTGACATTCGGGCCACTAGCGAGGAGCCGGAGGTCCCAGACGACGTGGACCGGCACATCGGGAGGACGATGACCGTGGGCCACACTGGAGCTGCCGCTGGGCGTCCCAAGGGGCTCTTTCCTTCCTCATCGGCATGGTTGGTCCCTGCTGGACTCAGAGCATCGTTCCCACGAAGCACCCGGCACCTTCCTCCCCAGCTGCCAGCCCACTTTCTCAGAGTATCATTAACTGCGGTCTCATTGGCCCTCGCTCTTGGGATTCCTACGCAGAAGACAAAACGCTGCCTGGCCTCTTGCCATCTGCCACCATCGCTGGTGTGCCCAGCCCGTGGGTGTGCTGCTCCGCTGCGTGACCCGCTGTCTGGGAGGCGCGTTTCCTGGCGCGATTGCACACGGCATCCTGCTGCAGTCTGCGGGGTTCTCATGAGTGGGCTCTGGCCAGTCCGTGTGCAGGCCTTTCTTAGTCTCCGTGTGGAAGCCCCACTGAAACCTGTGCCCCAAGGGGGACCCTGTCGGTATTTGAAACACCAGTGCCATAGCCCCCGTCTTCACAGCCCCACGGACGTCCACCCCAGCACAACAAGCTGACAGGTCTGGGACCGGCTGCTGAACGTCTAACCTGATGGTTGGGGAGACGTGCTGAGCCTGAGGAGGAGGAGCAGCTAGACCCCGCCGGGTTCTCAGGAACGAGCTGGGTGCTGAGGGTGACTCGGGAGGTGGTGGAAGCAGGGCTTCGTTGATGGCAGTGGGGAAGTTGGAGGACAGCCTTTATTGCAACACAGGATTTCATGCTCTGGTAAGGTCATGCATGGTGCGTAACTGTGAGCCTAAAGGTTAGCAGAGTGGACAATCCCGCAGCGGTTCCATTAGAAGACAGCGCTGGTGACCCACGCCACTTCTACCAAACTTACAGCTGGAGCTGCATGCAGTGGGATTGGCTTTCAGGCTCTCCGTCCAGGGGTGGGGGCTGCGGGGGGCAGACACACTCACTGCAAAGGAGGCTCTTGATGACCTCGAAAAGGTGATGGTGACCTGTGACCTTGGCATGAGAGGTTCTCCCGGCATTGGACAGGGCCCAGGTCAGCTCCGCGGCAGGTCCAGGCTGCAGGCAGTTGGCCCTGTCCGTTGGGCCATCCACAGACTGGTGCTGGAGGGGTCCGCAGTGGGAGGAGATGAAACACACTTGTGGCAAGGCCCGGCAGGGGCCCAGTGGAGGCCCTGGAGGTTCTGGGTTCGGACCATGCCCTCTGCCCTGTGCTCATAGCGTGTTAGGTCCCTAAGGACAGAGAACACTGAATCATGGGTGTGTCAAGAGACATTCCCTGGGACCACTGGACCAAGCATTGAAGCCCATAAAGCTGCGTGGGCTCACTTGTCGGTAGGAAAAGGAAAGACGTCTATGCAGGGTTGACCCACGCAGGACCCAGGGCTTGAGTAGCCTCCAAGGACGGGTAGCTCCAAAGCCCACCGTGCCCACTGATGGGGCATCGATACTTTTCACCTGGCTGGCAAGGTTTGCCGTACAGGGGTGTCTACAACCTTCCAGAAGAGGACAAAAGTGCCTGGTCTTACTGAGCGGTGGGCAGGTTCGCACATGCGGGGCAGTTGAAGATGCAGACAGCTGCGTTACTGCCAGATTCCTGGTTGACTTTGAGTGACAGTGAGAAGGGGGTGTCTTTCTGATGCACAGGGCTGCGAGCAGTGCCCCCGGGTCCTGGGCTTTGTGTGGAAGAAGATGGGATTCGAAGTGGAAATAGACACAGATTCATGGGCCCGAGCCCGTGTTGTGACTGACCGTCTGGCCCGAGATCGAGAGAAACCAATCGGCTGGCTGAGGACAAGGAGGCTGGGGGAGAGCCATGGGGGCTGAGAGGTGGGAGTGGGGCACTGAAGGTGAAGACTGTCTCACATATGGTGTGCTAGTCTGGGTACTTTAGAGAAACAAATCCACAGAAAGTCATGTATAAGTGAGAGTTTGATATAAAGGGTAAGTGCGAATCAAGAAAACATCCCAACCCAGGGCTGCCCAAGCCCACAAGTCCAACATTAACCCACATGTCCGACACCAATCCACACAGTCCTCCTCCATCTCACAAAACACACTGCAGGGATGCCGACTGCAGGAGGAAAGCCGAGTCAGTAAACGTGTAAGCATCTCAGCACTGGCAAGGGTCTCCACACGGCTACTCCAGTACCCGGGGCTGCATCGGGGTAGGTCCATGCGGCTTCTCCTTGGGGATCTTGCAGGAAGTGAGCCTTGCCAGCTGAAGCAGGGAACTGGCTAAGGTAGCTGCACCCTGGTCTGACCATCACAAAGCAAGAGACCTGAGAACTAGAAAGACGAGGCTCACCAAGCCATTTATCCCTCCACCCTTCAATGAACCCCACATGTGTTTATCGGCCAGGTTGGTACAATAAACTAACTACCTCACATGGGTACCCACCAAAAAGACTCCCAGGGCAGTGAACCACCAAATGTCTCAGTCAGTCATTACCATTGGCCATGGCAGGACTGTCGTGATGGACACCTGAATGGAGTGGCCGTGGTGGCAGAGCCATGGGTCCCTTAGGGATCCAGGAGCCTGGTCTCTCTCTTACCGGTGCTCCCTGGATGGCTGCCACCTCTGGATGTCCAGCCAGTCAGCAGCAGAGATGGGCGCAGAGCGTCAACACTGGTGGACACTAACTGGACGCTGGCCTCCTTCCATCTTGGGTGACCCTCAGCCAGCCCTGTCTTCAAGCACAGCGCCCACACAGCACAGGGCCTAACGAGGGGCCCGATGTTGAAGTGAAGCAGCTGAGAAAGGGACCCGTTGGGGGGGAGGGGTCATGCCGGAGTTGTTCTTTTGTTAATTGAAGTCCATACTATTGACTTCCTTCGTTTTTTTTATCAAACGTCCCCCGGGACGGGATCCTAGACAGAACGCCAGGTGGCATTCAGCTGCCATGCCTCCTTGGGCATGTGACAGTCCTCTGCCCTGTAACAGTTTCTCAGCCGTCTCCTGGCTGAGGACCCCTGGCGAGGTAGCTCTGGTCAGATGAATCCTCTACTGGCATTTGTCTCTGTTCTTCCTGGTGGTGAGACTGGGCCGTGGGTGGTCAGGAGGAAGGCCACGGAGCTAAAGTGCCTTTCTGACCTCCTCAAAGCAAGGAGACAGTGTCGGCTTCCTCGGCACCAGAAACTCTTACTCCTAGAGCTTTGGAGCGCTTTAGACGTCTAAACTGGGGTGTCGGCGGGGGCTGCCGTCTCTGAAGGCTCTAGGGGACCACCCTTTCTTACCTCTTCCAGCTTCTGGTGGTTCCCCACAATCCTGCTCGTCTTTGGCTTGCAGACACTACACTCCAGCCTCTACCTGTCTTCACAGGCCCATCTTCCCCCGGCATGTCTGTCTGTCTGTCTGCTGCAGGTGCCCCGCTTTCTCTGGTGAGGTTGCCAGGGATCCTCCCTCTGCAGACCTCAGCACAGTGAGCATCCTCAGGCCCCTAGGACCTGTCTGAGGAAGTTCCTCAGACGGAATGGGGTGAACGGAATGAGGTGGATAGCTGGAGCACGGGGTGATGGCTGCCTTGGTTTGACCACATTTAGCAAGTGGTGCTCCTAAGGTGACCCAGTCTCCCCAGCGACTTCACTTCCAGACACTGCAAATGGAGTAGGCAGGGTGCCGCGAGATTTGCTCCGGCAGCCACATGCAAACCAGGAACCCCGTGGCTTGGCTGGTGCAGTATTTAGAAACATTTTGAGCTAACATGTAAACACTGAGACATCTCACACACCCTTTTAGGATTTTCTGGAAAAATACGTTCTCTTTGAAACTTTTTTTTGTGTGGATCCCTTAGACCTCCTGGCTTCTCCAGAATAGACCAGGACATTCCAGAACTGTCTCCTTGCAAGTAGAGCTGCCCTGTGACAGGCTGGGCAGCTGGGGTTGGCGGGTTCCCTATTAGCACCCTGTGACCAGTCTGGACGGTCTCGGGCATGGGATGGGCCACTGCTTGGGCCTCCTCTAGACTCCGGGATTTTATGAGGCAGGACTTCTTCCTGGCATGCTCCCTGGATCGCACGAGTCAGGCCCCTGGGACTTTGTCCCCATTTCACAAAGGAGGCTGCTGGGACCAAGAGAGTGCACAGGACTCGCCAAAGGTCACACAGTGACCCAAACTGCAGGGTGACAGACTGCAGGGCTCGTGCCGGCCCACCACTGCATCCTGGAGAGGCGGAGGGAGGGGAGCTAGACCCAGAAACAGGTCGCACATGCTGTATAGTCAGTGTCACCACGATGAGCCCACGGCAGGCTCAGGAACCAGAGAGCCCCCTAAACCAGCCCAAGGAAGGCTTCCTGGAGGAGGTGTTGCCTCTATAGGGCTTTGACATCCAGTGAGAGTACCCCGTTCCTGGGTGGAGAAGGAGGAGAGGGTGTTGTTTCAGGCAAATAAAACAACATGCTCAGGCACCGGGCTGGGTGGGCCTCGGGAGCTGCCAGGGTTCTGAGGTGGCACGCTGCAGGAGGCGGTCAAGGCCACGCGAGGCTCTCACTGTCCTTGGGAGTCCGCAGAGCTGTTGCCACCGGGCTGCCTTGCAGGGGTCAGCGTCTAGAGGATGCTCTGGGCCACGGTGTGTGTGTGGAGCGACACCTGGTGGTGTGGCCTGGGATTGTGTGCTCCACATAGGTCAGAGCCAAGGGTGAGTGGGATGGAGTAGCAGCAATGTGCTGGCCTGGGCAGGGCACAGCAGGGCAGAGAACAGAACACAGCTTTCTGTTCCCGTCAACGTCAAGAGTCACCATCTGGGAAACTCATAGGGGCAGTTCCACCCTGTCCTATAGGGTCACTATGAGCAGTGTCCCCTGGATGGCAATGCGTTTGGGTTTTTTATTTGGCAGCCCCACCCCCACCCCAGGATGGTGCCAGCACCCTCTAGGGAACAGCTTTGGGAAATACACCCTCTCTTAGATTTTTCTGGGAACATATGTTCTCTCGGAAATATCAGAGGGGTTTCTGAGACTGCAGATCTTTACAGAAGCATGCCTGCTGCCCCCTGTGGACGACGGATTTGAACTGCTGATCTCACCTTCATTCAGCAGCCAGCCGCATGCTTCAGCCACAGCGCCCCGAGAGAGACACACACACACACACACACACACACACACACACACACACACACACACACACACACACACACACACACACACACGGAATAGCCCTCCCGAGGACAATGACGGCAGTGAGCGCCCCATGGAAGGAGGCTCTGACTCCACAGGTCGGGCCACTGCTCATTCCTAAGCGGGGACTGGTGTGATCTGGGACCATCCTGTGCCAAACCAGGCCTGCGGGGCTTCAGGGGTGGGCTCTCTCTGTCCGGGTCCCTGTGAGCACCAAGTCTCTGTGTGCCTCTGACGGAGGCCCCCCTCGGCTCTGGTTCGACTGTGGGTGTACGTGTAGAGTGTGGTGGGTCGTTGATCCCTGGTGCCTGCCTTCTGGCGGATGCCTGGTGCTGGTTTGCTTCTTCTGGCTCTCGGACGAGGTTTGGCGGTGACCAGCAGAGGGCTAAGGGAGTTCCTAGGGGCCAGGGGTCTGTTGGGGGGACTTCCCTGCCACCCCTGAAGGAAGTAACTCAGCTACATGTGCAGCTTCCTTGCTTGAAGCAGCAAACTTACTCCCTCTCTCTCTCTCTCTCTCTCTTTTTCAAAACTGTGATTTTATTTGAATGTATTCATTTGTTAAGCAGTCTTATTGGGACATAATCCCAAACCTCCTACAATTCGAGCGTTCCGTCACAGAGAGAAAGTGCGGTGCAGTCACGAACACAGCCCGTTTTAGAACTGCCTCTTCCTTCCTGTACTCCTTGCTATGAGCTCCCCACTTGCCCCCAGCCTCCCCTGTCATAGCCCCCAGGAACCCTTCATCCAACCCCTGTCTCTTCCTACTCGCCCGTCCTCACATTCGCTCGGGGCCTGACAGGTTCCGGTCGACCAGCGCCCCTCCGTCCTTCACCTTCTTTCCTGTGACTGTCTCCTCCTCAGAGATGCGGAAACAGAGGCCCAGAGAGCTGAGTCTTTCCCCTAGGGAAACACTGGGCCATGACGGCCGAGGGATGGCGAGCAGCAGACACCCCCTCTTTCTGAGCCTCAGTGGTCTCACCTGCTATGTTGGAGCTGGGGAGTCTGAGCTAGCATTGTGGGCGCTGAGAGGATCTGGTCCCCCCTGTGGAAAGCCCACCAGGACTCCCATCACCCATGGGTGCCACCTCCAGGCTGGAGCCGGAGCTGAAGCAGGAGCAGGGCTGGGTGTGGTCGTGGCTGCACTGGGGGCAGTGGTCCCAGGCTGGGCCCGGCTGTGAACAGCAGCCCCCTGCATACACACCTAAAGTCCCAGCTTCCTCTCCACACACTCCTGGGGGAGTGTCACTGTTGCTTCAGCACAAATCCCCACCCAGGCTCAGCCTTCAGTGGCTCCTTATCTTTCAGCTCGGGAAGGTCAGTGTCGGGCCGGGCCTTGTCCTCTTCTTCCCATGTACCAGGATGGAAGCTCAAGGGTGGCCCGCCGGATGGAGCCAAGGGTTATGTGCTTATCCTCCCCGCCCCAGCGGCTCTGGCCAGGAAGGGTCAGGACAGGAAAGACACCTGCCAGTCACAGTGGGCTTTAGGCCACAATGTTCCCACCTGCGAGCCAGTCACCAGGGGATGCCCTTCAGCCGATACCGGTCTGCCCTTTAGGGGCCCAGTGGGGGCCAAGGACCCGGTCGGGCTCGGGTCAGGGCATAGGTGGCAGGTATTGGGGACACCAGCTTCCCATCAGCTTTGTCCTAGAGCAGTGGTTCTCAAACTTCCTAATGCCACAACCCTTTAATACAGTTCCTCATGTGGTGGTGACCCCACAACCATAACATTATTTCCATTGCTACTTCATAACTAATTTTGCTGATGTTATGAATCAGGCAACCCCTGTGAAAGGGTCATTTGATGCCCCCAAAGGGGTCTCGACCCACAGGTGAGAACCGCTGTCCTAGAGGAAGTCCAAGTGCCCCACTGTGCTGAGGGGTTGGGGGTAGGGACTCCCTGGGCAGCCAGCCTATCCATCCCGGGTGAAACAAGAATCTATCTGAGATTGTGAAGGTTGATTGTGCCAACCTGGCTGATAAACACGTGGGATTAAATGAAGGGCGGAGAGATAAATGCTTGGTGAGAGATAAAGGCTTGGTGAGCCTTGCCCTTCTAGTTCTCGGGTCTCTTGCTTTCTGATGGTTGGATCAGGGTGCAGCTGGCTTAGCCAGTTCCCTGCTTCAGCTGGCAAGGCTTACTTCCTGCAAGACATCCCCAAGGAAAAGCCACATGGACCTACCCCGATGCAGCCCTGGGTGCTGGAGCACCTGTGTGGAGACCCCTGCCAGTGCTGAGATGCTTACATGTTTATTGACTCGGCTTTCCTCCTGCAGTTGGCATCACTCCGTGTGTTTTGTGAGATGGAGGAGGTCTTTGTAGATCCGTGTTGAACATATGGGCTACTGTCGGACTTATGGGCTTGGGCAGCACTGGGTTGGGATGCTTTCTTAATGTACACTTACTCGTTATATAAAACTCTCTCTTATGCACATGAGTTTCTGTGGATTTGTTTCCCTAGTTGACCCAGACTAACACACACTCTGACGGGGCCTGAGTTCCAGCTGAGAGACACTGGCTGGGGCCTCAGTCTCCTCAACAGGGAAGCGCCGTCTCAGGCCCACCATTCCATGTATCCCTCCTGGCAGCCTGGCATGGGGGTTGAGGAGCAAGCCTCCTGCAGAGTGAGCCGGTCTTGGATGGGCAAGAGGTGATTTCAGGACCCCTTAATTTCACCTCACACTCAAATCACAGGCAAGTCCTGTGCCAAAGACCCTTAAACATTCCAGAACCTGCCCACTCCCACCCTCTACAGCCAAACCAGGGAATCCCTCAGCCGTCCGAACATTCTAGGACCTCTCCCTTCTCCTAACCTCCCTTCCTCGACTGACCGCATCCCAGAGTCCTGTGTCTCTGGCCTTCGGAACACTCCGGAACCTGCTCACTTCCCCAGCCTCCTTCTGTTCTCCGGTCCCCACCCGCCCAGCGGCTCCTGCAGAGGTCTCCTTAGCCACACCTCTGCTGTCCCCTCTGCTCTCGCACCTCCCTGCTGCCGGAACAGTTATCAGCAACAACGCACCTGCCTGCCCACGCTTCCCATCACACCGAGGAGACGAAATGCCAACTCCTGCTGCGGGCAATGGGGCCTAAGAGTGCTTGTGTCCCTCTGCCCGACCTCTCCTCTTCCGCTCTCCCTGCATGCTTGTCCAGCGTCCACTGAGAACATTCCCACCTCAGGGCCTTTGCACTTGCCGTCTCCTCTGCCCCCAACAGGAACGCTAGGTATTTGTAAAGCTCCCTACCTCCGTTCAGGTCTCAGCTTGAAGGGCACCTTCCCAGAGAGGCCCTCCTTGGCCACCGGATCTCCAATCTCCCCACTGGATGTCATTCTCCGTACTTTTATCCTTTTTAGATGTTTCTCCAAAGCACCCTCATTTGCTGATGCTGTGTTCTAGATCCAGTGGAGCCGTTGCTGGCTGAGACCCGACCCCAGGTCACACACACAGACGCACACACTGGGGTGGGGGTGGTGAGGACTGCTCTGAAAGGGAGACCTGGGGTTATGGGGACTGGGTCAAATCGCTGCTCCTCTCTCGGCCTCAGTTTCCCCATCCATACCCTGAGCTCTACCATCTCCTTCTAGGGGCCTACGGGCCTGATGTGGTGGTAATTCTGAGTCTTAGTTTTGTCTTAGAAACGGGGTTACTATGGAAACAGGCCCCAGGTGCCGGCAGAAGGAGCATCCTCCTTCCTTTGTTAGACCCAGGGCCCACCTTCCCCAGGGGAGAGGGGAGAGGGCTGGGGGTGCTTGCTATCTGGTTTCTGGGCATACTGAGTGGCCAGTGGCCATGGCTTTTGCGGGGGCCACTCTAGTGTTTGAGACAGCTGGTGAAAGGGCAGGGCTCTGGAGCATTTGACAGGGGCATTGAAGCCGGGCGTGTGTCCCCAGCCCGCTGTGGCTTTGGGCAGGATTCCTCTCACCCCATTCTCTATAACTGGAGCCCCAGACTGGAGCCCTGGTGTCACCAGCTGCACACAGCTCTGCTTTGGTAAAACCCAAACCCCCCAAAATGGGGAGTCTGCCTCCAGGTTCTTACCCTCCCTGGACAGAATGTTGGCTCGGCTGGGCTGGCAGTCCTCGGGGCGGGTGCCAGGAAAGGATGCCTTCGGTTGC
>NW_022103928.1:29167959-29170036 GCF_000313985.2 Echinops telfairi | reverse complement strand
CCGGCGCTCCTTCAGCCCCGCCTGAGGATGGCACCTTTGTCTTTGTCCCCAGTCCATGGGGGAGGCTCGCTTCCCAGGGGTTTTCCATGAGAGCCCTGGGTCACGTTGCGGTGTCTGCAACACGGCAGTTTTTGAAACCTCGGTTCGATTCCCGTGTGCGTCAACGCGATCCACGTGATCTGCCCTTTAGTCAGCGTGGCGGTGAGGATCCCAGGTCCTGCAGCCGAGCCACCCGGGTGCAAATCCTGGCGCTCTGCTACCCTGTTTCCCCGAAAATAAGACAGTGTCTTATACTAATTTTTGCTCCCAAAGATGCGCTAGGTCTTATTTTCAGGGGATGCCTTATTTTTCCATGAAGAAGAATACGGTACACATTTATTGTTTGTTTTATTAAAAGAGACCTCGCCCTTCCTGTCTGCTCTGGCAGCACTGTGGCCAACAGTGAGCTGCGAGGTGGTGCCTGCTGCTACGGTCCAGAGTCATGGTAGCTTTGGGGGGCCTTATTTTCGGGGAGGTCTTATTTTCAGGGGGATGCCTTATATTTCAGCGAGAGGCAAAACTGTAAGAAGGTCTTATCTTTGGGGGATGTCTTACTTTCGAGGAAACAGGGTACCTTGCCCTGTGACTTAGGGGCCAGCCCCAGCACCCTTCCTGGTCCTGGCTTCGTCACCTGTGAGCGGAGACTCCGGCTGCCTCATAAGCTGCAAGGGGGAGCCGGAAGGAACGGCAGGTGGGGCTACTTAGACAGGCTCCACAGCTAGGATGTGACCCCTAGAGTCCCGGGAATGTTGTGACTATCATCTTGAAGCTCACACGACACTGAGGGTCTTTCGTAAGGTGGCTAGACGGAAGGGGGCTGAGCCCATATCTTTTCCCATGTGGAATATCCAGACCAGATTCATTCCCAAAGGCCCTTTCGCATCAGCATACAGTAGTGGGGAGATACGCTTGTTCAGTAATGGCCATGTCTTTTGGGCCACATTACCAAAGGTCTATGTTTGCAGTGAAGGAGGGTGTGTTCAGTTCTGCTCTGTTCTCTGAGCTCCCCGAGTCCTGGGATCAGTTCCAAGCCCTGAGGAGACTCTGAGATGGACAGTGGCACCTGGAGACCCCATCCTGTGAGGATGCAGAGTGGCTCGGCCCCGGGGGTCCTCAGCTGCACTCTTGTCCCATGAGCAAGGCCTAGACCCTTGGAAAGACAGGAACCAGTCCTGTGAGGGATGACCATCGGAGGAGAAGGCTCACCAGTCAGTTGTTTCCCGAGTACGGAGAGTCAACAAACACGGAATAAAGTTATGATGTGATTTCAGGTGGTCAGTGTATGCAGATGCGCAGTAGAGCAGGGCTGGGGACAGAGGATGGTGTGGGCGGCTAGGCTGTGCAGAGGAGGTGTTGCAGGCCTGGGGACCAGCTCCGTGAGAACGAGGCGTGTTCCAGGACCGGGTCTGCTGAGAATGTGCTGGGCTGCCTGAAGAAAACCCAGGTTGCTGGTGTGGCTGCAGTGGCGTGGGCAATCACACAGAGCAGACCTGCACCCCAGGCCCCACATCCTAGGACCCCTTTCCTCTAACCATCTCTCAAGCATCCAGGACCCAAAGATACAGAAGGCTGCACTAACTCCATCAGCCACACGGGGGCAGCATGAAACCAGCAGGTAGCCAGCCAGCTACCAGGCCCAGGGTCTGGAATCCTCGCTTTATGCTTTCCCAGCTCCTTCCTCCAAACCAGCAAGATCAGAGCCTGCTGAAACCCAGGCCCCACCTCTCCTGCCATGTCTCCTTGGAGCCTTGAAGCCCACACCTGACAAATGGGAGCCAGCGGGCTTCTCTTTCCAGAGGGCACATAGTAGGTGCTCAGTGACCCTTGGGAAGCCAGAGTCTTGGAATCCCTGCTTCAAAGGACAGTAACTTGGTGGGCTTGCAGTCACCTGTGACCTTGGACAAACTGCTTATGTTCTCTGAGCTTCTGTTTCCTCTCTGTAGAACGGGGAGGTTGATGGGATTATACGGAGGGATTTTGTCCAAGAAGACATATAAACGTGCTGCCTCCAGGTTCTTACCCTCCCTGGACAGAATGT
>NW_022103928.1:29164590-29167133 GCF_000313985.2 Echinops telfairi | reverse complement strand
TTCTCCAAGCTCCTCCCTCTGTATCCCCGTGGGATGCCCACAGCCCTTTGGGACTCATTCCTCTCAAACCTCGAATACCGGCAGCGTCTCCCAGGGCATTTTTCCTTGTGGTTCAGGTGGTATTTACAGTGAAAACAGCTATTGAAGCAAATTGCACAAATAATGTCAATGTTTCCACTTTTGACAAAAATGGGAAGGCAGGTGGTTTCTTGTCTATGATAAGCACATCTGCTCCTGCAATAATTACTATTTGAGATAATTATGAAAAAGAATTTAAATACTTAAGGCGTGCACCGGGCCAGGACAACTTTCTTTTCACCTATTCATCATTTCCCCGAGCAAGCTGCAGTCTTCTCCCGGCGAGGGAGGGCCACAGGCGCCAGGCCAAGGAGGGTGGGCACGTTCACAGAGCCCCCCTCCCCATGGCGCCCTGCTCAGGGTCCCAGAGGGCGGGGACAGGTCACAGCAAAAGCAGGAGTCCCACCCCCTCTGGGTTGAATCTGAACACATTAGCCAAGCAACGTTGGGCCACTTTCTCTGCACCTCAGTTTCCCTAGCTATGAAATGGGCTTAAGGATTGGACCGGTGTGAAAATGAATGTTGCTTAAAAAGAAATACAAACAAAGGATAAGTTACCCTGTCTGGTGTCCAGCCGGGGCTCAGTATGCTCCTGGCCGGTCCAGTGCTGCCGGGGAGGGCTGGGGGAGAGAAGAACTGCCCCCTCCCCCCGCTTGAGTAGGCCCCAGGACAAAAGCATTTCTCCCCTCCCTCTTGCCAAGGCATATTCCTGAAGGCAGAACTCCGAGTGGGCTGGGCAGCACTAGCCCAGGGGCTGAGTGAGGAGCTGCTCGTGGTGCTGGCCCTGTCCCCACATTTCTGCCAGGCTGTCCCAGGTGAGCTCAGGGAAGGGTGGTACTGAGGCTCACAGGCTTGTGGTCGGAGCTCAGCTGTGCCAGCTGGACCCTGGGGCAGGAAGTGCTCTTCTTGTTGCCTGGGGCTTACAAGGCGCACCTGCATCACCATCTGCTGGGCTGCTGACCCCTGAGGATCCTAGCCCTGGCATTTCAGGGTGAATCAGGACCCAGGATTCCCAGGGGAACAAGGGTGTGTGTGTGTGTGTGTGTGTGTGTGTGTGTGTGTGTGTGTGTGAAAGATGTGGGGTTTAGAGTCAGAGTATGACTTTTTAATGGAAGAGGGTCTGTGACGCCTACAGCAGGAAGCACAAGGGTCAGCCTCGGGTCTCACAAAAAGACCAGGCAGGTGCTGTCAGCTTGGACTGGGCGTCAGTGAGAAGCAGGTTGGGGACAAAAAGAAGCTGCAAGGAGCAACGGCTTGAACAAGATTGGGGTGGGGGTGGCGGTTCTTTCCTGCTTGCATGAAAGCAGGCTGTCCAAATCAGGTGTGGGACCAGCCTCCTTCTGGGGCCAGGCTCCTCCAAACCTCTTGGAGGAGAGCGGCTGCATGTGGCCCGAGGCTGCCAGAGTCCCAGCCATCTGAGTGCTAGGCCCTGGGATGGAGGGAGGAAGGGGAAGGAGCAGGAGCACAGTGGTGGGGGGGTCGGGGTGTCATCTGATGTCCCTTGGGATAGGTTCCTGGGAAGAGATGCCGGCCACTTTATGAACACCCACTGGCCAGAGCTTAGTCACATGGCCATCTGAAATCCTGTCATCCTGGGAGAGACCTGGTTCCAGGGTTACCTGCTGACTCAGAGAACAACCTGATGAAGCCCTTCTGTGTTGGTTCTGCGGGGTCAGGGGGGCTGGAAATGTACAACGTACCACGTGTCCGCCTTATAAGAACAGAATATTGTTTGCATTGAACTAAACAACTTTTTAAAATTCTAAGATTCTAGAATTTCCATATGGAGTGAATGTGTGTGTGTGTGTGTGTGTGCGCATGTGCCAGAATCCTCCACCAGTGGCAGATCCGAGGCTCTCCCCAGGGCTGGGGGCCGGTGGTGCCCCCACGGTGGCCAGGAGGCTGCTCCCGGCTCCTGGAATCCCACCATCCTGACCTGTCTGCACACGTGCCTGCCTGCTGTGCTGCAGCCCCAGGCCCAGGGCGGGGCGGGGCACCCAGGAATGCCTGCTCTCTTGACTCCAGCACTATCTTGTGCAAAATTCAAGGGGCTGCAGGGAGGGTACCCCAGAGCAAGCTGCTGGTGGAGAGGAAAGAATCTCGGGTTCAGAACCCCCACGCCCACCAAGGAGGCCTGGGGTTGTGATTCAAATACGAAGGGACTCTAAAAGTCCGTGGAAAAACACGCCGTGAAGAGATCCTGGGATGTTGCCACCAACTTTTGGCAGCTCTTTCGTCTTTATCTGGGCCTCCCTCCATGCTTGGGCCACTGCTCTGGGCTCTGGGGATGGTGGGGGTGCCCCTAGCATGTCAGCGATGGCGTGTAACAGGAGCAGCACCTGCAGGGAACGCACTGGGAGGCATGCTGGCATTGCAGTGCCCAACGGGGGTCTTGGAGCCGGCCTGGGAAAAGAGGAAGGAGGCACCTAAGGGAATCAGTGAGAGAGGACGTGGTGGGCAGAAGG
>NW_022103928.1:29162022-29164394 GCF_000313985.2 Echinops telfairi | reverse complement strand
AAGGGGTAGTGGGTGAGAATGGAGAGGCCAAGGGCCGCAGTTGAGACTTAGGTGGGGTGGGAGGTAATGGAGGGCCCTATGGGGGGGAGTGGTGTGTGTGTGTATGTGTGTGTAGAGGAAAGATGTGGGGTTCAGAGTCGGAGTGGGGTGGGGTGTGACTTCGGTTTCCACAGGGCCCTCTGGCTGCCCTGGCCCTGCTCTACCATGACGTCTTGAACGCCCCTCCTCCAGCAATGACCAACTCCAAGCCCCTAGTTCTCATTCCGAGGCAGGCACTCCAGCATGCTGGCTCCCCCAGGCTTCTCCCAACGGTGGTTCTAGCTCATACCTCCTCTTGTCATGGAGTCCACGCTGACTCATAGTGACCCCCTGTGGGTTTCTGAGATGGTGACTGTTGAGGGGTGGAGAAAGCCCAGTCTTTCTCCCGAAGAGCTGCTGGTGGTCTCGAACTGCCGACCGTGCAGATCACAACCCAAACACACCACCACTAGAGTTCTCCTAGGATCCTCTCATTTTTGCTCTCTCTGGTTTGTAACACCCTCAAGGGGGCAAAGTGGCCGCACACTACTCCAGGCATCACCGGCAGGACTTCTGCCAGAGCACATAGAAGCTCGGGTCTTGGGCATGGATGGGACCATTTCTGCGCCAATTCCTGGTACAGGAGGATGCTGTGCTCTGATTGGTCTCCCGCTGGGCTTTCTGAGCCAATCATTGTGGCCAGAAGGTGGAATGTCACTGGCTTCCTTTGGTGAGTAGAGGTCTGGCTCTGGAGCTAGGGGGGGCCAGTGCCTCCTAGCTGGTGTGCAGGTCCACCAGACCCCTCTGTTCAAAGCACCGCGCCGTCAGGGGTGTGGCCAGAGGGATTTGCATGCTGTGTGTCCATCCCAGGTCCCCCTCGTCCTGGTGGTTGTGGTTGTTAGGTACCATTGAGTCAGTCCCTCCTCGACACGGCCCTGTGTGCCGCCGACGGGAACACTGTTGCGTCGTACTCCGTCTGCACCATGGTTCTCGTGTCCGAGCCCTACGTGCTGTTCCCATTCTCCTCCGCCCACCCCAGACCACGTCGCACCATCTATGGGCTTCATAGCACTGCAGTACCAAATTCTGCGAACCTCGTGGCTGCAAATGAAACAAACTCGTTCTCTCGCAGTTCTGAAGACCAGGAGTCCGACACAGGTCTTCCTGGGCTGACATCAAGGTGCACGCAGGCCCGCAGCCCTTTGGGGAAAAGCTGTACGTTTAAATGCACTTCCATGCTTTCCCACCACCGAGAGGCCGCCCACATGCCCTGGCTCTTGGCACTTTCCTCCCTCTCCAAAGCTGGCACCGTGGCACCTTCCAGTCCCTCCAGCGCTTGGACTTTCTGCCTCCCCCTCCTGCCTTTGAAGGACGTTCTGTGCTTACACTGAGAAGCCCTGATGTTGCAAGGTCAGCTGTTCAAAACCACCAGCTGCTCCAGGGGTGAAAGACGAGGTTTTCTACTCCAGTCTCAGAAACCCACCGGGACGGTTCTACCCTGTCCTATAGGGTCACTATGCATCGGCATTGATGTGATGGCATGGCGGGGAGCATGGTTTGGGTTTGGGTGCTTACAATGGGCTCACCTGAGTAACCAGGATTATCCTTTAATCCAGTCTCTTCTGCCAAATCCCTTTGGCATGAGGTTCAGGGTCACAGGTCCCCGGGCTCCCAGTGTGAACGTGTCTGGGGGTACCCCTGTGACAGCCCTGACATCTCCGGGATGCAAGGCCAGTTCTTTAATTTCCTGTCATTTGGCAACCGGCTGTGGCTGCCTGTGGAGTGGCCCTGGGGCAGACAGGTGGGGCCTGGTGCTCTGCTGCTTGCCGTGTAGCCTGGAGTGTATGTGTGTGTGTGTGTGTGTATGTGTGTGTGTGTGTCCAGTGAGGAATGATGTAACATGTCCACAGCCGAAGGTGGTGATATTACTCTTCCTCCCCCGACCCCACCCCCATTCCAAGCCAGGACACATCAGAGGTGGTTCCTGTTCTGTCCCCTCCCATAGTGGATCCCGTTCTGCTTCCCAAATTGGGAAAAGGAAGGTGTCAGGAATTGTCCAAAACTCACAGCCACGCTTACAAATCCAGGAGAGCTCATGGAGGGAAGTGGGGGTGTCTCAGGCTCAGGGTGCCATGGTGGGGGTTCCGACCTCACAGTGTTCTGTTCTTTGAGGGCCAGAGTGGCCACTCTGGGAGTCCCCTTTCACATCGAGGCTATAGAAAGCCAATGGTGAAGTTGGCCCCAGAGCCTCAAGTGTCCATGAGGCGTCCCACCGTCAACTGTGTGAGACTAGAGCTGAGCTTCCTGGGCAAGCCCTGCCTAGCTCTTGCCCCCTGTGCCCACCTGGCTCTCCC
>NW_022103928.1:29156896-29160504 GCF_000313985.2 Echinops telfairi | reverse complement strand
ACCGCCTCTCTCTGGGCTTCCTGTGGGATTGCTTGGAGAACATCGTCACTGGAGATCGACCCAGTCAGGCTTTGAGGAGCGCCAGGAAGGAAGCTGGGGTGCTTGGGAAGGGGGTTACTCACAGCTCTACTAACCTCCCACCAGTGGCTGAGTCTCCCCACTGCATTCTGGAGTTAAGGGGTGTCTCTTTCCTCTAGATGCTCTTGGACTGTTCCCATTACAGTGGGGACTCAGAGCCCTGGGTTTGGACACCGACGGGCTTTGGGGCATCTGACAAGTGGCTTAACCTTCTGTGCCTGGTGAGTGTGGGCAGAGGGCCTGTGTTGGATTGTCCTGGCACACGGGGAGGAGCTGGTCACGTGTGCTCTGGGGGTGCACTGACTGCAATTAATTTGGGCTCAAGTCTCGATGCCACACAATTAGCTATCAGACCGCATGGACTGGCTTTCTTCTCAGAGACTGTCCTGTCCAGGCACGGCGTGGAGACAACCATCTCTCCTAGGCTGGGCTGCCGGGAGACAAAGTGGGAATAGGGTGGTAGTGGGTAGTACATGTCTATGGGGTTAGTACCTGAGGGTGCCAACCCCTGGGTACTGCTACCCTGCTATGCCTGACCCCCCCCAACCCTCCCTTCGAGGCAGCTCTTGCTGTTGAAGTGGGCCCAGAGCAGAGCAGGACCCCTGCTTCACGTTTCCGTTGTGACATAAACATATGAATTAGAGAACTCAACTAATTTAAGAGGCAAGATAAGAGGCCAGAGAAGCCAACAGAAGACGATCAAATGCCGCTCTGACAGGGGCAACGCTCAGTATTTCTAGTCTCTCTCTCAGACCATGCTGTCTGGGACCTCACAACCTCCTCCTGACCGCACACCGTGTACATCCTTTTGTGTTGTGAGCCGTTTTCCGACGACATGATTTGGCTGGCTGGTACTGTCTCAGGGAGCTCTTGTGGTATGGTGGGCTATGCCTTGGGCTGCTAACCCCACCCCAGGTGGGTGGTTCAAACCTACCTGCTACACCATGGGTGAAAAAGGAGGCTTTCTGTGCCCATAAAGATCGGTGGTCTCAGGCACAGGACCCTTCTCTGCTCTCCCACAGGGCTGCGCTGAGTCAGGAGCAGCTCGCTGGTGGTGAGCGAGCCATGCACTGCTCCCTGGCGGGCACCGTGCAAGCTGTGCCTTCAGCACCTCTGTCTGCACCGAGGGGCTTCCATGTTTGTACCTTCCTCACGCGCAGGCCCCGATCATTCGTGCCGTGGGACCTCGGTCCCTGGAGGTCAAGGCCAAAGGGTGTGCATATTCAACGTGTGCATTTGGGTGCCAGTTCCTATCCCCAGAAGCTGTGGATCAATTCCTGTGTGAAATGTCCTGGGATCACAAGTGGCCTGTGCTGCGTTGACCCCCGTCTTCAAACACAACTTCTCAGGCTTTGGGAGGGCTAACCGAGCCCAGGGAAGCAGGTCTCTTTAACATCAGCCTCCTCTCCCATCACCTGCCCCGCCAGGATATTGTAGTCATGTCAGTTTCCACGTGGTGCCTCGAACATGCCAAACACGGTCCTGCCTCAGGACCGAAGCACCTACTTTCTTCTGCCTTGAAGTTCTTCCCTCAGACGGCCGTGATGTGTCTCCCCCGCCCACCCCTAAGCTCTTGTCCTTGTACCCCCTGAGAAGTCTTCCCTGGGCACCCCAGTGAAAAGGCTCTCCTGGCCCTCATGTTTCCAGGATCCTGCGTATCTTCATCAGCCAGCGGAGGAGTTCATGGTCTTATGGAGTTGGTCACTGTGCTTCAGAGTTCTCTCAGGATTACGGAGGACAGCCCTGTCAAAGCAGTGACAGTAGCTGGCTGAGGGCCGGCTTTGTGTTCTTCATGATGGGAAAATCAGGGGATTTGTCTGCCCGGCTCCTAGCTCTGTACCTTAGGCACTCGGCCCTTGTGAAATCACCCCCAGATCTCATTATCCAGAGCCCAGAAGGATGGGGGCAATCTGCTGCCTCCAATCTGTACTCTTTCCAAACTCGCTGTCGTTGAACCCGGTCTGACACCACCGAACCTGCTAACTGTCGCCGCTAAGGAAAGAGCAGGTGAAGGTTGGGGTATGCCCAGAGGGGGTCGCCAGGCAGAAGAGAAGGCACTTCGTGGAAAGTGATTGTGGTTGGGGAGTTTGCAGAAGGCAGCCTCAGGGGTCCCTGCCATTGCCTTCCCACATGTCTGCAGGGCTGGCTTGAAAGGTAGGGGCTAGAGAAGGCTGTGGGCCAACCAGCAGCACCAGGGCACTCAGTGTGGACGAGGGACATGGAGGGAGGGTGGTAACACTCTTTGAAGAAGCAAGTGCTTCCCCCCCCCCACCCCAGCCCCAGCTTTTGAAAAAAGGATGAGATCTATCAGAAATATGCATGTGTGTGATATATTCATCTATGTATCCCATCCATCCATTCATCGACCCGCTCACCTGCTCTTCCGTCCCAAGATCCACCACCCAGCTACCCATCCACAAATACTTATGGGCCCTTCTCACATTAGATTGGGACGTGTCCATGAAACGGCCCCTTCTCTGCCCCCAGACGCTTCAACGCTAGCTAGAGTGATGATGAAACCTCCCGGGCTGAGTGTCATGAGACTGAGCTCCTTGAGAGGAGTCCAGAGGTGGGTGGAGAGACGTCAGATGGGGGGTTGGGTGAGATGGCTATGAGCTCTATCAGTCAGGAGGGGTACATCGGCTGGTACCCAGCTGTCATTGACTGTACAGGCCCTGACCTCTAGCCCCTTAGACTCTCAAGGCCATAAGAGCATCTTGTCAACAGAACCAGATGTACTCTTAAACATCCAAGCTGGGACCTACAGTCTGGGTGGAGTGGTGCATTATCTCCATGAAAGGCAACGGTGAATGGGGTTCTGGACCACCCAGTTCCCACAATCACATCAACACAGAGGCTCTTCTGCACTCGGCATTGGGTCCTTGTGTGAGCTCGTGGTTCCACAGCGTGAAGCATTCTCTCTGTCAGTTTGACCCATCCCGCATCCGCTTTGCCTTTTTAGGGGAGATGTATTATTCTTTGTGGAACCCGATCTTCTCCTCCCAACAATGTGGTTTGGGGAGGTGTTGTCACTCACTCCACCTATCAGTGAGTTGTAATGCTGGAAGCTACTTGGTTGTTAGTGTCTTGAATACTAAGAGAGTTGACCCTGATGAACAAACGTCAGTTGACCATCTAGGTTCAAACAGACCAGGAAGAGAGGCTATCTCTTTCTGAAGATTTGCCAAGGAAAGCCCTGTGGGCCACAGCAGAACACGTCGGATGCAGGGCTGGAAGAGGAGCTCCCTAGTTGGAAAACACTTAACACACACACACACAGTGGCCACAGTGGACTTCAGCACACCAACCCTCATGAAGGTGGCTCCGGCCGGGACAAAGCTGTGTTCAGTGGGACAGGCGCTAGAGCCAACTCTATGGCAACCAACAACATGAATTGTCACTTCTAGACACTTATATGCCTAGAAGAAGAGCTTTATATACAAGAGCAATGAAATATTGAGACAACATCCCAGCCCAGTCCAGATCAAGTCCATAAATCTGATATTAGCCCATATGTCCGATACCAATCT
>NW_022103928.1:29142059-29154704 GCF_000313985.2 Echinops telfairi | reverse complement strand
CACTAGAAAGGTGAGGCTCACCAAGCCATTTATCCCTCCGCCCTTCAATGAACCCCACATGTGTTTATCGGCCAGGTTGGCACAATAAACTAACTACCTCACTTGGCTCTTCACCAACTCTCCAAAGCAGTTGAGAGGTAACAAACCCCACTGCTGCTCTCCGTCTCCCGTGTCAGAATAAACTTAGAGTTTCTCAAACAAATCATCATAAAGACAATCATCCTGGCCAATAGATCCTCTTGTATTGCAGTGGTAGAGAAAACAGCTTTCATGTGGAGACGTGGCTTTTCCAAAGTTCACCCACAGACTGGTATAGACCTCGGGTCCTCCAGCCCAGTGACCTCTATCCCACAGCTCAGCCTTGCCCTGGGCCCAAATGGCTCTGGGGGAGGAATAGGGTAGTGTGGGAGCTGAAGCCTCACATTGGGCTCTGGACAACAGGCCTCCCAGCAGGGTCCCTTCTGCAGGCAGGGGCCACATCTCTGCAGTGGGAGCCCGGTGGGCAGCAGATAGAACCGAGGAACTGAGGGAGGGGAAGGCTGCTGCTGCCCCTGGCAGACAGTCGGGATTCAGCTCCGGGGCAAAGGCTCAGCTCTTTGGCTCTCACTTGGAAACCCCACCCCTGACTGTAACCTACAAGTGTCTCAGCGAATGCCTGAGTGCAAAGACTTTTGTGGGAACCTAGAATTCGGCTACTTGGTGCCTCTTGGGTGTGGACCCATGGGGAAGAGCTGCATGTTAATATTTTATGTATTGGAGATCCCTTGAATGGCATTGCTTAAAAGAACAAACAGAGGCTCTACCACTTAAAATGTTTACATATGTTGGGCTTGTGCCTGCAGCCAGTTTATAAATGAGGAAACTGAGGCTCCAGGCAGGGTGGGGACTTTGCCAAGGAGCCTAAGCCAGGCATTTCTGCACAGGTACTGTGTCATCCGACACCTCCCACAGCCTGCTGTGTGACTTGGCCAGGCTGCCTGCTCTCTGAGCCTCCATGGGATGAGGTAGCTTGGAGACCTCCCGGCTCCACACTAGGCACGTCTGCCGATTTCCTGGGCTGTCCCTCCCGCGCCGGCCCAGGCTCCTTCCTCACAACCACCTTCAATGAGACAAGTGTCTCCAAAGAGGGCACACGAGTCAGGGAGGTGAGCCGTGAAGGGACGAATACAAGTTGCCAGCTGACTCCGTCATTCCTTTGCGTCTTGAATAAAATTCCTCTTCAGGATGTGCGAACAGAACAGGGGGTCGGCGGGGGGGTGTAGGCAAGCATCCAGAGTGATAGATTGACCTTGATAATATCAAAGAGTTAATGCTGAACTCATTCCTGAGCGGTGGGCCCTGGAAGATTTTCTGTAAGCCATAAATAACACTTTTAATAATGCCGTGGACTTTGATGCCTCTCCGAGCGGTGAAACTGTATTGTAATGTGGGTAGTGATTTGTCAGGGTGCCAGCCTGGGTTTTTTTTTCTCTTTTTGTCCCTGGCACTTACGAAAGGGGTTACATATTTTGGGCATGGTCAGGTCTTCATGGTCTACTGGAAAAGCATCCTGCCAAAAATGCTTTCGACCCAGGGAAATGGACTTTTAATGGAAAGCCATTTGTCCCCCCTCTCAAGTTCATTGTTTACTGGTTTCGCCCTGAATTTGGTTGAGAGTTATTAATTATTCCCCCCATTCTCCTGCTCTCACCGCGGCAGCATGACTCAAAGATGACTGTGGTCCCCCGTCTGGGTCCCCACCTCCGAGCCCATTGTGGTGATGGCATTCTCATCCCGCACCTTCGAAACCTCCCAAGTGGCGTTCGGTTCAGGCCAGCTTCCGTCTGCACAGCCTCCAGAGCCTCGGGCTCTGCTCTTGGCTAGGAATGTGCTCTGTGACCTTGGGCAAGCGGCCTTCCTCCTCTGGGCCACGGCTCCTTCTCTGTGAAATGAACCCCGTGAGCCCGGCGACTCTGTGGTTTGCCGTCTGGGGTCTGGCTGGCGAGGAGGTGCTCTCCATACCACGGGGCCAGTGGTGCTTCTGCTGCAGAAACAATCGGTTCCTTCTTCATTCGAGACACACTGGTCAGGTGCCAACGAGGTGCCAGGTTCTGCTCTAGGAGCTGAAGACAAAGGCTCGGAGAAGACGGACACAGGCTTCATGACCGTCCGGGAAACCACAGGATTCACATGCTGCCTTTCCAACATCCATGCGGCTCTCTGTTCTATAAAAGATGGAAGAAGACAATGTAGATGCCCGTGGCCGACACTGCTGCTAGCAACCGAATTAATATCCATCTTCCACTTTCCCTCAACCATTGGGCACTGGTTTTGTAAGCATGCCCAGGTTTGGGGGGAGCAGAAATGGGGAACAAAACCCCAAACCAAAAACACTTCATTTTTTCACTGTCCCTTACAACTCAATGCGGCCGTGGCATTGTGAGCAGAAGCTGCCGAGAGGAGGGAGCTTCCGGGAAATGGACTCTGCTGTTTGATCCTTAGCCATTCTTGTCCTTTCTGTATGGACAGTGGACGCGAAAGCTGCCACTCGGCAGCGACGTGCTGCGCCTGAAGACAAGGGCCATCACCACGGGAGAGCAGAGTGGGGTGCAGGGGAGCCAGTGCCGCGTCCCTCCTAGGTGGCAGGCATATGAGAGAAGAATAAGTCCTGATCCTATGTTAAGTCACTGTTGCTTTTAGGCTCTCTAGGACGTGCAGCCTCATGGATAAATGTAATACAACAGAAATGAAGGTCAAGACCAAATAAAGTTCTATCCAGAGGTCAGGTCTGAGAAGGAATTAGAATGCCGCTCCCTGGGCTTGGGGCGGTCTACGCAATTTCAAAAGTTGAATAGACTTCCTTATGGAGGAAATACTACCTTGAGTCCTAGTATCTCTGAAAGAGGAGCTCAGTTTTTCTTGGGACTTGGTTGTTTCTACACAAACAGCAGCGGTTTCCGGTTCTACTTGAGAGGAGACACCGGCACGGTGTCTCTCAGGCTTATCTAAGCAGCCTTTCCACCTCCAACCTGATGAGCCAGACTCATTTGAGGTAGATGTCCTCATTGTATACCTTCTATGAGCTTGGATCATTGTAAGGACCACTCTCAGAGGGATAGGCCCATGTCTTACCTACTGATCTCGTTAAACTCCCAAGAGCTGATTGGTAGATGAAAATCAGCAGATGCAAAATTGTAGGAGGGACCACATCAGGTCACAGCATGGGGTATGACTACATCCTTACATAACTGCCAAATTATGTCTATATAGAACTGCTACACCGCTGACAATCCTGGCCAAGCCTAGTCGACGCATAGCTTTAACCACCAGGGTCAGCGTTATGGTGACCTTGTATCTTGGAGTTCATTCTTGCCAGACCTATGTCACTAGTGTGCAGGAGAGTCAGGGGGTGGGAGTTCTACTGGCATCAGACCTTCAAATGTTGGATGAGACCGTCGACAAGTGACACATCTGCATAGTCACAAACCTCTGTCCATCCTGCCATCCCTCAGTCCCACCTCCACTGTAGCCCCATAGCAGTCCTCTTCTGGCCCAGGGAGCCGAGTCCTTTTCTTCTACCTCCTAAGCCAGCCTGTTTCAGTTATCTTTGATCCTGCGTCTTGAGCTTCTCCCTCCTGGCTCTGTCCATCCGAATGTAAGCCTGCTCAGAAGGACATCCATTTGGAACCGTCCTTCTTGGACGTCAGGTTCCTTTCCCCTTTCCCAGCCAAACTTCCGCCACTTCTTCACCTTCTGTTTTCTGCATTTGTTGCCAAGCCCACATGCCTATCGGCCGTCCTGGTGGTGTTAGTGGGTAAGGCTGCTGGCCACAAGGTCAGGGGTTCAAACCCCCCAATCATTCTTTGGGAGCAAGCTGAGGCTATCTGCTCTCATCAGGATCCATCGTCTCAGACACCCTGTACAGAGTCACTATGAGTTAGAATTGATGGCAGTAGATGGCATCCCTCCTAGAATTCATGTGTTTATTCTACCACCGTGAATAGGACATACGTCCCTGATGCCAAATGAAAAACAAACACACGCGTAAATCTGCGGAGTACAAACACACAGAGGGTAGCTTCCTTCTGTACTGGTTGCTTGTATGGTGACACATTGCATGAGCAGCTGCCACCCATCTGTCCACAGCGGCTCGCTGGTCGTGCCCAGTGGTTTCAGCAGAGTTTGCAGACGAAGAAAAAAAGCTTGCATTCCTGCTTCTGAAAGCCAGCCAGTGACAATGGGCCATGGTGGTCTATTCCTCAATGCACCGTGAGGATGGCACAGAAGATCAGCCTCTTGCTCTGTTGTAGACGAGGCCAGGGTTATCTCCATGGCAGTTGACAAACCAGGAAGGAAGCGATCTCAGACCCTTTGGGGATTGTTCCGTTCTACGTCCTCACGCATTTTCCTTATCATTTAGAACAGTGAAAGGTGAGCTTTCTGTTACTTATCAAAAAGGATATCAAAACGACCCTTTCAGATGTAACGTCTGACATCCATTCTGTCGACGCTCTGCAAGGTCTCCTGCGTGGGGCTTGCTTCCTCCCGGGCTACAGATGAAGAGCTGCAGGGGGGAGGGCCTTGTTGGCGGTCACTCAATAATTCATCCTGTGGAGGATCTGAGAGCCAACAACTGAGCCAGCTCTTCCTCCTCCGCTTCATCCTCACAGCAAGCCCATGTGTTCAGAGTCTGACGGATAAGAATAGCGATCCGGAGATGAGAGAGGCCTGTCCTACTGCTCATGATGACCCAGGAGGGGATCTGGGATGGCATATTCGTTATTTTGAGGCCCAGTTTAAAGGTACTCTAGAGAGCTGTGGAAGTCTCTTTGGGGGATGAAAGCGCTTCAACGAGCCAATGGCTATTTGGAAATTGCATGTCCCTTCTCTGGGTACCAGAGATGGATGTCTAAAGACCAGAGTGTCTCTCCATTGGTCACTGGATTGGAGCAGTCCTTTGTATCAGTTAGCTCTTGCCAGTGAACCAACACCTGAAAAGTTAGGACCTGAAACAACTACCTTTGTGATCGCTCACAAATCTCGTGATTAGCTGGGCGATTTCCTGGAAGCCTGGCTCAACGTTGGTTGACTTGAGTGAATGAGTTTAGTGAAGGGGTATGGATTGCTCAGAGAGTCAATGGGAGCAGGGGGACCCCGTTTGGAAAGGGGTTGGACTATCCAAGCAAGTTGGTGATGCACAAACTCTCCTCCACAGGGACACCACCTCTGAGTGAGACAGACCACACTGGCATCAGCTCTATGGTGCATAGTGGCGAAACCTGAAGACGCTTACATGTTGGTGTTCGCTAGCTGTTGCTGTGTATTAAAACGACCTAATGAAAAATTTCCCTTCCTCTTTGTTATACAGTTCTGTTAACACATAATTCACATACCTTGCAATGCAATGCTTCAAATGTACTAAAGAGAGTTGTGCAATTGTCATTACATTCAGCTTTAGAACATTTCCTTCATTCTTGTATTCACCATCATTAGCTTCTCATCGCCCCCCAAACTCCCTTGACATAATCCTAAGAAGCTATTCATCCAGCTACTTTCTCTATAGATGTACCTATCCTGAATTTCATATAAAGGAGATCAGACCCTGTCAACAACAACAATAACAAAATAAATCATAGTAAAATCTCAATCTAAAAGAATACGGAAAATAAGAAAAACTAGAAAAAACTTAAAATGGGTCAAATGGGAAAACAAATGATAAAGTGTTAAATTTAACCCAACTACCTCTGCATGAACCCACATTTCAATGCACTCTGTTGGATAGCAAGGGTATTCACATCTCATTCCATGGTCAGAGGGGATTCACTGGAGGCTTAATCCACAGGAGGACTCTGAAAATGGATTTGGCTTTCACTGTCAACCACAGCCTTCTGTGTGTGTGTTCATAACTTATATATAGTTCTATTTACATAGTTCGTTCCTCTAGTCATGAATTTTATTATTTACAATCCTTGGCTCACACAGGCTGGTGTGCTTTTCCCATGTGGATGAAACTGACACCTCACATAGATGACAACTGCTCATTTTAAAACAAGCCTTTAGGACAGTGGTTCTCAACCTTCCTAATGCCATGACCCTTTAATACAGTTCCTCATGGGGTGGTGACCCCCCCTCCCACCATAAATTTATTTTTGTTGCTACTTCATAACTGTATTTTGCTGCTGTTAAGAATTGGGCGACCCCTGTGAAATGATCGTTCGACCCCCAAAGGGGTCACAACCCACAGGTTGAGAACCACTGCTTTAAGACCTCAGATGCTATTCTTTCTGATAGCCAGGCACCATCTGATTTCTTCACTACACTTGGCCACAGCACCCATTTCTTCAGGGATCTCTTCATGAAGGCAAGTACAGAGTTGGGCCACGTTGCTCTTAGATTAGGCTACATTGTTCTTAGATTAGAGCTACAATTAAGCGTGAGCTCAAAATCCATTCATGTATGTATAGTTTATATGTCTCTGATCCACTTTTAAAATATCCTTGTCATTTTATTTGGGGATATTATAAATTATTCCTCTGGGGCTTATGGTAATTCTATTGGTCTTATCATTAATTCCGCTAATGACATAGAATTTAAAATACTGTTTAGAAAAGGAATGTGCATGTATAGGACACCGTTATAGACTGAAATACATGGAGCATTGACGTGTGCAGATTGAAAACCCAAGTGACTGACACCATGTATATAAACAGTGAAGGTTGGGGCTAGGGCAAACTTTCAATAGCACTTATTTACTATGCAGAGAGAGAATGAATATATACTATACATAATATATGATATCTATTAGTCTTTGTATCTATGTATATATCTTAGTCTTAAGTTACCAATTATTGGGCACCCTCAAAGCAAGAGATTTAAACCAAAGTTTAATGACTTCCAAGTCCATAACCTTGGAACAGCAGTCCTCTGCTTCTTCCCACACCAGGGTGTCTCAGCCTGAAGTCCAAGGGAATCGTTCTGTTCCTTTAATATGCTCCAGGTGTATTTGAGGGGCGTCCAGCTCTCTTAGCAGGGTTTCCAAATCGGATGTTTCTCACACGTCTATGAAGAATGTTGTGCATCGCAAAAGGACAATGTCTTAAGTCCGGGTTGTCTGTTGCACACAGTCTGGGTTAGTAAAGGCTGGATAGAACCTTCGTCAAAAGTGCCAGATTAGGAAATCGTAGAGGGCGTCTTCTCCCAGTGGGTGTCTATCAAAGTCATGTTAAGTGGTTTTCCCCAGCGGCAGGTTGGTTATTATTCTCCTAAGTTCTCCTAACTACGACTCAACTGGGAAATTCTGTTGCTCTGGGTCCTTCCCTCAGCTCGTACAGCTGGCTGGCGGTGGGGTGGTGGAGGATGGTTCACTTGGTGAATGAAGCTGTTGACCAGCGTGCCCAGGGTGGGCAGGCCAAGGATTTCTTTGTCAAGCAGAGTCATTGAGGGTTCCAAGGGAGTGTACAGGACCTCCTGAGTTCTAAATTCAGAAAGGAACCCAAGTGTATTTTGCACCATTGCCTGTTATCCAAGTAAGTGCCATGGTCAACTGAGACTCAAGAGGTGGGGAGAGAGGCTGCACCTTTGAAGGGAGGAACGATACGAAGCATGGAGACAGGAAGGGGAGGAGAATTGGGGGTGTTTTTTCAGCCAACCTTTTACCATTGTTCGTCAATAGGAATAGCGATAAATACATTCTGAGGTATTCACATTTGGGGATAATCAAATGAATGAGCTGAGGGGGTTAAAAAAGAATGAACTTGAGCTATAAATGTCAACATAGATGAATCTCAAAAAATATAATGTTGAGGTAAAGAAGCAAGTTACAAAAGGATGCTTCTAATTGATATCAGCAATTGATGCAAATATCATACAAAAATGATTAACGCAGTCTTGTTTATACCTATACCTATGCACACCCATAGGTAAAAAGACAGATTGTGAGTGGGCTTGACAAACCAAAGTGGGCACCATGGACCATTGTGAGCCTCCTCTGGAGGGCTGGCATAGATTATGTGGCCATCTACAGGACTCTTGCCTCCCAATTAACCTTCCTCAGACTTTGTGTTGGTCTTTCAAGCCCCTCGCATCCTAGACTGGATCATATGACCAGCCAAATGCAGATTTGTGCCCACCCGGGGCTGCCTGGGGTGGGGGGGAGAGGGGGGAAAGCTGGTACCTTAGACTGCTTTGGTGTTTGTTGGAGGAAACAGCACAGCAGGTTTGCTGAGCAGTAAAGTCAGCATATATTGGGGACAGACCCCCAGTGGGTCCACACTACAGCGGGATAGACACAGTGGGTCTACAAAAACAGTGAGACTGTACCTTAGACTTTCTTGATGGGAGGTGGGCACCAACTTCTGCCAGCAGAACTCCCAAAATAGAAATGAAGTGATTCTGAAAGAAGCTGGGGACAGACTTCTACTTTTCCACAATCAAATTTCTCACCATCTGTCCTACCCGCAGACACAGCTCTGAGGGCTCCCCTCCAAAGTCTCCCTGGATTTCTGGTCTGACTCAATACTGACTTTGCACAACATTCTCTGTCTTCTGTTCTGCTACTGCTCCCTGAAGGTTTCCTTGTTCCATGTGTGTCCAATTGAAGGGCAGTGGTAAGAGTTCGATGGAAGACGGCTCGCCTTCCATGCGAGATACCTGGGCTTGATTTCTGAACAGTGTACCTCAGCACCTCCACCACCTGTCAGCTGAGTGGAGGCTTGCATTTTGCTATGATGTTGACCATGTGGTAGGTTCAGTATAGCTTCCAGAGTAAGATGGACTTGGAGGAAAGTCTTGGTAATTTATTTCTGAAAATCAGTCAGTGTGCTCTGTGGAGTACAACCATCCAGTCTCTTTGGGCATGGGGTCACCCCCAGTCAGAGGTCAAGAGAGGAGGCAAGTGGCTGAGGCTGAGGTGGTTGTACCTACCCCCATCCATCTGTTCACTGCGGCATCTGAGCCTAGAGGAGGAATTTGTTGACTGGCAGCTAGGGAACATCTCTGGTGATGACTACCCTCCACTTTTTCTCCAAGTTGACAGTGAATGCCGTTGGACTAGACATCTCCTTCATTTCCAAGGAGATGACGGATGGGGCCCCATTCGGGATTGTACTTGTTAGGGATTCAATGTTGTCCCTCCACAATTACGCATTGTAAGTCCTCACCTCTAAACCTGAGGTTATATTAGAATGTGGGAATGGTATGTCTTTGTTATGTTCAACGAGGAGATGATTGGGGTAGCGTGTGTCTTGCATCCACCTCTTATTGGGTATGTGGCTGTCGTCCAGGTACCATAGAGTTGGTCTCGACTCACAGCGACCCTCTGCATAACAGAACAAAGCACTGCGTGGTCCTGTGCCAACCTTCCGATAGTTTTTATGCTTGAGCCCATTGATGTAGGCGCTGCGGCAATCCATTCTGCTGACGATGTAAAAGATACACTGCATAGAAAAGGAGAGACAGCAAGCATAGATGGGGGAAATAGATACCGAACTACACGGAGATCTCCAAGGAGCTAGGAAACAGAAGCTGAAGAGACGAGAACTTTCCAGTAGAGTCCACACAGGGAGAAAGGCTTCTCCAATCGCCGGTGCCCTGAATTTGGTTGGACTCTCAGTATCCTCAACGGTGAGAAAACACATGTCTCTTTGTCGAAGCCAGCACGCATGGCATTTCTGTTATAGAAGTACTTCCTAACTAAAACTGCTCCTTCTGCAGACCCCCATCTCCTCCCTCTGGACCTCCGTGAGGTTCTGACCTCTGCAGTCTGCGGTCCCAGAGCTGGTCCAGCCCTCACTGCCTTTGTTTCCCTAGAAGCAGAGCCTGGCGCAGGGATTGGGTATCTGGTTTGACATAGAATTTGGGGGACACCTGTCAGGATGGGAGGCAAGTGGGGGATAAGAAAGCAAGTTCCAGGAGAAGGCTCACCCCCAAGGGAAGCTCTGGAGAAGTGTGTTACACCACGGAACTGCCCTTCTTGGGGAGGAGGGCTGGACTTTTTCTTTCACCTTCTTAGTGTGACGGAACTGAAGGTTTGCAGAGCAGGTCATCCATTTCACAGTCAAAAATTCACACACATTTTGCTTCAAACCCCCACTGCCACCCCTTCAATGGCCCCTCACTTAGCTCACTTCCTTCCTGTGTCTCCTGTGTCCTTCCCAGCCCCCTGGTTGTGTTTCCTGGGGTAAATGGTGCTCTGTTGAGCTTCAACGGTTGACTAGTCTAACATAGGCACCGAGGTCAGTTCTAGACAGGTAGGTGAGTAAGGGCCGTCGTCCAGGGGGCTCCGCTACTCTCAGTCTGACCACCAAGCCCGGTCTCTTTAAGGATGGTGAGTTTCGTTCCACATGTTTTCTCTCATTCTAACTGAGACCTTCTAAGAGGATCCTTTCTGGAGCAGTTGGTAGTGGTAGCCGGGCACCATCTAGTTCTTTTGGTCTCAGGGCTCCGGAAACTGACGTTTGTGTGGTCCATTCGTCCTCTGTGCCCAGCGTTTCTGGGTGCTCTGACTTTCATCCCACCTTCTTGCCTCCAGGCAGGGAAAGACCAATCGCTTGGGGGCAGGCTTCTTATGACTATCATTGGCTGGCAATAGTAGTGAGAGAGTGGATACGTTTTCCACGGTGCACATTTTTCACACTGGGAGATGTCAAACACCCATATGCATGTCTGGTCTTGGAAATGGGACGACCTGGCTCCGGGCCGTGTTCCCGCAAATCAATAATAGGCTGGGCCCGGGTCTCAGCACGTTGTAGCCCGGGCACATGCTCTCCTGTTCTCTCCCCTCATTTCTGGCCACGATGGGTCCCTGGGAGCCTTGGGCCTACACGACTCCCAAAGACTTTTGAGTTGAGATATTGTCTTCAGCAGCGGGGTTATCTCTACTGAGAGCATACTGTGTGTGGTGCCTTCACAGAATAATTTATCACCGGTGATGACAAGTAGCTCTTGGCCCTTTCCTGAAAAAGGCGTGTGCTCTGCTGGGAGGGCAGCAGCGAGGGCCAGGCGGGATTCAGTAGCCACCGTCACTCACTGCACACGCACTGCCATTGAGCGGACTCCAATTCATAGCAAACGTATACAGGAGGGTCGAACCACCTTTGTGGGTTTTTGAGGCTAATTCTCTCTCTCTCTCTCTTTTTTTAAAAATAAATCATCTTATTGGGGGCTCTTACAGCTCTTACAGCAATCCATACATTAATTGTATCAAGCACATTTGTATATATGTTGCCATCATCATTTTAGAAATCTTTTCTTTCTAGTTGAACTCTTAGTATCAGCTCCTCTTCTTTTGCCCTCCCTCCTCCACCCTCCCACCTTCATGAACCCTTGATAAATTATGAAATATTTTTACTTTCTTATCTTACACCTCCCCTCTCCCCCTTCACCCAAGTTTCTGTTGTTCGTCCCCGTGTGTGTGTGTGTGTGTGTGTGTGTGTGTGGTTATACGTCAATCATGGTGATCACTTCTCCCTTTCTCCCCCACCCCCACCCCCATTCCTCTTACCCTCATGGTCTCACTACTCCATTATTGTTCCTGAGAGGTTTATCAGTCCTGGATTCCGTGTGTTGAGGGCCCTGTCTGTACCAGTGTACATGCTCCGGTCTGGCCGGATTAGCAATGTAGAACTGTGGTCATGATAGTGGGGCGGGCCGGGCAGAGAAAGCATTAAAGAACTGGAGAAGTATTGTGTTTCGTCGGTGCTATACTGCACGCTGGCTGGCTCGTCCCTTCCTTGTGCCCCTTCTGCGAGGGGATGTCCCATTACGGAGACTAACTCTTCACGAGAGCTGGAAGCGTCATCTTTCTCTCACAGAGCGGCTCCACCAGCCCACCTCGAAAGGCAGGACACACCCAGGCCTCCTCCATCGGGTGGCCACCTTGGGGGCTAATCCCAGAACCTCCCACGCCCTCAGCACTCTGCCTGAACCCGACCTCTCTTCTGCTCTCACGACCTTCCTGTCCAGCAGCCTCTTCTGGTGCTCACTGGAGGGTGCCGTACACAGCCAGACCGGTCCCGCTCAGACTCACCCACCAGGGAGGGCACTGGCAGTGTGGTTCCAGCGTGTTTTCTAACGCAAGCGAGCTGGGGAGGGGAGACCCAGAGGGCCAGTGAGAGTCTGAATGACCCCCAGTTTCCAGGTCTGACTTGTGGCTGAGCAGGTCCTTTTCTGACTGTCATGATCTTGACCGGCCAGCCAGACCCAGACCCAGCTCTCCCCACAGGGAGAAGAGAGCCATTGGACACAGCCTTCAAGCCTCCCTGTGGCCCGGGCGAAAGATGTGATTACCTATCTCAGGGATGCGGAAAGAGAGGTATGCACGGACATCAGGCCATGTCCAGCTCACCCAGGGGGGCTTCAGATCGGAGTCCTAACTGTGACTGGCTGGGCTCCCTGTGGAGCATAGGGTCCTGCATCCAGGAGCTCTGGTGAGTTAGCAGTCAGGCCCCTCCTCTGCTCTCAGAGACCCTGAGGAACTTAGTGAGGAAGACCACGAAGACCACTGTCCCTGCAGTCCAAGGTGTCACTTCTTCCTGATCGACCTGCTCAGATCCACATCCGGGAGATGAGCTCAGGGGCTATTCCTGTCCAGTGACATCACCCAGCCAAGGACGATGGGGATGCAGATCACCCACCTCCACAGATAGTCCCAATCTCTCTCTCTCTCTC
>NW_022103928.1:29127042-29141931 GCF_000313985.2 Echinops telfairi | reverse complement strand
CTCTCTCTCTCTCTCTCTCTCTCCCTCTCAGTCACTCAGAGGCCACCCAGTCTTCCTCCCTCCTACAGTACACAGACACTCTCCCCACTCATGGTTTCACATACACATCTGCAGTCTCGCACGCACACCCTCTGTTCTCACACACGGACTCTTGGTCACACTCACACTCTAACACAGTCACACAAACGGACACCCCCACTCACACGCTCTCTCTCCCGTGGACTCTCACATGCGTGACTATTCCCTCTCACACAGCTCGACATCTCACCTCACTCTCACAGGTACTCACCGCCCCCCCACACTCCCTTCCCCACACATCTGTCTTGCACACGCTCACATTTGCACACCGCTTGGAAATCTCACAACCTTCTGAACGTATGCGCATTCCCTCGGACACACCACTAGCCCTAGTGCACACCATCACACTTGTCACACACTTGGGTCCTCACCTGCTAACTCACACTCACAAGCAGGTGTGCACGTCACTGCAGACACGCTCTGTCTGTGTGGACATTCTCGTGGCCACAGGACTGGAGTGAGAACCCCCTAACATGCACACACCACTGTCCCAACTCACTTATTCCACACAGGAGCCTACAGCCCAAGGGCCACTCACCGTGCCCCCACGTGGACCCTCTTCCCCAAGTTTAGACCAGAGGCTCCCTGGTGACAGGGTGCTCACTGCCTCTCCAGGTAGCTTTGAGACACTGAGGACCACCCACGGAGTTCATGATCCCCGTGTCCCCCAGCTCTGAAGGTCAGCTCACTGAGGAGCGCAGGAGAGTGGCGGGGAGGCCATTCCCAGCTCTAGGTCAGGGTGAGCTCTGTCAGGGCCCAGACTGACCAGGCACAGAAGTGAGCTCCCTGCCACAGGGGGGAGGCAAGCATGGCCATGCCACCTCTTGGGGAAGCTGTAGAGGGACCTTTAACCTTCTCTAGAGGGAGGAGGGGTTCCTGGAAGAATTCTCCAAGCCAGAGGCCCTGGGAGCATGAGGGAGCTGAGCTGGGCAAGAGGTGACAGGGACGGCAGGGGCAGGGCAGGGGCAGGAGAGCGCAGGTGAGGGCGGGGCTGGTAGTCTCACAAGGTGAGCATTGGCTGGCCCCCATAACTCAGCAGGGGTCGACAGGTTCCTTTCTCCTGCCTGATTTACTGCCTGCTTCTGTGGGGTGAGGCCTGTTCTTTGAACTTCAAAGCAAGCAGGTAGTGGAGCTGGCCTGTGGTGACAGCCCGCTGGGCCTGCAGGCCGGTCCTCCATCTGTCCACATCTCGGCAGGACCCAGAGGCCCTTAATCCTTGGTCTGCTGGCCTAGGGTGCCCAGAGACTTCACCAAACCTGAGAAATGTTCTCTACGGAGGCACCGAGGAAAGAGCAGAGAGGGAGAGGAGGACGGAGGGGGCCTGCCACTCAGGGACCCTCTCCCTTCCTCAGTCACCCACCTGAGCGTGAGCACAGGTAGAGAGGGAAGCGGGCGAAGCCATCAGGGGTCCCTTCCCTCCTTGGCACCTCAGTCTCTTCATCTAGAAAAGATGCTTCCAAATCCCCGTTTCCTGAGAAGGATATAAAGCCGCGCTCCTGGGCTCCTTTTAAAGGCGGTGGGCCTGTGAGGCAGGGTCTGTTGTGACTTCTCAGTTCAGAAGCTCTGTGCAGAGGGGAGCAGGACCTGCTCACTTCTCGGACATGTTTTAGAGACCCTGGGTGGTACTAACTGAAAGGTGAGGGATCGAGTGCTCCCAGCGGGAGAGAGGCCTGGTGGTTTACTTGTGGACTCCAGGGAGCACGGTTCTACGCTGACCCAGCAGGGGCCACCCTGAGCCAGAGTGGAAGCAACGGGGACTGATGGTCCCGGTGTTAGTTTTAAAGAGACGCTTCTAGTAGTCCGCCTCCCCTTGACCATCATCAAAATGACAGACGCGTGGGAAAGCATTCTTACGGTTTCCTTCCATCCATTCTGCAGGTGGTCAGCTGAGACTCAGAGACAGTCGGGCGGCTTCTAGTCGTATAGGAAAGCCTCTGGGCCCAGGCCTTGGTCTCTTCCCAAATTTCCCATGGCTTGTGTTCCAAAGTTTAGGAATCTGGCAGCATCTTCTCCTGGGCCTGTTCATCTTTTTGATGAAAAGACTGCACTGGGCTGGGCTGGCCTCTGCCACCGAGGCAGGGTAGCTGTGGGCTATCCTCGCCATCTCTGGACCTCCGTTTCCTTTTCTGTCAAAAAAGAGAGAGACAGTATGCTGGACCTCTGAAAGCCTGAGCCGCAAAGAATCCTAAGCCCCTGACCTTGTACCCTGGACCATCGTTTTCTTTGGTGTGACCTGTGCTACTGAAAACGCGCAGGGCAAGTGGCAGTGTCAACACTGAAAAATAAGTTATTTCCTACGCCCACTGGGCTTCCGCCTTCTCTCGAAAACTCAGGAACAGTGGTGCTACCTGAGAGCCAGTTGCTACTGGTGGGCTGGGATGGCCATGCCTTCTTCCAGCCAGAGGCCACCACTGACGTGCTCTACCTGGGCCTTGAAGTGCCTGAGGGTGTGCCCCAAACTCACTTAGACCGGCCTACCTTGGAATCTCCATCCTGTCTCTTACCAGTTGTGTGATCTTGAACAAGTTACTCGGCCTCTCCGAAGACATGAGTTGAGTGGAGACGGCTCAGTACAGGCCTGCTGGCCTTCCATCCTGTGTGTCCCACTAACTGCGGCTGAGCCTGCGAGGGGAGGCAGAAGGCGAGCACGGGCCCTGTCCTCCTTGGACCCCCAGGAGGCTAGATGAAACTACGCCAGAGGCCACGGGCTGGGGACCCGCTGGGGCTGGGAACCTGGGAACTGCATCCTGGTTCTGGCAGTTCCAGTCTGTGTGACCTTGACACACTTACTTCTCTTCGTGGGTCCCCTTTCTGTGGCTTAGCATGCCACAGGACAGGGCCAATGTGAGGAACTGTCTGCTTATAGCTGTGCTCTGCAAGCCCCAGGGGCGTTAGGGACACAAAGAGTGAGGCCCTGACACCCAAAGGCCTTGGGGAGACCAGGAAGTTGAGAGAGATTGGGACAGGAGGAGCAGGGGGGTGACTCTCAGAGAGAGAGAGAGAGAGAAACTTGTCATTTGGTTCATCCAAGGCGGTGTGTGCAGTCAGGTGGAAGAAGGGGTTGAAGAAGGTGCGCAGACCAAACCATGGGACGGAGAACCAGGCAGCACCTGTTTTGCCTTCTCTAAGGTCATTAGTGACACAGATTCATTCATCTACTCTGCTGCTCCCCTTTTGTGGGGTTGATTGAAAAAAAAAAAAAAGGTTTTTTTCTTCTCGCCAACATCTTATCCTGCAGTTCATGGATGGGCCTTTAAACGCTAATCCCTCTGGCTGATCTTGGCCCACCCTGGACTTCCAGCTCTTCCCGTACGCTCCTGGGGTAGGGGAGTCAGGACCTTGGGAGATTTAGACTAGGGTTGAGATCCCAGCTCTACCTGTGTGGTCTTGGAGGATTTCCTGTACCCCTCAATCCTTAGCCATAAAACTCAAGGGTGAGCCACTTAGTCTAGAAGTTTCCTTTCAGCTTAGACATGTTCTGGTTCCGCAGAGGAGGGCGTGGGGATAGTCCGCTTGAATGGTGAGCCGAATTCTTTGGCTGGTTGGAGGTATGGGACTAGAAGGTTCTGGGGGCAGGGTGGTCTGAAGCCATGACTAGGCAGAAAGTCATGATCAGGACCCAGGATGCACTCAACCGGGCAGCTAGGGCCCCTCAGCATGGAGTGAGGAGCTGGTTGTGCGAGAAGGAAACCCTCTGGTTGGGAATGTGCGCTGTCTCCTAGAAATGCTTTGGAGGCCATAAATTTTCTGTGGCAAAGCAATTCCTGGAGTTTTCATCATGCTGAAGCGTTTGGACTTGTCTCCAGGGGTAACAATTTCACTCAAGTAATGCCCCAGCTCCAACTATTTGTTATTGCAAAGGTTTGTGTGTTTTTTTTCCCCTTAAGGTGGAATCCTCCTCCCATGTCATGCTCTGCTATAACTTGTTTTATTTCACTCAGAACACAAAAATAGCCCACAAGATGTACAGATCGTCCCGATGGAAGCTTCTCCCTTCCTCCTGATGCAGGGGACACAGGTGTCCAGAAGGTTCGTGGAGCACTGGTGAGGGGCTGGGCTTTGTCTAGGCCCAGGAGCAGACACCCCAGATCAGGTCCGCTGGAGATCCCCCCTCCCTCTGTGGACTCCATCCAGAGTGGGGCTCTGCGACTCCTTCGCATAATTCTCTCGAGATCCAGCCAGTCCACAGATGAAGGAACAAAGATTCAGCTAGGCATTATGGGAGACAACATTTAAATTCAGGCCATGGGCCTCTAAAGCCACTGTTATTTTCTTGAGGAGTAAGACACTCTTTGGGGACACATTTCTTGAAGTCCCATTCAGAACGCAAATGCTAAAGCCTATCCCCGGTGGGCACAACATCTCTCTCTCTCTTCAGCTAAAGCAAAAGATTGGAGTGCGAGCAGATTGCAGGGAGAAGTCGTTTAAAATTGTTGGTTCCAGGGGCTGGCTCGAAATCTCTTCAGGCTCCACAGAAGCCCTGTTTCCATGCCAACAGCCACTGTGCCACTTACAGGCATTATCTCCTCTCCAAAGCAGTCCCTCAAAGGATGCCAAAGGGATTGCTTTCTGCTCAGAAGCGGTTCATTTGCATTCGATTTGCATACTCTGTCATTTTTCTGGATTCTCCCCAAACGGGGCCAGCTGACAGTGTTGTCTTCAAGGCCTGATGTGACAGGACAAAAGGATCTCCAAATTGTGTTGATTGGTGGGAGGCAGGAAGGGGGAGGGGCGGGGTGGGGAGCCGAAGCTGGTGAGCCTGGCAAAGGGCAATCTCAATCCCCCACCCCACCCCCGCCCCTAGTCGCTGACCCTGGTCGGTGAGCAGGTAAGTCCCAAGGCACAGACGGGGCGGCGCGCGCGCAGAAGGTGCTCAGGGAAGGCAGATTCCTGCTCAGAGAATGTTCTTGAATCTGAGAGGAACCTTTGCTTTTGCAAATGACTAATCTTTATTCACACCCACCAGGTGCTTTGTAAGGTTCTTAAAGGTGCAAATCATTTGCACTCTCCTGCCCACCTCGAGGTCAGCAGTTGGAACCGCCCAGTGGCGCTGCGAGAGAAGAAATTTCTGGGGCTCCACCACCAAGGCTTTCACCTTCCGTGTTTCCTGGCTGTCTAAGACATGTTTTCGCTCTGCAGACCTAGCTCTGCCTTGCCGGATGAGTGTTATTGAACTTGGTATCGCACGATTAACCTTCTTTTTTTTTCTTTTTAAAACAGGATGTAGTCATTTTAGGATTTCCTTAAACCGATGCAAATCCAAATACCTTATAATCCAACAATCTGTCTACTGGGTATGTACCCAAAAGAAATTAAGACTATACCACGATCAGACATATGTGCATCTATGTTTATTGCAGCGATTTCCACAATAGCAAAACCATAGAAACAACCCCAAACCCCAACTATAGAGGAATGGATAAACAAACTCTGGTACATTCATACATCAATTTAAAAAATGATAATTTTCTTATACACTGCAGACATGGACAAAACTAGAGAACATAATGCTTAGGAGACAAAATGTGGCTTACCCACCAATAGACATGACTTTCACCACAATGAAGAGGCCAGAGAGGGACAGGGGTGGGAACAGGGGGAGGGAGGGAGGGATGGGGCAGGGGGAACCACCCCCAAAGGAGGAATTAACACAATAAGCAAGCAAGCAAATAAACAAATAAATCGGCGAACAAACAAAATAAAGAATGGCTAAAAAAAAGAGGAATAGTAAAACTGAAGTAGACGTGGAATCTCTCAAAAAGGACTTTCCATGATCCATTTACCTTGAAGTATAAGGTGATTTGTTATAATACATAGAACCTAGAAGAAAGTCCAATGAATGCAATTATTATTCAAATGGATGCACCAACCACTAAAGCCACTCTAATGGCAGAGATTATGTCCACTAGATACTCCTAGGTACGGGTAGGGGCGGAGCTCAAGCTATGAATTGTGTACCAGCCTGATGACACCTCATTGGGGTCACAAGCCTTTTGGTGTAACAGCGAGAGAGCAACCAGGGTCGGTCCTCGTTGACCCTTTGACTTCTGCGGAGCTGCATCTAGTGTCTGGTTCCTCGACCTCCTGTTGTATCGCCTGCTGATCCCAGGAGTCGTCAGTGGACTACCAGCGGTGGATTCATTCAACTGACTTTGGACCTCTGTCGCCCCCAGCCGGTGCCCTCCGCTCCACCATTATACTTCCTGTTCATACGCTTCCACGCGTCAGAGGAAACCTACATGAACGGGACTGAAGTTGTCTATGTCTACAACTGTGAAGGCCAGTTTTGCTGTTGTTGTCGTTTTTTGTTTTTTTTTAAAACATTTTATTAGGGGCTCATACAACTGTTATCCCAATCCATACACACATCAATTGTGTAAAGCGCATTTGTACATCGTTTCTCAAAACATTTTCTCTCCACTTAAAACCCCCGACATTAGGTCCTCATTTTTCCCCTCCCTCCCCGCTCCCCCCTCCCTCATGAGCCCTTGATAGTTTATAAGTGGGTATTTTGTCATATCTTGCCCTGTCCGACGTCTCCCTTCACCCACTTTTCGGTTGTCTATCCCCCCGAGAGGAAGTCACACACAGTTCCATGTAATCGGTTCCCTCTGTTGTTGTTGTTTTAAATCTCTTTCTCTATGCAGCACACATAAGCTCAGGGGTTTAGCTGCTCCCAAGAAGCCAACCTAACATGGTTGGCACCAGGAGTGGAAAGGAAGAAGTACTAATGAGTTTAGATTTATTGATAAAATAGCTACGTGGTACAGGGTGGGGCATGAACCCAGCAAAGACTCAGGTGTCTTCCACCTCAATGAAATTTGGGAGGGTCATGTCCAGATATCCTTCCTACAGGGAAAGAGAAGTCAAAGCGTCTGACCCCTTCCACAACTAAGAAGGGGGCACGGTGCCTGGAGGCCCTCTGGAGTTTGTAGGCAGCATACCGTTGATTCGGGTGTGCTATTCCAGCCGATAGATCAAACAACTCAAAAAGCTGGCATCTTTGGGTGGGGCCCAGATCAAGAGAATGCTCTGAAACAGGCTCAGGGTTCTGTGGGCCATGTGATCCAGCTGATCCCATGGTCCTTGAGGTGTCAGTACCAGGTAGAGATGCAGGTTGGAGTCTTTGACAGTCCCCCTGTTGGTGAATCACAGCACAGACCCTTAGGATTTTGGACCAAAGCTCTGGCATCCTCTGCAGATAACTACTCCCCTTTTGAAAAATAGGTTTTGGTCTGTTACTGGGCTTTAACGGAGACTTACCATGGACCACCAAATCACAATGTGGCCTGAACTGCCCATCAAGAACCGCGATCTATCTTTCTAGCTATCTACCCCCATCTAGCTGTTCACTGCAGCATCTAAGCCTAGAGGAGGAATTTAGTTGACGGGCAGCTAGGGACCATGTCTGGTGATCATGACTGTCCCCCAGTTTTCTCCAAGTTGACAGTGAATGCCACGGGTCTTCCGCATTACCCGGGGGATGAAGGATGTGGCTCCACTAGTGATTGCACTTGTTAGAGATTAACCCACAGAGTCTAAAAGGTGTATGCACATAGCAGCACTCCATCATTCAGTGGAAGTGGTATATTCAAGATCGGGTTCTAACAGGGCGTCAAGGTACAACTAAGTGGCATGAAGAAGTGCCCCAAATGCCTATGGTCTCCACTTCTGTCACAGGGCCTTCCTTCTCCCATTCTGCACCTATGACCTCCTGGGGATTCCTTATGATCAGTTGGCTGAGTGACAGAACACTCATGCTTGCTTTCCTGGCAGTCATGCAGGCTACGCAGGTCCTACTTGAAAGTGGACAGTGGCAGCACCACGGCCCCTTTCTGAGGTCTCCCTGAAGGACCACAGTGACGGGAAATCCCCGCAATGGGCAGAACTCTGAGCAGTACACCTGGCTGTTCAGTTTTTCTGGAAAGAGAAATGGTCAAATATGTAATTCTATCTTGATTCATGGGCTGTAGCCAATGGTTTGGCTGCATGGTCAAGGACTTGAAAGGAGCATAATTAGAAAATTGGTCACAAGGGCCTGTAACCAAAGAGTTACGTCTGAAGAGAACGTAATAGTTAAGTGGGTAGGATGACATCTTCTGTGTAAGCTAGTCATCCTCTTCCCCCAGTGACTCCTGTCATTGTCCAATGGCACAGAAACAAAGAGGACTTGGTGGCAAGCACTGAGATTCTGCATGGGTCCAGCAACATGAACTTCCACTCAGCAAGGCTGACTTGGCTACTGTCACTGCTGATGGCCCCATCTGGCGGTGGCAGCAGAGGCCAACACTGAGTCCATGATATGGGACCATTCCTCAGAGAGACCAACCAGCCACCCAGGTTGATTACATAAAACCACTTCCGTGATGGAAAGGGTAGCATTTTATTCTTACTGCCATAGACACGCTGAATAATACGCTGCTTTTGCTAACACTACCATTCACGGGCCTCAGAATGTCTAACCACTGGCATGATCTCCCATTGCTTCAGATCAAGAAACTCACTTCACAGCACATGAAGTGTGGAAAAGGGCCCATACTCGCAGAATCCACTGGTCTTACCATGTATGTTCCTCACCACCCCGAAGCGACTCTCTTGATATAACAATGGAATGGCCTTCTAAAGACACAATTACAGTGTCAGCTAGGGTTGGGGCATTGTTCTCCAGCAGGTGCACTATCTGCTGTAAACTAGTGGCTGATCTATGGCGTGGTGTCTCCAGTAGCCAGGATTCACAGGTCCAGGACCCAAAGGGTGGGAATGGGAGTGACACCTCTCACTAGTACTCCCAATGGCCCACTTGCAGCATTTTAGCTTCCTGTCCCAGCAGCTCTATGTTCTTCAGGTCTTGAGGTCCTAGGGAGGAATTCCAAAGGGAGGAATACTCTTACATGGAACACGGCACTGATTTCACTTAACTGGCAGTGAAGAATGCCCCCTGACTGGTTGGGGGTCCTCATGTCCCTGGATCAAAGGATGTTAGTGCTTTATGTGGTGTGATTGATACTGATTACCAAAGAGGAATTGGTGGGCATAACATAATGGGGGTAAAAAAGAATATGTCTGGAATCCAGGAGATGCCTTAGGTTGTCTCTTAGTATGACCATGTCCTGTGATTAAAGTCAATGGTAAAGCACAGCACCCCAATTCTGAAATGACTACTCATGGCCCAGACTCTTCAGGGATGAAGGTTTGGGTCACCTCATCAGGCAAAGAACCGTGACCAACCGAGAAGCTTGCTGAGCGTACAAGAAATACTGAATGGGTAGTGGAAGTAGGTAGTTCTAAATACCAGCTACAGCCATGTGACCAGCTGCAGAAACTAGGCCTGTACTTGTTATGAGTAATTCCTCTTAAATGTATGCACCAAATATTTTTGTTTTGTTCACATAAAATATAAGATGAAAATGAGCCTAGGTTTATTTTTTTTTTGGTTGTACACATGTTAGCTGTATCATGTTAGGTACAAGTTATGATTTTCTTATTGTCTTTGGTGATTACGTATAGTTAAAGAAAAGAGTGATGTCCTGGTGTCACGTTGACGAGGAGCAGTCTGTGATGGTTAGGGGTTATGTCAACTGTACACCCCAGGGTAAGGGTAGGTGCAGAGTTCAGCTTATCAACTGCATCACAACCTGATGACACTCCCTTGGTGTTTTAAGCCTTTCGGTATAGAAGAGAGAGACCAAGCAAGGTTGAAGCCTCTTTGGCCCTCAACTTCTACTAGACATGTATCTTGTGTCTGGTTCCTCAGTCTCCTGCCAATCCCAGGAACAGTGAGTAGACTTTCTGATGATGGATTCATTCAGCTGACTTTGGACCTTTGTATCCACCAACCTGTGCCCTCCATGACCTTTGTATCCACCAACCTGTGCCCTACATGGTCTCCGCTATGTCATCCTGCTTCCCGTTGGTAAGCTTCCATGGGTTAGGAGAATCATGACTGGACCTGGACTGGACTTACCTGCATCGGTGTAAGCCAATTTTTGGACACACATCTCTTTGTATATATACATACAAGGATCAGTCATTTTGCTTCTCTAGGCAACCCAACCCAACATAGCTGCTGCTGATGCAACTGAAGAATTCTAAGCAACCTCTTCAGTCTGAAATTGACCAAACATGCAATTAGGATGTTTGCTGAATTACTAGTGAGTGGAATATGAAAGTTGGAAACAAACAGGAAGGATCAGTAGTTGGAAACTATGACCTTGGTGATAGAAATGAACCTGGAGATCACATGACAGAATTTTGCAAGACTGACGACTTCTTCACTACAGATACCTTTCCCTCCACAACATATGGCTATACAGTGAACCTGGCTATACAATGAACCCTGCTAGATGGTATATGCAGGAATCAAATTACTTACACCTATGGAGAGAAATAATGAAGAAGCTCAATATCATCAGCCAAAACAAGGCCAGGAGCTGGAGCTTAAAACAGGTTCACAAGAGCCAAAATATGACCTTGAGTGTATCCCACCTAAGTTTAGAGACCATTTCAAGAACAGATGTGACACATCAAACGCTAATGACCTGGTAAGTTGTGGGATGACATCAAGAACATCATAGATGAAGAAAGCAAAGCATAATTAAAAGGACAGGAAAGAAAGAAAAGACAAAAATGTTAAGACTGAAATCCGCTAGTGAGAGGAGCAGCAAATGACAGCCACCGCAAGACTGTGGGATTGGCAGTCGCTGGACCTTGATTAGGATCCCTGGCTTGGTGAGTGTCCAGTGAAGGGTAGCTCAGAACCACCATATATTGACCACCGTAATGGCCTCTTTGCTTTAATAAGACATGTACTAATCTGATAGGCAAAAATCCATGCTTAATAAAGAAATGTTACTGGAAAATTTCCCCAATCATTTAAGAATTCAGTCTGTACAAAGCAACAGCTTGTGGATTGGGTTGACAGCTGGGCTTATACTGGCATAACTTTCTTTTCTTAACAGCATCGCAAATGTTATGCTATTGGATGAACAATTGATGCTATAAATGGAATTGCCTTATGCCCCATGGGAATGATTGAAAATGTTGTTTGTTATAAAATGATGATGAGACGGCTAAAGTAAACCAGTCATACATAATCAATGGACAAGAAAATGGATTCTGGGCTCCCATTTAATTCTAGCCCCAATCCAAGAACATTAGTTCCCATGACATGGCCCTGCTCAATGTTCACCTTCATGAAGGGATCACTGAAGATATGGGTGCTACAGCAAAGTGTGGTGAAGAAAGCAGATGGTGCCCAGCTATCAATAGAGGCTTATCTTCAAATAGTCTTACTATCAGACAGAGATTGTTGTAAACTTGATTGGGGTGAATGGAACTGTGGTATAATAGGATACTTGGTCAGCTGGCCTCCCTCTTGACCTATTCTGAATTTGCTCTGGTTTTAGTCCTTCTCACTGGTTTCTCAACAGAGGCTTTCTCTCTGGCTTATTTTAATATTGCCGGTGGTCTTTTCTTCATGTTTTTAAATTTTTTGTCTTTGGAATGTTTCCCAGTATATAAAGCACAGAAGGGGCAGCTATATAGAGACAACAACTGATGGTGGCAAGCATGGGAAATAAACTTTGGTTGAGCTAGCCCACTTTGATTTGAGGGCTCTTTGTTATGGGGTCAATAAATACACACCCCTACACTAGCCCCTTCGAAACAAATCACGTTATTCTCCTGCAGACCGCTGGAGGATGGTTCCCGTTGCTCTTAGGGCTGCGAAGACCTGAACACAACACAGTCCCTAGGACCACCATGCTGCCCCTCCGTTGCCTTTCTGTCCCCTTCTCCCCGTCTCCGTTCTTTCTTCCTGGCATCTGCCAGAAATCTCCTGCACTGATATATCATATTAACCCCTGTTATTCTTTGATGTTAGCACAGATATCACTTTCTCAGGGATAGTTTGCTGTCTCCTAGTGACTGGGATGAAGTCAACCTTCCCCAGTTGTTCTGAGTCCTGTTTAAGATTCAAAGTCTTCAGTAGGATCACCTGACCGGGCAAGCCAGGCCACCTGCCTACATTGTGGGAGGCAGGGAGAAGGAGGCAAGGTACAGCTGACCACTTTGGGTGGTCTCCAGCACTCCTCCTTATTTCAGGTCTAAGGTAAGGCCACCATCTCTGTGAAACTGGGCTAGGAACAGAACCCAGGGGAGCAGAGCAGCTGTGGTGCCCCAAGGATGGAGCTATCTCAAGAACCGGAAAGGGATGGAGGTAGGGAAAGCTTCCAGGAGGTAGGGAAAGCTTCCAGGAGGAGGAGTCACAGGCAGGATTCCTGAAATTCCCTTGCTGATGCCTCCTCCTATCCTCCAACCCCTAGACCAAATCAACCCCATAGACTGGTCCACGCTCTATACCGAGGGCCATGCAGGTACGCCCACCCACGAGTACCTGGCATGAAGACCGTGACCCATGCTACACCATGCTTCAAGACAAAATGTCATTGATTTGTCATTAGACATAAATATTTCACAATATATAATCACATGTTTCTGTGATTAATCACTGTGCTTTAATTATGTTCAATTTGTAACAATGAAAATACATCTTGCATATCAGAGATTTACATTATGATTCATAACAGGAGCAAAATTACAGTTATAAAGTAGCAACAAAAATAATTTTATGGTTGGGGGTCACCACCACATGAGGAATTGTATTAAAGGGTCACGGCACTGGGGATTGAGAACTGCTGCTACAGAGGTCTTGTGAGACAGATGTCCCCGGTGCAGCTTCTCTTTTGAACTCGTGACTGCTGCTCCCATGAGTATTGATTGTGGATCCAAGCAAGAGGAAACCCTCGACAGCGTCAATCTTTTCTCCATTGATCACACTCTTACCTCCTGGTCCGGTGTGAAGGTTTTGGTCTTCGTTACGTTGATTCGTAATCCATACGAAAGGCTGAAATCCTTGATCTTCAGCAGCAAGTGCTTCACGTCCTCCACACTCTTAGCAAGCAAGGCCGTGTCATCTGCATGTCACAGGCTGTTCATAAGCCGTCCTTCATTCCTGATGTCACATTCTTCATATAATCCAGCTTCTCTGATTATTTTCCCATTACACACATTGAAAAGTATGGTGAGAGGAGACAACCCTGATGCACACCTGTCCTGATTTTAAACCATCCGGTATTCCCTTATTCTGTTTGCACCACTGCCTCTTGATCCACGTGCAAGTTCCACATGAGAACAAGGAAGTGCTCTGAAATCCCCACTCTCCTCAAGGCTATTCATAGCTTGTTATGGTCCATACAGTTGAGTGCCTTTGCAGAGTCAATAAAACAGAAGCAAACCTCTTTCCAGAGAAAATATTAATAACCAGAACAAACTTTAAATGAATCAAAAGGGACATCAAACGATAAGGCATTACATTTTAACCTAACTGCATCTGCCATAATCCACTTTTCAGTTGCCTCCTGTCCACGTGAATGTTGGACATTAACTAATGAAGACCGAATAAAAATCGGTGAGTTTGAATTACGGTGCTGGGGAAGAACATTGGAAGTATCATGGACCTCAAAAGAAAACAACCCCAAACATCCAAACGAATCTGTCTTTGAAGAAGTGCGGCCAGAGTGCTCCCTAGAGAGCAGATGGCAAGACTTCCTCTCGTGTCGTTGTACATCTTGTCGGGAGAGACCAGTTCCTGGAGAAGAACACCATGCTTGGTGAGGTAGACGGGCAGTGAGAGAGAGGAACTCTCTCAGCAAGATGGATTCTTATTATCTTATTTTTATTGTGATTGGGTGAAACTGACTTACAGAACAAACTGGGTTTCCATTCCATAATTCACACACAGTTTGTTTCATCACATTCACCGCTGCCCGCTTGAGCTTCCTGTCCGGTGACTCATGCCCTCCAGGAGGGCAGTGACGTCTAAGAAGTTTTCAGAACAGCGGCTGCACCAATGGGCTCAAGCACAAGGGCGATTGTGAAAATGGTGCTGGACTGGGCAGTGTCTTGTTCTGTTGTGCATAAGGTCACTATTGGTCAGAACCCACTCGGTGGCACTAACAGCAACATTTACAGCACATATGTATTTGCCTGTACTCAGCGGTAAGATTCAGCCAGTTCACACTGGTCTGGCAGAACCGAGACCTGCTTTTTTGTTGAGTTTGGTGAACAGTTGTAAAATGACACTTGTAATCAGGGTTCTCTCTCAGATGGATGGCTGGGCAGCCGCCTGATATGGAAATCACCAATTTACATCCCTCACTCTTTTTTTAAAAATGTTCACAACAGTGTATTCTAGGAACTCCTGGTAAATTCATTCCATTATAGGGATAAAAAAAATTAGAACTATGCTAGTAATATTTATTCTTTATATGAAACTCATTATAGTTTTAATGAAATACCACATTTTATTCTCTTACATTTGTTACTTCAGTAAAAAAACATAGAACATAAGGGGAAAAAGTCCCAAACAATCAGATGGTGACTTGTCATTGATTTCGCCTTTGTGTTATGTCCCAACTTCCCATGAGATCTTATTGTGAGTGAATGATGAGGGGTACCCCACGCCCGGAAAAAAAACTCCTCTGGGTGGAGCTTCTTAGTATGCATCCACCCCCCAACGCACCCCACCCCCGCATAGAGCAACTCACTCTGAGTTAGTACACCCTGTGGTGTTGCCTGGGAAGGTTCTTTCTGGTCACAGTGAATTTTCTCATAAAAGCAGTTTCACTCGAACCTCATTTTTTTGTGATGACTTATTTAAGACAACAGTGTGTGGTTGTGAAATTTTGTTTCCTGTTCCGGAAAAATGCCGCAGAAACTGTTGTGATGTTGAAAGCAGCTTACAAGGACAGC
>NW_022103928.1:29124588-29126700 GCF_000313985.2 Echinops telfairi | reverse complement strand
CTCCATGCGACTTCTTTTTGTTTCCAAGAATGAAGAGGGACATGAAAGGACAGTGGTTTGATGACATAGAAGAGGTGAAGGAACAAGCAAGGGAACTGTCAGCCATCCAAACAGATGAGTTTGAAAAATGTTTCCAAGAATGGAATCATAGAGTTGACAAATGTATTTAGTGCAATTGAGAATACTTTGAAGGTGATAAGGTTGTTTTGTAAAGAAAAAAAATTTAAATATCCCTTTGTAAGCAATTCCTGAAAGTGTTCAAAGAGCTAAAAATCTTGTCAGAACAGTTGCTGTAAGTTCAGCAGAAGCAGAAAGGGGTTTTCAAAGATGAACATAATCTGTCCAGAGAAGAGAATTTTCACCTAACTTGTTCTGATATATCAAACACAATGACTATTGTCATTCCTCTAAAGCAAGGGTCCTCAAACTACTGCCCGCGGGCCACATGCTGCTCCCAGAGGACATTTATGTGGGCTGCCGGGTGTTTTTGCCCCATTTTGTTTTTTACTTCAAAATAAGATATGTGCAGTATGCATAGGAATTTGTTCATAGTTTTTTTTAAACTATAGTCCGGCCCTCCAATGGGTCTGAGGGACAGTGAACTGGCCCCCTGTTTAAAAAGTTTGAGGACCCTTGCTTAGTAAAGAAACGGGATCCTACTCCTATGGTGAAAAGACGGTAAAGGATAGATCACACAGCCAATGGCGCTCGGATAAAAGTGAAGAATATTGCAAGTGAGGATGCCAATCAAGAAGCAACATGCAAATATCTTAAATAACAGTTGTATTATTTTTTTCAGGTATTGTTTAGCATTTTTTATCAATATTTCAAAACTCTCTCTTATAATGTAATCTAGTTTTGTGTGCCTCTATTATTGTTCTTATTTAAGTATTAACTGTAGGAAATAATAAACTGCCTTTCAATATATCTTTTCTATACTTAAAATGGTCATTTGGGCAGTGAACTGTGTTACATTATTTGAATCTCACCTCTACAAACATATCTAGGAATATAGTAGGTCATACAGAGGGCAAAGTTATGAAAACTTCTTAGTTATATACGTAACACCGGGAGAGAATAAATCACCGAGTCTATGGGCTTGGGGGCCACCAACATCCATTGGCATCACATAGTCCACAAAGACAATGACCTACATGCTCCTTTGGTGAGTAGTGATCATGAATATAAACAGGTTTGACAGAAGATACTTTTACCTTTGCTACAAATACATCCATGAATGCAGTGGGGCATGCAGGGGGCAAAGTTATGAACACATCCTGACACCTTCCAAACACCTTGAGGGAGTGAGTCACTGGGCCAGGTGCTCAGGTGGACTGCAATGAATGTGATGAAACAAAACGTGTGTGAATTATTGGATGGAAAACGGATTTGCTTGGTAAACTTGCACCCAAATCACAATAAAAAGTTGTGCTTAAATAGTTTTTTAATGAAAACAACAACGATGACGAGGTCTTCTTAGGAAAGACTGAACCACAGTGGTGGGATGGAATAGGGACCTGTAAGTAGTAGGGTCACAGGATCGACAGTGCAGTGGAGGGGTAAGGATGCTGACTGCCCCCCAATGGCCTGGGTCTGAATCCTGGCTCTCATCTTGTGAGGAGTGAATGAGCTGATGGGGCCAGCATACTTTTTCCACCGTCCCAGGCATGCAAGAAGCCAGACCTCAAATCTTCCCAATCTGGCTGGCTTGGGAAGAGTATCTATCACCCCTCCACCCTCTCTTCACTCTTGTATTAAATGCTTCCACAGAGGACAGCTCAGACACTCACCACTGATCCCCAAGCCCCTGGGAAGGCTCTGCTGCATGCCAGCCTCTGTTCTGCTGCGGGCAGTGAACCATTGTGCCCAACTCGCCTTCCTCACGCTCTAGCTCTGCTCAGGTGACAGTTTCCCTCCAAAGGGGTGGGGGTGGGGGGGTGAGGGGGGTGAAGTCACCGCCATCAAGTTGAGTCCTACTCATTGCGACCCTATTGCATAGAACAGAGCCACCCCCGTGAGCTTCTGAGACTGGAAGTCTTTTTTTTAAAATCATTTTATTAGGGGCTCATACAACTCTTATCACAATCCATACATACATCAACTGTGTAAAGT
>NW_022103928.1:29121188-29122852 GCF_000313985.2 Echinops telfairi | reverse complement strand
GAGACTGTGGACTGCGCATCACCCTGGTCCTGTACTCAATGTTGCTGTGAGCTGCGGTCCATTGAAGTCCCAGTAGGACAGAATGGAACGGCGCCTGGTCCAGGGCCATCCCTGTGGTCCCATGTGGATCCGATCACTGTGACCCATGGGGTTTTCACTGATTGATTTTGAGAAGTAGATCTGCAGGCCTTTCTCCCCCTCACCTGTCTTCATCTGGAAGCTTCGATGAAGGCCGCTCAGTATCAGAGCAACACGCAAAGTCTCCATCGACAGAGAGGCCGTGGCTGTGCCCGAGGACCAGACGTGGAACCTTGGTCTCCTGTACAGAAAGTGGGCATTCCAGTACCAACCAACCAAGGCTTTCCCGTGCCCGAAACACGACATCACTGTGGTCCTGGTTTCGAGTAGACAACTGTGGATGCAAAGGCGAATTGTGTGTGTGTGCATGCCTGCACGCCTTGGTGTCTGTGTGCGTGCACATGTGCTTGTGGGTGCCTGTATGTGTTTGCTCTGTGTGCATGTGTGTATCTGTGTGCACAGGCACCTGTGTGTGGGTGTCTGTGCTCTTCTGTGCACGTGCGTGCCCCCCCACGAGCATGTAGACGCCGTCTTCTGCGTGTGTTGCCAGCACTAAGTGCGTGTGTCTGTGCACAGAGGCCCCCTCTCTCTGCCTCCACTCCCCATACGCTCTCGCTAGCTTGTTTCTCACCTTTTCATATTCAAATGTCAGCCTAGCTCCCAGTATCCTCAGGGATTTATGGACTGCTGGTGCATTGTTTGGAGCACGGTGAGAGGGTGAGCTCATCACTAGGCTTGTGATGGTAATTCCTGCCTGAACCGGGGGGAGGGTGTCCCCATCTGTTCTAGAGGGGCTCCTGTCCCTTCTACCCCAGCACAGCACAATCTAATCCATGCCAGCCATTGCCGGGCACTCACGGACATTCATTCACGCTAGACATAGTTAACAACAATACTGCCACCAGAAGTGAGCTTTTACTCATTAGGGGCAGCCATTTATTATTATTATTATTAGGCATCATTCCAAGCTCTTTCCATGTTTTACCTCCTTTTATATCCACTTGATAGATGTGGAAATGGAAGTACAGGGGGAGAGTCACGGGAAGATAGCTACTGAGTGGAGGATGAGGCTTTGAGCCTAGGCATCTGGGCTCTAGAGGGGCATTCTTACTTCGCACCAGCTGCCCTGTCCCCTTAACTTGCCTGGGTCATGAGTGGGGAGAGAGTGCGCCCCTCAGAGAGGTTAGGCATCCTCCTTGTGCCTCCCTTCTAGCCTCACTCTTGCCTAAATAGCCTCTCTCTTACTCCATGCCATTATTCCCAACACAGCACTGCCTTAATCCTGGGTCCTGGACTCTTCTTTAGCCTTGGCCTGGCCTCTCTGTCCCAAAAGCACTTCTGGACTCAGCACTGCCCCCGAAGCATCTTTTCTAAAATGCCTGTCACTTCTCTGACCATGACTTTGACATCTCTCGGTTGTATTCAAGACACAGTTCAAAATGTTCCTGGCATGCAAGGCTCCACTGGAATCTGGTCTTTCCCCATCCCTGCCTCAGCCGGATGGATCAGGAGCGAGGATGCTCTCTGCATTCGTGGGGGCCTACAAGGGGGCTGCTGGCTGTGTTCTGTGCCTGCTGGACTTCAGC
>NW_022103928.1:29115070-29120028 GCF_000313985.2 Echinops telfairi | reverse complement strand
TTCACACGTACTGCTCAGGGATGTTAATTATGTTTATCACGCTGTTCAATCACCCCTATGACCCTTTCCTAACTTTTTGCATAAGAGACACTGAACTTCTGCTAAGGGCAATGGGCAATTTTAGAGAGCGAACGATTACAATCAGCTTCATTACCTACATGGATTCAAATAGTGACAAGGATGTGCTGTCAGCAGTAGGTGGCCAGGAGAACAGCCCAGGGCAAACAGACCTGCGCTGTGGACGCTAAGCAGAGACCTTGAGCGCTCGGTCTGTCCTTTCCTGTCCCCAAAGTCACTGACAGACGTCCGAGAGCTGCCAAAGACCCCGGGAGCGACTCTATTCTGTGACGTCATTAAAGGTGCTGGGAAGATGTGGACCGGGGCCGCATGGACATCTTATGAGTGATGTCAGCCTTCTACTTTGGGAAATCCTCCTCTTGTTGACAAACAACAAACAAACTCACTGCCGCCCAGTCGCCCCACTCACGGCGACCTTATAGGACAGGGTAGCACTGCCCTTACTGCCCTGTGAGTTTCTGAGGCGGTAACTCTTTGCAGGAATAGAAAGCCCGTCTTCCTCTGGTGGAGTGGCTGGCGGTTTTGAACTGCTCACAGCCCAGCATCTAACCACTAAGCCACCAGGGCTCCCATGTAGGTACTTTAAACCACCCCCCCACCCCAAACAAGCAAACTCACAAAACTGACAGCCATCGAAGCGATGCTGACTCATGGGGAGCGAACTATGGGCTTCGGAGACCATGACTGCCTATGGGAGTAGAAAGCCCAGTGGTTCCCAACTGCCAGCCAGGAAGGTCACAGGCCAAGGCGGACCCACTGCCCCATCAGGCCTCCTAGGCACTTTCAAGGGAGGCAGACTGAGACCCGGAAGAGGCAAGAACTTAAAATGCCCCAGCTATTTGCTGGTAGAGCCTGGAGGACATCTCAGGTCTTCAGAGCCCTATCTGGACTTGCTGGGGTGGAATGGATAGGATTCTCTTGGGAACCGATCTGCCTGCTCTGCCCCCTTCTTGGGCCCTTGCCTCTTCAGAGACCTCATTAAGGGCACACTGTGGGTTGACTTCTGAGTGGTATTGTTGTGTATGTTAATCTCAGGTTGTGGACTGCCACAATAATCGGAGAAGACTGTAACACACCACGTTTGAAGGGTAGACTGACAAGAAACTCAACAAAGACCCAAGAAGTAAACCAACCAACCCGACCTCAATGACCCACAGAGAACACTCCACCCAGCAGTGGGACCATAGATATTATTTTCCAGGACACATGGGACAATCTTCAAAATAGACTATCTGTTGGACCATAAAGCAGGCGAATTTAAAATCATTGAATCCAGAGCATCTCCTGCAAATGCCACACAAAAGAGAAATCAATCGCTGGAAAATGAGGGAGAAAATAAAATGCATAGCAACCTCTTAAATGCGCCTGGGTCCTAGAAGAAACAAAACATGAAATAAAACTGCCCTTGAAGAAAGGAGAATGGTAAAACCATCTGCACAGATTCTCGGAGCGCAACAAACACAGTGCTCAGAGGGCAACACGAAAGCCATCGATGCTCCCATCCGCAAAAGAAGAACCCAGACCAACAGGCTAAGCCAACGGCTCCAATAATCAGAAACTGGCCCAAAGTCCCCAGAAGGAAGGAAACAGTAGAGCCTAGAGCAGAAAAGAGGAAACAGACAGACATCAGGAAGAACACACTGGACTGAAGGTTTGTTCTTCGAAAAGATGAACTCACCATCCCTGCCTCAGCTGGATGGATCAGGAGCGAGGATGCTCTCTGCATTCGTGGGGGCCTACAAGGGGGCTGCTGGCTGTGTTCTGTGCCTGCTGGACTTCCGCCGGACCCAGGAATCCACAGTGGGAGGTGACGGTTTCCACCATCAGCTGAAGAAATGGCCCAAGTCGAGGTCTCTGACCTCAAGTGCCCTGCTCCGCCTTTGCCTGCAGGGGAAGGGAAGGGAAGGGCTCTGCTGAGGCCCAGGTATGGGCCACACCGAGGAAGCCAGAGGTTCATGTTAACTTTTCTTAACATGCTAATCAGGAAAACAGAAAGATGATGATGATGATGGTGATAGGAACGCCTTAACGAGGCTGCTGTACAGGTTAAACGAACAATTGAATGAAAACATTGCCAAACCACTGGCAAAAATTAATTCAAGGAAAGAAAGAGGAGCTGCAAGTAGCACAAATAAGAAATGAAACGGACAAAATACAACACGACCAACGGAGACAGAAAGAATATGAACAATACTTTAAAGAGCTGTCCTCCAGTAAATGAAAAAATCTAGAAATGAGCACCTTTCTGAAAATGCTACTTACCTAAACCAACATAGAATATTGGAATATTCTGAGGTCGAATATTGGAAAATTGGAACAGCAAAAGAAGAAATTGATCAGGGCATTACAAAATTCACAACAGAAAAAAGTCCTGGTTCACATGTCTTTACTGAAGAATTCCAGCAACCATTCATAGAAGAGATGACATGAATCCTGCTCAAGCCATCCAGGACACAGAATAACAACTGTAAAACCTACATGTGAAGACTTAAATGTGTAACTGTAACCTATCAAGGCCTAAAAGCAAAACAATGAACTATAAAGAACATCAAAGAATCCCAAACTCACAGTGATCCTAGAGACAGAGTAGGCTGCCCTGGTGAGTTTCTGAGTTTGCACGTCTCATTTTTCTCCCGTGGAGTGCCTCGTACTTTCAAACTGCCGACCTTGTGATTAGAAGCCCTATCCAGAACCCACCACACCCGGTCTCCTCACAAGAAACCAAAAGACATGGAAGAACATACCATGCTGATGGAACAGAAGACTTAACATTGTGAAAATAACATTACTACCGAAAGTGATCTATAGATATAACAGAATCCTTATTCCAATTCCATCAACATTCTTTAAGGAAATGACAAGACCATCACTAACGTTATATAGGAAAGAAAGAGACACCGGATTAATGAAAGTGCTCATGAAAAATAACAGAGTAGGAAGTCCCACATTTCCCAATTTTAAAACCTATTACCCAGCCATCCTAGTCAAAACAGCTTGGTACTGGTACAATGATAGACACATAGATCGATGGAACAGGATTGAGAATCCGGAAGTAAATCCATCCACCTGCGAAGAGCTGATCTTCCCCAAAAGGCTGAACTCCATTAAATGGGAAAAGTAAAGTTTGTTTTTTGTTTTTTAACAAATGGTCCTGACAAAACTCATATCCATTTGCAGAAAAAGGAAATGACACTTAAACCTCACCCTGTACACAAAATTGTATTAAAGAGGGTTCAAAGACCTAACTGTAAAACCGATGCAAATTAAAAATAGGGGTAAACTTAGGGGCCAAGATTTAAGGCATACACACACACCGAACGCGACCCCAAATGTACAAACAGCAGAAGATAAGCAAGATGACTAGGACTTCTTAAAAATTAAATAACCATGGGCCTCGAACTATTTCTCCAAAAGAGTAAAAATATTTGGTAGTGACACGTCCCACAAAGGACCAAGTCATTCAAAATTTTAATAGAAAGCTGCAGCACATCAACAAAAATATTCATTTAAAGATGGGCAGAAGACACGAACAGACTCTTAACCGAAGAAGACACTTAGTCAGTGAACAAGCACAAGATCATTAACCATTAAATTAAAACAAAACCAACAAGCAAATAAACCTGGTTCCCCCAAAACCCACACTCCCCGCCATCTAGTTTATTCCAACTCATGACAACACAGTAGGTATTCCAAACCCAAACCAAACTCATTGCCATTGAGTGGATTCCAACAAACAGCCATCGAGAGATGCAAATCAAAACAACTATGAGATATGATCTCACCTCAGCAAGAACAGCATAGTTTTCATGAGACAGAAAAAGCAAATAGTGGTGAGGAAGTAGAGAGGTGGGAGTCCATGTACACTGCGGGTGGAACTCTAACATGTTGCAACCGCTGTCAAAAATAGTGTGGTGATTTCTTAAAAAGTTGGCAATAGAAATACCATCGGAGCCAACGACCCGTTACTCGGTATATATCCTAAAGGAATAAGACTCATGTCACAAACAGATTATGTGCACCCACGTTCACTGAAGCATTACTCACAATAAGAAAGAGATGGAGACAACCTAAGTGCTTATCAATGGATGATTGGATAAATAAACTATGGGACTGACACATAATGGAATACTACGCAGCATTAAAGATTAACAAAGAAGTCATGAAATGCCTCATGACGTGGGTGAACCTGAAGGACATTATGCTGAGTAAAATAAGTCAATCACAGAAATGCAAACATTGTATGAGCCTTCTATTATATGAAAAGCCACGGAAAGGTTTGCACACAGAAAACAATTATCTAATGATTATCAGGGAGGAGAAGGAAAATCGCTAATTAGATAATAGATGTACACTAATTTGGGTGAAGGGAAAGGCAATATACAATTGTGGGCATGGCCAGGACAATATTACTAAAGAATGGCGATAAACAGAGAAGTGTTCCAGAGTTGCAGCCAACAAAGGTAAATACTATTAAATACACATTCCTGCATTATCAGTATTAACAAACATTAATGGAATTCATAACCAGATAGGCAAGATGAAGTTATAGGTAGGCAAAGGGACTACATATGCAGCCATGCTCGTATATAGGTTTAGCAGATGATATTTCTACACACGTGTTTATATGAGCTACACATATGTCCATGTATATAATGCAGCAAACTGGGAGTAAAGGTATGCGCTCTTCCGAGCCATAACCAAACACCAGGAAGGAACATATTACTGGGCCTGAAGCTTAGGACCATAGTTGTGGGAAAGTCAATATCAGTTGGCATAATGAAGGCCACTAAGGTACTATTCTACATCTTACTTTGGTGAGTAGTAAGTGGAGTCTTAAAAATTTGTAAACTACCATCTAAAGTGCAGCTCTTCCTGTCTGG
>NW_022103928.1:29111944-29113568 GCF_000313985.2 Echinops telfairi | reverse complement strand
TTAATGGGTTAATGTTGGACTTGTGGGCTTGGGCAGCACTGGGTTGGGATTTTTTCTTGATGAGCACTTAACCTTTATATAAAACTCTCTGTTATACATATGATTTTCTGTGGATTTGTTTCTTTAAGTACCCAGACTAACACAAAGATATTTCTGCCTGGTCTGCAGATTGTTCTGAATGATATGCAGACACCACTTGAAAGTAGACAGTACCAACATTACAGTTCCTCTCTAGGACCTCCCTGAAAGACATTGATGAAAGGAAATCCTCCCAGTAGACAGAACTTCTAAACCAGTATCCGGTTGTTCATTTTTGTTGGAAGGACAAATGGCCAGATGTGTAGTCGTATATGGATTGATGGGTTGTGGCCAATGGTTTGGCTGGATGGTCAAGGGATTAGAAGGAACATGATTTGAAAATTGGTGACAAAGAGGTTTGGGGAAGTATGTGGGTAGACTTCTCTGAATCAGCCAGAGAAGTAAGGATATTTGTGTCTCCTGTGAATGCTGACGAGTGACCTTAGCAGGGGATTCTTTTACCTGTCAAGTGGTTACCAGTCATCCTCTTTCCCCCAGCCGCTCCTGTCATTGACCAATGGGCTCACGAATGAGCTGTGGTGTTAAGAATAGAGGTTATGTGTAGATTCAGCAGCATGAACTTATATTCAACAGACCCACCTGGCTACTGTCACTACTGAGTTCCCTACCAGCAAGCAGCAGAGACCGCCGTTCTTCATAAGGCACCATTTAGCAGCCTGATCAGTCAGCAACACGGTGGCAGGTTGATTACATCAGACCACTTCCATCATGGAATTTTATTCTTACTGGAATAGACCCTTCCTCCGGATTCCAAATTTGCCTTTCCTGCACGTAATACTTCTGCCCACAAGTGCCATCAGTGGACTTACAGAATGTCTTGCCCGCCAGCATGCTATCTCCACCTCAGATCAAGGACACAGAAAATGAATATGGGAATGGGTCCATGCTCATGCAATTCACTGGTTTCACCGTGTTGCCTATTATCCTGAAGCAACTGGCTTGGGAGAATAATGAAATGACTGTTTAGACACAATTATACACCAACCAGGTGGCAATATCTTGCTGGGCTGAGTAATTGTTCTACAAGCACACGCCCAAACCCAATGCTCTATGTCAACTCACGTTGGCCTTACAGAGCCGAGTCAAACTGCTTCAGGGGTTTTTGAAGGATTTCTGGAAATCCTTACAGAAGCAGATTGCCTCTGTCTCTTGTGCAGCAGCTGATGGGATTGAACCACTAATCTGGTTAGCAGCCCAATGATTAGCCCATTGTGCCAACACAGTTTCAGGAGACTGTATATGCTCTCAACCAGCATCCAAGTGCTGTTTATCCTATGGCTAAGATTCATGGGTCCATTAATCAAGGAGTAGAAATGAGAGTGGACCACTTGCTACTTACTACCTGCAGTGACCCCCTCACAACCATTTTGTGCTTCCTATTCCTGCAACCCTCTGCCCTGTGAGTCTAGAGGTCTCAGTTCCAAAGAGAGGAATGTTCCCACCAGGAAACATAATACTGATTTTATTGAACTGGAAGCTAAGGATGCCATCCATCACTGTGAGCTCCTTGTGCTCCAGCATCAGC
>NW_022103928.1:29105476-29110341 GCF_000313985.2 Echinops telfairi | reverse complement strand
TCTCGGTTATATTGCCCCTGATCAAGCCCTACCAGGCCTGCTACACCCTCCTCACCATCCTCTGTCCCTGGGTTGGTTAACACCACTTCCTTTCCCCCAACTCCTCCTCTCCTATGTCCCCCCGGAACTGTCGTCTCCTTGTTCTCTCTTCCAGCTTGTTTATCCCGCCTATCCCATCCAGATAGACATGCAGCGACAACAATAGGCACAAACACAAGACTGAGCACAGCAAAGCAACAATAGAAAATAAAACAATAGCTACAACAACCACCACCACCAAAAAAGAAAGAAAGAAAAGCCTATAAATAGCTCACGGTCTATTTGTTGTCCTTTATGAGTGTTTTCCAGTTGAGTCTGATGGGGCGCTACACCCTGGCCCCACAGTCTATTTTTTGGTATTCCCTGGGGACTACATTGCTCTGCTCCCCTTGCTGCTCTGTTGCACACCTCCAGCGTCTTGCCTCGGTGTGGTGGGGTCAGGGTGGGCACAATTCCCACAGTGTTTCTCCAGTGTTGCCCCCCGTGGTGCTAAGGGTCAGTGAGGAACGTTGTGTCTCTTGGTGGGGCCAGCCCTATGGTCCTCTCTGTGCATTGGCTGCTCTGAGCAGAAATATTGTCCTCAGGGCTCGGTGGGCCAGGATGTGCTCCACTCTCTCTCTCCCCACTCCCCTCATTTGCTCCTCTGTGCTCTGATCAGACACATCCCTCTCCTTGAGCTGTAGCTTCAGAGTCTTCTGCAGTGAATTCTTCTGGGAAGAGCGGAACTGTCCACTTAGTTGGTAATGGGGCCTACCCGTCAGATGCCTTCGTTTTCCAAACATTTCCTTTCTACTTGAGCCCTTGGTATCAGATCATTCCTGCCCCCCCACTCATGAATCCTTGATAATTCCCCCCCCCATGTCTTACACTGATTGATGTCTCCCTTCACCCACTTTTCTGTTGTCTGTCCCCCTGGGAGGGGTTAAGGCTTGAATTGTTACGAGTACGTACTTCTTCTGCTGCTAGTTGTGTGTATACAGTTGTATATTAAATGTCTTTGTTTTCGTCTCTCTCTTATCCTATTACTTATAAAATAAGGATATAAAAGGGGCTAGTGCATTTTTTATTGGATGCATGCTAGTTGTAGCATGTGAAATGCAAGTTTGACGTTGTAATTGTCTGTATTTTGAGACTATGCATGGTTTCAGGCAATGTGTGAAGGTGCCAAGATGACAAGGAGTGGGCTGTGGTGGCTAATGCTATGTGTCAGCGTGGCTAAGCGATGATCCTCAGGTGTTTGGCAAAAGGTATGTAATCAGTTTCCATTTTGCGATTTTATGTGAGCAGCCAGTTAGTTGAAAGAGAAGTTTCCCTGGGCGTGGGACTTGTTTCTGGTATCTTAACGGGTGATTTGGCAAAGCTATCCCTTTCAATACTATAGTCTTCTCTTTGTCTGACCTCCAGTGTACAGTTCTTGGGATGCAAGATGCCTCAGCCTGCCTTCTGACTTGCAGGTTGGGGATCTGTCAAGCCCTGCAACCACGTGAGCCAGAAGTCTTCAGCTTGTTGCTTGATCCATATGTCTTGGACTCCCCAGCTCTGGAGCTATTTCCTTACAAATATGTGAGCCATTTCCTTGAAGTACATTTCTCTCTATAGATCTATACAGGCTTTGCTTCTTTAGGGAACATAGAATAAAACCTATGACCAGCACGGGATATAAAGACATGTCCCATCTTCTGCACATGAGATCTCTGTTAATGCAGCCCAAGCATCATTAACTGCTTGAGCTGCCGCTTCCTATAGGCCAATCAGTCCAAATCAATGTGGTGCAGGGTCAGTGCCATGCAAGTGGAACCATAAGTAGAGTCAGGTGGTAGGATGGGGGAATCATGAGGAGTATATGCCTCCAACTGAGTTTGAGCAAGGCCAGGCACCTAGAACCTGGGTGCTACCAGACGGAGTGTGGAGAGGGAGTCTGGGTACTGAAAAGAAGTATGAGAAGCCATTGATTACAGGCCATGGATTTCTCTATTGACCAATGAGACCTTATGCTCTCCTGGCAGAAAAGTATGATTTAGCTAGAAGGTACCCCAGACTGTCCCTCAGATCTACAAATGCCATTTGTGTGCCCTTGGGGTTGAAGCCAGAGCTGTAGAAAAGGAAGCCCACTGCTCATGCTTTTGAGCTCGTTAAGTGCCATTGAGTTGACTCAAATTCATAGCGACCTTATGTACCAGAACGAAGCACGTCCGGTCCTGCACCGCCCTCTCCCTTGTTATTGTGTTTGAGCCCATGTTGCAGCCGCCGCAGCCCTTCATCTTACTGAGAGGCTTCCTCTTTTTCACGGACCCTCCACTTGACCAAGCCTGATGTCCTTTTCCAGGGATGGGTCTCTTAGATGACATGTCAAAAGGATAAGAGATGAAGTCTCGCCACGACTTTTTCCAAGGAGCAATCGGGCTGAACTTCTTTCAGAATAACTCTGTTTATTCTTCTGGCAGTCCATGGTATATTGAATATTTTTTATCAATACCAAATTCCATGCTTGCCCGTCTTTTGTATTCATCGTCCAGCTTTCACATGCTGATAAGGTGACCGAACATGCTATGGCTTGGGTCAGGCATCTCTTAGTCTCCAAAGTGACATCTCTTTGATTCTTAACACTTCAAAGGGGTCTTGGGCCACCAATTTTCTTAGCGCAACACATTGTTGGGCTCCTTGATTGCTTCCAGAAGCATTGATTGTGGGTTCAAGTAAAATAAATTCCTTGGCAACTTCAATCTCTTCTTTGTTTATCACGATGCTATTTATGGTTCCAGTTGTGAGGATTCCCCCTCTTCCCCCCCGCCTTTGTTACTCGAGGTGCTATCCACACTGATCTGCTCTGCAACTTTGATCTTCATCAGCAAATGCTTCAAGTCCTCTTCACGTTCAGCAAGCAAGGTTGTGCCACCTGCGTATCCAGGTTATTAAGAAGCTTTCCTCTGATGCTGGTGCTACATTCTTCTTCATACAGTCCAGCAGCCTACAGAGGGAAAGGTTACAACTGGGTGCACACCTTTGCTCACTTTAAACCATGCAGTGTTCCCTTGTTCTGTTCGAATGACTGCTTCTTGGTCTAGGTACAGGTTCCACATGAGCACAATGAAGTGGTCTGAAATACCCATTCTTCTCAGTCTCATCCATAGTTTTTTAGGATCCACACAGTCAAACGTCTTTGCATAATCAATAAAACACAAGTAAACATTTTGCTGGTATTTCTGCTTTGAGAGTGACCCATCTGACGTCAGCAATGTTGCACATCTTCTGCTCATCTGCTTTTGATTTCTGGCAGCTCTCTGTCAATGTACTACTGCAATGGTTGTTGGATGATCTTCAGCAAACGTTTCCTTGCAAGTGCTATTACCGACATTGTTCAATAATGTCCACCTTCTGTGGGGTAATCTTTCTTTGAACTGGGTACAAAGTGGGATATTTTCCAGTTAGTTGGCCAGTTAGTTGTTATCCCAATTTCTTGCTCTAGGCTAATGAGTACTTCCAGTTCTTCATCAGCGTGTTGAGATGTGATAGGTAGGTTTATTGTGCCAACCTGGCCAATGAACACATGTGGGATTAATTGAAGGGCGGAGAGATAAATGGCTTGGCAAGCCTTGCTTTTCTTGTCTCTTGCTCTTTGATGATGGGACCAGTGTGTGGCTGCCTTAGCTGGTTCTCTGCCTCAACTTGCAAGCTACACTACCTGTGGGACACCCAACCCATGGACTGTGTCACTGTAGTTTGAGGTTCCTTCAAAACCTGCTTCGCCTTGCTACTGGAGTATATATCACTTGAGCTGGGGATTGTCGGACCCTGTCATCTGGCTGACTGTTGGTGACCTGCCTTGCTGTTTGTTGCCTGTGGCCGGATTGCCTGAATTGCTTTACAGAGGACTCAGCTGTCTACACCCGACAGCCCTCAAGACGTGAAGGGCTGCCAGTGTATTAGCTGTTTCATGGAAGTGAGTTGCACTGAGCCATTTGTACTGCTCTATAAGCTAATTCGCTGTTTGTTTCTTATGTTATAGCTATCTATCTATCTATATAAATATATATGTAATCAAAAGTGTCCTGGTTTTGTTTCTCTAGAGAACTCTGTCTAGCATATGAGACTAAGACCATTGTAACACTGAAAAAACTTCTCTAGAGACACCCACCATTCACAGAGACATGTTCATACATGCTTTGTTTGGAATAAATGTGTGCATGTATGAACTGGGTCCCCAGTGGTACTATGTTTTACTTACTTTCCTCTGGTAGACCAACATGGGAGAAAGTCAAGGACTTTGACTCCTGTGAAGCATGACCGCCTGGGACACCCACAGGGGCAATTCTTCCCTGTCCTCTCTGGTGGTCATGAGTCTTAACTGACTCAATGGTAGAGAGTGAGTAAACCAATATAGATTTGGGAATGAAGAAATGAGTTAGTGAATGAATGAGTTCACACACACACTCCCTCAAGGCATCTTTGCAGGAAATATGAGAGAGAGCCAAATTGAACCAGAGGGTATGTACAATGTGGAACTTGAATTTACTTAATGATTTACTTTTCCCTCAAATCCTTATTTCAAGAAACTCATCACAGGCCCCTACCACTTGTCTGCAGGAAATCTGCTGCCCAAGACCTCTTTAAAGGGTTGAAAATCAAGGATGTAACTTGGAGGACTAAGGTGCGCCTAACCCAAGCACAGCTCACATGCATGTGAAAGTTGGACATTGAACAAGGAAGACTGAAGAATGGATGCATTTGAGTTGTGGTGCTGACGAAGAATAGTGAAAATACCATGACTGCTAAAAGGACCAACCAATGTGTCGTGGAAGAAGTACAGTCGGAATGCTCCCTGGAGG
>NW_022103928.1:29102377-29103413 GCF_000313985.2 Echinops telfairi | reverse complement strand
GGGTCATGACAACATGAGGAACTGTTAAAGGGTCGCGGCATGAGGGAGGTTGAGAACCGCTGCTCTAGAGAGAGACTCAATGGGGCACAAGAAGCACAGATACTAGAACCCACTGGGTGCCACCCCCAGGTTAAATGCTCAGCCTACCTTGATAACTGCCTCTCCACCTCCCACCCCTCTGGCAATGCACTCAGGATGGTATGACCACTGAACCCATGAGGCCCCATGAAGCTACACGCTCAGGCATCAAGGGATGCTCATGACAGAGTAAGGAGGGTATGCAAGGAGACTTCCGGCTGGCTGAATGGTGCTGGAGCCTGAGAGATTGAAGAAGAGAGGTACCAGTCTGGCCTATTGACCCGTGTGTCCATGCTACCTGTTGGCCATTCCTGAGCCAGGAAGCTGCATTTTCAGTCCAGGGAGAAGAGCAGACCCCATCTCTGAGCCCTTGGGGGGGAAAGATATACAATTATTTTGGGCAGATTGAATGCTTCTGGCAGAGGTGGGAGGGCGGAGGGAACAATTAGCCCAGGTTTGCAGGCGGCCGGTGTTCCTTCTGCACTGAGTGAGGCCGAGACGCTGTAATTAGCCCTTCTTTGTAATAACAGGCTCGGTATCGCCTGCGCCCTGACAGGGAGATGAATCCATCTTATCCTAATTGTAGGGTTGGCAGCCTCTGAACTGCTCTTTCCGCTAGCCTGGGCCTTCCCGGGGGGAACTGGCAGGGCTTTCAGAGGTAACTCTGCCAGGGCTGGGTTTCAGGGAAAGTCTGAACCAGAGGAGCCATCCCAAGAGGCGGGTGAGGTTGCCCTTGTCCTGCTGTACAGCTGTGCCCTGGCCTCTGACTACAGCCCCTTTTGCCTGGATTGTCTCCAAGGCCTCCTAGACGGGCCTTTTGTGTACCATTCAACTGCTTGTAGCCATTACCCACTCACTGCCAGAAAGCATGCCTTTAACCTCACGTCATACTCGGTCCTTCCTCTGCCCGGCACCTTCCATGGCTCCCACCTCCCTCAGAAGCAGAGACAGAGCCGGT
>NW_022103928.1:29100460-29101488 GCF_000313985.2 Echinops telfairi | reverse complement strand
TTCATGGGAAACTTCTCTTACCCTTCAATTCCATTTTTCCATGAGCCTTTTGAAAGCCCATCCTAACTTGCTTCTTCATCTAATCCAGTGTCGATCTTCCTCAGAGACTGCCAGCTTCTCGGGGGAGGGCCAGGGATTTCTGCCTGACTTGTCTACAACTAAGCCCCCTCTGGCTAAAGCAAGGCCTGGCATGATAGGTGCTAAACCAATGCCCCCTGGCTGGCTTGGCTCACAGCCAGCATGTCCCCCCTGCTTCGCTGGCAGCTCGGGCCATCTGCCCAGGCTCCATTCGGAGGCCACATCCTCCAGGAAGCCTCCCTGACCACACCTTCCCCATTAAGGTCTGGTGAGGACGATGCCTTCCCGCCACGTGAGTCACCACCTGTTCTTCAGTCTGTTATCTTTCCTGGCGGGTGGGACCCAAGACAGACCGTCCTCTGGGTCCCGTGAGACGGACCGTGCTTAGGATTAAAGGACATGAATAACTCGGAATCCAGCGAGCAAAGGAGGAGATGACAGCAGGTCCCAGCACCCACTGAGGCTCCCCAGCCAGGGCCCCGTGTCTTGTGGGGGCTTGCTAGCACGGGCTCACTGGGTCTCAAAACAACCTAGGAGATGGGTAGCATCCTGACGATCCCCTTTCACACAGCGTCCAAGTTCGTCTAACCAAAAATGTCCAGACTATTTTGCTAGCACAACCTTCTTAGTAAACATTAGGGATGAATAGACACACAAGGGTACACAAACAGGAAAATCAGAGATGGGTAAATGTAAACAATATGTCCTTGATCGCTCTTCCTCGGCACAATGGCTCAACTGTCACCTCTGGGGCGGGGCCCTCAATTTGGAGCCGACCCTCAACTGTGGCATGGACAAGTGAAGGAGGGAATGAGCAAATGCTAACACAGTGGTTCTCAACCTGTGGGTCGCGACCCCTTTGGGGGTCGAACGACCCTTTCACAGGGGTCGCCCAAGACCATTGGAAAGCACACCTTTCCAATGGTCTTAGGAACTGAGACACCCTCCTC
>NW_022103928.1:29099027-29100360 GCF_000313985.2 Echinops telfairi | reverse complement strand
ACCAGGCTTCAAGACCAAAGTTCATTTATTTGTCATTAGAAATAAGTATTTCACAATATAGAATGACGTATTGTTTTTGTGATGAATCACTATGCTTTAATTATGTCCAATTTGTAACAATGAAAATACATCCTGCATATCAGATACTTATATTATGATTCAGAACAGTAGCAAAATTAGTTATGAAGTAGCAGCGAAATAATTTTATGGGTGGGGTCACCACCACATGAGGAACTGTATGAAAGGGTCGTGGCATCAGGAACACCTGTGCTAACGCATCCTGGTGTTTACAGCACAGGCTCCTTCACGTATGAACTGTGTGTTCTTGGGTGAGTCCCTTGCCCTCTCTAAAGAAAAACCTCCCCACTGTAAAGTGAGGAGAGTGATCACTTCTACCTCATAGGGCTGTGGTGCAGATTAAAGGAGATAATCTCTGTAACGTGCTTATAACAGTGGCTGACACTGTTTGCTGTTACTACTGGGAACATATTTCTCCCTGGAAATCAGGGAGAAAGTGGTCAGGGATAGAAAGTCAAAGACTAAGGACTCAGGAGAAAAAGAAAAATTGTGGTCACTTCCCGCTGATCCGTATTCATGCCAATGAACCTCCTCTTTGGAGTCGGCATGGGACAAGGGTGGAGGGTGCTGTGGGAGGGCTGAGACCTGCCTCTCACGTCTGTGTGACTAGCGGTGTCCTCATCTGTGCAGTGGACTAGCGATGTGCAACCGCTGGGGCTGGAGAGTCTGAATAACTCCATGGAAGTGTTGTCAGTGAAGGCCCCACCCTGGGATTGTTCTGCTGTCTAGCGTGGGCCAGAGGCATTACTGGGTGCCATAGACCAGCTTGGTCCATGTCCCATGACCGCTCCCACCCCAGGCGGTGGCAGGGCAGGGAAGGACAGGGGGGTCCTTAAAAACAAAGCCGAATGTAGGAAAATAGAATGGAACGTTGTGGGAGGCACAGGGCTCTGGGAACCGGTCTGCACACCTGAGCTAGTTTAGGGTAAGGGTGTCGCTTGATGAGGCACTTTTCTACCCTCTGTGTAAATGAAGGGCCTCAGCTAGTCTGCAGGTAGTGGGTCGCAGAACCACCCGCCAGGCTCTTTAACATGTGTTTCTATATCGGAATTCCCAGTCCCACCCAAGTCTGGTCTCACTGGAGGCCTAGGGGATAAGACTCAGAAGTCAGCATTTATAACAAATTCTCTTTGGATGCAACCAGGGCTCCATTATTACATAATCAGTACTTCCTACTGTATCATTGTTAAGGTCTCCGCATCTTCCTGCAAGAAGACATAAGCTCCAGGTCAGGATCAGATATATCTGGGGCTCA
>NW_022103928.1:29096784-29097910 GCF_000313985.2 Echinops telfairi | reverse complement strand
CACTGAAAACCCAGCTCTCTTCTGACACAGACGGGATTACGTTGAGTCAGATGACCGGACTGCAGATGGTTTTATATTCTTCCATGTAAACACACCAAAATATTTTTAGCCAACTTAGATCTGGCTTTGGTGTGGTTTAAAATTGATAGATGGCAAAATCATTAATACATAGAGCAAGTCTTGGGGTTTTCATTCCCTGGAGACTCTTGGCTGAGGAGCCCAACTTAGATAAACCTTGTTCACCTTCAAGAAAACAGAAATCCCAACCCATGGCCCTCATTTCTGACTCAAAGCGGCACGGAGGACAGGGAACAACTGCTTCCTAGCGCGTCCCAGGCTGTGATCCTTATGGAAACAGACTGCTGCATTTTCTCTCCTGGATTGGCTGGTGAGTTCACACCGCCAAACTCTTTCACGAGTAGTGTGTTATAAATAGTTTTTAAAATAACCCCATCATGCTGGGGCAAAACACTAAGGACATGCAGCAGAGCAGCAAAGGGAGCAAAGTGATGAAATCCCCAGGGAATACCAAAAATAGACTTTGGAGACAGAGTGTGGCACCCCATCAGACTCGACTAGAAAACACCCCGTAAAGGCCATCAAATGATAAGCTTTTCCATTTTTGCCAGCAGCTTTCTTTTATTGTTGTTTTTGTTTGTTTGTTGTTGTTTTATTGTGTTGTTGTCTTGACTTCCTTTGTTTTATTTGGCTTTCCCTAGCTTTTGTGCTTATTAATGAGTCTGCATGCCTACTGAGATAAGATAGGCGGGATCAATAATTCAGAGATGAAAAGAACAGGTCCAATGGTTGTGGTGTGGGATATGGGAGAAGGGAAGGTGGGAGAACGGAAGGGGGAGAAAGGAAGGAAAGGAGGTGGGAGAAAGGAACCAACCCAGGGACAAGGGACCAACAAGTGAACTAAAGTCAAAGGAGAGAAGGGCATAGGTTGCGTAGTGGGGCTTAATCAAGGGCAATGTAGCAGTGAGGAATTACTAAACCCGAATGAAGGCCGAACATAATGGTGGGACAAGAGGAAAGCAAAAGGAAACAGAGGAAAGAACCAGGAGGCAAAGCACATTTATAGAGGCCTAAATACAGGCATGTACATATGTAAATACATATATAA
>NW_022103928.1:29095543-29096624 GCF_000313985.2 Echinops telfairi | reverse complement strand
CTCATGAGGGAGGGAGAACAGAGGAGGGAGGGGGAAGAAATGGGGAGCTGTTATCAGGGGCTCACGTGGGAAGAGAATGCTTTGAAAATGATGATGGCGGCATATGTGCAAAGGTGCTTGATACACTGGATGAATGTATGGATTGTGATAAGAAATGTAAGAGCCCCCAATAAAAGTATTTTAAACCAGTGATCATTTAAAAATGTTTTTTTTTATTGTTTATGGTTTTCAGTGAAGTTTAGATTTCCATTCAACGTTTTCTACATAAGTTGATGGAGTGACACTACATTATTCACAACTCATGAGCATTCTCATTATTTTCATTCTGGCTGCTACATTTCCATTATTCTATCTTCTTTACCTCTTTACATTCTCATCTGTGTTTTATAGACACCATTGATCATTTTAGAAGGAAGAGGAAGAAAAAAATAATCAGTGGTGTGGTGGGGAAGAGGAAAGAGCTGAGAAGAAAGGAAATGAGAAAAGAAATAACCCAAAATAAAACTGGTGCAAGTGTTAGCTGCCAAGCACAACTGAGTTGGGAGTTCATTCATACCAGGGTGGAATGCCCCACCAAGGCAGAGGGGCAGGGCAGGCACTGCTGACCACTGGGTGGGGGTAGAGGGAACCCAACTGCAGGATCGAAAAAAGAGGGGGTAGAAGAAACAAAATAGAAAAGAGAGTGGAGAGAAACAAGGATGGGGGAGAGAGGGGAAAACTAAGAAGCAGGAAAGGCATGGGTGCTTGATCTACTTCCTTATCCTCTTTTTGCAGTATTGGGTGCCAGGAATGTCATCCATATCCATTTTCACTTGGTTTCTTGAGTCTTTGTTGTAGAAAGTTTGTAAAGTGTATCTGCCTAGTCTTCCATCTTGGGTCCTCCTCTCTAGAAATAATGTTTAGTTAGTTGAGAAGGTATCTTGTTGCAGTTAAAGTGATGGGAGTTGTCAATTATAAAATAAAACACACACACACACACACACACACACAAAAGCTTGAGCCTGGGACTCGGCATCATAAAAACACTCCAGGCGTGCATGTTCAGAGCGGTCTGATGGTGTCATGTATGAGTTTAAGATAA
>NW_022103928.1:29080937-29093876 GCF_000313985.2 Echinops telfairi | reverse complement strand
ATCCCAATTCTACCTTACAAATCTGGCTAGACCAGAGAATGTACCCTGGTACAGATAAGAACTGGAAACACAAGGAATCCAGGATAGATGATCCCTTCAGGACCAGTGGTGAGAGTGGCAATACTTGGAGGGTGGAGGGAAGGTGGGGTATAAAGGGGGAACCGATTACAAGGATTTACATATAACCTCCTCCCTAGGGGGTGGACAACAGAAAAGTGGGTGAAGGGAGACATCGGACAGTATAAGATATGACAAAATAATAATAATTTGTAAATTATCAAGGTTTCATGAGGGAGGGGGGAGGACGCAGGGAAAGGAAAAATTAGGAGCTGACACCAATGGCCCAAGCAGAAAGCAAATGTTTTGACAATGATGAATGATGAGGGCAACAAATGTACAATTATGCTTGACACAATGGATGGATGGATGGATTGTGATAAGAGTTGTATGAGCCCCCAATAAATGATTAAAAAAAACAACTAGCGAAGGCATGGTTCTGCCAATGTGAATGAATATTATTGAAAGTTTTGCCTTATAATCAACCTGCAATGTTTGGGTAAATAGTGTCCAGTCACTTAAGACTTTAATCTGCACAAGCCAACAATTCATGTAGTGCAGTTTGTAGCCCGCCTATACTTGTATAATTTCCTTTTTCCAACAGTGTTTTATACAATTGGCTAAACTAATGACTATCAATAGAATTTCCTTATGCCCCCAGAGCTGATTGACAATGTTCTCTAACATAAAATGTCTCTAAAGAGAACCAGAGACTACTATAAATCAGATACATGAGTCAGTTTTGGGGTTTGCACTGAATTCTAGACCCAGACTAAGAACAGCTAGTTTTTATGACATATGGCTCTGCTTGATGCAGGGGATAGTAGTGTGGTAAAGAAACTAGATGGTGCTCTTTGGACTAAGCTGAAGCAGATCAGGGCCCTGCATGTGCTTCCCTGCACGTCCCTGGAGATCAGCAGCAGACGGCGTCAGATAAGATAACTGGTGAAATCAGATGTTCCGGGTTTGAAGAAAGCAGCAAGGGGTTGACAAGCAATTCTCAGAGCGTCCAGACCCATATGCAAATTGCCATACATTCCTCACCACCTCTTTAAAAACCCGGCTGCTGAGCACAAATTCCCTGACCTGTTGGCCTATATCATGGAACCTCGTCTGGGAGCTCCCCCTAATAAAGCTATTTCTGTTTCTGCTCTCCCTTGTCCTGTCAGTTATGTCTGTCCATCTCCCTGTACCTCAGTTTCACCTTTACAGGTGTCCAAAACCTGAGAGAGGTAGGGACATGGGCTCCGTGTCTTGCCAGCCCTGTTTCTGCTGGGATATAGCCCACTCCTCCTCTCCTCCCGAACCTCTGGAGCCTGTCTGAACGAGCGACTTCTGGTCAGCATCTCTCTGTGCATGTTTGTTCTGCCTCCTTTGTCTTGTCTTTCTGGATACTGAGGACCAGCAAATTCATGGAAACTTAGGGTCCCCGTTTTTCAGGGCACCCCTACAGGGGTTTATTCTGTTACTCTAGTACTAAGAGGAGCTGGAAATAACTGCTTTTCCCTGAAAGGGGTGCGACAATAAGGTCAATTTCTCGTGTCCATCTTTTCTCTGTGTCTCTCTTCTCTCATGTGGCCTCCAGCTGCTTGTCTCTGTGTTTACCTCCTGGGATTCCTGCTGATAACAGGACTCCTAGCACTAGGCCGAGCAGTCACTGCACCTTCTGCTGGACTGGAACGCAGAGGGTGTGTCCGAGCTCCTTTTACCTGTTCGTGTGTTTTGTGTTTCTGGCTCTGCAGTGCCTTCTCTAAAATCTTCTACTTCCCCTTTCTCTCACCCTGAACAAAGACCTCTGACCAACCTCCATTTTACTGGCCATAAAGCCAGGGCCCCCTCCCCCACTCAGCTTCCATTGCGTCTCTCTCTGATCCAAGGTCCCTTGCCTGCTGGACGAAAGCTGCAGGCCTACACCAGGGAACCTTCCTGTTCCGGAGAGTCCAGGACTCTCCCCTGGGTCCCTAACTCTGATTGGGATGCCCTCAGAGTTACTGGACCACTTTCTGACTGATGGGTGCAAACGGGGACCAGGGGACGCCCTTCTCCTCTGTCCGTACCCCCTGCAGTTTGAGACACCATGAAAAGTCCTCTGTCCCAGCCTCCTAAAGACAGTCCTTTGGGGGTGCCTACTGGCCAATCTTACTGAATTGGGGTTGGCTCCTGATCTCTGGCCCTAAACACCTGTTGTTGTTTTTTTCTGTAACCAAGTTTGGCCTCAATACCAATTGGACAATGAGTCGCACTAGCCGGAAAATGGCACTTTTGATTTTAACATCCCCCATGACCTTGACAATTTTTGTTGGTGAGCCCACAAGTGGTCTGAAGTCCCTATGTCCAGGTCCTTTTATCTCTTTGCTCCCGTCCGTCTCTACGCACTGCCTGTTACCCTGCTCAAGTTTTCTTAGCCAAACACGCTGTTAATCAGACCCCTGACAGTACTCCCCCTCATCTTTCTCTGAAGGCCCTGACTCCTTTTCTGTGCCCCCAGTAAAGTGTCCTCCATATTCTGGGTGTCCCTCACCATCACTTCCCTCTGCTACCCCCTCAACTCCCAAAGGCTGAGGCACAGTGCCTCCTACACCCATCCCCTCCCCAGAGCCAGACCCCTCAGACTCCCTAGAGTCTCTCTCTCTCTCCTTCCCAGCATCTTCCCTGCTCAGCATCCTCTGAGCCAACACCCGAGGCCTCTGACAGACCTCTCCCAGATAGGGAAGCAGAGCACAAATCCGTGGTTGCCGCCCTGAGACCAGCAGGAGGGAGGGGTCAGAAAGCTCCTGGAAGTAACAACTTTAATCGCCCGCTGCACTTTTGATTTCAATATTCTCCGAAATCTCGACAATTTCTGCCAGTGAGCTCACAAATAGTCTGAGATTCTGTAGGTCCAGGCCACCCTTTCTCTGCACTCCCGTCCCTTTCTCTGTATTTCCTGCTCCCCTTCCCAAGTCCTCTTGACTAAAGAAAATTCCTCCTTTCCTCCTGCATCTGCACCCCCCTCTGGTGTCTACCTTTTCAGACCTGCCTGAACACCTTGTCTCCCCTCCTACTCACCCCTCTCCCTATTCTGGCCACCCGGAGTCCCCAATGTCCTCTTCTCCTGATGTACCCGCTCACAGAACCTGAGTCTGCACTCACCTCGCCAGTTAGAAAGTTAGCAGAAACCCCCTTCTCCTTTGTCCGCTCCAGAAAGTGGCTGGGGCTGAGGGAGTAGTCTGGGTTCATGTTCCCTTCCCTCTCACCGATTTATCTCAGATTGAAAAGCGTTTAGGCTCCTTTTCTAATGATCCCTCTATATCTATATCTATATCTACATCTACATCTATCTATCTATATCTCTGTGTATATATCTATATCTATCTATATGTGTGTGTATATATATATATATAAAATAATGGGAAATATATTTCCCATTAGAAATCATGGGAAATATATATATATATATATTTCACCACCTCTATTAAAGAGTTTTTATATTTAACTCAAGCTTATAATTTGTCCTGGCATGATATTTGTGTCATCCTTTCCTCTACCCCAACCGCAGATAAGAGGGAATGCATTTCTCTCCCTGCTCAGCAGCACTCCAATCAGGTTCATTTAACCAACCCTGACCTAGGTGGTTCCCAAACAAATGCCTGGTTAGGGTTATCAAATTGACAATCAAGCAGGTAGGGATGGATGTGCCCACCACAATAAAATGCTTCAGTGTGAACTGGCTGAGCTTCAGGCCATTTCCCATATAAGAGTCCATTTTAATAAACTTAAAAAATCACTTAAAAGCCTGAGAATCCAGCCACCTTTTTAAGCCGCTTAACTGATGCTTTACATTTGAAAAGATTAACAAGGTGGAGGAAGGCCCTCAAATCCCGGTCTGAGATTTAATGAATATGGCATTGAAGGTTTTTAAGAGCCGCAAGGTGGAGACAGAGTCAGGCCGTGGTGCCGGCAGACGGTAAATTTTCAAACCCAAGCCTTAGTAGCAGCCCTGCGGCTGGTGATCCCCACGGCAGTGCGGGGCAGGGGTGCATGAGAACAAGGACCACCACCTGGCGCCTGCTTCAAGTGTGGAGAAGGGCACTGGTCACAGGAGTGCCCCAGGCCTAGAGCTCCAACCACACCCTGCCTGGTGTGTGGTTCAAGCAGACACTGGAAGTCCGACTGTCCTTGGAAAAGCGACAGGCCCTTTGCGTCTCCACGTGGGGGGACTGTCCTTCCAACTCCTGACCTGTCACTCACTGGCCCTGCTGTGATTGGCTTAAAACTGATAAGACCCCAACTCGATGAACCCCTCCCCCCCATCACCCTCACAGAGCCTAGGGTATTGCTCAAGGTATCAGGTGAGTAAATTTCCTTCTTACCCAGCAGCTGCCTTTTCCGACCTGCCCTCATTCTCAGGGCTAGGCAGTCCTTCCTCAATCTCGGTCATGGATATTGATGGCAAGCCTACCTGTGCCAGGTGTACTGGCCCTTTACTCATACCTTCCTTATAATCCCTTCGTGCCTGGTCACTCTGTTAGGAAGAAAACATTTTAAATAAGTTAAGGGCCTCCTAACACCTTATTTCTGGTTTCTAGCTAGTCATGGACTCCACTTTAGAGTCTCTCACCTCCTTACAGTGACAGCTTACATCCCTGGCACAGATAACCCTTTAGAACTACAGTGAATTGGATCTGTTAATAGCTGACAAGAGAGGTACGTGTATGTTTCTAGGAAAAAGTGTTGCTACTATATTAATGAGTCAGAAGTGGTTGAGCAAATTGTTAAAGTTAAAAACCATGGCCAAAGAAATCAAAAGCCGCCACTGGGGCAATGCAGCAACCACCTCCTGGTTCCAAAACCCCTTTATGTCCTGGGTCATGCCCTTGGTAGGACCCCTGGTAATAATTTTTTCTTGCTGTTACTTTTAACCCCTTGTCCTTTTAAGTTCCTTCAAAAACGAATGAAAGACATATCCAATCTAACTGCTAACCAACTCTTGTTACATCCTTACAGCCCCCTACCTGCCAATGCTGGTCCAAACCATTCCGGCCCCTAGCCCCACCCCCACTATCGCCCCATACCAGCAGGAAGTAGTCATATCAGATATGGACGCCACTTTATCACTAAAAAAGATGGAATGTTTGGACTAAGCTGAAGCAGGTCAGGGCCCTGCACGTGCTTCTTTGCACATCCCGGAAGTCGGCAGCAGACAGCGCCAGATAAAATAACCGCCAGATAAGATAAGTGGTGAAACCAGATGTTCTGGGTTTGAAGAAAGCAGCAAGGAGTTGACAAGCAATTCTCGGAGTTTCCAGACCCCATATGCCAATTCCCATAATTCCCATACATTCCTCACCACCCCTTTAAAAACCGGAGTCCCTGGCTGCTGAGCACGACTTCCCTGACTGTTGGCCTAGGTCACAGAACCTTGTCTGGGAGCTCCCCTCCACCCACTAATAAAGCTATTCCTGTCTCTGCTCTCCCTTGTCCTGTCAGTTATGTCTGTCCATCTCCCTGTACCTCAGTTTCACCTTTACAGGCACCCAGTTAGCAGAAAGAATAGCATCTGGGGTCTTAAAGGCTTGTCTTCAAACAATCAGCCATCTGAGTGAAGTGTTGATCAAGTCCACATGGAAGAAACACGCCCGTCTGTGTGATCAGAGGATTGTGAAGCATAAAATCCCAATTGGAACGAGGGGATGTTATTAGAGCTTAAATTGTGAACACCTGGTTTGCAGAAGACTTTGTTTGACAGTGGAAACCCAAAATCCATTTTCAGCATCAACACATGGATTAAGCCTCAGTGAATCACCTCTGACCATAGCTGAGGGAGGAGACTAGCCTTGTTATTAGACAGAGAGCATTGCCAAGTTGATTATGGCAGATACAGTTAGATAAAAATGCATTATCTTATCTTTAAATCTCCTTTCTGACCCATTTTAAAGTTGTTTCAGTTTTTTTTTTAAATGAAGGGTAAATACCTGTGGATCAAGCTCCAGAGAATCTCCTCTGTCCAAAGACCAGGGATGTGGACAGGCTTGCTGTCATGGGGAGTGCATTAGAAAGTGAATTCTTACAGATACAGTTAGGTTAACATGTAACACCTTATTATTTGATCTCCCTTTTGACTCATTTTAAATTTGTTCAAGTTTTTTATGTTTTCTGCTTTTCTTTCTGATTGAGATTTTTCTCTGTTTTACTTTGTTATTGTTGTTGGGGTTTTTTTTTTTTTTTGGGGGTGTGTGTGTATGTTTTTCTGTACCTGAAATCCAGAATAGGTAAATCTATAGAGACAGTAACTGGAATTAATAGTCTCTTAGGGTATGGCAGGGGATGTTAAAGGAAAATATGAAGCTAATAACAATGAATACAAGATCAAAGAAAATGTTCTAAAATTGACTGTGGTTATGATTGTACAACTCTTCTTAATATTATTGAAATATTGAATTGTATGCTATGTGAATAATATGCCAATAAAACTGTTGAAAAACAAAACAAAAATAAATTGGCTAAAAGACCAGGGATTTGGGCATTCTGTTTTTTCCTAGGGTAATGGGTAGAACGAAATAATGCAAGAAATTTCTATGACATAATCAGAGTCCATCATAGTTTTAGTTAAGGGAATTTTCACGTGGAAATTCTGACTTTCAAGCAGCATCAATATATAGTTTCATGGAATTCTATACCTGTGTCAAGCCAAATATCTTGTCTGATGGCTGTCAATAAGGCAGTTTGTCTTCCAGTATGGCTTGTATGTTGCCATGAAACTGGTATCTACTATCAGTGTTTCAAATACCAGCATGGTGGCTAGGTTTCAACAGGGCTTCTGAACTAAGACAAGGAAGACAGCCTTGGAGACGTGCTCCTAAGAATTAACCGGGAAAACCCTACAGATCACAACATAGCAATATTCAGTACAAGGCTGGAAGATGAGCCCATGAGGTTGGAAGCCACTCAAAATACACAGTAGCAGCAAGAACGGACTCAAGCACACCAAAGACCATAGTGCAGCATCAGGCAAAGTCTCGCTCTGTTGTGCATAGAGTCAGGAAGAGTCCGACCCAACTTGATGGCAACTAACAAGAGCAGCACCTCTTTTGGGTCCTCAACATGTTTGAGAGACACATCCCAACGATGTGCATCTTAAAGAAATTCAAGTCAGCGACACTCTTGGTGCAGTTTAGTATATCTCCAAAGGCTCCAAATTCTAGGATGTACAGGGTGAATCTGCTGGGTCCAGCGCTCCAGTGTCATGGCCTTCAGAACGGTGGTTCTGGCATTTTATCTAGCAGAGGATGAGAAGGCAAATCCTTTAACCTTGAAACTTTCATCTCTATCTTCCTAATTTCTCATGAGGTCACCTGGTTGAGGGACCAGGATTTTCATCTTTCACCTTCCTGGGGAGTCCCAAGCAGGAGAACCGTGGCCCACATTTTGAGAAACACTGGTTTGCCAGCTCTTGTCTATATTTCAGAGACAGGTATGCTTAGCCAATTAAAGGTATAGGGAATGGTCTGAAACAGCAGGGCACCACTGACAGAATGATTTATTAATTTGTGAGTAGCTCACAAACATTCATGGAATGTCACCAATGGCATTTTCAGGGAGGCCCACCCAGAAATAGAAATATGTGTGCTCATCATGACATTTTGCTACAAACTTAGGCTTACCTGTCTTAGTTATTAGAGTTTTAGATTATACTTTCATATCTTATAAGACAAGCTCCTGGCTCACTTCTTTTTCTTTTTGAAATAATTTATCACAATCCACTTCTTTAGGCATGTCCTGGTTCTTTTTGGCTTCCACATATTTGGTTATTAATATAATTTTCTTTTTTTTTTAAGGTCTATTCCTCAGTCATCACTTAAAAACATACTTAATTGGGCTTCAAATGAAACTTTACATGACTAATTAGGTTCCCATTTGGCAATTTCTATACAAATTGTTCAGTCTGTTGACAGGGAACTCCCCGAGAAGTTCAGGCCAGATTCAGAAGAGGACATGGAACAGGAGATATCATTGCTGATGGCAGACGGATCACAGCTCAAAGCAGAGAATACCAGAAAGATGCTTGTGTTTCATTGACTATGCAAAGGCATTTGACTGTGTGGGCCATAATAAACTGTGGATAACCTTGAGAAGAATGAGAATTCCGGAACCCTTCATTGTGCTCATGGAACTTGCACACGGATCAAGAAGCAACTGTGAGAAAAGAACAAGGGAATTCTGCATGGTTGAAAATCGGGAAAGGTGTGCACCAGGCTTGTATCCTCTCACTGTACTTGTTCAATCCATATGCAGAGAAAATTATCAGAGAAGCTGGATTATATGAAGACAAGTGCAGCATTAGGATTTGGAGAAGACTTATTAACAACCTGCCGTTATGCAGGTGAAACAACCTTGCTTGCTGAAAATGAGGAAGATTTGGAACACTTGCTGATGAAGATCAAGGATTGTAGCCTTCAATATTGATTGCAACTCAATGTAAGGAAGACAAAAATCCTCACTACTGCACCAATAGGTAACGCCATGATAAACAGAAAAAGTTGAAGTCTTCAAGGATTTTGTCTTACTCGGATCCACAATCAATGCTCATGGAAGCAGCAGTCAAGAGATCAGAAGATGTTTAGGTAAATCTGCTGCACAAAACCTTTTTAGAGGACTGAAGAGCAACGATGTTACTTTGAGGACTAATGTGAAAGCTGTACATTGAATAAGGGAAACCGTGGAAGAATAGATGAATTATGGTGCTGGAGAAGAACAGTGAAAGTACCATGAACTGCCAAAAGGAAAACAGATCTGTATTGGAAGAAGGAAAGTCACAGTGCTCCTTAGAGGCAAGCATGGCAAGACTTTGTCTTCCATACTTTGGGCATATATCTTGTCAGGAGAGGTCAGTCCCTGGAGAAGGACATTCTGCTTAGTAAAGTGCAGGGGCGGTGGAAAAGAGGAAGGCCTTCAATGAGATGGACTGACACAGTGGCTCCACCAATGGGCTCAGGCACAGGAACAATTGTGAAGCTGCACAGGATAGGGCAATGTTTCATTTTGTTGTGCATAGGGTTGCTATGGGTCGTAGAATTGTTCAGTGACAGTAGTTACATGCAGGCCATGTGTTAACAGTCTCTTAAATTGCATTTTGGTTGGTCCATCTCTAGTAGTCTAGCTTCCCTGCCCCTTTATCTTCTCATCTTTGCTTCAGAGTAATCGTTGACCTGTTGATCTCCTTAGACCAATTAGAGCCCATTGCCACCACTGAGTTGGGTCAGACTCATAGTGGCCCTCAGGGACAGAGCACAGCTGTTCCACAAGGTTTCGGAGGCTGTACATCTTTACGGAGACACACTGACGTACCTTTCTCCCGTGGAGCAGCTAGTGGGCTGGAACCACAGACCTTTGGGATAGCTGTCCAACACTGAAGCCACTGCACCACGAGGCTTCCTTTTGTTCCCACTAGGCTGCTGCTGTATTTGGAAGCTTGCATTGTGAACTGTGTACAGGTTGATAGAGCAGATCATTTGCATTCAACAATGCATGCACATGTGTTTCATGTCATTCCTTGAAATCCCCTCAACGCAACGTCGCCTATCTCACTTCCTCCCTGGGTTTCCTGTTTCCGTTACGCTTTTTGTCCCCCTAACCCCCCTGCATGTTGACCTGTGTAAAGGTTGCCCTCTTGATCCTCAATGGTAGGTGATGTTCGCCTGGTTTCTTTCATGATGTTTCATTCTGTCCACACTGTTCTCCCACCGTATCCAGGACCTTCAAATGTAACCCTTTCATAGCAGTTGGTAGTGGTCGCTGAGCGCCAGCTAGTTCTTCTGGTCTCAGGCTCATGGAGACTGAGGCTTATGTGGCCCACTGGGCTAATTGTTTCTGTGTGGCTTTGATTGTTATCACTCCTTTTTCTTCCAGATGAGGAGACGCTCGGGAGCTGTTAAGACCCTAGTTGCTATGCACCAAAGTGAAACATAAGACATTGTGTCATGCCCATTGATCTTGGTACTCCCCACGACTATGGTCCTGAGCCCCCAGATTCAGCAACTTTATTTCCTCAAGGAGTTTGACTGTGTCTAAGACGTGTCATAACTTTGTGCCCCTAAAGCTATCCCAAATTCTAGGCTCTATTAGCAAAAAGCGTTGGCGTTGGGATGCTAACCGCAAGGTCAGCAGTACAAAACCACCAGCTGCTCCTTGGGAGCACGGCGAGGCTGTCTCCGAATGTAAAGGGCTACATCTTGACGTCCTGACCCTGTAGATCAGAATAGAACTGCTTCCTAGGGTTTCCAAGGAGTATCTTAACAGGCGTAGACTGCCTCATCTTCTCCCCACAGACCCATTGCTGTATTCAAACAAACAACCTTTCAGTTTGCAGCACACTTGGCTGACTGCTGCACCCAACAACTTTATCTGTGTGTACAGATACATAGTTATATTCAAAGGCTTCAAGCAGTTTGTGGACAGGTGAATTTTTAAAACAGATTTTTTTCACAAGCTTTCTGAAGCCTCACTTTAGATACTCCTATCTGTGCACACATATGTACATATAACTACATGCTGATGGTACAGTGGTTACGCTGTAGTGCTTGGCCTGTGATCTGCAAGGTTAGCAGAGTGTATAGGCTATAATCTGAATTGGGCTATAACCTGAATTGGGTCATAGCCAATGAGGCCTCTGTGTGGGCATGGCCTTCTCCTGAGAATTCTGGGAACTCCAGGATTTCCTCCTTGGACGTGGGAAACAGTCTCTCTCTTGGCTCACTCCCTTGGAGATGCTCAACTGACAAGACACATGGAAAAACACTAGACCGCTGGAGCCAAAGAAGCCACGTAAAGACCCCTGCCAGCACTGAGATGCTCACAATGCCACTGGATCCAGAAGACTTCCAACCCACTGGCCTGTGATCTCCCTGCATTTGGGGTCATTGCATGTGTTTTGTGAGTCTGAAGAGGACTTTATAGATTGGTATCGGACATATATGCTAATATTGGATTTATGGACTTAATCTGGACTGGGCTGGGATGTTTTCTCAATATTCAATTACTCTTGTATATAAACCTCTTTCTTATACACATGACTATCTATGAATTTGTTTCTCTAGTCTACCTGAACTAACACAGGCAGTAATATCATATTCCTACCCACATACATATGCAGCCACTGTGGTTATTGTTGCCAAATTATATGTCATATTCTTTAGCACAAACACCCTTTCTGCTTGTATGCTTCTTCCTGGTATCACAGACTTCTATCACGTGTGCTCATTACATTCACATTTGGTGCTTTTCCCACCACCAAACATAGTAAGTATCTAGGGTCGGGAGAGTGATTCCTCTTCTCTCGGCCCTCCCCCACCATGGACACCATCATTAAACACTGGTCTCTGTGTAAATGAGGGCATCTCACAAAATGTGTGAGAAAATGGTCTTATCGTTAACTCTATTTTCCATGCCTTTGGAAGCCTCCTTGTGTCTATTCTTGTCTTCTCATCACAGTGGCATCACCCACTAGGTGTTCTTATGGGGCTGACTGGGCGTCGTGTCCTCCAGTCACACCGTGTTGCCTGTTTCATGGACTCATCGTCGTTCTTCATGTCTGCATAGTGCTCTCCTCTCTATGTAGCCCATTCTGCTTACTCCTTCAAGGGCACTTGAAGGGCACTTAGCCTATTGCCTTCTTTTTTTAATAGCATTTTTTAGAAGAATGCTACAATGAACGTATGTGTGCATAAGGGTGTTTGTGTCTCTTTAACTGTATCTCTGGGGTATAGACCTAGGAGGGGCCATGCTGGATCAAAGGGGTTACATTCTTTTATTAGTTTTTTTAAGGAAGCATCACTCAGCATAGCGACTGTACATTTTAAAGTCCCATCAGCGAAGGCCAAGTGTTCCTATGATCTCACATCTTGCCAACTTTGCTCGTATCTGTTTTTTGAAAACATCAATGCCATCTTAGCTGGTGTCCGTGTCTTATGGTAGTTGTGATGTACTCCTCTCTAGTGGCTAATTATCAAGAGGGTCTTTTCATGTGTTTGTTATCAAACAGTCTGTTCATATTCTTGGTCCCTTTTTAAAAAGGGGTTGTTTATTTTGAGCTGTTGATGTTTTCTACATATGTTAGTTATTGAGTCCTTACCAGGTATGTTGTTTCCAAAGGTGTTTCTCCCAGTCCGTAGGTTGTCTCTTGACTCAGCATAGTCTTTGGATGAGCCTGGGTGCTCCATGTTGGTGTTCCCAATGACCTCATTCATGTTCTTCTCCTCCTGCTGGTATTAGGGGCCACGGAGTCCATTCCCACCCTACGCGACCCCGGGACCCGTTGTACCACAGAACGAATCACTGCTGCTTCTGTGCCAGCCTCACAATGGTTCCTGTGCTCGAGCCCATTGCTGCAGCCACCGTGTCCATCCATCCTGCGAGAGCCTTCCTCTTCTTCACGGCCCCTCCCCTTCCCATGCATGATGTCCTTCACCAGGGACTGGTCTCTCCTGACAACATGTCCAAAATATGGAGGAAGTCTTGCCATCCTTGCTTCTAAGAACGCTGACTATACCTTTTTCCAAGACAGTTTTATTTGTTCTTTAGTCCATGGAACTTTCATTTTCTTTAAATCATTTTATCGAGGGCTCTTACAGCTCTCACAATCTATACATCCGTCCATTGTGTCCAGCGCATTTGTACATATGTTGCCATCCATTTCAAAATGTTTTCTTTCTACTTGAACCCTTGGTATCAGCTCATTCCCCACCCCTCCCTCATGAACCATTGATAATTTCTCTTTACACTGACCACTGTCTCCCTTGATCCACTTTTCTGATGTTCATCCCCCTGGGAGGGGGTTATATATTGATCATTGTGATAGGTCTCCCCCCCAACCCCCACTTTCCCCTTCCCCTCCTGGTATCGCTA
>NW_022103928.1:29078642-29079879 GCF_000313985.2 Echinops telfairi | reverse complement strand
CCTTCTGTGAGGGGATGTCCAATTGTCTATGGATGGGCTTTGGGTCTCCACTCAGGACCCCCACCCCCATTCACATTGGTATGATTTTGTTCTGGGTCTTTGATGCCTGATACCTGATCCCATCTACACCTCGTGATCACACAGGTTGGTGTGCTTCTTCCATGTGGGATTTATTGCTTCTCAGCTAGATGGCCATTTGTTTATATTCACATCTTTGCTTTTCAACACTTTAAAGAGGTTTTGTGCAGCATATTTACCCAATGCAACTCATTTTTAAATCTTTTGACTGCTGCTTCCATGATCATTGATTGTGGATCCAACCAAGATTAAATCCTTGACAAATTGAATCATTTCTCCATTTTTTATGATGTTACCTTGGTCCAGTTGTGAGGATTATGGTCTTCTTTACATTGAGTTATAATCCATACCAAAAACTGCAATCCTTCATCTTCATCAGCAAGTGCTTCAGGTCCTCACTTTCAGCAAGTAGCGTTGTGTCATCTGCATATTGCAGGTTGTTAATAAGCCCGCCTCTAATCCCGATGCTGCATTCTTTTTCATATAATTCAGCTGCTCTGATGATTTGCTCAGCATACAGATTGAGTAAGTATGGTGAGATATACAACCCTGACCACACTTTCCCCTGATTTTAAACCACACAGTATTCCTTTGTTCTGTTTGGATAACTATCTCTTGATCTGTGTACAAGTTCCACAGGAGCACAGTGAAGTGTGGTGGAATTCCTATTCTTCTCAAGGTTATCCATAATTTGTCGTGACCCACACAGTTGAATGCCTTTGCACAGAAAACCTAAGAGCAATGTCTGATGCTATGAATAGGATCAACATCAGAATTATTGGCTTACCGGAGGAAGACACAACAAAGAAGTCATTTGCAACAATAGTGAAAGAATTCTTGGAGGCAAACTTCCCCAGCTTAATGAATGAAAACCAGGCAACCATTCAGGAGGCTGAAAGAACAATTAATTAGCCGGGGCTCTGAAAATCACTTAGAAGATAAAATAGAGAAAATGTGGGCACAACTCCCTTATCGGCAAGTCAGTTACCTTGAGGCTTACCTCTCCTTGGAGGCAAACTTCCCCAGCTTAATGAATGAAAACCAGGCAACCATTCAGGAGGCTGAAAGAACACCAGCTAGACTGAATCCCAAGAAGAAGTCACCAAGGCACATAATAGTTAAACTATCCAACTTTGAGGAAAAGGAGAAAATAATGAGA
>NW_022103928.1:29054753-29077465 GCF_000313985.2 Echinops telfairi | reverse complement strand
CCAGTTCCATAGCCTTGGAGGCATCGTTCTGTGTGACTGATGTGGGGTGTCAGAGACACAGTGAAGGCTTGCAGCCCCTGTGAGTGCAATAGTTCACTGTCGCTGGTCATGCCCACTTTCACAGGTACACCTCTGTGCCAGACATCTGGGATTCTTTCATGCTCCACAGGCCCTCTGGGCCCTCACCTGGCTCCATGTTTGACTTGCTATTCTCTTTGCTTGGAATGATCCCTTTGTCCTTATTTTTTGGGGGGAAGACTCCTCTTCTCTCTCCAAAGCTTAGCCAGAGACCAATTATTTCCTGTGCATGAAACATCTCCAAGCTTTTAAGACTGTGCACTGGAGGTCTCCTTCACTCACCACTCACCACAGGCTGAGGATGAGACCCTTGCTGTGGTCTGGGCCCTCCATGGGGCAGGGACCAGTTTTACTTACATCTGAGGTCCCTGTTGCTCTTCAACAACTGCAGGGTGAAGAGCGGGGGTGCTAGTAGTTTTTGCTGAGTTTGATGAGCATGAGGAGTGAGTGAATGGGTGAAAGACTGAAGGAGGGAGTGAATACATTTCTGGTTGTCGGAATGAGGGCAGACAGCACTTTGGCCTCTCTTCTGCATGCCCAATGCCTAGCATAGGGTAGCAACTCTATGGTGGGACAGCACAGTGGTTGGTCCAGGGATCACCGTGGCTCTCTACAAAGGTAGACCAGGCAGCCCTGCTGCTGTGGGGCAGGTGGAGACCTGCCCATTCCCAGCCTTCTTGCTTCCTCTAATCTCCAGCTCCTCTCTGCATCTCAGGCTGCCTCCCAGGGGTCAGTCCCACCCTCACTTCTGCCCCAGGCCTCTGCCAGCTCAGTCATCCTCTCTGCCATTTCCGTGATCCTGCCTCAGCCCTCCTTCCCTCTGATGTGCTTGGGGCTGGGCTGGGCTGTTGAGGAGTGAGACAGGTGACGGCCCTCCCCGCTCTGTGGAAAATTAATTAGCCGGGGTTCCGAAAATCGCTTTGAAGATAAAATAGAGAAAATGTGGGCACGACTCCCTTATCGGCAAGTCGGTTACCTTGAGGCTTACCTCTCCTTCTTTGCTGGGTGGGGCACGCACCCTTTCCACTCCAGACATGTTTTTCTGGAAAATCCAACTTCTCAAAGACAGGCTCTGGGGTACAGCTCGAGGGAAGGTATGCTCAGCTGTTTCTGGGTGGGACTATCCACTGAACACAGTGGAGTCCAGCTGCCAATGGACTCGGGCTCCTTGGGGGCTAGGTGGTCAGACAGATTTGGGTTAGTGTTCTGCCTGTGACCTCTGGCTGGGGCCTCACCTCCAAGATCCTAAGCATCACAGTAGAAGGAGCACGGTGACGCTTCCCCTGCCCGAGAACAGCAGTGTGGCATCTAAGAATGGGCACACTCAGTGGCATTCCCAGCATTGCCCCACTGTCTTGGGTCACAGCAGAGAGAGTCCACACATCCCTCAGTCAAGGCCAGACCTGACTGTCTGGGCCTGCTTCTCAGCTGCCTCCCCAGGGACCACCCAGCTAGCCTTCCTGAGAACCACAGAAACAGCTGATAGCCGAGGGCGGCAGGGGTGCAGGGCCATGCCAGCCAGGAGCGAGCATCACAGTGGACCTTTGGGGTTCTGCTTCCAGACTAGAGTGGTCTCCCGGATTGAACCTGGAATGCTCCCCCAGCCCTGCCTGGCTCAGAAACTGAGACTAGGAGAGGTCCAATCTCTGATCAGATGCTCCTCAGCTGGGCTTCCCAGGGCTGAAGCTGAACCAAGCTCCGGAAGGAGGAGGGTGGGGTGGCTGAGATGTGGCCACAACAGTCAGGCAAGGGAGGTTTGGCAGAGAGAACCTTGGTAAGATTTTATGGGGCTTCAAAAGTTTGGCACAGGCTAGCTCAGGTAGGCCACATTGTCTCCTTAGAGGCCTCTTCGCCTCTCTGGTCCTGACATACTTGCCAGGCAACAGGTGGGCCTCGGAATGAAGCTCATTTATAGCTCCAGGTGAATGACTTGGGGGCCCCACACTGAGGAGTGGGGAGGAGGTTGGGCTGTGGGCTCCAGATGAAAGGCCAGAGGTGCCCCCACATGTCCTCCCTTATCCACCTGGGGCTCTAGAACTTACAGCTCTAGGATCCCGGAGCATCCTGGGAAAGCAGAGTGTTTCGTTTATATTCCTTCTGCCCTCTCCCCTCACCTGGGCCCTCACCCTCAGTGCCTCCTTTGCTTTGGAAGAGGTATAACTAATGGTGTGTAAGTCCCAGGCCTGCCAAGGGCACTACAGAGTCCTCCCTGAATTGGTGGACTTGGACTAGGTTGGATCTTTTCACCTCTCTGAGCCTCAGTTCCCTCTCCTGCAAAGTGGGGCCAACAAGACCCTTCTTCGACAGGCTTCGTGAAGAGATAAAATGAAATCTTAGTGAGAGATGAAGAGATTCAATGAGTGGCGCCCCATTCTTGCTCCACTTTTCCAGATAACCAGTTCTCACCAACCAGGGTCCCCAAAGAGAGGCGTAGCCTTGTTCTACGGCCACTGGGCTCTCCGGGGTGGCAGACATGAAGACGGGCTCATCTCTGTCATGGGGGAATTGAGAAACTATTAGAGTCATTAGGAGAATAAAACGATGGCAGTAATGATCATCATCACAATGACGGTGCCATTTATGCAGCACTTATTATATGCCGGGTGCCATTTCCCAGGCTTGATGTGTTGTGACTCATTTAATGACCTCAATCGTTCTACAGGGCTGGTATTTGATGGTCGTTTCCACTCTCAAGGTGCAGAGGGCCATGGTCTGAGTACATGGCACACGGCTAGAAAGTGGCAGACCCTGGATTGCACCCAGGCTCTGGGGCTCTGGGGCTTTTCAAAGAAGGTTGAGAGTCTGTCCTGGAAAGAAGCAGAAGATCAAGAGTGTGGAGGGGAAGAGATGACCAGGCCCCCCTATTCTTCCTAAACCCTACCCCTCTCCCGCTCACAAACCTCAGTGGCTGCTCTGGGCCTGGGTGGACGTCTTTTACCTCCACGCTCCTCCTCCCTGTGGTCCACCTCCTCTGCTGGCACTGTCCTCTCTGCCTACCAGACCCGCCAGGGGCTGTCAAGTCAGGACGATGCCAGGTGTGTCCCTGTAGAACTGTGCTCCATAGGCTCCTTCTCAAAGGCTGCTTTTGGGAAGCAATTTGTCTTTCTTCCAAGTTACCTCTGGATGGACTCAAACAGCCACATTGTTCATTAGCAGCCAAATCTGTTAACCATCGGTACCACCCAGGGACCCCTCTCTCTGCCTAACTCACTGCCTTTCCTCCAACCGCCTCCTCCCTCTCCAGGTGAGGAGGGTTCCCCATGCCTCACCCAGCTGCTTCCCCTCTCAGCGGGCTCCCTAACGTGAATGTTCAGTCAGATGCATCGCCCACAACATGAGAGAGATTTCACAACATGCTTGATTTTAAACTATTATTATTTTATTACATTTTGCTTCCCCCACCCCCTTTAAACCCTTGAGTGTGCAGTTGATATATATGAAATCTGGAATTGTAGAGAATTCTGGAGAAAATCTCAAAAATAGAAAAGTTATGGGTTAGTCTTTTAAGAAAATAGTTTTAGAGTTATGAAATTCACATATCATCCACTTCTATAGTTAAGTCAGTTTTTAAAAGCGTTGTGTATACATTATCACCATCAGTTCTAGTGCTCCCTCCCGCCTCCAGCATTCATTATTTGTCCCCAATTTCCCTCACCCCCGACCTCTCTGCTAAATCATTGCAACAGTTATTTTCTCTACGCATCCGCTCCTTCTGTGCTTCATAAACTGGCAAACCTAAGAGAAACAATTTTTAAAAAGTAAAACAAAACCGAAAGAAGAAAATAAAAATAACATAATGATAAAAAATAAAAAAGAAAAGACCACCAGCAGTATTCAAAAAGCCAAAGAAGAAATTTCTGTCCTGAAACAAGCAAAATATGTTTAAGCCTACACTAAATTCGGGTTGGATCAAGAGGGAGGTCAACTGTCCAATTATCATATCACACCAAGGTTCGGTACACCACAGTCAAGTTTACAATAATCCCTGTCTGATAGTAAACCTGTCTGAGTCCCTTGCCTGTGGCCAGAGGGGGTCTGCCAGAGACTTACTCTGACTAGACAGTGTGCACATGGATTTTGGGCTCACACTGTCCTCCATAGCCTTCTGCAAACTGGGTGGTCACAGTTGAGTTCTGATAATTTTCTCTTCATCATATTTGCATTTTGTTATTGCCATCTTTGGATCACCACAGGCTCATGTGCTTCTTCCATGTGGACTTCGTTGATGCCTGGCTTAGATTAGTATAGCCTCTTTTTCTCTCTCTCTTAGCCATGCATAGTTCTCAAACCTTTTAATTAAACACACATAAGCAATTGAGAAGTCCCATCTTTTAGTGTTTCAGGGTTTGCTGGTTTTTGTCCCCGGGGATCAGGAAGTTCCCTTGTGCCTAGCCTGAATTCCTTTTATGGGGCACAGCAAGCTGTGTGCTTCCAATCAGTGGAAACACAAGGAGCTGCCTCCTGGGCCATGGAGGGGCACAGGAAGGAGAGAATTGACCAAAATCTACTCGGAGGCCGGGGGCTCTGGGAACCCCATCAATTGAGATATGGGGAGAAAGACCTTCAGTCTCTTCCCATTGGGTCCAGCTCCTTGAGGGTGGGCACTAGGTCCTGTCTGAGACATTCTAGCCCATGCCCTAGAGGGGAGTCTGGCCTAAAACAACCGCTCCATCGATATTGCCGAAAGAAGGAGTAAATGAAGTGTCTTAAAATGGGGAAGCCAGGTGGACAAGGGAGAAGGCCTTGGTCTGGGCCTTATGTTCCCACAATCAAAGGTAGGAGGTCTACTTGAGGGTATAAGGGGTGGAACCAGGAGCCAGGATTATGGGCTTCTTGCTGGAGTTGGAAGGCCCTGTCCTCCCCTATCTGGGAAGCAGGTGTGGAGGCTGCCCTGTTAGGTGCCTGAAGGCAGCCTAACTTCAGAGCCATTTCTCACCTGCTGCAACTAGAAGAATGAGGAAATGAAGAAACCGGAGTCAGAAAGGCTGAGAGGGCTGGGGGAGCTGGGGAGGACTGAATTACTTCTCTCCACAAGTCAGGGGAACCATCAGAGTCAGACTTACGAAGCATGAGTTAACATCCACTTTGGGGAATGCCACTTTACTGTGTTCTATGACAATCCCACATTCATCTGCTCAGGGGCAGCAGGGCTGGATCACACCAAGCTGTCTCTCTCCCAAGAGCCAACACAGGACCCCAGAATGTCCCTCAGAACCCACCTGTCTGGTGGCCAACAGCCCTCCAACCATCCCTGACCACTTTCTCGCCAGCACCCTGCCCCAGCTACGTGGCCTTTGCCCGTGCTGTTCTTTCTGTCTGGGTTGCCTTTCCTCCGTTCAGTGGCTTGGCCGACTCGCTCGCCTCCAGGTCCTGGCTCAGAAATCATTTATCCAGAGACACCTTCCCGCACCTGCCACTCCTCTCCAGACTGCACCGCCCAGGGGCGCAGCCTCAGTGGTGCTCGCTCCTGAAATGCGGTTGGTCAGAAGGGAGAACTACTGAAGATATAAAATGCACGGAGGGTTTCTAAGATTTTGGATGGAAGACATGTCATTCTTCCTTCTTTTTCCCTGGGTGGTGCTTTGTTCTGTTGTGCGAGCAGTCAGTATGAGTCAGAACCAGCCTGACAACAACTAACAACAACAACAATGACATTAGTGGGAACTTTGGCACAATCCAAATAAGGTCTATAGGTTAGCGAAAGGTATCTTCTCCGTGGTGGTTTACTGTTTTCGGTAACTGAACCATGGTTATACCACTAGGGGAAGCAGGGTAAAGGCTCTTCGTGATCACACAATGAAGAGAGTTTTTTGAAAAGAAAACAAGTGATCCCTGCCTGGAAAACACACAGTCAACAGTAGTGGGGGGTGGAGAAGGCCACCGTTCTACAGGTAGTGTTGGAGTGCCTGAAATTTGAGAAACCCCACCCTGAAACATCTGACCATTCTAGAGTTGGCATGAGTCTTCAAATCAAGACTTGGTTGGTCTTGGGATAGAACCTGGAATCTGCATGAGGATTCCCATCAGTGATTCTGCAGCCAGCACCCCAGGAGCCCTTTGGAATCCTCTGCTCTGGAGCCCCCAGCTGCCCTCCAGCTCAGTTCAACAGCTAGGTGCAGCCCAACCAGATTGGGGTCAGGAGGGAGTAGAAGATGGATCACCTCCTGGTGGGTGGACCAATGGTGCATCAGATCCACAGGGTAGGGGAAGTGAGGAGGGACCCTCTGGGGACCCAAAACCTTGGGCCTCTTTTACTGGACCTTTCTCCTCAACGTTGCCAACTACTCTGCAGGAAAGCAGGTCACTTCTGGGGCTGGAGGGTGTGGGGAAGAAGGCTTGGCTAGGCTAGCCGGGCAGTATCTTGGCTTTTGGGGAGAAACAAATCTTGTGCTGGAGTCAGAGCAGGAGCCAGAACAAGCCTGGCTCTCAGGGTCAGGCAGTAACAGGCCACTGTAGAGACACAAAGTGTCCATTCACTGTCTCCCAGGGCAGTGGTGACTCTAAGGGGAATCTCTTGGTGGCTCAGAGCGGGAAGAAGCCAGTTCCCAGGGGACAGCTCTGTGTCTATGAAACATGATAATTTGGGGTAAGGTGAGAACTTATCTAACCCCTTCTCACACAGAGTCCCAGGCCCCCAACCATAAATAACAGTGTCAGGAGCCGTTCTCAGTTAGTCCCTTCCTCCTGAGGAGCAGCTGGTGGTTTCAAACTGCTGACCTTATGGTTAGTAGCCCAATGCACACCCACTATACCTCTGCACACAGTAGGTGCTCAAGACATATTTATGGGATGAAGACAAGCTATGTGCTTGGACTAGATTCAAGGGAAGCAGTCCCTGCCCCCAGTGAGCTGACATTCTTGTGGGCCATGAAGTCTGATCATGTGTCTGGCCTGACACCCTCCCCTTCCCCCTTGCTGGTAGCCACCATTCCCCAGAACCCCATGTCTCAAAGACCTCACAGCCTCCTCACGGGCAAAGTCTCGAGGTGAAGCCAGCCCTGGATCTTGAGGGGCCACAATTTAGGTCCCCAGTGCCTGGGAAAGGTGTCAGAGTTGGGGGAGTGCCAGAACTTATAAATTTGATATTAATTCATTGGGCCCTAATTCATAAGCGTATCTAATTACAGGTGCCAGTGTTTAACGGTAACTCCAGTAATGACCTGAAACTGCATACAAATTATAGGGTAATCAACTCGAACGTGCTTTCTGCTGCTACAGATGCCGTTTAAGCTATGAGGGGCTCCCCCATCAGTGGCTCCAGGGAGCAGGTGTGGGCAATGTCCAGACAGGCCTTCCATATTGTTTCACACCAAGGTGAGGGGAATAGCATGGAGCTGGGCTACTGTGGGCAGCCACACACCTTTCCCCAAGAAGCGTGTTCCCCTCCCAGGCTCTGGGCTGACACTGCAGCCAGAGGGACTCAAGTCAAAGTCAAACCAATCCTGGCAGGCATTGGCTTGGGGCCGGGCGGGGAGCCATGAGTGGGAATCTACTGGAGGGCGGACAGTGGGTTTGAGTTTGGGTTTGGGACGTACCTCAGCAGCTTCTGTGATGGCTACTAAACCTAAAGAGTTTAGAGCAGTGCCTGGCACGCAGTCAGCCCTCAGTGCATTTGAACTATTAGCTAATAGTATCTGTGGGCTAGGGGGCTGAGGCTGTGTGGCGGGTGCCACAAAGTCCCTTCTTGCATGCATAGACATGTTACACCCTTGCATGCCCACACATGTATTTACATATGCCTATAGCATCCGTTCATGCATGAATGCACATGTGTACACATCCATGCCCACAAACCGTGGGCATGCACTTCCTGTGCCATCTTCTCTCCTTTTCCCTGCAGACTGACTCACAGTTTCATCTGGCACTTCCTACTTGGCCTGCGAGACACAGTGGACTTGTCTGCCTCTGTTTAGTCTCCCTGCTCGCCTCCCTCTTCTCGGGTGGCATCGCTCTCATGGCACCCAGGTCAGGCAGGTATTGGTCTTCTCTGCCTGAGGGAGAGGTTTGGTCATTGGCATCATAACTCCCTGGTCAGGATGTTCAGAAGAGCTCACCAAATGCTGGTTGCATGGAGCCTACTGGATTAAAGTGGAAGGACGACCCTGAGAGGGCATCTGTGCCGTGTAGATGCTGTGGGATTAATTTGAAAGAAAGAGGGGTGGGGGGAGGAAGGGAGAGAGAGAGAGAAGGAAGATGCATTAAAAATCATTTTATTGGGAGCTCATGCAATTCATATCATAATACATCCATCCATCCATTGTGTCAAGCACATTTGTACATTTATTGCCCTCATCATTCTCAAAACATTTGCTTTCTACTTGAACCCTTGGTATCAGCTCATTTTTCCCCTCCCGCCCACCCCCCCTCCTCCATGAAACCTTGATAATTTATAAATGATTATTATTTTGTCATGTCTTATACATGTCTGACGTCTCCCTTCACTCACTTTTCTGTTGTCTGTCCCCTAGGGAGGGGGTTATATGTAAATCCTTATAATCGGTTCCCCCTTTCTACCCCACCTTCCCTCCACCTAAAATGCATTTTATAGGGCTAAAATCCCAACCATACATAGAGTAAAGCAAATAAGATTTTCCTTAACTTCTTGAGCACTCCAGAGGTAAGCAATGTTCTTTGCATTTCATTGCAGACGTGTTCCGTGTGTGTGCATGTAGAATGGCTCTCCGGACACACAAACCACGCCAAGCACCCTCTCCTGTAGCTTGCCTTTTCCGTTGCTAGGATTTCTTGGACGTCCTTCCATTTCCGATTCAGTGTTCCCCATTCGTTACGGTGACGGCAGTGCTCTGGGGCACGGACATCTTCTGGTGGATGGACTTAACTGGCTCCTCGCCATAGCCCCTGGGGTTGAGTCTGGAGGTCGGTCCTCAAGCTGTGCCGCATGGTCATCGACGCTCATGTCCTTTCACACATGTGGTATGTGCTGTGGTCTTGGAGCAGTCCAATGCTGATGACAGTCCCATGAGTGTCCACACCTGAATTAGTTAGTTTATTGTTCCAACCTGGCCAATAAACACATGTGGGGTTAATTGAAGGGCGGAGAGATAAATGGCTCGGTGAGCCTCGCCTTTCTAGTTCTCGGGTCTCTTGCTTTGTGATGGTCACACCAGGATGCAGCTGCCTTAGTCAGTTCCCTGCTTCAGCTGGCAAGGCTCACATCCTGCAAGACATCCCCTAGGAGAAGCCGCATGGACCTACCCTGATGCAGTCCTGGGTGCTGGAGAAGCCGCGTGGAGACCCCGGCCAGTGCTGAGATGCTTACACGCTCACTGATTCGGCTTTCCTCCTGCAGTCGGCGTCATAGTGTATGTTTTGTGAGATGGAGGAGGACTTTGTGGATTGGTGTCGGACATCTGGGTTAATGGGTTAATGTTGGACTTGTGGGCTTGGGCAGCACTGGGTTGGGATGTTTTCTTGATGAGCACTTAACCTTTATATAAAACACTCTCTTACACATGATTTTCTGTGGATTTGTTTCTCTAAAGTACCCAGACTCATACAGCACCCCTTTAGTGATTGGCAAACCCTTTCCACATGGAAAGAGCCTCGAATTCCCCAGGGTTCCCCCTCCGTGTTTCAGGATCTCCAGGGGTTTGATGGGAACTTCCTTCAAGGTGAGTAGATGGATAGCTGGAGACATGTCAGCCACGCCTGAACTCCCCCTGTGGGACCCCCTTGTCTGTGTCCAGCTTGACATGAGCTTCTCATTGTGACTGTGAAACCCCTCAGCTTTAGCGCTAGGTTGGGAGGCTTTCGTGTAATCCGGAATCTCATTTTGGAGCCAGGGAAACTGAGGCTTAGGGAGAGGAGCCATGTGCCCAGAGGTCCTCTGGGAGCCCAGGCCAAAGTGGGCAGCAGCCGACCCGACCTCCCCCCTGGGGTGGCCTCACGAGGGGCCTTTAACCCAGTGCCTTGGCCTAATCCCATTTTCTGCCCAGCTGAACAGTGGAGAAGGCTTATTTCTCATCCCATTTTAATGCAAAGGAGGTGGCCCAGCCAGGCGGGCTTGTTCCGAGCACGGTGACAGTGGCCATGAATGGGGACCCCAGTAACAGGAACAAAAATGTGACAGGGCCCTTCATCATGGCATTGTATGACAATCAGAACATTATGGTTGCTCCTGGAAGCCTCTAGGGAAGGACTGAGAGCCCCAGCCTGGTATGCTAAGCAGACAGAGGCCAAGCCTGCCTGGGGCCACCCAGCCTTGGCCTGGTCAGTAATGCTATTGTGTGAGGCGACAGGGTCTAAGTGATTCAAAAGGTTTCCCTAGCTGCCTCGCCCCTCCCCCTCCTGCCATGTCAGCCTGGACATCCAGGTTTGGGGCAGAGAGGATCTCTGCCTCCTGCCTTGGGGTGAGGGGTGCTGCTGTCCAGCCCAGGGCAGGTGTCTTCTCTCTGGACCTCAGCTGCCCATCACAGCCACGGCGACACTAGTAAACCCTGTCCAGAGATCCTGCATGCGTGCTTGCTGTGAGCACTGTCTACAAGTCTCCCTACCAATCTCCCATAGTCCCGAGACAGAGACCCTTCCCATTGAAGGACCGTGTAGGCTGCTACGCAGCCAGGCCTGAATGGGAGGCAGGTTTCTGGGGTGTGCAGGCAAGTACAAAAGCCATGGTCTATTTGTCCAATAGAAAATATAAGCCTGGTCTGTTATTAGAAGTTTCTGGTAGCCACATTAAAAAAAAAGAAAACTAAACAAAACAAAACAACAAACCAGAATCATGTGCAATGAGCACATCGTACGTAACTTACTGTCCGTTGCTCTGGAGTGGATTCTAAGGCATGACGAGTTGGTATGTGCAGACTTGAACCGTGCCACAGGTTTTCCCAGTGGTACCCTTTCAGAAGTAGGTTTTATCCAAGATAGTATCATTTCAGTACTTAAAATAGCATTAATGAGATAGTTCATCAAGGTGGTTTTTTGTTTTTCCTGCCTGAAGCCTCTGAAATCTGCTGTGGGCTGTCCAGTTGGGCCTAACACCCTGCCCTGGGCTCAGAGACCCCTGGCTGTGGCTGCTGTGCTGCAGAGCACAGGTCTGTGGGAGACAATTCTCTAGAACCCTGGAGATGGTTCCGAAGCCAGGAAGGGGTCTTCTAGATTAAGTCCTATGCTCCCCGGGCTGAATCCATTTGTGCAGATGTGGGAGCAAAGGCCACCCACCCCGACACACACAGAGAAAGCATGGCTGAGCTGAGACTTGTACGTGCCCCTTGGAGAAATTTCTTAGGGAGATCTCTCCCCACCTACCCCCCTCCCATAGTTTCTTCAAAGGTCTATGGGCTGGCCCACAAATAAAACCCCATTCCTTGGGAGAAAAGCAGCTGGGATGACAGACCCAGGATCCAGATTCTGGTGGATGATCTGCGGTGACTTAGCTGAGCCCCTCCCCTCTCCAGCCTGCCTTCTTTCTACCTGGGTGAGTCTGAGTCCCCTTACCAAGGGTCTGTGTGTAGCTACAGCCAGGGGCTGGTGAGGTCAGCATCTGCAAGCATTCAAAGGCAGTTCTCAGGTCGAGGAAGTGGGGTGAGGGGAGGGGAGGGGATGTACTCAATTCAGCTCCTTCCCCGCCTACCTATCCACACTAGACCCCATTGATCGGGGAGGCTCCTGTCCTCAGAACCACCAGCGCTTTTTGCTCTGCCAACTCCCGGCTCCTTTCCATTTGTGACTGAACAACTTCCAGGGCCGGAATCGGGACAGGTGGTAATAGACCACAGCATGAGTTATTTAGCCTAAGAGGGATCTCAGATAACGGGGGATGGGATGGCAGAAGACATGGTGGGGTGTACCTCCCCCACATCCATCCTTTGCCTTGTCTGAGTCTCCCTCCAATCTTCACAGCTCTGAGTTCTGAAATTGTGAATGGGGACCTGGAGGAGGGTGCTGTTGCAAGGTCACATAATTAGTGAAACCTAGAGCCTGAGGCCCCTTCTTCCTCGGGTCCAGGGGTCCTCCAGGGACCCCCATAGCAGCCTGAGCTACAACCTCCTCCCTCCTGAACCACCTCGTTTCTGCTAGTGCTGTCATGAGGTCCAGCCCCAAGGCCACCACTCTGTTCTCTCCCTGGCCGTGGGTTGGGTTTGTCTGCTTCAAAGCGCCCGCTCCCATTGCTTCCCATCTTCACAGGCTATGTGGCCTTGACCGAGTAGTTTCTCACTGAGTCTCCCTTTACTCATCTATACTCAGGGGAGGAGCCACTATCCCACAGCTCTCGGGATGATGGTGAGGATGATGGCCGGTACCTTCGTCCTTTAGGACAGGCTTGGCTGAACCCAGACTCTGGTGGTCTTAGATGCAGCAGCTCAGGTTGGGCCAGAGTAGGACAGGCCTGTGTCTCCTTGTGATCCCTCGCGAGCTTCCCCCAACCACAGAAATCAGGTGCACACTGCCAGTGCCTATAGTGAGAAGTCACCCAGCCTGAGTCTGCGGATCCCTCAGGGTGCAGTAGGATCACACGGGTACCCCCCCACCCCCACCCCAGGCCCTGCTCAGGTTCCAGAGCTGGAGAGTAGCCCAGGCTGGAGTGGCCATAGGCTGCTGCTCTCTGAACTTGATGGGGACAGGGACCCAGCTGTGGTGTGTGGCGAGGTTGGGGATGGTGTGGTGAAAGGGTTTCCTTGTGTGGCTGTTTGTCTTGCTTCTTTAGGAAAAAACAACACAAAATAACACGTGGGAGTGTTTCTCCTGAGCCCTGAGGAAGTGCCCTCACCAAGGCAAACCAGACCCACTACCATCGGGTCTACCCGGCTCACAGGGATGCCAAGCAAGGGGTCCAGGGCTATGTATCCTTGTGGGAGCAGATAGCGTCCTCTACTGCCAGCGTTGTGGTTTGTCGTCCAATACCTACCCAATAGCCCTCGTTCCCTAGGAGAGCAACTTGGGGGGCGGGGGGGTCCTAAGTTGTTTTCTGCCCTAGAGGGTCTGCCGCTTTTGTACAGGTTGATTGACAGGTTCTGGGTAAAGTGAAAACAACTTGATTGGCTTGATACTTGTGTCCAGCCTCGTCCATCAGGTGCTCTGGGATCGATCTCTTCTGCGAATGTTGCAGGGAGGGACTAGTTGGTTTACTATTCAGTGGTGGTACACAAAACCACCCCAACATGATTGGGTGGGTTGGGACCCACTGAGGCAATTGGTCAGTCCGTGGTCCTTCTGGGAAAGCCAGGCCTTGAAATGGACAAGATATTGCTTATTGGAGGGGCACCCCCCACCCCCTCAGAGGCTTTTCAGAGACGGGAGAAGAGCTTAGAAGGGAAAGCAGTGAAAGACGAGGGAGGAGCCTCCTAACGGAGATGAGTATGGGCCAGGGCTTGTAAGAGCGCAGACGGCGCGGGGTCTGCTAGGGGTCCTAGGGCAGAGCCAGCGCTGGGTGCAGAAAGCTCTTGCCTGGAGAGCAGCATCTGAGCCAGCCGCTCCACAGGCACTGAGCTTGGCCAGTAACAGTGGGGTGTGCATCACCCTGCCCCCTGCCCACACGGGCTAAGAGAGTCGTCCTCATCGGGAGTTGCCCTTGTCCGAGGAAGTCTTCCAAGCTTTGCCGAGGTGCTTTCTGACTCCGATCCTGGGCTGTCTGTGTTTGCTTGCAAGTTGATCCTGCTCCTGAGTTGTGGCGTGTGACTTTCACATAACTGGGAAGTTGATATGGGCTCTGTTCAGCCATTGCCACAGAACATTGCACCCAGCAGAAAAGTCCAGAACCCAGCAAGGGGAAGAGTCGGTGTCAGAGGTGGCGAATACTTTGGAGAGCAGAGGTATGTGGAGTGTGTCTGCCCTTCGCCTCACAGGAACCAGCTTTGTGCTGATCCCGATCCTTATCTCTCAGACATCTAGATGGTTCCTTGCAGTGGGACACAGGTCAGAAGTGTGCTCCAGCTCAGAGGATCGATCGAGTACCTGGTGTGTGGTGGATACTGAGCCAGGTGTTGCAGACCAAACGGTGCAGCCCCTAGGAGCTACCTGCCCAGTGAGGGAGACAGGTGAAAACGGACAAACGCATGCATGACTTCCACAGGGATAAAGTAAGTGAGAAGGATGTCTCATCTTGCATAGTGATAAATGAAGTGTATGGGCCTGTGGTGGTCACTTAATCTGGTGTCAATTTAAGGATTAAGGGTTGGAGTCTAGGCTGTCAATCTGGAGGTAGCCAATGAGGCTTCTGTGTGGCCATGGTCTTCTCCTGAGAATTCTGGGAAATCTGGTACTTCCTCCTTGGTTACAGAGGGAAGGCACCTCTCTCTCTGCTACTCCCTGGGAGACATTGCAGAAGACAAGCCACATGGACACAACCAGACCTCAGAAGCTGGAGAAGCCACAGAGAGACCCCTGCCAGTGCTGAGATGCTTACAATGCCACTGGATCCAAAGACTTTCTACCCACTGGCCTGTGATGTCCTGCATTTGGCGTCATTGCATGTGTTTCGTGAGTCTGAAGAGGACTTTAGAGATTGATATCGGAAATATGAGCTAATATCAGACTTATGGACTTGACATGGACTGGGCTGGGATGTTTTCTCCATGTTCAATTGCTCTTGTATATAAACCTCTTTCTTATACACATATGTGTGTCCATGGATTTGTTTCTCTAGTGTGCCCAGACTAACACAGGGCCTGATTTGATTTAGCACCCAAGGAGACTGCTCCACAGATGAAGTCGGGCTAGAATGGGAACAATGGAGTCTCCCTGCACAGGTGGAGGAAGAGCATCTCAGACAGAGGAAATGGCATAGGCAACGGTGCTAAGATTTTAGGGGCCAAGAGAAAAAGAAGGCCTGTGAGCTCGGGTCCAGGGGGGTGACCCTGGAGACTCACGGTGACTGGATGGCACAGAACCTGAGACCATGATGAAGAACTTGAACTTGATTCCAGGTGTGATGGGTGATGTAAAGAAGGGTGGTGACAGCTCTGCTTGCTTTGTGGGGGTATTTGATACTGGAGGGAAGAATGGAATGTCTTGGGAGGCACCTGGACCAGTGGTCACAGTGGTTCAGGTGATGATGGTTGGTGGGGGAGGGTGGGGTAGATGGAGCCAAAATCTGCTGAGCAGGAAGGAATCACAGACTCCAGGGTCAAGCATGAGAGGTGAGTGAGGAGTGATGCTGAGGTGCTTGGTCAGGGAGGCCAGTTAGAAGTTCCATCTCGACCACACCGAGCTGGAGATGCCAAAATGACCCACACGTGGCACATATCTGCAACCTGTGAGTGCCTGAGTCTCACTAGGGTTAGTCACCCATAAAGAACTCATTCCAAACGGATGGTGTCACCTGGAGACAGAGCGGTAGAAAGCAGGGAGGTAGCCCCGTAGGCCAGCTATCAGGAGGTCAGGTCAGGAGATCAGGAAGATCCAGCCAAGTAAAGGAACGTGAGACGGAGCGGTCAGCGAGCAGAAGGAAAGGCGGTTCTAAGAGCATTCCGAGAAGGGTAGCATTATCTGTTCAGCAAAGGGAAGTGGAACGAAATGCCATATCCTACTTTGGGGCCTTGGAAACCAACACACAAGCTCCGAGGAATCGCACAGGTGGTAGAGCAACGATTCAGGCGTGTAAGGACTCCTGTGCAAGTCACTAGACCTTGGACAGAAAATCCCACTTGGACTCAAGCCCCATGACTGAATGAGAGGGGAGGCATGTGTGCTTCAGGCTCCTCAGCGTTCCCCTGCATCCCCGGAGCTGCTGGAGGGGAGCCACCTAGAATTGGGAAGAGACAGCATCCAGTGAGAGGGACTGAGGAGGTGCAGGGAGTCAGTCTGGAGCAAGTGTTGACCGATCAGTCCCTGCAGGGTGCCTTCGAGCAAGGAGAGAGGGTGCGGCTGTGGGCCTAGAAGGCAGAGCACAGGAGAGGCAATCGCCCGCTTAGTGAGAGGGAGAGCAGCCTCCCCAGCAGAGGGTCCAGAGTTGGGGCAGGCCGATCCAGAGCTGTGGCTGCACAGCCTCACAGAGCACGTCGTCGCAGAGGGTCACCACACTGGACTCCCTGAGTCACACGTCCTCCCCTGCTCAGAAAGGCAGCCTCTGCCTGAGAACAGTGTTCCCAGGGAGGGGCAAGAACCACTGCTGATTACAAATTGCTCTGTGATTTTTCTCCCGTTACCATGGAAACTGCAGGCCTAGCATCTTAAGCAGCCACAGGATGTATTTTTGATCTTTTAAAGCCATCCATGCTTTCCCTTCAGGGCTCCCCACCTCCTTCCTGTCTGTCCTCCCCTTCCCCACTCTCTTGCCCTCTCTGTCTCCTTGACGGGGCGGTGCGGCACATACTCGCCCACTCTCCTCGCTCCGCCTCTCCCCCATTCACCTTGAAGCCGTGCCTTCTCAACTCATGCTAGGGCTTCTCCAGGCCTCAGTTCCCTAGCTGGAGACTGGGTGCCCAAGCTCACCCTGGGCTATCCAATGCCAACACTTCCTACCCCACCCCCACCCCGCCCCCACCCTCCCCAGGAAGTGTCTTTTGCCCTCCCCAACTGGAGGCAGAATCTTGCGTGCTCATCTTGCGTGCTCATGCATTTATTCATTAACCTGCTCTGCCCAGATGTGTAGCTGGTGCCTGTATGGAAATGAGATTTGGGATAATGGCTGTCGTGGAGTAGAATTCCAACTCATGTGACCCAATGTGTGTCACAGTTGAAATGCGCTCCCGAGGGTTGGGAGCGGCTGATTTTTCAGAAGTAGATCTCCAGGGCTTTAGTCTCCTGTGAGGACTTGAACCTCCATCTTTTGGGTTAATGACTCATCGTATTAACCATGGGCACCACCCAGGAACTCCCCGCCTCCCTCCCTCCTATATAATTTTTATTATACATTATATATGCGGATAGAGCTATGTACTGTATTTAATGTTGTCGAGGACATCTTCATTTTAGTGAAATGTTATGTAAGAGTCCGGACCAGTGACTGGGGTAAGGGATCCTGTGGTGAGTGGAAGATAGAACACTTCCAATACCTCCAGAGCTTTTGGGTTCACATCTCCAGTGAAGGATCTAGCATGGAGCCTTCAAAGCACTGGGCATGAAGAAGAAGAAATAAATGAATACTTATTAAGTAAATAAATACTTCTTATTAAATGAGGTTCTCTTGTTTGTGGAGTCTGTCTTGGGAACCTGGGGACTGGCGCTGGAAGAAGTGAGGCCCGGCTTGTCCAGTGGCTTCATACTACAGGACTGAGCCCCGACACACACACTAGCTACGTGTAGGCAGCTGTGCCGGGCATTCTCATTGACTTCTGTTCTCTGCTTTCAGCCACGAGCCATCTGACTTCACCAATGATCTCCTTTGTGCCATGACCTCTTGGAATCTGCCTTGAGAGTCTGACAGCAACCTGTTGGGGTGCCACTGCAACCCCTGTTGGATGCTCTTCAGCAAAATTTTACTTGTATGTGATATTAATGATATTTTCCCCTAATTTCCACATCCTGTTGGTTCACCTTTTGGGGGGGAATAGGCACAGATATGGATCCCTTCCAGCTGGTTGGCCAGCTAGCTGACTTCCAAATTGCTAGGTATAGACAAGTGAGTGCTTCCAGTTCTTCGTCAGCTTGTTGAGGCGTTGAAACTGCTAGTCCATCACTTCCTTGAGTCTTGCTTTGTTTTGTGGTGGCCAGTGCACGAGTGCAGTGTGGGCTTCCTTTTGCATCAGCATGGGTCCTTGACCATAATGACCATAATGACCTCTTGAAACGGGCCCACGTGAACGGCTCCTTTTGGTACAATCATTCTGTGTTCCTTCCATCTTCTTTTGATGTTCACAGCATAGTTTATGTTGCCCGAGTATCTTTCCTATTTCAACTCAAGGCTTGAATATTTTCCCCTTTCTTCAGTTCTTTCAGTGAAATATAGGCTGAGTGTGCTCTCCCTTTTTGGTTTTCAAACTCCAAATTATTGCACATTTCATTGCACTAGTTTGTCTTCTGGAGCTGCCCTTTGAAATTTTCTCTTCAGCTTTCACTTTATCCTGTCTTCTATGTAACCACTCTACAATCAAGAGCTAGTTTCAGAATCTCTCCGGACATCCACTTTGATCTTTTCTCTTTTCTATCTCTTTAATGGCCTTTGCTTTCTTTGTGCATGATGTTCTTGAGGTCCGCCCACAGCTCGTTGGGCTTTCTGTTACTAGATCTCAATGAGTCAAATCCATTCTTGAGATGTGTTTAAAATGTAGGTGGGATGCACTCAAGGTTCCATTTTGGCAATCATGAACTTGTTTTATGAGTTCAGCTTCAACCAGAACTTACATGTGAGCATTTGATTTTTCTTTCCAGCATGATCAACCCCTGGTCTCCTTTTGGCTGCTGATACGGAGTTTCTCCACCATCTCTTCACACAGACGAGTCCGTTTGACTCCTGCATATACCATCTGGTGAGGTCCAAGTGATTAGTTGCCATTTATGCTGTTGAAAAAAAGGCATTTTCAGTGACGAAATCATTGATTTTCCAAATCTTGTCATGCCATCTCCAGCTTTGTTTCTAGTACCAAGGCCATATTTTCCAACTATGATTCCTTCCTCTTTGTTTCCAGTGTTCAAATTCCTATCATCAATAATCAATGCATTTTCTTGCATGTCTGATGAATTTCCGACTGAAGAAGTTGGTAGAATTCTTAATAGATTTTAGAATCTTAGTGGATTCCTAATACAATTCATTAATGGTTGCATTAACTGGATTTCCTCATAAATATATAGATATTATCCTATTACAGACAGCATGGTGTTTCATGATAGATCTTGAAATGTCCTCTTTAGCAATGAATGTGGTGCCATTCCTCTTGACTTTGTTATTTCCTGTAGGGAGAGTAAACTACAGGACAGTCTGGTTCAAAATATGGTCAATACCTGTCCATTTCAACTCGCTAATGCCAACCATATTGAACTTTATGCGTTCCATTTCATGTTTTGATGACTTCCTGTGTTAGTTTGGGTACTTTAGAGAAACAAATCCACAGAAACTCATGTATAAGAGAGAGTTTTATATAAAGGTTAAGGCACATCAAGAAAACATCCCAACCCAGTGCTACACAAGTCCAACATTAACCCATATGTTTGACACCAATCCACACAATCCTCCTCTGTCTCACAAAGCAGACGCAATGAAGCCAACTGCAGGAGGAAAGCTGAATCAGTGAATGTATAAGCATCTCAGCGCTGGCAGGGGTCTCCACCCAGCTTCCCCAGCACCCAGGGCTGCATCGGGGTAGGTCCATGTGACTTCTCCTTGGGGATGTCTTGCAGGAAGTCACCCTTGCAAGCTAAAGCAGGGAACTGACTAAGGCAGCTGCACCCTGTTCCTACCATCAGAAAGCAAGAGACCTGAGAACTAGAAAGGTGAGGCTCACCAAGCCATTTATCCCTCCGCCCTTCAATTAACGCCACATGTGTTTATTTGCCAGGTTGGCACAAAAAACTAACTCACTTCCACTTTTCATATTCATATTATGGACATTCCATATTCTGATTGTTCACAAATGTTTACAGTTGTTTCTTTTCATTTTGAGTCATGCCCTATCAGCAAATGAAGGTTCTGAAAGCTTTATTACATCCATGTCGTTATGGTCAACTCTACTCTGAGAAGGCAGCTCTTCCTCCAATGTATTTTAAGTGTCTTTCTCCCTGAGGGGCTCATCTTCTGGCACCATATGTGACAATGTTTCTCTGCGATTCGTTGGGTTTCCAGTCTATTTGCTCATGTCTTCCTGCTATGCATAAGGTTTTCAGTGGCTACTCTCTTAGAAGTGGACAACCTGTTATTTCTTAGTCTGGAAGCTCTGCCGGAACCTGTTCGCCTTGAGTGACCCTGTGGTATTTGAAATACCAATGACATAGCTTCCAGAACCATAGAAACACCAGCCTGACCGCAGTATGACAAACAGACAGATAAGTGGTGTCTGCCTGCTATATCCTATAGCTTTGTCCTCCACCAAAGGGCAAGATCCTCCCGCCCCAGATGCCTTCATGAGTTCCAAGAATGACTTCTCCCTGCAGCCAGATGCCATGCCTCACCTTCCCTTGCTGGAGTACCCAGAACCCTGCCCCGCCCTGTTACTATGTATCCATCCAATTGGACCTTCCATGCTCTGCCAGAACCCTGCCTGAATCACTAGGCACACAACTTCTCTGAGTCGAGTCTTAGTTCCTGTAAAATGGAAATAATACAGATAAAGGGAGAGAGCTCACTGCGCACTGTGCCCTACGCCTGCATAGTGCCGAGCAAATGGTTCTTTATTTTAACTGTGCCATGGGGAAGACCACGGTTAAAAGCAGAGTCTGGAGCCAGACTGGACTCAGACTCCAGCGCCGCCCTATCACAGCTGTGCACCCTTGGGCACATTATTTGCCTTTCTATTTCTCAGTCTCCTCCGCTGGAAAACAGGAAATCAGCCAAATCAAACCCACTGCCACTGAGCTGATTCTGACTCCTGGGGACCCTAGCTAGAATTCCCACTACTGCAAATCCTTATGGGAGCAAACGGCTTCATCTTTCTCCCAAGGAATTGCCGGTGAGTTTGAGCCACCGACCTTGTGGCTCGCAACCCAGTGCTACCGCACAACACCACTTGACATGGATGGTAGTTAGATAAAACCCACCACCTGGGGTTGTTAAACGGAGGATTAAAAAGGTTAAACTTTGCTAATTCTATCACATAGTAAATGTTGTTTGTGAATTCTGTTCAGTCTCTGCCATTGCCTGCCCGGTTGACGCGGAGTCTGTGCTGACGCCTGGTGGCCCCATGTGTGTCAGCCCGGTAGACAGTTTATGAGAAACAGGTTGCCAGGTCTTTCTTCCTCAGCACTTCTGGATACTCTCGAATTACAAACCTTTTGGTCGACAGCTGTGGTAGTCACATAATCTGGTGTTAATTCGATTATTTAGAGTGAATGGGGTGGAGTCTAGCCTGTCAATCAGGTCACAGCTTGATGACCTCAATTGGAGGTGTGAAGGAAATCGATAGCTCGCTGGAGGCCAGATACACGCTGTCTGCTTGTCTCCCTACAAGACATTCTGTTGACAATTCAGATGGAGCTATGCTGATGGAGCCAGAGCCCTGGAGCTGGAGTCACATGGAGCATCACGCCAGTGCTGAGATGTTTCCATCACCACTGGATCCACAAGACTTTGCACCCACTGGCCTGTGATCTTCCTGCACTCAGCATTGTTGCATGTGCTGCGTGAGTCTGAAGAGGAACGTATAGACTGGTATCGGACATATGGGCTAATAATGTACTTATGGACTTGATCTGGACTGAGCTGGGATGTTTTCTCAGTATACAATTGCTCTTTTATATAAAACTCTTCCTCATACACATATGAGTGTTTATGGATTTGTTTCTCTACTCTATCCGGACTAACACAACAGCCAAGCATACTAAAAGTTCGCAGGAATTGTGATTACCCAGAGGCCACAACCTCCCAAATATCCATGTCAGAAGTTACATTTCAGTGGTGGACTACAGAACTCTCCTACAGCCAAAACAAATGGATGGTTTACACCATCAGGATGTTTTTGTGAGGGGTTATTAAACTATTAGTAGCTTGAAATGGGCCAAGGCAACAGCATTTACATGATAGAAACAGGTTTCACTACAAAACGGACTTCCCCCACTCTCCCTCCTGAATTCAATTACTAACCCCAAAGTTGGAGATTCAAATCTACCTAGAGGCGTGGCCGAAGAAAGATCTGGCAATCAGCCTTAAAGAGCATAGGTGTTAGAGTAAGCCAGCCTCTAACAACCCAGGAGTCCGTAGGTGCAATTGTACAGTTATAATATATAAAGATCATAGTGGGTCTCACTCTGGTTCCAGTCTCCATGGAAGAATTCCTAATAAAAATGAAGTGACTTCCGGGAAGATGGTGACTGAGTAACACATACCAGAGGGACTCTGCAGAAATCAGCCAAGGAGAGTTACTAAAAGGGAAATTCAACACTGCTGGATCACAGGAGGAGCATTAAAAAGATAAGTAGGCACAGATCCACAAGGTTTTGAGGGGCTGAGGGCTTTTGGCTTACCACAGTGGAGGCTGACTAGGGTGTGACCTTAGTACCACCACTGTCTTGCCCAGAGCCGGGACCCTTTGTAGCCAGTGCAGGGGCTTTATCTCAACACAGCAACAGCTTATTGCCACCTTGGGGCAGGGATTGAACCCTTGCAGCCCATGGGCAGGGATCGGGGCTCAGCTATATTGTTGCTTTTGTTTCCCTCTCTTCTCTCTATCCCCCACAGTCTCAGCGGGCTTAGTTTTCTTTTCCCCCTCTTTGTCTCTTCCTTGTTCTCACATTGCTGACCTCCAGACCACTCCCATTAGGCTAGGGAATTTACGCCTGCCCCTCACCCAGTTAGGTGAACTCCACCCTGTGCAGCATAGCCCGAGTCTTGGGAAAGCCCAGCCAACCTCCACCAGGGGATATTCTGCCCAACTTTTTACTGGGGAATTCCTGCCTGTGTGACTCGGGGAACTCCTATTTGTCCTCTGTGGGCCCACTTGGCTGAGGGAACTTCCTCCTGCCTACCTTAGTGCCTCAAACGGCCTAAGGAAGCTTGGCCAACATTCACCAACATTCCAAGCTGCTGAAGGAACCTCTGCCCAAACTCCGCAGTGACATACCTGGCCAGGGCAATTCCGACCAACATT
>NW_022103928.1:29035516-29052456 GCF_000313985.2 Echinops telfairi | reverse complement strand
TCCTGCCCACCAGGTGTTTTTGCCCCGTTTTGTTTTTACTTCAAAATAAGACATGTGCAGTGTGCATAGGAATTTGTTCATAGGTTCTTTTAAAACTATAGTCCAGCCCTCCAACAGATCTGAGGGACAGTGAACTGGCCCCCTGTTTAAAAAGTTTGAGGACCCGTGCCACAGAGAATAGGTGAGAGTAAACGAAAGGAGTCAGACACATTTTATGGGAGTGTGCTCACCTCAGGGACGGCCATGATCTCAGCAGCCAGCTCCACGCAGAGAGAGATAATATATTTCTAATCAAGGCTGATATACACTTAGAGGGTGTGCAAGTCCCCCTAATTACAGGTCACTACATTGTAACAGGAAGGGGCTATCCATTAGGCATATGCGTGACAGGAAGGAGATGAGCTAAGGGTGTACACGCAATAGGAAGGGGAGGGACTAGGGGCACACATGTGACAGGATGGGCGGATCCTAGATTCAAAATGGCAGCCACACTTTGGTTGTCCTTGAGTTGGCTTGACCTTGTCTCTGGGCTCTCCTTCAGGGAATCAATCCACTATCCTATCAGCAGGGAGTGGGCCCCACCTACAGTGGGACAGGCAATAGAGTCTGACTCCTCTAGATGGCTGATGCCCTCAGGGAGATAACCCCTAAGCAGCTGACCTTGACTTCCGAATGTGCAGTCATTTACCATGTGTTGCAAGCAGTGTCTTAAGTTTGGCATATATTTGGGGGGCACAACCTGAGGGAAATCTTTCTGTATCCCACACCTAAGGAGCACAGTTCTACTCGGACATCCATGGGGCCTCCAAAGACCCCGCGGGATCCACTCAGCAGCCGCTGGTACGGAGCGCTAGCTCGCCTTCCCATACCTGAGGAGAGCGAACTGAATGGGCACTGCCACTCTTTGTGAGCGGTTTCCTTCCCCCACATCCTTCTAGACTTCCTTTTTCACATTGTCCGCTGACTGAGGACTTAAGGGGACCCCTGGGAAGTGTGTGTGTGTGTGGGGGGGTGCTTCATGCCCGTCCTTGCATCCTCATGCCCCAATTTTTCACCCTTCCGCTCTTGAATTGACCACTTTGCCTCATTTGCCACGGCAGCCAGAGGGCTTCAGCTGGGGTACCAGCTTACCCAGCTGTGCGCGTGCGCACGACCCCCACTCTCCTGCCCAGCGTGTAACCAGAGCTGCGGACGCACAGACGAGTCCCGCTGGCCAGATCGCACAGGTATCACCTGACCACCCGTGCCCTGCTTTCCTCCACACAGGGCACCGTTAACAATGGCTGACAGTCCTCCCTGGGGGCCGCAGTCCTCCCCCCAAGACAGAGGCCCGGCCCCATATCAGGCCACACGATCTTGTGCCTTAAAAGGCTTGCCCTCCCTGCAGACATCTCTCACAAATGGGGCCTTCAGGGGCTGCCAGTGACTGCCTGCCACCCGGGAATTTCGGGCCTGAACCTGGCCTCTTGGTCAGCCAGGCCCCCCGAATTCACTCCTTCCCTCCATGTGAACCTGCCCCCTGAGACACCTGACCATTCTTCCCCTCTCTGCCTGGATTACACTCCAGTGAAAGCCCTTTGTTCTTCAGCCCCGGGCGAAACTGGGCCTGGCACCAACGTAGCCGTGTGCCAGAGGCAGTCCCCTTAGGCCCTCGCTGCCGGACTCGATCAAGGCCTAGGAGCCAGATAGGGGTGGTGAGTGGTGGCCAGGGGATGCTGGTGGCCTAGGTAGATGTGGCCTTGTCTATTTCCTACGCCTTGGCTTTTAGAAAGCACTCTGAGGCAGCCCACAGAAGACTAGGTTTGCCCCGGCATTCTTGGAGGAACTAGGGAGCGCCCTATCCTGGCTCATCATCTGTCAGATGGAGGCTCTACTGCCTTCCCTGAGGCCTGGGACAGGGCATCAGCTGGTGCTGCCAATGGTGGCAAAAGCCGGCCCGATGGACTGCAGGGTCACCCAAAGTGAATAGGGTTCCGCAGAACTTCCAGACTAAGAACAGACAACGAAGAAGGAGTAACCTGCTCATTTCAGAGGAAGTAGCTTCTGAAAGCCTTATGCATATCTTCAAAACCTTGCCCGAGACTGAAGGCCTAATGAATGGAAGCAGACCATCGCTGGAGGATGGGCCTGTCCAGTCGGAAGGCACTCAAAATGTGACTGCGGAGGAGCTGGTTTCTCCAAGGGTCAGGAGGTGGATGAATTTGGGGACCACTATTCTGCCCACTATGAATGTGCTGAGTGAAGGTCAGCAGGGCGAGGTGTTGGGACCATTGGGCTACATAGGAAGAGGTGTGAGATTGTCCCAGTTGTGACAGGAGACTGACAAAGAACAGATGAGACAGAAAGTCACCTGGGACAGCCGTGATGTGTGGCCTGTGCACTGTGGTCAAGGGAGGGATGGGCAGGCATTGAGAAGTGTGGGAAGAGAGCCCTGGGAAGTGTGACCAGAAGGTTGATAAGGTAGTGTCCCAGGGAGAAAATGGACCCAAGCTGTGGACAGCCACTGCCAGAGGTGGAGAGGACAAAAGCAAGTGAGCACGTGAAGCTATGTAACCACAGAAATGCCAATTCAAATGATGACGACGTAGCATACGACATCGACTAGCCTGGCAAGAGTCAGAAAGCTGGGTGTCTGAGAGTCGTCGTGCTGAGGTGACAGAAACGCCACACACGGGATGCTGTAACAGAGACTAGGCATCCGTGTTCGAGAGACCTGGAACCCAAACGTTCTTGGCCATCCCAATCCTTCTTATGAATCTCTCGCATGCTTTCTGCCAGGGATCCTGGCATTTCTTGGCATTCCTTGGTGTCCCTGCGTCTCTTCTGCTTTTTCTATAACTCTGAAGTGCTGAGGTTCGGGGTCCATCCCACACGGGAAAAGAAAAACCCCACTTCCCAACAGGATCAAATCCAGAAGGACTGGGGGTTAGGGTTTCAACACGTGCGGAGGAGCCTGGTGGCACAGTGTGTTGAGCGCTGGATGGCCAACCAACACGTTGGCCATGCAAACGCACCGGAAAGTCTGAGGGAGGAAGAGGAGGCTGTCTATTCCTGTGAAGGTGTATGGTCTCCGGGACCTTATAGAGCAAGCTACTCTGTCCCCTAGGCCACTACACCGCAGAATGTATTCACCGGTAGTGGTTTGGGTCTTGGGGAAGATACCTAAATCAATCCATAACACTGGGTAATCCTAAGTGTTGGTGAGGGTCCCCGGTACCCTGTGGGTGAGAACAGTGACTGATAGAATCTGGAAAGGCACCTCCCAGTGTTTGTGGAAATTAGGTGACAGGTGCTCTGTCATGGCCGCTCCACTGCTCTTGCATATTTATCCTCAGCTGCTCTCTCACCCAGGTGTCTTAGACAATCGGTGACAATCAGGAAGTGCCCTGCAGCCTTATGTGGGGTAGGGGGCACAGCAAGGCATCTGGATGCCCCTTTCAGGGAGGAGGTGGATGTGTCCTGAGTCCGACTGCTCATCACAGGGCGCTACGCATGTTGTATCTTCAGAGTGGATCCATTATTGGCCCCGTTTGACTGCGGGGGAGACTCAGACTAGCCCGAATCCCACGAAGACGTGATGACCACTGGCTGTGTGGCAGTGCCCCGCAATGCTGGCTGAGTTTCTAGAGGAGGCCCTGTCCTTGGTGATTCCTTTGGTGACAGGCTAACAGGGGCAGCACAGCGCCTTGGAGGCTTGGGCAGGATGGACCCTGGCTCTCATTGGATGACCTGGTGTGAGTCCTGGCTTTGGCACCAAGCAGTTCCTCGGGGCTCCTGCTTGTAAAACGGACACCATGGGAGAAACCCAACCCCAAGGCTTTATGGGATTTCTTATACCAAACTCCTGACACCATAGAGTCCCACCCACCCCTGCTCCGGGCTCCTCCCAACTCGTACTCTGAGTTGAGGGGAAACCACACATCCCTGCCCAACATTTACATCAGGAAGGGCTTCTTAAAGGGGTGTGTATCATCCTAGAAACTGGTTTTCCAAATGCCAGATCCCGGCAGACTGCCTGAGCTCTCATCCCTGGCTGTGTAACCTGACTCGAATCCAGCCCTTCTGGGCCCTGTGCACTCCCGTTACATGCAGTAGTGACTAGACACGTTGGTGCGCGTGAGCAAACATTGTCTGGCTTGATCAGAGCTCAATATGAAAGAGTCCAAGGGTGGGAGTGGGGTACAGAGGAGGTAGGAGCAAGAGGGACGAGGAGTGTTAAAGGGTTTCAGAAGCCCAGGGCTGAGCCCCGATGCCTTCCAGACACCCAGCCCTGCCAACCCTAGCTGACTTCTCCCACGTATTGGCCTGAGTGAAGCTGGCGATTCCACCCCCAGCCTGGGCACAACAGAACGAGTAGCAGAGTGTGGCATGGGCCTGCAGTCCTGCAGTGGCCAGATGGGTGGTGGCACCAGGCAGCCCAGCCTGCAGGCCAGCTCCGTTCCTCACAGCTGTGCTCTTGGGCAAGGGATCCCACCTGTCTGTCTCTCAAAGGAGACAGATGCCAACCTAGGCAGTGAGCTTTCGTGAGGAGGAAACAAGGGTCCGGGAGGCCCCTGCCAACTGCTTGGTACATGCCATGGCTAAGCACACAGAGAGCACACAACACAAATAAGCCATCGTCCGTGTTATTCTCGCAGGTCCACATGCGCCCAGGTCACAAGAAATCGCCTGGATTACAGGGCCTCAGGGTCTCACACAGGCAAGGGCTGGACTCAGAAGCTCATCCAATTGGCATCGTCAGGAGAGACTCTTAGGTTATGCTGCAGTAACAAGAGACTCAAATCCTGGTGGCTTAATACAACAAAGAGCTATTCTCACTCGTGTTAAATGGGTCAGCCGAGGCTTTGCTCTGCGCCATCTCTGCTCTGGGGCTCAGACGAATGAAACCCCCACCTTAGGGGACATCGCCAGTCACTATGACCCAGGGGAAGGGAGAGGGCAGGGTTGTAAAGTGGCCGTCCAAGAAGCGAAAGACATCATTGAGCTGGCGCATGTAAGTGATGGCTAAGCCCAAGAGAACAAGAAGCCCCATCTTACTATGAGCCTGGAAATTGGTGAGGCAGAAGGCGGTGAGCACCGCTGGTGACTCCTGCTCTTCTTTATGATTATCGTTATCGCCGTTGTATGCTGTTAGTAGTTTAAACATTGACCTTCAAGGAGTCTGCCCTGTATCACAGTGCTATCTGAGCAGAGTTCGGCCCTTTGCTTCCTGCAATAACCAGACATGCTTGTAGGCACTGGGAAAATCAAACCAAATCTCAAGAAGCCAAAAGATGGAAAACAGCTCGATGCCCGGACACTTGGGCTCATACACACAGTGGAATTCTAGGCAGAGCTACCGAATGATGCTGACTCTGTGACCCTCTCAGACAGGGAGGTACCTGGAGAACGTTATGCTGAGCGAAACCAGCCAATCACTAAGAGACAAACAGTGTACGAGGCCACTGTGATAAAAAGTCAAGAACACGTTTTCACATTAAAATAATATTTTGATGGTTATCAAGGGTAGGAAGGAAAGAAGGGAGGGAAGTCACAGGCTAGAAGAGAGACAAGTATTAACTTGGGTGAATCATAAGGCAATATACAGTAAGATGAGGGTGGCAAAAAAATGGCAGTGTCGAAACACCCTCATGTGAAAAGAAGCAGAGGACTTCTAGCCCAAGGGCATGGAACTGGCAGACATTGGACTTGGGTTCATATCTCTGGCCTGGAGGGTGTCCAATGAATGGTAGCCCAGAAGTACCATACACTTTCTACTTGAATGCCCTCCTTGCTTCATTGTGATGTGTACGAATCTGGTAGGCATGCCTCTGCTATTGTGAATGAATACTATTAAAAGTCTTGCCCTATCACCACCCCCCACTGTTTGTATGAATAGTGTCCAGTCACTTAAGAATTGGATCTATACAAGTCAGCAATTACAGTTCATAGCTGACTTGTGCTTGTGTACTTTCCTTTTTTTTTAAGCAGTGGTTTAAATTCTATACCGTTAGCTAAACTAATGACCCTCACAATGCATGCTAGTTGGGCTGATAGCCACAACGTCAGCAGTTAGAAACCACCAGTCAGGTCTGTGGGGGAAGGATGAGACTTTCTACTCCTGTGAAGATTTGCAGTCTCAGAAACTCACAGGGGAAGTTCTATCCTGTCCTATAAGGATACTGTGAGTCAGCATTGACCCTGTTACAGTGGAAGTGATGCACCAGAGGGTGATTGATAACATAAAATGACAATGACAATGATACCTCTAAGGTGAACCAGAGATCTATAGAAACCATAGATATATGAATGATCGGGGGCTTGCACTTAATTCTAGCCCCATTCTAAGAACAGTTAGTTCTTAGGGCACAGTCCTGCTTGAAACTCACCCTCATGAATTTCCACCTGCAGAAGAATAAAACAGGACCCATACTCCACCCATGCACAAAAACAAGTGCGAGATAGATCAAGGACCTAAATGTAGAACAAAGAGCTATAAAGATTATCAGTGAGAAAACAGGAACAAACGTAAGGGCCCTATAGCAAAGCATAGAAACACTGCCAGATGCAATCAAGGAAACACACACAGTGGAGGACAAAATGTACCTACTGAAAATAATGTATAGGCATGTATCAAAAACGTGATTATCAGAAAAATGAAAAGAGAACCCATGGAACGAGAAATTATCTTGACAACACTGACAATGCACTCACCTCTAAAATCTTCATAAAATGGAAAGCTCTAGAGGAGGAAAAAGATGAATAACTCAATTAGAAAGTGAATAAAGGAGGCTTGAAGATGAACAGGCAGCCATCCAGCTAAGAAACCACAAAACCCACACGGAAGAAGCACACCAGCCTACCTCGACATGCATGTTAAGGACAAAGCGGGTACATAAGCAAATGGTGCCAAGCTGTCAAATTACACAGAATCTGGGGTCCCACATGCTGGAAGATAAACAAGGGGCCATCTAACTGAGAAACAACAAAGCCCACATGGAAGAAGCACACCAGCCTGTAAGATGACAAGGCGGTGAAGGGATCAGGTATCAGGCATCAAAGACCAAAAAAACCCCAAAAACCTTATAACATTGTGAATGAGGGGGAGTACAGAGTGGGGACCCAGGGCCCACCTGGGGGAAATTGGACATCCCCTTGCAGAAGGGCTGCTGGGAGAGGAGCAAATCAGAGTGAAGTGTAGCAACAATGAGATATGCAATTTTCCTCTAGTTCTTAAATGCTTCCTGGCCCCCACTACCATGATCCCAATTCTACCTTACATATCCGACTGGACCGGAGGAAGTACACTGGCACAGATAGGAACTGGAAATACAGTGAACCCAGGACAGATGAACCCCCCAGGACCAGTGGAGAGAGTGGCGATAGAGGGAGGGTGGAGGGAAGGTGAGGGAGAAAGGGGGAACAGATGACAAAGTCTACATATGGCCTCCTCCCTGGGGGATGGACAGAGGAGAAGTGGGTGAGGGAGACGTTGGATGGGGTAAGATATGATAAAAGAATAATAATTTATAAATTATCAAGGGTTCAGGGGTAAGGGGGTGAGGAGGGAGGGGGAAAATGAGGAGCTGACACCAAGGGCTCAAGTGGAAAGCGGGTGTTGTGAGAATGATGAAGTCTACATATGTACGAATGTGCTGGACACAAATGATGTATGTACGGATTGTGATGAGTTGTATGAGCCCCTAATAAAATGATTATTAAGAAAAAGGGAAAAAAAGAAAGTGATCAAAGGAAACGAACCAACAGTTTACCAAAGATGACGCCCAAATGGCCAACTTACCTGTGAAGAACTGCTCGCGATCACTACCCATCCCAGCGATGAAAATCAAGTAACAACACACCAACCACGGCAGCCGAGTTCCATAAAACAGAAAGTGGCAAATGCTGGAGATGTGGTGGAGAGACTGGAACCCTGTAAATACGTGCATCCACTGTGGAAAGCGACATGGCACCACCTCAAAAGACTGGGAACAGAAATCCCCCAACCATCCAGCAATCCCACTGCTGGGGAGATAGCCTTAGAAAGTAAGATTCATAACAAGACAGACATTTGCACATCCGTGTTCTGTGCAGCCCTGCTCACAATAGTGAGTGGATGGAAACAGCCCAACTGCCCAACAGCGGACGGGAGAAGCAAACTCGGATCCCTTCGCCCAATGGACCCTCCGCCTCTTGCTAAAAGCCATGATGGGACACGAAGGGCCTCACGAGATGAATGGACCAGGAGAGCATCATGCTCAGTGGACTTAGTCAATCACAAAAGGACGAATGCTGTATGTACGAGGCCACTCTTATAAGGGGAAAATATTCAAAAACCAAGATAAAGCCTTTCATAGCAAAGGGAACAGGCTTGGGAGACTGCCAAGGGGCAGAAGATACGGGAACAGGCTGCTCTGTGGATGCTTGTCAATTTGAGTGACCACAGTCCACAAGAAGGAGAGGAAGAGATCAAGGACCAGGTGAAGAGTAAACTATTAGGGAGTTTGATTCGTAGTTTAAATCCAATGAATACAAAGCTGCTCAATACAAAGCTGATGACCCTAGATGTAAATTCCTATCTAATTTACAGTTTTAAAAGTGAAAAAATAAATCAAAGGCACGTGGAGACGATTAGTCCAATAAACTAATGGACCACACAAATATCAGACTCCACAACCCTGAGAGCAACATTAGACCATGCCTGGCTATCACTACCAACTTCTCTGAAATTGTGTATCAGTATATATTCATATATTCAATAAAATACAAATAAGCAAAAAAGAAAACAAAATTCATAACCCTGCTACTTGGTTAAACCACTGTGCACTCTTCCATACAAATGTCATATGAATATATTCATTATATAAATATTTATTAGTATGTGTGTGTCTATAAACGTCTACCTAATTACTTGTGGCTTCCTACTCCCATGAAGAGCTACAGTCTCGGACGCCCACAGGAGCAGTTCTGCCCTGCGCTGCAGGGTCTCTGAGCCAAATTGACTGTGTGGCAGTGAGCGTTAATGATTTGTGATGCCAAAATGAACACCAGAACTTTAAACCTCAAACAGACGTGAACATTGTGAGACTAACTGCTCTTGTAAATATTGGCGGTCTTAGAAACCCACAGGTGCAGTCCACCTCTCTCCTAGAAGTCTTCCACGAGTCAGCATCACATTGACGGCAGGGAGTTTTGTTGTTGTTGTTGTTGCTGTTTTTAATGTGAGATCAAATTGACAATAGCAACTTGAAACATGAGACTGGAACTTGGGGGGCAGTGCGTTTATGTTAACGAGGGAAGGATAAGTCAGAGGCTGGGGAGAATGCTTGCTCAATAAAGAACCTAACTGATCTGACTGAATTATACCTGTAGAAACGGCTGAACAGATGTAGGTGCTGCTGGTTATATTCCCAATACCAACAACAATAAAGCAAATTTCAAAAACAAAATAAACTACATAGCTCATCAGATCTGGATTCCAACTGCCCGTAACCACCGGTGGGCAGGTGAAGTCAATGTTTGGTGCTTTTTCTCCTCATCTAAATGATAAGCCCACAATAAGTTGTTATTAGTTTTATTTAAATACCAAGTATTTTTTCTTCAAAAATGTGTAAATAATGCCATAATCCTTTAAACTCCCTCATGTCCTTTGAATAGAATTACATCCCCCAAAAGTGTGAGTTGTAACTTCTAACCTCTATGCCTTCGGTTATAATTCTGTTTGGGAGTGATGGTCTCTGCTGTGTTCGTGAGCCAGATTAATAGAGGGTGTGCCTTAGGTCAATCTCTTATGAGACATAAGAGAGACTAAGCAGGTCAGCAGAAGAAGCAGTGATAGAGAAAGAGAGATGCCAAGCTATGTGGGCATCACCCAGGAGCCAGTTCTCAAGAGAGGAGAGTTTTCCTCCAGAGCTGGCACAGAGAGAAAGTTTAGAGTCTGGGCTGCCAGTCTAGACCTTGAGGTTCGGAAACCGAGGAAATGGAATTTTACATTTCATTAAACCATCGACTTTTGGCATGTGTGTTACACAAGATAATTAAGACACCGTGCAATTACTATTTCTAATGCCCTCTGTTCTTTGGTCTAAATCAGGACTTCGAACCGGTTTAAATCAGTTCAGTGGTGGCTGACACCGTGAGACTGAAACAGACCAGTGTGTACCCTGTGGCTGCACCCGAGTGGTTACCAGAATGGAATAGAGTACAGCGTGCATCCCAGGAGTGGGATACCCAGAAGTGTCTGCTGTCTACTGCGCGAGACTGGATCGTGGCCAGGGCTGTGGAGCGCAACAGACGTTCACAGCAACACAGATGCCATTTCTGAGTTGGGCACCATTGTTTCTGAGTTTGGGTCCAGAGATTCGGTTGCTATGCCAAGTGCCTACTGCTTTTGTTTTGCAGGAGGGAGACTGATCAGGTGAGACCCAAAGGTGGAGTGCGCTGAGGACACACCTTTGGTTCCTAGCAGGGCCTCAAACAAACTGTCATTCTTCCCACTTCTCATGATCATTCCTGTCCACCCACATTTTACTAATTTAGGTCCGTCTGGGTCTCACTTCACTGGCCATGACTGAAGTGGGAAGACAGGGTTCCAAACCCTGATATATAACCATGTTTCTGCCTGGCTCTTTCTCCTCTTAATGCTTGGCTGTTTCTTTTCATGGGTCGGCTGATCATCAGTTCTTTCCGCTGTTGTACATGACATTTTCTCCCCTGGCTGTTTCAGACTTCTCTTTATCATTCATTTTGGGCAATTTTATTATAATGTGCCTTAAGGAGGTTTTTGTTGTTCCTTGAGTTCTTGAGTCTGTGAATTTATTGTTCTCATGAGGTTCAGAAAGTTTTTGACCATTATGTTTTCAAATATTTTTTTTCTGTCCCGTCTTGTATATCAGGAACCTGAAGTTGTCTCACAGCTCATTGATGCACACCTGTTTCAAAGGAGACATTTTCCCTACAGATTTCATGTTGGACAGTGTCTTGTCTCCAAGATACTGATCTTTTGTTCGGCACTATCTAGTCTGCCAGCAGTCAACACAGCCAGTAGATTTCGTCATTGCACTTCAGTTTGGCATCTCTGGGAAGTGTTTTTTTTTCTTTTTCTTTTTGCGTCTTCCACATGGCTCCTTAATTTTGTGAATGTGTGATGTGACGCTATGATGACTATTTTAGCATCCCTTTTTGGGCTAAGTTTAACATCTGTGACGTTTCTGGCTTGGTTTTGGATGGGGCTCTTACACCACGCAGTGCCGCAACTCTTGTCATTCCCATGAACCCTCTTGAACTTGATTCAGAAACGCAGTTATATTGTTGGGAACGGTGTGATTCTTTTGGGTCCCGCTTTTATGATTTTGTAGGTGAATCTGGCAGTGTCCAGTCTAGGGCTAGCTATTCCCAAGTATGGAGCAAGGCCTTCCGTATCCTCTTTTCTGACCTCGGGAATGGTGAGTCCTGGTGGGTGGAGACAAGAACTATTTCCAGTTCTGTGTGACACCAGACCCCTTTCTCTCTAATTCCTCTGGAGGGGTCTTCCCTGGCCTGGGCAGCTGGATACTCAAAGGGGCTCCCTGGCTCTCTGCTCTTGGGTACCCTGCCCTGTGGAACACAGCTTTCCCCGTCCTCCTGGACTGGACTCTCAGCCCCGTCTCCCTGGACCATTCACACTCTGGGCTCTGCTGCAATTCCCTCTCCCTGTGCCACGGCCCAGACTCACTCTGAGGCCGTAAGCTGGGGATTGTCGCGATCCCTCATTTGTTTCCTGTGTCTCAGCCTTTAGTGCCTGAAACGCAGCGTTTCCAAACTTGCTGTGCTGTGTATTTTGCCTTTGTTTGTTTCAGCTGGGCGGGTAAATCTGGCCCCTGTTATGCCATCTCAGCCCAAATCAGACAGCCTCATTGAATCAGAACCCTCACTGATTCTCCCCATAGGAGTTAGACTTGATTCCTCTCCCTGTTCTTCCATTGACCAGCACAACTGGCACCTCCCAGCAGACCCTCCCCTACAACCTGGAAGCGACCCTCGTGAAGGTGAGGACCGTAAGGTCTGCCCACTTGGTCTCAAGGGCCCCACCTCTACTCCCAGCCCCGGAAGCAAGACAAGGTGAGGGAGGTTTGCGTTTGCAGGCATTCTCTGGACACCTAGGACAAGTGCAGGGAGGACTTCTGGAAGTCTGTTGGAGGTGTCTGGGGAGCAATAATTACCCTCACCAACCCCCCGAATTTCACAAATGGTAAAAAAGCCCAGAGAGGTGAAGCTCTTCCAGAGATTATAAGGGCTCAGGACAGTATTTGAGAGACAGACATGGGAATGGCTAATCTTAGTCCATCACTTCTGCTGTGCCAGCCACAGTTCTGGACACATTGACAGGCTGATGCCAGCCGGAGCTCTGCCCAGCCCGATGAAGAAGGAGCAGCTGCCTTGGCTTCGAACCGGCGACAGTGTTGAGTGGTTGGGAGTGGCATGGGGGCTCTGGAGCCTGGCAGTGGGTTGGAATCAAGTCTGCCTTCTACAGATGATGTGACCTTGGACCCATCACTTTGACTTCTTTGTTTCAGTTGCTTCTCCTGAGACTAGGCTGACCCTAGAATCTACCCCTGAGAATATTGTGTGGATGACATGCGGAAACGTAGGTATGTACGTACATACGTATATACGTATGTTCCTGGAATAGGTCTGGCGGGCACTAGCACGTCACGGAGCAAACCGAAGCCTAGAGAGCTTCAATCACTGGCCCAGGATCACATAACTCACCTGTGTTAGACTAGGACTCCCCGCCGACTGAACTCCCTTCGACGTTCCCTCCTGGAATGCACTTTGCCCGTGGGGCCTGCCACCCTCTTCCTTCCTTGGCTGTCGTCTGTGCTTAACCACATTAATGGACTATTCTTACAGAGGTCAAGGGGAAAAATCTGAAAAGCAGGCCAGGGGTGGGGGGCCGGCTGCCAGAGAAAGTATTTTACTCAAGGAAGTAATTACACATTAAGAGAAAAGGCCTCCCGAAGCCGTCCTGACTCTGTCCACGGCTTCCTTGATGGATGGGTGGCTGTGACTCCAGTCGTGGCTGGCTTCCAGCAACAGTGGCACACCAGAGTGCCTGCCATAAGTCACCTCCCTGCCACGGCCTGGGTGTGTTGACTGGCAGGTGGGGGGCCGCTCTGGGCAGATGAAGACGTCCCTGTGGAGAGGCACACCTAGCGGGTATTTCCGGGTGGAATGCCTGGTGTCGACTGAAGAACTCCGTGGCACACCTTGGGGACCAAGCTGCTCTTCCAAGTGGGACAAGAACTAAGGATCAGGCAGCGATGTTGGGGAAGAATGTGAGAGGAGGGAGTGAGACCCTGAACCTCAGTCTGGCCCCCTCCTTCTTATAGGTGACTCTGGGCAAGCCATGTCAGCTTCTGGAACCTCTGTTTCCTCATCTGTAGGATGGAGAGCTCGGCCACAGGGGAGCCCTGAGACCTGCACTTGTTCACAAGCTGCTGCTGAGCAGAAACCCACAAGCCCTCCTCTGTCCAGAAGGCTGGCCCTCAGAGAGGGTCAGCACAGGCACCAGAGAACCTCGTCCTCGTAGTCATCCTAGGCCGATCAAGGCCTAGGGTGAGTATATCGAAAGATGGGAAGGAGGCAGAAGGATGGAGGAAAGAGCAGGCTGTCTCTGGGGCTGGCAGAGAGGAGAGAGTCGGCAGACTCTGGTGTCTCTGGTGACAAGCACCCAAAGCAGGCCTTACTGATGTTAAGGTTTGGGGATAGTCCCCCAGGCTCTTAATTTGAAGGGTACCGTTACCCGAAGAAAAAGTGCTTACAATCGTCAACGTCACTTCGTTTCTCCCTTTGCCTCTGACAGACAGGAGGCAGCCACTGACCAGAGGAGTGGAGGCGCTGCTCTCAGAAAGGGACAGCCAGCCAGGAGGACAAGGACTCATCACTGACCCTCAGCACCCAACACAACCTGGAACCATGATGGCTGCCAGGTAGAGCAAGTGGAAATACAGAGTGCTAAATGTACATTTCAGATAAGCACACTGTACTTCTTAGTTGAACCCTTTTTATATCCCAAGGACATAGAATGCCCACCTACATTTTTTCACCTCTGAAGTTTAGTGGGAAGCTGCCATCCCACTTTTAGTGCACAGTGCTAACTGGTGGGGGGCTTCTAGGGTACTATTCCACAGCACAGAGATCTCTTGGGGGCATATCTATCCCACTGATTATGTAACACTCCACATCACCTAAAATCTTTTCTTTTTTTATTTCATGCAAGATGTCTCCCATCTTTAAAACCACATGATTTTGACAAAAATTCAAGGCAGAAAATAACCCAGTCTTGGAAGTGTGTTTAAGGCAGCAGGTCTCGAGCTTCTGGGTCACTGGACCCCTTAATATTTTAAAATATTAATTAAAAAATTCAAGTTGTTGTCAAGGTGGCTCTGACTTAGAGGCACCCCTTTGTAAAGAAGAGCACAAGCCGCCCAGTCCCATGTCATCCTCACAGTGTGGCGAAGTTTGAGCCCTTGTGGTGGCCACTGGGGCAGCTCACCCCGTTGAGGGCTCACCTCTTTTAGGCACTTCCACTTTCCCAGGCAGAAGTCTCTTCTCCGGTGGCTGGTCCCAAGTATGGAAGATGAAGCTTCACCAACCTCACTTCTAAGAGCAATCCGGTGGTGCTCTGTTCGCCCTTTTGACAGTCCACAGCATATTCGATATTCTTTGCTAACACCATAATTCAAAGGCATCAATACTTCTTTGGTCTTCCTGATGTCTTGTCCGGCGTTGACCTGCAACTGAAAATGCCAAGGCTTAGGTTAGGGACGCCTTAGTCCCCAAAACGACATCTTTGCTTTTTGAAGACGTGAAAGTAGTCTTTTGCCGCAGCAGATTTGCCCAGTGTAATAAGTCCTTTGATTGCTTGACTACTGCCTCTATGAAGATTGATTGTGGATCTAAGTTCAGAGAAATCCCTGACAAGCTCAATATTGTCTCCATTTATCATTACGTTGCTTATTGATCCAGTTGGATGGATTTTCGTTTTCTTTATGTTGAAACGCCAAACATCCTGAAGGCTACAGCCTTTGATCTTTATTACTAAGTCCTTCAAGCCCACTTCACTTTCAGCCAGCCTCAAAAGTGGCTGCTTATACGAGTTATACCTATCTTTATTCACTGTAACAGAAATTCAATAAAGAACCTATGTTTAACTATCTACATCGGATTGACTCAATGTAATTATAATAAAATCATCATGCTTGCATGAACAGTCCATTTTAAACATGAGGGATGTTGAGACTCTATGCAGTAAAACATCTAACAGATTCCACTGTTTCTGCAGGTACAATTCAATGACATTGACTACATTATTTGTGTTGTGCAAACATGCTCACTCTCCTTCTCTTGAGTGATCTCTCCCCTACTCACCTGTACTCACTAGCTCATACGATTCCTATTTTACCTTTTGAGTTGCTCTTGCCAATTTGATCCCATGTGGCTAGATCTTGAAACAGTACAATGGTCACAGCAGATATTTTTAAATAAAATAGTTTTATTGAGATATAATTAACATATTATATAATTCCATGGCTCAATCATATTAAGAAGAGTTGTGCAGTCATTGCCACAATAAACTTTGGAACATTTTCTTCCTTTCTGTACCCATTGTTATTGACTCCCTGCTTCTCCCGAACCTCCCCTTCTTTGCCCACAGGTAATCCTTAATCCAGTTACTGTCTCCATAGACCCCACCCCACCCCAAAATGAATTGCCTATACAGAAAAACATGCCAAACAAAGACCAAGCATAAAAAAGGACCCAGTAGCAATGACCACATCAAAGAGAAGAACCTCAATTGAAAAGAGAGCCAAAAATATTTAAAAACTGAGACAGATTCAAAATGGGTCAATGGGGAATCAAATCATATGATGCTACATTGCAGCCAAACTATAGCTGCTAAAATTCACTTCACGATGCTCTCTGTTTGATATTAAGACTAAGGCTACATCCCTAGGGTATGGTCATAAGGGATTCACTGAAGACTTAATCCAGTAGGGACTCTGCCAACTGATTTGGGGTTTCTGCTTTCATCCATAGATTTCCACAAATCAGGTGTTTAGAATTTAAGCTCTGATACTGCTCCCTCCTCTGCATTTTGACTTTATTATTTACAATCCTTGGATCACACAGACTGGTGTGTTTCTTCTGTGCTGACTCCTCACTTAAATGGCTGCTTGTTTGAAGGCAAGCCACTAAGCCCCCAAAAACTGTTCTTTCTGATAGCCAGGCACCACCGTATTTCTTCACTACTTCTTGCTACAGCATGCATATCTTTAGTGATCTCATGGGTGTGAGTTTTGATCAGGGCCATGCCACAGGAACTAATTGTTCTTATATTAGGGTTACAACCAAGTGAGAACTCAAAATCCAATCCTATATCTATGGTTTATATATGTCCCTGGGTCACTTTAGAGACATTACCATTTTATTGGAATCTGTAACAAATTATCCCCATGGGGCATAAGGTAATTTTATTGATAGGCAATGGTATCAAATTTAAAACACTGCTGAGAAAAGGAATTTATACATATGCAGGATATCTTTTATTTTTATTTTAAAAATTGTAATAGTATTTTTCTAAAAGTCTGAGAAAAGATACAAGTGTTGGCTTTAGCTCACTACTTTTACTGTATATTCATTAATCATAATTAGAATTTTTCCCTTTAATTTTAATAGATCATCAGAAATATTTTAAAAGAAGTAGCATGTTTTGAAAACATGAGTAGAAATAATTTTAATTCTTCTATTTACCTCACTGTATATAGCTTTTTTATCATTTTATTGGGGGCTGATCCAGCTCTTATCACAATCCATACATTCATCCATTGTGTCAAGTACATTTGTATATTTGCTGCCATCATCATTTAAAAAACATTTTCTTTCTACTTGAGCCCTTGGTATCAGCTCATCATTCCCCC
>NW_022103928.1:29017638-29034565 GCF_000313985.2 Echinops telfairi | reverse complement strand
TGTCAGTGCTTTGCAGCATTTCCCCCTCCTTTTCTTCACACCCTTTCCAATGTGGCTGTGTGCTCCTCCCATCAAGGGATGGGGTCTGTCTCCCCACCCCTTGGCAATGAGAGCCTAAGACTTAACTTGACCAGCAGGATAAGATGGAAGTGATACGGTGCTCATTTGACTGCTTGCAGTTTCTGCTCTGCCTGTGAGGTTCCCTCCCCGCCAATGGAACACACTTAGACCAACCTACTGGAAGATGGGAGATCAGGCAGAGGAGGACTCCATCCCCTCACCAAAACCATCCTTGACCAGGTACAGTTCTGACCTCAAATCTATGAGGGAGCTGTGCCAAGGTCAGAGCCATTACCTGAGCACAGATGCATGAGGGACCCAGGCTGAGACCAGGGGAACTGCCTGGCTCACCCACAGACAAGAAAACAACAGTAAAGGCTATGCCTGAAAGCATGAACAATGCTCTCACTAAATCCCGATGGTTTGATCTATTTCTAAATAACCCACCACTGAAAACTCGAAGGAGCAAAGTGCTTCTCCGACATACACGGAGTTGCCCACAGTCAACTCAATGGCAACTGATAATGATGCTGGTGGCTGTAACTCGGTGACAGCTGACTGATACAACTCCCCTGGCAAGAAGTGTGCGCTGGCCAGGGAGTCCGGGACAGTGCTGTCAGGCCAGTGCCAGCAGTGGTGCCTGTGGCCTTGGAACACTCCCTTCTCTTCTTGCCTTCCACTAGAAGGCTCAGCTGATGCACTTTGGGGGTGTGCGCTGGGTCCAGAAGTCTGAGACCAGAATGAGAGCAAAGGCTACATGAGATGCAGGTTCCATCCTACCCTTCCCAGGAAGGGCTGCAAGCACTGAAATGTGAGGCCTGACTAGGACTTTTCTAGAGGTGGGGGGCGGGGAGGAATATGGGGGTGCTGGGCACAGGGAACAAAGGCACATGGTGCACAGGGAAGTGTGGTGGCCACTAAGAATTCCATGCAGAAGACAAATAAGGGATAAAAATGGAATTGTTACAGCCTGATATAACCAAAATAAAAACAAACTCACTGCCATTGAGTTATTCCAACTCTTAGTGACCCTACAGGACCAGGCAGAACTGCCCCTGTGGATTTCTAAGACTTGTAACTCTACAGGAGTAGAGAGCCTCACCTTTCTAACATGGAGAGGCTGGTGGTTTCAAACTACTGGCCTTGTAGTTAGCAGCCCAACACAAAACCAGTATGCCACCAGGGCTCCTCACAGCCTAGTCTAGAACATAGTAATGACTTCATTAATGGCAGCCTTGCTACTGCTGTGCACAAGAGATAGGGCGTTACCTAGAACACCTGGGAATAGAACAGCACATTACCTAGCAATACCTCTGCTGGGCATAGACCCCAAAGAAATAAGAGACAGAATGTGAACAGAAGTGAGCTCTCCCATGTTCATTGCAGCACAGGTCACTGTAACAAGAAGCTGGAAGCAGCCCAAATGCCCATCAGAAGAAGAATGGATAAAGAAACTCTGATACATACACAGTGGAATACTGTTCATCTCTTTAAAAATAAGCACAATCGTGAAACACCTGAGGAGACGGATGAAACTGGAAACCCTGATGCTGAGTGAACTCAGTCGCTCAGAAAAGGACAAGTGTTGAACGAGTCCATGGCTCTAAGGCAGGCATCCGCTCTCAGGTCATATCATCTTCTCATTAGGTCTTCACTAGAGAGAGAGCCTACCCAGGGTCCGAAAACCATACATCACCCCTTTTGTAGGTACATCTTCAAAGGAAGAGGAGACCTCACTTCACCTGGGGTCCGTTTTTTAAGATGGGGGAGAGAGAGAAGACCATTCCATTGGGGCCATACAACATGGTGGTAAACTTAAACTCCAAACTTATTGCTTTTGAGTCTTGCTGACTCGTGGCGACCCTTTAGGACAGGGTAGAATTGCCCCTGGGAGTTTCTGAGACTTAGAACTGTCTACAGGAGTAGAACGCCCAATTTTCTCTCGACATTGTGCTAAGGTCACCCGCCCCAAATCAACAGACACTTCTACAAGAAGGATAAAGCCAGGCTTACTGGAAATTCAAGTCAAGATGGGGAGAATGATACGTACATGATTTTGAGAAGACAATTCTACTTCTGTGGGTAAATCAAGAGATCCAACCCCCCATCGGGAAATAAACACTTAACAATGCTTATCTAGAACCCAAGGGGAGAGTGTGTGGGATGATATGTTCCCAATTGAACACGTTTGGTTTAGTTTCCATACAGCCCTTGACCCAGGCCATGTACTATAGACCCCTGGGACTTAGACTCTGTCCTTTTGAGGCTCACAACATCCTACATAGGCCATACCAGAAGGATTCCTTGTGGAAATCTTGTAAAGTGAACAGGGTCTTACCTCAGACTCACCTGTAGCACATTTAAGGAACACATACTTCATAGCATGTAAGACTGAAATGCCCTAGTGTGAGCAGAAGCAGATGGCTGCTATCCCAAGGTTCATGGAATTGGCAGTCATTGGGCTTTGGCTCAGATCTCTTGGTTTAAGGGTGCTCCATGAATAGTGGCCTAAGGCGACCATATATTTCCTACTTAATGTCTTCCCTGCTTTCTTATAGGAGCCCTGGTGATGCAGTGGTTATGTTTGAGGCTGATAACCCACAAGGTCAGCAATTGAAAACCACCAGCCACTCCACAGGACAAAGATGAAGCTTTCTACTCCCATAAAGAGTTACAGTCTCCGAGGCACACAGGCAGTTCTAACCTGCCCTCCAGCGTCACCAGGCTTCAAAATCCACTCGACAGCAATGAGCCTGATTTGTTATGGCATGTGTTAAATGGATAGGCATGGTTCTGCCTTTGTAAATTAGCTATTGAAAAATGTTCTCTATTACCAACCCCCAGTATTCGTGTAACTAGTATTCAGTTACTTAAGAGTTTGATCTGTGCAAGTCAATAATTTGTGTTTTATAGATGGAAGCTGGCCTATGCTTGTATAGTTTCTTTTCTCAACAGTGTTTTAAATTCTATACCATTGACTCAATTAATGACACTAGCAATAAAATTACTTTATGCCCCAAGAGGATCATTACAATGTTCTATATCATAAAATGATAATGATGTCTCAAAGGTGAACCAGAGACATATATAAACCATAGATATATGAATAGATTTCAGGCTTGCAACTTAATGCTAGCCTCAATCGAAGAACAATTAGTTTTTATGACATGACCCTGCTTGATGCTCACCCTCATGAAGAGACTGTTGAGGCTATGGGTGCTATATACCTTAGTGTGGTGAAGAAACCAGATGGTGCTTGGCTATCAGAAGGAATAGTACCTAGGGTCTTAAAGATTTGTCTCCAAACAGTCATCTAAGTGAGGCATCAGCTAAGTTCACATGGAAGAAGCACATCAGCCTGTGTGATCCAAGGATTGTAAATAATAAAATCCCAATCTGGAGGGAGTGGTATCAGAGCTTAAATTGTGAACACCAGTTTGCAGAAGGCTATGGGTGACCATGAAAACACAAAATCAACATAGATAGGCCTTCTGTGAATCCCCTCTGAGGAATGAGAACAGCCTTGCAGACCACGAGTGTTGTAAAGTCATTTATGACAAATGTAGTTAGGTCAAAATAGTACCTTATCATTTGATCTCCCTTTTCACACATCTGAAAATTTTTTAGATTTTAATATTTTCTGTGTTCCTTTTTATTGTAGTTTTTCTATGTATTGTCTAGTCATGTTGTTGGTTTCTTTGTTAAATCCTACTCATGTTTTGCATGATTTTCTGTATATCCAGGAGATAGTAACTGGATTGATAACTGCCTAGGGGCATGACAGTGAAATAAGGAACTAACAACAATGAGTATGAGAAGAAAATGATCTGAAATTGATTTTGTTGGTGATTCTAGAAATCTTCTTAATATGATTGAATGCTTAAATTGCATGATATGTGGCAATATGCTAATAAAACTATTTTAAAAAGAAGCCAGAGTCAATATATCTTAAACTGAAAGAACTCAAAACCAAACCAAAACAAAAAACCCATTCAAGCTTGCACTGAATTATACATGTAGAAGTTGCTGAATTGGAGAATTTTTTTTTCTTATGTTTTTGTCACAATTAAAAAAAATAATTACATGAATAACAATGAGTACAAGGGGGAAAAATCGAGCTTTCAGGGCTAATAGTGAAAGATTCTATGAGAAAAAATATTGACTGATGTAAATGGGAATCTCCGGAAGTTGCATTATGCTTGTGTGGAACATGTACGTGGATCACAAAGCAGTTTTGCAAACAGAACAAGGGTATTCTACATGGTTTAATATTAGGAAAAGTGTGCTTCCGGGTTGTATCCTCTCGTCATCAAAGAAGCTGGCTTATATGAAGAAAAATGCGGCATCAGGATCGAAGGAAGGATTGTTAACAACCTGTGGCACACAGATGATCCATCCTCACTTGCTGAAAGTGAAGAGGACTCGAAGATTTGCTGATGAACATCAAAGATTACAGCCTTCAGTATGGATTGTAACTCAATATAAAGAAAACCAAAATCCTCACAAGTAGCCCAAGAGGTAACATACATGGAGAAAATATTGAAGTTGTCAAGGATTTTGTCTTGCTTGGATCCACCATCAATGTTCATGGAAACAGCTGTCAAGAGATCCGTTAAATTAGGCAAATCTGCTGCACAAGACCTCTTTAAAGTATTAAAAAGCAAAGCTGGTACTTTGAGGACTAAGGTGTGCCTGGCCCAAGTCATGGCATTTTCAATTGCATCATGGACTGCCAAAAGAAGAAACAAATCTGTCTGGGAAGAAATGCATCAAGAATACTCTTTAGAAGTATGGACAAAGTAGAGACTTAAAATCCACCTGCAAGACAGTTGGACAGGTCTCCTAGAGGGACCACATGGCGGGGTGAGGGGGTGGGGGAGGGTAATTGAGGCTGTGATATAGTACCGATGAAACATATAACTATCCTCTGGTTCTTTAATATTTCCTCCCCTACCATAAAGGCTTATGTTTCAGCTCATTAAGACTGTTAGACCTACGTATGTTCATGTGTACAAATAAGATCATTAGATGCAGGAATGCCAGGATAGATGACCCTTCAGAAACAGCAATGGGAGTATTGATTCCCTGAGGATACAGGAAGACAGGGAGGGGGAAGGAGAGGAAGGGGGAGCTGATAGCAATGATGACTGTATCACTGAAGGGGAGCAAACAACAGAATTGCAGGTGAAATGGATATATTAGATGGGGTAAGATATGGATATATATATATATTTGATAGATAGATAGCAAAACAACAAGGGTTCCTCTTGGGTGGGGGAGAGAGGGGATAAAGGAGACCTGATATCAAAGAGTTCAATAAGAAGAAAAATGTTTGGAAACTGAATGTAGTAGCAATTGTACAATTGTCCTTGATCTATTTGAATTATGGAATGTCATGGCATCTATCAAAGCTCCCGATAAAATGCTGAATAAAATTTTTTAAAAGAATGCTCCTTAGAAGCAAGGATGGAAAGACTTTGTCTTACATACTTTGGACATATATCAGGAGAGACCAGTCCCTGGAGAAGGACAGCATGTTGGTAAAGCAGGGGGTCAGGGAAAAGGAGGAAGGCTCTCGACATGATGGGTTGACACGTGGCTGCACCAATGCTCTCAGTGCTGGGAACAATTAGAAGGCTAGTGCAGGACTGTGCAATGCACAGTTGTGCATAGAGTCACTCTGGGTCGGAGCCAACTTGATGGCACGCGACAGCAACAAATATAAGGTCAGAGCCTGGCTCAGAACTGACCCGATGTCACCTAACAAGGACAACTCTCAAACGTGACTTTGCTGCAAATCCACCTGTAGCAGATTTAAGGAACAGAAATACTCCGTTGGACTTAAGGCTGAAAAGCGCTATTGTGAGAATAAGCAAATGGCTGCTATTCCAAAGCTATGGAATTGGTAGTCATTCAAGTCTCTTCCTTTGGGGGTGCCCGAGTATGGTGGCCCGGGACTGCCATATGTTTACTATTTTCCTGCTCTCTTTGCTCATCTCTGGCATGCGCTGGTCTAGCAGGCATGGTTCTGCCTTTGTGAATGAGCATTATTGAAGATGTTGTCCTATCCCCAGCCTTTACTGATTATGTAAATAGTGTCCAGTCACTTAAGCTTTTAATCTGTGCAAGTCAACAATTCACGTACCGTGGTCTAAAAAGCTGGCCTCTATATGTGTACATGTATAAGTTTCTTCTCTCAACAATGCTCTAAATTCTATACCCCTGGATAAACTACTGATACCAGTAGTTTACTGGTATTTCCATCAATGAAATTACCTTTTGGCCCATGGAGATGATTTATGATGTGCCCTAATAAAATGATAATGCTGTCTCTAAAATGAGCCTGGGAGATATATATATATCTCACAGATATATGAGTGGATTTTGGCTCACACTCAATCCTAGGCCTAATCTAAGACCCATTAGTTCTTAAGACATGGCCCTACTCAATACTTGCCCTCCTGAAGAGGTCACTGAAGCTATGGGCATGATCTGTTTAGGTGCTGAAAAAATCAGATGGTGCTAGGCTATCAGAAAGAATAGTGCCTCAGATTTTAAAAGCTGGTCTCAAAACAAGCAGCCATCTAAATGAGGCATCAACTAAGTTCCCATGGAGAAGCACACCAGCCTGTGTGACCCGAGGATTATAAATATTAAAATCCAAATCTGGAGGAGAGAACAGTATCAAAGCTCAAATTCTGAACACCCAGTTTTCAGAATGCTATGGATGACAGTGGAAACCCAAAATACATTTGCAGGGCCTCCCCAAGAATTAGGCCAGAGATAGCCTTACTATCAGATAGAGAGCACTGTGCAGTTGATTATGGCTGATGCAGTTAGGTTAAAATGTAACACCTCGCCATTTGATCTATAGGGTCACCATGAGTCTGAATTGACACTATAGCAGTGAATGTGTGTGTGTGTGTGTTCTGTTGTTGTTTATGGTCCTTTTCAAATTTGTTCCAGTTTTCAAAGTTGTATGCTTTCTTTTCAATTGAGTTTTTTCTGCTTTATTTTGCCATTATTGTTGAGTGCTTTTAGTTGTTGTCTCTTGATTTCATCTCATATGTTTTTTCCTGCCTATGAAATTCAGGTAAATCTATAGCGTCAGTAACTGAATTAATAATTACCTAGGGACATGGCAGGGGAGAGTGTGAACTAACAACACGAAGTATAAGAAAGAAGAAAATGTTCTAAAATTGATTGTGGTGACAGCTGAACCACTCTTCTTAATGTGATTGAACTATTGAATTTTATGATATGTGAATTATATGCCAATAAAATGCTTTTTTTAAAAGAAACTCTTTCTGCACAAGATTTCTGTAAACCTGAAACTACTGTAAAACATAAAGTCTATTAAAAATGCACAAATAATAAAAAAAAAATGTTAAACTAAGGTACCTATCTAGCATACTTGTCATGGTCGTTACCTGCCTGCATTTTCAATGCTCCAGTTCTGGGCTTTCTGATACTTCAATTTAGCATATTAAGATTCAGGTCTTTCTAATGTTTGTAGGTACGGCCCTGGTGGTGTAGTGGTTTTGTGATGGGCTGCAATCCCCATCGTTGGCAGTTTGAAACCACCAGCAGCTCTGCAGGAGGAAGATTGGGCTTTCTACTCCTGTAAACAGTTATGGTCTCAGAAACACACAGAGGGTCGCTATGAGTCAGCATTGACTCGATGGTAGTGATGTTTTTTTGCTTTTGGTTTTGGTGTTGTAATGTGAGGAGAGACCGGTCCCTGGAGAATGACCGGTAAAGTAGAGGGGCAGTGGCAGAGAGAAAGGCCCTTAATGAAATGGATTGACTCGGTGCGGTAGTTACATCATCTGTTGTCAATTTGAGACTTGAGTGATGGGGTGGAGTTTAGCCTGTCAATCAGGTCACAGCTTGATGACCTCATTTGGAGGAGAGAACAGTATCAAGGAGATAAATGGCTCGCTGGAGGCGGGACACATGCTCACTCCCTGTAAGACATTCCTGACGACAAGCCACATGGAGCTGTGATGATGCAGCCAGAGCCCTGGTAACTGTTGGATCCACGAGGAGATCCCTGCCAGTGCTGAGATGCTTCTACAGCCACTGGATCCACAAGACTTTCCACCCGCTGGCCTGTGATCTTCCTGCATTTGGCATTATTGTATGGCTGTGTGAGTCTAAAGAGGAATTTATGGACTAGTATTGGACATATGGGCTAATATCGGGCTGATGGACTTGATCTGGACTGGGCTGGGATGTTTTCTCAATATACAATTGCTCTTATATATATACATCTCTTTCTTATACACATGAGTGTCTATGAATTTGTTCCTCTAGTCTACCCAGACTAACACACAGTGACTAAAACAACGGGCTCAGGCATAGAAACAATTGTGAGGGTGGCACAGGACCAGGTAGGGTTCTGTTCTGTTGTGCACAGGGTTGATATGAATTAGAACTGACTCAACGGCACCTGACAACAACAGTGTTAATTAGTATTGGGGGCGGATTGAGGGAGAACGATGAAGACTTCGACTCCGTAATAGTTCCAATCTTGGAAACTCAAAGGGGCAACCCTTCTATAAGGTGCTGTGAGTCAGAATCTACTCAATGGCAATTGAGTGAATTTTGTTGAAAAGTCACTTTAAGAATAAACCAAAGGGGAGAAAATACTTTTGCCAAATACATGGTCAAATATTTATTACTATAGGCCACATTTTATTGTGGGGGTTATAATCATCATGTCGATCATAATAATCAAGAATAATAATTATCATTCATCCTTTTTTTTTTTTCCACAACACAAAAGTGCCATACAACCTTTACTGGGAAGAGTCTCATGATAGCTCTGTGAGACAGGTAGTAAGCATTATCCTGAATTTACAGTTGGGGAAACAGATGCCCAGAGCACAAACTGGAGCAGCATACAGAGCCATGACTGGGCTGGGCTGTTCAGATAGAGGGCAGGACTCAGGGCTGAGGACCAGCAGTATCCTGAGGGGCCAGGTGCCTAACTTGGCCATTCTTCTTATAGGGCAGGCTGTCTACTCCATGTAAATAGTAAAAGAGGGCATTGTGGTGATTTTTCTGATACCATATTTATGTAAATGGTCATCTTGGGGGGTTGTTGTAGTAGTTAGGTTTTGTGTCAACTTGACTGGCCCAAGATTCTCAACGACTTGACCGTTAAAACCTAGTAATTCCCTATCATGTGATTAATACAATGTAATTACCACCATAACAGGATCTGCTTGAAGATTAGGATGGGAAGCAATATTCCCTCTCAGATCACAGCCCTGATGCAATCAATTGAAAGGTAATTTCCTCTGCTTCCAATATACAAGGACACTGTGGAAAAGCTTGCTTGCTCTTTCTGGGGTCTGGTAGCTGCATTTGACTCATCAATTTGATCTTTGTTTTGTGTTTTTGTGTTGGATTTGAGCCAATGGCCTGCTGTATTGCTGGCCCAGCCTGGTGGTTGTGAGCATCCTTCCATCTGATCTGCCGACCTTGGGGACATTCACCTTTGTAGCCACAAACCTGACCTGCTGACCTTGGATTTACTCACTTCTTTGGCCACCAACCTGTGATCTTCCTACTGATAAGCACATGAAGCTATGAGAGATGGGAGAAACCTTCAGCCCAACATCAGAGCCACTGGCTTAGAACCTGCCTGGACTTGGACTTGCCTGCTTCTACAACTGTGCGAGCATTTTCGTGGTACGTGTCTGTGTCTGTGATTCACCGGTTTTGCTTCTCTTGGGAGCCAGCCTGAGACAATGGATCAGAACCGCCTTCATTCCCAAGTGTCAACAAGGTCAGGAGGAGAAAAGCTAGAGATTTGGAAAGTGTCCCCCATTCACAGAAGATGTTGGAGATTTTCCAAGGTAACAATGAAATATGAGGTGTGGGGAGGGGCTTCTGGAAATCCCTGCCTGTCTACTTTTAACTTATCCATCCACTCCTCTACCCTTTTCCTCATCTACCCATCTATCCATCCATCCACCAATCTATCCACCCACTCATTCATCCTTTATCCATCTACCCATTCACCCATTGACTTATCCACCCACTCATCTATTCATTTATCTACCCACCATATAACTATCCATCCATCCAATATCCACCCATCGATCTATCCATCAATTCATCTATCTATTCATCCATATATCGAATCTATTGTTCCATCCCATACCCACCCATCCAGGCACCAAAGGAAACACAAAAACAATGAAGAAACAAAGGAAGAAACCAATCAACCATTCAGCTAACTTTTATTTGGCCAAGCTGTGACCTGGCCCAGTGCTGAAAATGGAGAGTCAGATATAATCTTGACTCAGAGGGGCTCCTAGCTCATGGGGGGTCCTGGGCTGTGGTTTCTAGGTTTCTGAGTTTTACCAGCAGCTATAAGGACAAAATCCGGAGACGCCATCACTTGGGTAGCTCCACACAATTGCAGAGGACCTCTACTATTTGTCTACTCCGGAAGTCCTCCCTTGTAAGCACAGATACTTCCAAGATACCTTTGGGCCAGTGGATGCACAGACACTCCTAAACTACCTGGCACATGGAGAGAGACACACAGATGTCCGAGCACACAGAAATTGATATAGGTAAGCATGTACATAGCCGACCAGAGGTGCTTGAAGGCACAAAGTCACACGACTACTCCAATACTCCCTAACATCTCCCTCTCTCACACACGTAAGCACACACAGAGAAATGCAAGCACAGACCTATCAGAACACCCACTGCCTCCCAGAGGAGGGCTTTCCAGACAGAGGGGTGCTGACAGGGCAGCAGTCAGCAGAGAGAGGCACATGCTCTCCAGCCTCCTCCACACTTCCTCTGTGCTGGTCTGGGTCTGACCCAGTGACCGCATGGTCCAAGAAACCCTGCTGGGGCTGGTGGCTGAGTCTCGAGGCCCCTCCCACTACTTCTCAACCTCCTGAGGCACACCAGGCTCTACTAAGGAGTAGAGCTCCCTGACCCACCTCTGCCTAGTGACAAGGCTCAAGTCCTGATGAGGATCGTACAGTGCCTACGTCATGCAGCCACATAAGGTCAGTGCCCTGCTCAGGAGGTTCAGGCTTCGCAGGCTGAGAGGGAAAAGGGTCTATGTCTTTCCTCATTAACACGAAGGTTTCTGTTCACATGGTCAAGCAACTCCAGAGCCTGGCTGCGTGAGACTCCGGGAGGGGTCCCCGTGCGCCGGACATCACTCCCAGCCTAACCCTCCTCCCTTCAAAGCAAGGGCAAGCGTGAAGAAGCTGGACCGGGGAATGAGACAGGCAGACTTAATATAAATAAAATATGCATATAAAAAATAGTCTCTTCGAAAATATTCTCTCTGATCCATGGCTCACTTCCAAAAGGATGAACGCTGCTGCTCGCTCTCTCTCACTCCCTCCCTCCCTCCCCAGCATCTCTCTCTCTCTCTCTCATATATATACACACACACACATACATATCTCCGCAATCCCAAACTGAACTTTTCTAATGGTGAGTTTGCATTGGGAAGGGCAAAAGTACTGCACAAAAAAAGTACTGGACATTTATTCTGGGAAAGAACTCCAAACTGGGACCAGCTTAGCTTTCCGGATATGTAGCAGCAAACAGCCAAAAATATAAATGTGTGTATCTCTCTATGTCTATGTCTATACAGGTATATATAAAGGGCGTCCGCTTTTGTCCTGGAACATCTAGTGCTACAAAGGATACTTGCAAAGCCGACTAGTCGAGATGTAGGCAGGAAGAGTCATTAGGGACAGTTCCACTTGGCTCCTTGTCTAGTGACAAGCAGACACGGGGGATCCCACAAGGAAAGCAAGCAGTCCACTTTGATTGCAGAAAAGGGATCCTGATGAGGTGAAAGAATCCTTTTTAATTAAATAAATTAATATTATTTCTATCAGAATAAACTGTTAAATATTACGACGCTGAGGTCCAGGGGTCCAGAGCTCCTGCTGTCCAGGGCAGTGTCTGGGGCGGGGTGGAGCAGCATGTGGGCGTGTCATGGAACAGTCCAGGACCCTGGAGAGGGTTTCCACAGGGGCCTGGGAGAAGCCGAGGAGAGGCGCCCTCCGCAGAGTAAAGACAGCCTCCGTGCTCCTGGGGTACCCTGTGAAGGTCTTGGAAGCGCCTGCCAGGGTGATTCCAGACTGAAGGCGACACGGTCCTCCCTGAAGTCGACCCTGCGGCTGGCGGCTGCAGGGAGTGTGGCGGGGCTTGGGATCACTTGCACGTGTACACCTCAGTGCGCTCGCTGCACGTGTTGCACTTGACATAGCAGCACCAGTGGAACTTACAGTTGCACTGCCACACACGGGCGTACTGGTGAGTGTTGTAGCCGCGGCCACAGCACATGAGGTCACACCCACTGGCCTGGAGGGCCGTCTTGTTGCAGGCGCGGCCCTGGGTGCCCACGCTCCCTGTTACTGGGTCCTCCTCGCAGTAGTTGGGTGATTTCTCAATGTACACCAGGTCTGTGTCCATGGGCTTGCGGTAAGACAGCGGCTTCTTGATTTTCAGGAAGGTGGGCCGCTTATTGCGGCTGGCTCGCACTGGCTCCACGTGCACGGCCTCGTTGTACTTGTCCTTGAGCACGTAGCCGAGCTCCCGGAAGTGTGGCAGTGTGGTCCAGCAGGTCTTGGTGGTGCAAGAGCCGGAGACGCCGTGGCACTTGCACTCCAGCTTCATGTTCTCTTCTAGGATCTGCAGGGGTGGCAGGGAAGAGCAAAGCACCCATCAGTGCGTGCGCGACAACCAAGTGCAGACTCCAGCCCGGCCCACGCCCTGTCCCACCGTGCCAGGCTTTGCTCTAGCCTCTCATTGGGGTGTAGGAAACTCAGCCCTGGATTCAACTCGCTCTCCCCTGTGGCCCTTGTGCTGTGCCTTCCACCTGAAACTCACCTGGCCCCTTGGGCTCACCCATCTGTCTTGGAGCTAAGATCAGCCAAGCCTAGTCCAGAATGCCTGAGTGGGTCTCCAATGAAATTTGGAGCAACCTTTCAGGACCAGGAGAATTTACTTTACAGCATTGACCGTCAGAATTTCTTGGCCAATAGGAGGGACACCCACCAACACTAGAGTGATATTCAAATGATGGGCTCACAGGGACCATTGGGCATTGACCTTGGAGAGTAGAAGTTGCCCACCAGAGTCAGCTGGCAGTCCTGCTGCATTCTGGATCATCAAAATCCCTGCTGGCATTGTCACACGGTCACATGCACAGTTTCAGCACACTGCTGCACTGGCAGTGCCCTCCTTCACAGGTTGGCACTTGCCCATTGGCCACAGTCTCCGCCACTCCCTACTACTGTCTCCTTTGCCTCCATTACTGGTATCTCAGAGGTCACCTGCTTCGATCGATTATGATCCCTCCTAGGCCCCTCTCCTAGGTGCCCTGCCAGCATAGTGGTTGCGCATTGGGCTGCTAACTGCAAGATGAGTATTCAAAACCACCAGCTGCTTCTTAGGAGAAAGACGGGATATTCTACTCCTGTAAAGACGGGCCCTTCTGCCCTTTCCTACAGGGTTGCTCTGAGTCAGCATCAACTCGATGGCAGTGAGTTTGTTTTTTTGGGGTTTCTATGCCCCTCTGGACATCTCCATCTGAGACTCATGGGTCTGATGAAACATTCCCTGATAGTTTCCCTTGATTCCCTTCTCTGAGCTCCCAACATCTCCTGTACTTCCATCTTCATAGAATAAGGGCCATTGATACTTATGACTTATGGTTGAAAGCAGAAATGCTGGACTTTGGGCTTACATATCAGATCAACCTGGGCAAGCTACCCTACCCCTCTGCATTTTACTTTTCTCCTATGCAGAACGGGGATAAGGGTGCTACCCAATTACCAGGGGAACTAACAAAGGTATTGCTATGGGGGTCCCAATTCATACATGCACAGGCTTATCCCAAACAAAATCAGGTTAGACATGGCTCTGCAATCAGGGATTGGACACGGACAAGCTCTCTTAGTGATTCATTTGTCTCAGTCTCATTAGGGTGTCTTCAAAAGTAAGCTTCTTTTTTGTGCCACGAGGAGGGAAATGATTTTGAGGTCAGAGCGCATATCAAATTTTTGAAAACACTCAAGTGGCTCTCTTGCCAAATCATGGAAGCCACGAGGATACAGGAATGCTGCCGCACATAAATCAATGGCTTTTGTAGGGACCAGGCTTTTTAAGGAAGGTCAGAAAGACGTCAAAGATGAGCCAAGAGAGAGAAGACTGTCCATGCTCACAAATGAAGCAACAGTGGCTGGAGTTCAGCAACTGATGGGAAAGCAGAGAATTAGCATGGATGGTATCATGGATGAAGATGGGGTCTCACATGGTTGGGCCTTTTCAATTTTACGTCAACACCTTGACATCAGCAAGCTCTCGGCTGGTTCTGTGGGTGCCAAGGGTGTTGTGGAAAGATCTTCTAACTCAAAAAGCGGAACCTCCTACCAGTCTTTTAAGTAAGATCAAAGATCATGAAGATGGTTTTACGGAGTACAGGATAACGAGGGATGTGTTTTGGATTTAGCCTTATGGCCCAGAGAGCACACGCTGGTCAAAGTAATGACGTCAAAGGGGACACCTGATCCAGTTCATGTCAGGGCAGAGAAGTCAGCTCAGAACCTGAAGGTGACTGTTTTTTTCAGAATTCCAAAAGGAGTAAATGGATAGATTTGCCTTAAAGACATATAACCGTTATGGAGACTTACCATGAATAAATTTTAAGAACACTGAAAATGCCAGCCATGATTACAAAACAGACCAGGAAAGTGGCGCCGATGAAGTGTAGCATCACGACAACATGCCTGCTCCTTCATTAGGGGAGCAAGGACCGTTCTGTGAGAAATACATTGGGAACCTTCACCCCATCCATCATACATCCCTGATCTTGCCCCTGCAGACTTGGTTTTGTTTCCAAGTCTCAAAGAGCATTAAAAAGGTGTAAAATTTGCATTATGCAACGGTGCTCAAACTTCCATTGTGACCCGATGTGAAGCGAAGAACACCGAATTCTTCGGGGAAGGGTGAGAAAACATCACCTTCAAATGTGTGGAAGAAAAAAAGTATCAAGAAACAGTACTTAGCATTTTGATATTTTGTTTGCTAAAGGTTTCTCTTATCGTAGCAAAGGTTCTTAACTTACCCTAGGTAGCACAACCCCCTGCACCAAAAAAAAAACAACCAGACAGGAGGGTCTGCTTCCATCAAGATCACAACCAAGACACCCTGTGGGGAAGTTCTAATCTACACCCACGGGGCCACTCTCAGTTGGAATCAACTTGGAGGAAAGTAACAGTAACAAAAATCATAAGCATACAATGTAATACTGCACATCAATAAAAATGAACAGCTAATACACACAAAGGGGAGAATGAATCCCTAAGATGGGGATGGGGTGTGAACATCTGGCCCACAGCCCACAAAATCCTCTATACCAGCTAACATCACATGCCTCATCAATGAGAAGCAATTCCAGTCATCACACGAGGGGCTGAGTTTATTAAATATAATATCCATGGTCCGTGAATATTATAAATATCCAAATGGTCCTTGGCAGACACAATGTTCCCCACCCCTGCTCTAAGAGAATATAAAGTGAAGTAAGTTACAGAGAACGGAGCATGTACTGTATGATGTTACTGATACGAAGTTCAAGAGCAGGCTAGGCTAATCTAGAGCTGTCGGAAGAGTGGTTGCCCTTGTGGGGGTAATTTCCAAGGGACCCTGCTGGGGAGATGGGAATGGCGCATGTTTTTTCATGGGCAGTGGCTGGACAGGTGTGTGTTGCTTTCTTGGGTGCCTCTGGGTCAGCGCCAGCTCATCACGACCGCGTCACACAGAATGTAACCCTACTCAGACTGCGCCTTCGTCGCTCCCTGCTGTCCTTGTGTTGGAGTCCCTGGTTGCAGCGACTGTGTGCAGCCCTCACTGAGTCTTCCTCTTCATCACTGAGCCTCTGCCAAGCATGGTGCCCATTTCCAAAGTCTGTGAGATGAAGTACTGCCATCCTCATTTCTAAGGAGCATTCGACCTGTCCACTGTCCAAGAAAGACTTGTTTGTTCTTTTGGTAGACCATGGTACTCTCAATATTCTTTGTCAACATCAAATGCGTCATCATTCTAGAATCTCCTGTATTCGTTGTCAAGTTTTCACGATGTCTATGAGAAAATTGAACCTACCAGTCAGCCCACCTTAGTTCTCAAAAAGGCATCTTTGCTCTTTAGCACTTTAAAAGAGGCACATCCCTATGAGCATTGATTGGGCATCCAAGTCAAATGAGATCCTTGACAGTTTCCATCTTAATTCTGTGTACCACGATGTTGTCTCTTGGCCGAGTAGGGAGAATTTTGGTTTTCTTTACAATGAGTTGTAATGCAAAATGAATTCTGCAGTCTTTGATCTTACTCAGCAAGCGTCTCTCAAGTCCTCTTCTCTTTGTCTAGCAAAGTTGTAACATCTGCATATCAAAGGTTGTTCATGAGCCTTCCTCCAATCCTGATACTCATCTTCCCTGCCACCCCCTGTATCATTAACCATGTGGCTCATGATACAGGAAGTAGCAGAAGAAGATGGAAGAAATACAGAGTCACTGTACCAAAAAGAATTGGTTGACATTCAGCCACTGCAAGAGGTAAATAGGAGCAACAACGAATGGAATTGAAGGAAGATACCCAAGCTGCACTCAAGGCATTAGCAAAAAACTAGGGTCCCAGAATTGATGGGATCCAAATTGAAATGTTTTTAAAAACTGATGTCGCCCTGGAACCACTTATCTATTTCTATTTCTTAGGAGACAGTTACCTGGCCAACCGACAGAAAAAGATCCATATTTGTATCCATTTCAAAGAAAGGTGGCCCAACAGAATGTGGAAATTATTA
>NW_022103928.1:29003732-29016451 GCF_000313985.2 Echinops telfairi | reverse complement strand
CAAGGGCTCATGAGGGAGGAGGGAGCGGGGAGGGAGAGGAAAAAATGAGGAGCTGATGCCAGGGGCTTAAGTGGAGAGCAAATGTTTAGAGAATGATGAAGGCAACGAATGCACAAGCGTGCTTTACACAATTGATGTATGTATGGATTGTGATAAGAGTTGTATGAGCCCCTAATAAAATGATTTTTTTTTTTAAAGAAAGAAAGAAACAGCTGACATCAGCAACGATAGCCCTTGTTCTGCATCCTCTTCTGAATCTGGCCTGAACCTCTGTCAGCTTCCTGTCAATGTACTGTAATGCTGCAACCATTGTTGCCCTCACTTATCTATGCCAGGAAATTTGGGGAAAAGCTACTTGGCCAACTGACTGGAAGAGATCCATATTTGTAGCCATTCTAAAGAAAGGTGACCCAATAGAATGCTCAAACTATAGGACAATGTAACTGATATCACATGCCAGTAAAGTTTTGCTGAATATTAAATAAATAAATAAATAAATACAGTATACCTGTGTAATGAAATGTTATTCACCCATAAAGAGAAATGAAGTCCTACTATATGCTGTAAAATGGATTAACCTTGAAAACATTATGCTTAGTAAAATAAATCAGACATAAAAGGATACATATTGTAAAATTCATTCATATGAAATGTCCAGAATAGACAAATCCAGAGATACCGAAAGCAAATCAATAGGCTGGGGCGGGGGGGGGGCAGGGGTGTGTGTGAATGATTGCTACAGCATAGATTTGGTAAGGGATGAAAAAATATGCTACAATTTACTGTGTTGCACACTCTATGAATACATGAAAAACCATGCAATTTGGCACTTGAATGGGTCAACTATATGCCACCTAAATTATATCTCAATAAAATCGTGTTGGTTATTTTTTTTTCTGGTTATCTGTATACCTGTTTTTGTTTTTGTTTTTTTTAGGCAAGAACGAGTCCCTGGAGAGTTCAGTGAGATAGCTGCATCAGTGCAAGTGTGTCTTCGCTAGTCTGTGACACTGAACACTGGATAATAGATGGAGGGTAGGGAGAACCCATAGTCAGGCCAGGCTCTTGGCTCTCGGGTCAAGAGGAAATCCCACTGCCTTGGATGCTAGAAGGCCCTGTCGGTATTTGTGTGTCCCCATCCACCATGATAGTTCTGCAAACTCTGCAGTTTGAGAGCTTCAGTGATTGCATTATGCTCTAATTAAGCTGGACATAATCACAACAGCCCTGGCCTGGCCATTCAGATAGGTACCCAATCCTTTCCCTAAGAACAGAAGAACAACACATTTTAAGGAATTGCATGAGGGCCAAAGCCAGACTATTTGCTCCCAAGTCCAGGGTGGCTGCTAGCCTCTGAGCTGCCTGGGGGTTACTTCCATTAGAAGTATCTGGGTTCTATGCTTTAGACTCAGGAGGTCTAAAGGTTTGTGGGTAGTAAGATGGCCTGATTTTGTAAATTTCCCACACCATAGTGGCTTATGGGTTGCTGTGATGGTGGCAGCTGTGTCACTGATATTTCAAATGCCAGCAGGGTCACCCAAAGAGAGAGCAGACTAAGAGCAGACAACGAAGAAGGAGTCTGCTGCCCCCTTTGGAGGAAGTCGCTTCTGAAAACCTTACGTATCGTTTTGAAATATTGTCAGTTACTGAAGGCCTAATAATGGAAGCAAAACATTGTCAGAAATAGTGTGAGAGGACAGACCTCTGCAGTTGAAAGGTAGACCATGCTGACCTGAATGGAGGAAGGCTGGTAGGACCAGAGACTGCTGGGTCTTCCCTTGTTGATGGGGCATGACTCAAGGTAAGAAGAGACATCGGCGAAAATCTAACAATCGGGATTTGGAATGTGTGAAGTATGAATCTAGGAAAATTGGAAGCCATCAAAAATGAAATAGAACACATAAAAATCAACCTCTTAGGCATTCGTGAGCTGAAACTGGTATTGGCCATATGAATCAGAAAAATCAGATGAATTATTTTGCTTGGAAGTACACAATCAAGAGGAATAACATTCCATTCGTTGTCAAAAAGGACACTGCAAAATCAATCTTGAAATACAATGCTGTCTGTGATGGGACTATATCTATCAGCCTCAAGTAAATCCAATCAATACACCTATTCTTCAAATTTACGCACCAAACACAAAAGTGAGTGATGAAAAAGTTGAAGAATTCTACCAGTATCTTCAGTCTGAAATTGATCGAGTATGTAATCAAGATGCATTAGTAATTGATGGGAAGGGGAATGCAAACGTCGGCCACAAAGAGGAAGGAACCGTAAATGGAAATATGGACTTGGTGATAGAAATGAAACTGGTGACCACATGACAGACTTTTGTATAAACCAATGACGTGTTCATAGCAAATACCTTTTTTTCACATGCATTTATCCAGACAGAATACACAGAAATGAAATCAACTCCATCTGTTGGAAAAGACACTGGAGAAGCTGAATATGAGCAACTAAGACCGAGCCAGAGGCTGACGGTGCAACAGACCGTCAGTGGCCTACCTGTAAGTTCAGGTTGAAGCTGAAGAAAGTGAAGACAAGTCCACGAGGGCCAAAGTACGACCTTGAGTCTATCCCACCTGAATGTCTAGAGCACCTTGAGATGAGATTTGAGGCACTGAAAACTAATAAGGAAAGACCTCATCAAGAATGTCATTAATGAAGAAAGAAAACGGTCACTACAAAGACAGGAAAGAGAGACAAGATTGGTGTGGATGTCAGAAGAGACTCTGAAACTTGCTCTTAATCGTAGAGTAGCTAAAGCAAATGGAAGTACTGATGAAGTCCAAAAGCTGCATACACAGTGTCAAAGGGCAGCTTGAGAAGACAAAGTCAAATATGATCATGAAGTGTGCAAAGACCTGGAGATAGAAAACCAGAACGGAAGATCACACTCAGCACATCTGAAAGAGAAAGAACTCAGGAGAAAATTCAAGCCTCCAGCTGCGTTTTGAAAGATCCCAGGAGCAAGCTACTGAGTGATGCAGGACGTATCAAGAGAAGATTGAAGTTACAGAATAACTATACCCAAAAAATCAGTTAGCATTCAACCATTTCAGAAGGTAGCAGAGGAACGCACACCAAGGAAGTTCAAACTGCATTGAAAGCATCAGCCAAAAACAAGGCTCCACAAACTGATGAACGCCAATCGAGATGTTTCAAGTGGCTGATGAAGCACTGGAAGCATTCATCTATGCCAGGAAATGTGGAAGACCGCTACTTAGCGAGCTGACTGGAAAAGATCCACATTTGTAACCATTCCAAAGAAAAATGACCCAATAGAATGCTCAAACTATACAAAGATTGTTGATGTCACATGCCAGCAAAATTGTCCTTAAGATCATCCAGTAAAGTAAGCACATTGGCAGGGAGCTGCCAGAGATTCAGGATGGATTCAGAAAAGGCTGTGTAACAAAGAATGGCATTGCTGATGTCAGATGGATCTTGGCTCAAAGCAGAGAATACCAGAGAGATGTTTACTTGTGTTTCATTGACAATGCGAGGCATTCAACTGTATGGATCATAACAAAGTTTGGACACCCTTGAGAAGAATGGGAATTCCGCATGTGGAACTTGTACACGGATCAAGAGGCAGTTGTGTGAACTGAGCAAGGGAATACACCAGGTTTAAAATCAGGAAAGGTGTGTGTCAGGGTTGCATCCTCTCGCCACACTTGTTCAATCTGTATGCTGAGAAAACCATCAGGGAAGCTGGCTTACATGTGGCATTGGGATTGGAGGAAGGCTTATTAACAGCCTGAGATTCACAGATGACACAGCCTCACTTGCTGTAAGTGAGGACTTGAAGCACTGGCTGGTGCAGAGCAAAGATTGCAGCCTTCAGTGTGGATTACAACTCAGTGGACTCTTGACAACTGGACCACCAGGTCACATCATGATCCATGGAGAAAAGGCTGAGGTTGTCGAGGATTTTGTCCTGCGTGGATCCACAATCAATGCTCATGGAAGCAGCAGTCAAGAGATCAAAACATGCATTAGGTAAATGAGATGAACTGCACAGAGCTCTTGAGAGTATTGGAAAGTGAGAATGTTATTTTGAAGCCTAAGGTGTGCCTGACCCAAGCCATAGTATTTTTTTAATTGTCTCACATGCATGTGAAAGTTGGACATGGAATAAGGACGACCACAGAAGAAAGGATGCATTTGAATTGTGGTGCCGGAGAAGAACGAGGAGCTGATACCAAGGGTTCAAGTAGAAAATGTTTTGAAAATGACGTTGGCAATATATGTACAAGTGAATTATGGATTGTTATAAGATCTGTAAGAGTCCCCAATAAAATGATTAATAATTTTTTTTTAAGTATCATGGGCTGCTAAAAGGCCAAAAAAAAAAGTCTTGGCCGGAGTAAGACCAGAGACCAGAGTACTCGTTAGAGGCTAGAAAGGTAAGGCTTAGTCTTCCATACCTTGGACATGTTGTCAGGAGAGACCAACCCCTGAAGAAAGCCATCAGTAGAGGGGCAGGAAAAAAGAGGAAGGCCCTCACAGAGATGGGTGGACACAGCGGCTGCAATGGACTTGGGCATCGGAACAACGGTGAGGACAGCCCAGGACCGGGCAGCGTTTTGTTCTGCCGTGCATTGGATCGCCCAGCATCATCTACTCAGCTATAGATACTTTAATCAATGGATCACGCAATGTGTGGGGTTTGTGTCTCGCACTGAGCATAAGGTTTCCAAAGTTCACCCATGTCGTAGCGTGTACCAGTGCTTACAGCTGAGTAATATTCCATTCAAGAATCCTGCTAATCAACACGTGAGTGGTTCAAATCTACCACCTGCACCTCCGAAGAACAACATGAGCGTCTACTTCCATAAAGATTTCCAACCCCAGAAATCCTCGTGGGAAGTTCTACTTTGTCCGATAGTGTCGGAGTCATGGCTGTGGTTGTGTGCCTTTTTCTTCTCCTTCCTTTAATTCCATTGACTGCAAAGACCATATTTCATTGATTCATCCATCACTTGATAGACAGGAGGGTCCTTTTAAAATTCTCCTTAATTTCCTGGTCTGCGTGCGCCAGTTGTTTCTGGTCAGGCCTCCTGTGGATGTCCACGTGAACAGAGACTTCATATCCTGCTTCCCCTCTATCAAACGCCGGTTGACACTTTGTTCGGTGCCAGGATACATGGCAGGGCTCAGGCCTGAGCCCATCCTCCTGGGCTCCAAGGCCAGTGCTCTTCCATCCCATCCTGTAGCCTGAGCACGTTCATCCTTTCCACTCCTCTTGGTTCTTATACTCCTACTGTTTCTTTATTTAGGAATCCAGCCTCTATCACCGTGTAGGAGATTGACTCAGCAATTCCAGGACTAGGTACCAACTGCACAGGGGGCTCAGAAAGGTATCCCCAGAAGGCTGAAGGAACCTAGATGCTCATCAGTGAGGACTGATGGTATAAATGACCCGAACATGTTCTCAGGTGGAACGGAATATCCGGCAGCTGTTGCAACGACGGAGGCCTCTCTGTGTGGTGCTGAGGGCAGAGCTGGGAGACATATGGTTAATAGAGGAAAGCGCGGTGCAGAAAGGCACGCCAAGGGCCCTTTTGTGCAAGGACACAAAAACCGGTGCATGTATGTTCATAAGAGCACTGATCTCTCTGAAATCATATCTGAGAGGTTGATGAGAGTGGCTACCTCGGACATGGGTGCCCTGGTGCTAGCGGAGAGGAGGGCAGGACCCTGACTTTTCATGGGAATGCTTTTTGCACCTCTTACACCCTGTCAGGGGGAAAAGTCACCTCCTTGAAGTCTTTCTTGGTTGCCAGGGCAACCAGCGGCTCTCTCGGGGGTGACTTAGTTCATCTGGGCTGCCAGAGTGCTTGTCACCTAACGTCCACATCCTCCGCACCTGCCATTAGACTGGTGGCCCTGGGGGTTCTTCCAAAGACGGACTTACTAAAGGGAGTGGGCTGTTGGTAAGCCATCTCTCTCTCTCTCTCCACCCACATCCATACCCACACACACCTGTTTGATAATATTTTCCAATTTTTGTCGGATAAATGTTACCATGGCCAACTTTAAACTGCCAGCAGTTTCGTTTATTGTATTTTAAATATGGAACGCTGCACGAATCTGCACGTCATCCTTGCCCAGAGGCCCTGCCAATCTTCTCTGTGTGGGTCCAGTCTCTGTGTACGTGCGGCCAAAACGAGCACAAACTACCAACCGTTTCAGCACCAGCTTGCAACCCTTCTGAAAGTTTATTCTTCAGCTCCTGTGAGCCGGTGTGAACTGGCCCCAGTGCACCACTGGCCGGGCATCCTGGTCTGCAGAAAGCCTCCGGCTGTGGGACCCTTCAGGAACGGCCTGAGCAGCAGAAAGCTGCAGCTTCCCACACCGGCCAGCCTCTGGGGCCTCGGGAGTCAGGGCAATGGAGGGCTGGCCGTTTGAGGCAGAGGCAGGGTCTTTGGATAAAACGCCCTTGATGCAGAACTCCTCGCCTGCAGACTGGGCTCTTGTGACCCATCTGGTCTTCCTTGACTGATGTCCGGAAGCAGATCACCAGGCCTTCCTTCTGGTGTCTTTGTCCACAAACCCGTCTGGCCTCACAACAACACACAGGCCTCCAATCCTGAGTGGCTGGAGGCTGCCCGGCTACGGGACCCTGGCTGGAAATCAGACTTGAGCCCTCCGCACGAAGGTCATAATTCTGCCATGGAACTTCCTGCTCCCACCGTGAGGGAGGCCTTGGGAGGACAGGGGTGCAGGCAGGGGCGACTCCTGCACCCTTGGCAGTTGCAGGACCAAGGCAGAAGCAGCCAGGAGATGGAGCACCTTGGAAGGGAACGGTGAATGGGTGAGTGCGGCAAAGGAGTCAAGAAGGAAGGAAAAGAGATCTACCCAAGTGGAGCTGCTCATGGGTGCAGGCTCAAGGAAGTCTCCCTTGAGAAGACAAGCTCAGTGCTGGGTGCTGTGGAATTCATTAGGAGAGGCTGGGGAGAAGGGCCTGCCAGCATTGGGCGCAGCACCTGTGGAGTCCTGCAATGTGTGGGCCAGGAAGGACGCAAGCGTAGCCGAGCGGTGTGGTTGGAGGGGAAGCTACAGGGTCGGGCCGACGCTGAGCCTTCAGGGCCAGGAAGGCATTCAGACTGTGAGTAGAGGGGCTACTAAGAGGCACGTAGGCAGGGGAGTTAGGAGAACGGATGGACACATCTGCAGATGATCTGGGATCAAGTGGACACCAGGTCCAGAGGGGCAACTGTGGAGAGCCAGGCCAGAGATGAGGGCAGTGGTGGAGGGGTGAGGAGGAGCCAGGCACAGCGACAGAGTAAAACTGGCAAAGGCTGAGTGGTGACTAATGATCCCAGGGCAGTTTCCGGGAGACCATGTGGACGGAGAGGCCATTCACTGAGAGAGGAATCTGGAAGAGCGGTGCGGCTTGGGGCTGTGGCCTGAGTGGAGGGCTTAATAAGGACCTTCAACCCTAGGGAGTGGCCAGGAAGAGGGACACCTGGGCAGCAGAAGGCTCTGGTGTTGCTGAAGTCTGTCCCCTGTCAGTTCAGGTGCCAAACAGGGAAGCATGCGAGGGAAGACCAGTCAGGATTCAATCACTTCCACAGACTGGAACACATGGCGAACGCCAGCCCGAAGCGGGCAGATGCCTGCCATGTTAGTGATTCACGAGAACCAATCGCCAAATCATAAGACCAGAGAGACTGACAAAGGCTTCAGGCAATCACACATGCGATGCGAAGGAAAGCCGACCCAACAGAACCCGCGAAGCCAGTCCCAACACAGAGCGCGGAAAAACCCTGCGGCGCCGCTAAGGGAGGTCTGCTGCTCACCGTAAGAAAGGGGTGGGCTTGCTGTGTGGGTTTCCGGGCTGAGCTAAGGCTGGGCTGTGTCTCAGGAGCGGGGCAGAGAAAACCGAGCATGTCTAATGGAGGGAGCCAACATGGGCATGATGCTGAACGAGCCGGAGCTTCTCAGCCTCCACATGGGCAGTTGCTGGGTCCCAGGGCACTGACCCCTGGGCTCTGCAGGGCTGCCCTGGTGTAGGGGGAGTAACAGAAATGAAGGGGGTCAGAGGACAGGTCTGGGACCCCAGTTTAGGGGGCATCACAGGGCAGCCAATCTCAGTTCTGTGCAAGGTCAGCCATTGCTCACTCAGCACACCAGGTGAGTTCAGCTGCTGGACAGCTGTGGTGTCTTGGGAGTGTGTGCAAGCAGCCAACATTGAAAACACCAAAACCTGTTGTCGTCACTCCTGACTCTGAGCCAGCGGGCAGGACAGCGTAGAGCTGCTCCGGGAGGGTTTCTGAGGCTGTACATCTTTACCTGAGCAGACACCTTCTTCTTTCCCCCTCAGAGAGGCTGGCGAGTTCAAACCACCAGCCTTTGCTTAACTGCCCAATCTGTAACCCGCTGGGTCTGGAGCTGGGATTCCGCCATAGGGCAGGGTGGGGATGCTTCTCTGTCCCTCAGGCCAACCCGAAACCTGTTTCTAGTGGCAGCAAGGATTTTCTGCAACGCTGGAGGGAGAAAAATCAATCTCTTCTGACAGGTCCCTCAGGAGGTGCCAACAATGTACCAGGTGCTGCCCAGAGCCCAGAATTACCCAGGGCACGGTTGGTTCTAAGGCCTAGGCGGGGCCTCGGGGAAAATTTGGCTCCAAAGAATTCTTTTGACTCATATGCTCAATAGATACTAGCTAATTAGGCCTCCTGCTTGGACCAGAACCACAGGGCTGCCCAGGGGATCATGGGGCGAATATCTTAGAGAAAAGACGGGGCCTTGTCAGGGAAAGGCAGTGCCCTCTGCTCCCACAGGGTCCAGGAGTGAGTGTCACCTTCCCTGGCACTGTGGCAGAGTTTAAAACACAAAAGCTGCTTTCCAATTGTAGTGACCACTGCCCCTTTTCACCCCAAAAACACTGTAGCCGTCACCACACTGCAATCACTTCTTGCCAATTTCCCACAGGCTGTGGGGCCCTGTCCTAGAAATGCAGCTTCCAGTTCAGTCTGCATGATTCCACCCAGCCCACTCCTCCAAGAGCCCCCCTGAAGGCCACCTCTGCTCAGAGCCTCCTGGCCCTCTCCCCACAGCTGGGCAGGACTCCTTCAGCACTGAACCTCTTCCACTTCTTGTCTTGTGTCCTAGCAGGCCTGGCGTGGCTGCCAGACTTCAGAGCAGTCGGCCTCTGGAAATGAAGCTCAAGTCTATCAGCCAATGCTCCAGGTCCCACCAGTCATATCTCCCAGTCACCCTTGCCATGGCTCCCAGCCCTCCTTGTCACCTCCCCCATTCCCCATTGGTCACCACACCAGGTCCAACAGATGGCTCAGGGTCCCACAGACCACTGCTCCCCATTCCCACTGGTCATCATTTCAGTTCCCACCTGTCATTGCGCCCAACCCCTAATGGCTATCTCTCCCCATCGTCCTTGGTCAGCTCTCTGGCCTCCTGTTCTGGTTTCTTCAAAGCATTTTTCCTGCACGAAAGCACGTTGCTCCTGCACTTGTTGAATTATCCGCACATCTTCCCCTGGAATATTCCTCCGTGCACAGGGGTGGCATGTCTGGTTCATGCTGTCTCCCAGCGCCCAAAACAGCGCCCAGCACTCAGGACGTGCTCAGCGAGCGCTGGTTGGATGCGTGAGGTACAGACACGTGTTGCATGTTGTCGCAGCTAGATGCAGGCGGAAAGTCTCCTCGGTCCTGTTCCATCCTCACCCAGGGTCAGCCCATCTCATGGGCCTCCTCTTTGTCATTGACCTTCTAATCTACAGAGCACGATCTCTCCCGATAACATGTCCAAAGTACATGAGACCAAATGTCAGCCTCTTCACTTCTACGGTGCATTAGGGCTGTACTTCTTTCAAGGCCGATTTGTTTGCTCTTCTGGCAGTGTGGCCCTTTCAATATGGTTCGTCAACACCATGATTCGAACGCATCGACTCAGCCGCGGTTTCCCTTGCTCCCCATCCAACTTTCACATGCAGACGAGGCAGGTGAAAATCACGTGGCTTAGGTCAGACACACCTTAGTCTTCACAGAAACATCTTTGCTCTTTAACACTTTCAAGAGACCGTGTACCACAGAGTTTCCCAGGGCAAGACCTCCCTCCATAACTTGACGGCGACTTCCTTGAGTATCGCTTGTGGATTCAAGGAAACTGAAATTGTTGACAACTTCAATCATTTCTCTTTATCGGTGTGTTGTTTGCTGGTCCACTGGTGAGGATTTGGGCTCTCTTCCCATTGATTTGTCATCTATACTGCAGGCTGCAGTCCTTGATCTGCATCAGGAAGTGCTTCGAGTCCTCTTCACGTTCAGCAAGCCAGGTTGTGCCCTGTGCAGACTGCAGGTTGTTAAGAAGCCTCCCTCTAGTCCTGGGAAGACAGCAGTTTGACCGGTGGAGATGCTCAGCATGGTGTCTGCTGGGTTCTTGTGATGCAAAGCCCCCCGTGTCTGTGTGCCCCCACCCCATCCACTCCCCACTCCGGCTTCCCGGTGCTCTCTTGAACAACCAACACTTCCTGCCCCAGAAAAGGCAAAGGACACAGGGCAGCCCATCACCCACTCCCCTCTCTGGAGAATCACGCCTGGGTGTCCCTCTGGGGTACTTGATGACCACCTCCCTCCAATGAAGCCAAACCCTTTCAGAGCTGGGTAGCTGAAGGATGCTCAGGAGTGGGGCATGGTTTCGGCCGTGACCAGTGAGTACATGTCACTTTCTGGGTCCCCCTGGTGACTGATGGCTCAGGCCAGAGAGATTGAGCCCAACTGGTCCTGTGTGGATTTCCCACCCTATGTAAGCAGGAGGGGATGTGGGGGCCGGAGCTGTGGAGAGGCATGATGTAGCATGTGGGGGTGAGACAGAAGCCACTTAGAAAGCAGAGCTGAGAAAGGAGTGAGGGATGTGGAAGTACAGTACGGGGTCCCTGGAATAAAATGTGTACCCCACATCGATTTACTCCGGGACCATTCTGTGTCACCATCTAATATATTCTACTTTTTTCTTAAGCCGGCTGGAACGGGGTCTCTGGCTCATACCGTTTAATGGTCCCTGACTGGTACAGAACCCATTTTATTTGTGTCTTGACAATGTCTCATGAAGCCATGAGCCAGTTTGCCAGTAGATGAATTTTAAGCTCAGATGCAGGTAGCCGAGTAGATCTAGAGAGCCAGGGTGGGACGGCTCGCTAGGGTCTTGGGTAAGGTCACCAGATTTTAACATTGGTAAAGCGGGACACCATAGATAAAACTCATATCCTGGCGAAATAGCCACATGGCAGCCGAAAACCGTATACCCTAGTTTGTCGTGCATTCTTTCCAAAAATCGGGACTTTTTTAAAACGCCGCGGGACGCAGGAAATATTGTTAGAAATTGGGACTGTCCCGCCAAAAGAGGGACGTCTGGTCACCTTAGTCTTGGGAGACCTGCAGACTCACGCTCTGGGTGAGCAGTTAGCTAGCACCTGCTGCTGCTTCTCCCTGGGTCTCCTCAGGTATGGTCCAGCCTGGCTCCAGTGAATGGAGGGGGGTTCCTTCCGGATCATCGGTGTTCCAGGTGATCAGCAGGGACCCTCCCTGGAAATCAGGCAGCGTCCACTGCGCAGCATGGCATAATGGAAAGCATCCCGAAACAGGGAGGGAGGATGCCGGGTGTCAGGGCCAGATAGCCCGGGAGCCCTGGGTCCCATCCCATGGTGGTGGCCACCAGATGCTACTGGGGGCAGAGGTGCTGTGTCTGACTCTCCATGGCCTCACCGTAGGAAGCCTGCCTTCAACCACTGTCAAACACAGCCTGAGACAAAGAAGCACCCAAAGAACAGCCACTTCCCCTCTGCTGCTTCCCTTCCTGTCTTTAACTGCTACGCCTTGAGAACGTGGCTACTGGGACCCAGGCTGCCATCTATCTCATGGCTGTGAGGGAGGAGAAAGAGATGCCGACAGGTGACAAAGGCCGAGTGGGGGGACAGGAAGAACCTTGACCCTCAGAGAGAGGGTTGAGCCTCCAAGAGAAACTACATCCAGGTTTTGGTTGTTCGAGGTAACAGCGAACTCCTATCACTGAAACCCCATCTAGTCAATTCTTCTGTTACTATGCAACCAAACACACGGCAAGAAACACATTCCTCCTTGTAAATCGGGAACACATCTTTCCTCAGGGAACCAAACCCAAACCAAACTCAATGCTGCTCACAGGTGTGCAAAGCCCCGTCTTTGTCCCCAGGAAGCTGCTGGCAGTTAAGGCTTAGAACTGCTGACCATGCGGATCACAGCTCATCACGTGACCAAATGAGAGAGGAGCTGTTCGCGAGCTGGTGCCGCAGTTCTCCCACAGTACACACCTGTCTGTGTGTGTGCTCATGTCACTCCGGGCTGCTGCTGTGGGGCCTCCGCGTGGCAACAGCTGGCAGAGCAGGGCAGGGGGCCGTGAGGAGTGGTCAGGGGAGACCAGGAAGGAACAATCTTTTAGAAGTCTTGAATCTGCCTCTGTACTGCCGTGTGACAGTGTGAAAGCCCTTTTTCCTCTCTGGGCCTCAGTTTCCTTTATGTGTTGAATGAGGGATAGAGGTGGGGGGCTCTCTGAGAAAGAAAATGGGGACATCGAGGCACAATGAGGGCACAGGTGAGGACAGCAGCTGGTTGGCTGAATTCTGCCACAGTCTCTCAGATGTCCCTGAGATGTAGGAGGCAGTTTCTGGGGAGCGTAGTGAGTTAGTTTATTGTGCCAACCTGGCC
>NW_022103928.1:28988561-29002765 GCF_000313985.2 Echinops telfairi | reverse complement strand
ACAGACCCAGACTGATGCACCTTCACACCTGCTGTGCTGCACACACACACACAGCCCTGGAGTGCACCTGTGTGGCTGCCTCCTGGCCCTGGAGTCAAGGGCATCTTTACAGAGACCCAAGGGCGTCACCATCCTCTCCCCTTCGCGCCATCAGCCCTGAGTCCATGGACTGCCTGATCCCAAGCGAGTTGCTATTAGCGGTTTCTCTTCCTCTCCGATCACAAGCACTCTCTCTCCAGCAGGATACCTGGTTCCCAAAGGTTCTCCAAAGAGAACCTGTGTGAGCTAGGTTGTCTAGAAAAGATATGCTGAAGGAGATGCCCAGAGAATAGAGCAGGCGGGCTGGGAACAGTGACTGCCTCTTCCGGGCTGATGGTTTGATCCCAGGGACAGCCCTCAGAGGTGAGAAGACACTCCCACAGACTTGCTCACATCCTTTGTCCTGTGGGCCCGGCTGCCCGTGCTTCCTGTCTCTAAGTATCACCAGACTCAAACCCACTGCCCCTCCAAGTTCAAGACTTGTCCATTGGCCCTATATGCGGTCCAAGCTGACCCGTTTCGTGTGTGGGACACGGGCCACTCCCAGTGTTGGCCACCTAATGGCATCAACCCAGGGCCCTGCTGGAGTGCAGGCAAAGTGCTCACCTCAGTAAGGTAAGGTCCTGGGGGTGCGTGCAGTCTCTGTCACCCACCGTATCCCCCTCCCCGCTCCCTCTGCCTTCCTGCACTCTGCCTTGCACACTACCCCCAGCGACCCATTTCCTTCCTAGTTTCAGGCCAGTGCAGCCAACAGGAGATCCTGTGCTGTCTGGGGCGCAAGAGAAGGGCCACTTGAGTGTGTCTTCCTGGGGCTCCCCTTCTGGCACTAGTGGTGCAGGAAGTGTGGGAGAGCTGAGTCTGATTCCTGGCCAATGCCATCCATGTGCAGCAGCCACCTGTCTGTCAGTGGAGACATGCATGGTGTTCTGATGCTGAATTCTCTTCGTGAAACTTGCAGCTGGCCCACTTGACTGTGCTAGCCACCAGACCCTGGCCGGGCCATGGACTAAGTTCTCCCGTCTTCTTGACCCTCCGCTCTGTCTCCTCGGTGAGTGAAGGTCAAGAGAGCACACCTAGTGTTCGCATGTCTGGATTTAATAACTAGGCACATTCACGGAATGCAAACGCATCTGTCGTTCTTACGGCTGCTAGATTAGCGAAGGTGCTTTTTTTTTTTCATCAGTCGTGGGATCCAGGACAATTCCTTAGCACAGGGCTCAAGGCTGGCTTCATGTCTTAGTCGCTCAGGGTTCTACTTCCTGTCTGCACACCGACCCCTCCCACCAGAGCGGTACAAGGACCGGAACCATACTCACTTCCACAAAAGTTGGGCCGACAGCTATTCTTAAGGTCTGACGCCCAGCTAGGCGTTGACCCTGCACAGCACACTTACCAAGCGGATCTAGCATCGCCACCCCCATTTCAAGGTGAGGAAGGTGAGGCAGCAAGCAGCCGCCGTGCCGGCTGGCAGTCTACACAATTAGAAACCGATTGGAACCCAGGCCAGCTACCTGGGGAGGCCCGGTGCCACTCCACCACAGACAGCAGGTGAGCTGGGGCAGCCTCGCTTCCTCAGGCCGTGATGCCCAGGACTAGTTTGTGTTGCCCAGGCGGTCCTACAGCACTCAGGTCCTTCGGCAGGGCCAAGGGCCCACCTCCCAGCTGCTGGGGGGTGCAGGGGGTGCGGGGGGTGGTGGCTGCTGAGTTTCTTCCTAGGAAAATTGCCTACCCACCCAAGGGCCATGCCTCCTCCCCAGAAAAGCCCTCAACCAAGGATGGGGTGCAAAGCTTGATCTCCCCAGTGGCCCCACAATTTGGGAGGGCCATCTCAGCTCCCGAGCACCCATGGGTTGATTGAGACACACACACCCTCTTGCAACTGCCTCACAGCCCAGCTTCTTCCTCCCCAGGAGACTCCAGCGGCCAAAGCTCCTCCCCAGCAGTCTGGAGGAAGGCAGCAAGAAGCTCAAAGGTCAGGTTGCTGACAGGACAGGTGTGAGCACCGGTCTGAGGCCTCAGGCTTCTAGCCCAGAGCAGGGCCTCTCCTCCCCTTTGCCCCTCCTCACTTCCCTCCTCCTCCTCTCCCTCCCTTGTGTCCATGCCTCAAGAGTAGAAAGCTGGCTGCATCTCACCCACCACAGCTGTCTTCCTCTGGGTAACTCATAGGAAGGGCGGGATAGGGCAGGGGCACATCTTTCTCTCGCTCTCTTTTTTTTTTGGTCCCGTGAACGTCCTGACTTCAAGCAGATATTCCTTCCTGTCTAACTCAGGGAGGAGATGGGGGGGGGGGGGTATTCCATAGAGCAGAAGCAAACACACTGCCGTCCAATTGATGCCGACCGACAGAGACCCTAAACAACTTGGCAGGCCTGCCCCTGTGAGTTTCTGAGGCTGCAACTCTTTATGGCAGTAGAAATCCCCATCATTCTCCGGTAGAATAGCTGGTGGTTTTGAACCGAGGACCCTGTGCATGGCAGTCCGACGCGTAACCACTGTGCCATCAGGGCTCCCTTCCCATAGATAGAGCAGGGCCCCTGAAATGAACAGGCCTCCAGCCCAGCCCTCAGGGGAGGGCACAGCAACCCAAACTGAGGAGTTGTTTCCCAGTTGCGATGGGAAAGAGAGGAGTCTGCTAGAACCGAACGTTGGCAGGCTCTTGAAGCTCCAACATCCCCTATGGCTCCCAAATGTCCTAGGTGAAAGGCAGATTCCCATGCCTGGCTCCTATGGTCTCTCTATAAATGGGTCTCTGCCAGGTTCAAGCTTGTGTAGGAACCCTAACCTCACGAATAAACACCCCTAGCCCCAGACTCATCACTCTCTAGGATTCCACTCCTCTCCAGTGCACCCATATGCCCCTAGCACACAGGCACATAACCTGGGTGACTACATGCATACACCCTTGCCACACACAACCCCCCACAGGCTCACGCCCTCCCCCATAGAGTATCCCAGGCTCACATACGCCTACTTCGATACGTGGGCTCACATTCAGCAACTCCTCCACTCACAGTTCAGACCACAAGCCCACATCCTAACATACAAACCACATGTGTGCCCAATACCCCTCACACCCCCACACGTCTACCTGCCCGCACGTCCTCTTACACCATACCGCACACACCCCAACACACAGGCTCTCCTCTTCCTCCACACGCTTATCACGGAGGATGTGCTCAACGCACACGCATCTCCTCCTCCCCACACACAGGTCCCTTCCCACCGAGCCCCACAGACCTGCCGAACTGTTCCCGCCCTTCACTCCCACACCCGCATGCCCTCACATGCTCACACATGTCAATAAGCACACCCAACCTGCCTCCCACAGGCGCTCACGCTCCTTCCCATGCACTCAACATGGGAAGGGAGGCCAAGAACGGGAAGGCTGGTAAGTGGGCTCTACACTGTGCTGGCAGGGGATCCAAGGCCCCCACCCCACCCCTCCATAACCTGGGGCTCTAACCCGCCACCTGGACTCCGAGCAGCCTGGAAACAAGACGGTCATTCTCGAAGGGAACAGCTGAGTTCTGAGGGGCAACAGCTTGGGCACGACACAGTCTCCTGGCCCAGCCTCCCCCAGGTTGGGGGACACTCCAGCTGTGCCACCACCCCCCTCACTGAGTGGGACTCCCCCGAAGGGTACTGGGTCCACAAGAGGGCAGGGGCTGATGCTGATGGGAGTCTGCCCTAGAGCCGGGGTGAGGACTGCGGATGGTGGCTTCCACTGAGGCAGCGATGACCGAGAATGGCATGAAGGGTGGGGGCTGGCCTGGAGCCTGAAGCCACATGCTCCTCCCAACCTCTGGGGATCAGCGAACCGACCTTGACGTTCATTCAGTCAGTCAGTCATTCACCCATCAACTCATCTTCCCACCAAGTGTTCACGGAAGCCCTACTTTGGGCCAGGCTCTGAGTCTGATGTCCCAGTAGGCAGAACAGGGTAAACCTTATACTCTGGATGGGAGACCAGGTGTGTCCCACCAAAAGGGCTTCAAAGAAACACAGAACCGCTGCTCACTTGCCCCCACCTCTGTGCTCACGGACCTCCGCCCCCCTCCCGTGGCCCTCACCTCCTTCAAACTGACTGCACAGGGGTTTTGAGACTATCAGAGAATGCAGAATCAGACGGGTATTGGGACGCATTAGTTTGCTCAGGGTGATGACCATGTAGTGATCAGGTTGTTCCAGTCCTTATGGGTCAGGAACACACCCTGAAAGGGTGTGTGTGTGTGTGTGTGTGTGTAACAACAATCCGCTCTAAATCACTCCCGCTGTAGGAACTCAAGGTAAGATGGATGTGGGGTGTGGGAGCTCTTCCCCCAGGTGCCCCTCCTCCTGTTTGAGGTCACCTCCTATCAGCGGGTCACAGTGCCTCATGGAAAGTTCCTCCAACACACCCGGCGTCCCCGTCACTCAGGGCCTTTGCACTCGCTGCCCCTCAGCCTGGAACAGGATGCCCAACTCTCCCCATGGCTCCCTCCTTCCTTCCCTTGAGGGCTTTGCTCAGCTCTCAGCTTCTTAAGGACACTTTCTCTGGCCACCATTCACAAGGCCGGACAGCCCCGGGCCGGACTGCCACCCTCCACCACCACCCACCCACCACCACCCCCCAACCCCCACCACGCCCTGTCCTGCTGTGCTCCACCGCGTATCCATGTCTGGCGTACTTTACATTCTGCGTGTTTTGTTGCTTGGGTCTCCCACGATTAGGCTGCACAAGGCAGGAGCTGGCCTGTCCTGTCCCCTGCTATGTCCTGGGACCCTGGACCAGTATCCAAACCCCACCGAGTGCCCTGTGAGTGTTGCGAAAGGAGCACCTAACCGCACATGACGAAGGTGCCAGGTATGGTGGGGAAGTGGGCAGGTGACCTTGGGCTGATGGTGGATCCAAGCAAGACAAAATCCTTGACAACGTCAACGTTTTATCCATTTATCGCCATGCTCCCTATTGGTCCAGTTGTGGGGACTTGCTCTTCTACACTGAGCTGTCATGCCTGCTGAAGGCTCTGTCCGTGATCCTCATCAGCAAGTGCTTCAGGTCCTCCGCACTCTCCGCAAGCACGGTTGTGTCATCTGCATTTCTCAGGTTGTTAGTAAGTCTTCCTCCGATCCTAATACCACATTCTTCTTCATATAAGCCAGCCTCTCTGATGATTTGCTCAGCATATGGCTTGAGTAAGTACAGGGAGAGGACACAACCCTGTCAATCAAACACCTTTCCTGATTTTAAACTATGCAGTATTCCCTTGTTCTGTTCACACAATGGCCTCTTGATCCCTGATGAAGTTCTGCATGAGCACAATGTAGTGTTCTGAGAGTTCTATTTGTCTCAGAGCTGTCCATCCATAGTTTGTTGTGATCTACATAGTAAAGGCCCTCGCACAGTCAATAAAATACAAGAAACATATTTCTGGGGCTCTCGATTTTCAGCCAAGCCATGATACGGATGCCAGCAATAACATGGAACACATAAAAATCAACTTTCTAGGCATTAGTGAGCTGAAATGGACTGGCATTCATCATTTTCAATAAGAAAATCATATACTGGGAATATCAAGAGGAATAGTATTGCATTTCAAGATCTATCATGAAGTACAAGGTTGTCAATAATAGGATGATATCTATCAGCATTCAAGGAAATCCAATTGGTACAGCTATTATTCCATTTTATGCACCAACCACTGAAGCTCGTGAAGGTGATGAATCCTACCAACGTCTCGATCTTGAAATTGATAAAACATGCAATCAAGATGCATTAAGAATGGTTGGTGATTGGAAGGAAACAATTAGAAACAGAGGAAGGAATGATACTTGGAGAATATAGCCTTGGTGAGGAACACTAAGCTGGAGATCACATGATAGAATTTTGTAAGACCAGCGGCTGCTTCATTGCAATACCTTTTTTCAACAACCAAAAGGTGATGGTACTACATGGACTTCTCCAGATGGAATACACAGAAACCAAATGGACTACAGCTGTGGAAAGAGATGCTAGAGAAGCTCAATGTCAACAGCTAAAGCCAAGCCAGGGCGTGACCGGGGAAGTACGTATGTTCATGTTGAAGCTTAAGAACGTTTCAACAAATCCACGAGAGCCAAAACAGCCTACTAGAGTCTGGCCCACCTGAATTTCGAGAGCATCTTAGCAACAGACTCGAGGCATTGCACTGTGGATGAGCTGTGGAGTGACATCAAGATCATCATTCACAAAGAAAGAAAAAGGTCATGAAAAGACAGGAAAGAAACGATGATTCGTGTGGATGTCAAGAGAAACCCCGAAGCTTGCTCTTCATTGTACAGTGCCTAACAAAGGCACACGGAAGAACTGATTAAATCAAAGAGCGGAACAGACAAGTTCAAAGGCGGCTCGAGAAGAGAAAGTCAAATATTATAATGAAATGTGCAAAGACCTGGCGTTAGAGAACCAAATAAGAAGAACAAGCTTAGCATATCTTAAACTGAAAGAACTCAAGAAAAAAATTCAAGTTTCGAGTTGCAGTATAAAAAGATTCTATGGGCAAAATACTGAACGATGCAGGGAGCGTCAAAAGAACATGGAAATAATACACCAAGTCCTGCACCAAGAAGAACTAGTCAACATTCCATCGTTTCAGAAGGCAGCATGTGACCAAGAACCAATGGTCCTGAAGCCAGAAGTACAAGCTGCACTGAAAGCATTAGGCAAAAACAAGGCTCAAAGAACGGATGGAACACCAACTGAAATGTTGCAACAAACCGATGAAGCACTGGAAGCCCTTCCTCATCTATGCCAGGAAATTTGGGAGATAGTTACTTGGACAACTGACAAGAAGAGGTCCATATTTGTAACCATTTCGAATAAAGGTGACTCAACAGAACGCAGATGATAGAAAATATCATCAGTATCACAGGCAAGTCAAATTTTGCAGAAGATCACCCCACAATAATGGCGGCAGTACATTGACAAGGAGCTGCCGTGGGTTCGGGCCGGATTTAGAAGAGGATGTGGAACAAGCCCAGCAGGTAGGCATCAAAATCTGCCCAAACCCTGCTTCCTCCTGGCCCCCAAAACCTGGGCTCCTTCAGGGACCCACCGGAACCCCAAAGATGGTGAACTTGCTGTGGTACCTCACCACAGACTAGCACAACAATCAGACCAGGAACACACATCCACACAAAGAGTTGCAAACACGGACTCGCGACAGCTCTATTCACAATAGCTACATTGTCAACAACCCAAGAATCCATGAACAGATGAATGGATAAGCAGCAGGCGGTAGGTCCCCACATTCCGCCACATGGCGCCTGCTATGACATGGATGAACCTTGAAAACATGGTGCTGAGTGAGGGTTATCAGTCACCAGGCCCACCTGGGATTGACTGTTTCTAAGGCCAAGTCACAAAGACAGGAAGCAGATTGGCAAAGACCTGGAGCTGAAGGGGTGGGGGGTGGGGAGTACCTTTGAAGAGGTACAGAGTTTCTATTCTATGTGCATGGACTAAAACCGAAGAGTACACGTCATATGAGGACTTTGTGTGGTACCTGAACTATCCCAACAAAACCGTTACAAAAGCAACACTCCTTTCAGCAGCCCTTGAGAGCTTGGGGACTGAGTACACCCACTCTGCTGAGGGCACAGGTCCCCTCTGGTGGGTGTGCAGAAAGTGGGGGGATTGGCCTCGGGCTCTGCCCTCTGGACCTGCCAGTCAACATTGCTGATCTTTACCCAGGCTGTGTGAGAACCCCCTGGACATCCTAGAGGGTCTGGGCTCTTAAAATATGCTCTTGCCGGGCCCCTTCCCTAGAACGCTGATGTTGTTGATCTAGGGTGTGGCCTGGGCATCTGTATTTGTTAAAGCTCCCAGTGATTCAAACTGTGTGGCCAGGGGTAAAGAGCCCTGCTGACATCCTCTACCTTCTCCGTCCTTCCAGAACTATCCAGCGGGACCTGCGCTGGGTGCTGATGAGTCAGGGTGCTTTGGACAAGGTCTCTGTCCTCAAGAGATACCCAGTGTGGTGGGGAGACAGGTGTGCCAGTAAGAAACATCCTACAGGGAGGGGAGGGCTGTGGCTGAAACTGCGGCCCATCGAGCTGCCAGGAGGGCTTGGGGGGTGGGGGGTACAGGGGTTTACTGGAGGCAGGGCCTGCAGGTTTTGAAGGATAGGAGAGTTCATTATGGGAAAATCCAGGGATGGACCTCCAGGCAGAAAAGCTTAGGAAAAAGGCCAGGGGGCAAGAGAGGTTGGCTGTAACCCTGGAGATCCCCCCCAGGGTAGGAAAAGAGAGTAGGGAATGATAGGAAGGAAGGCTCGAGTGGTCTTGTCAGGAGACTATGAATGCTTGAAACTAGAGCCTATTCCGTTTCCTCCCCTGGCACCCACGGGCCCTTGTGAGGGTGCCTGGGGAAGGCATGTGGGCCAGGCCTTTTAGAAGGCCTGGGATGAGAGTAGTGACCTCCGCCTGTCCCTTGGTGGGACATCATGGCTCATCCCCGAAGAAAGCCCCAGCAATCACTTTAGGCCTTTCTGGACCCCCACCCCCACCCCACCCCAGCTGTCTCCCAGGCTCAGGGGATCTAGTGCTGCTAGACTTTCTACTTGCTGCTCCCTTCCCCGATCCTCCCAGGACAAACTCCCCCACTCCAGGGTCAGCTCCTCAAGGCAAACTTCCAGTGGGCTTCTCCATGCCGCTCCACATCCTCCTCTGTCCCGGAGGCAGCCGTACCCTGACTGTCTAGGGGTGCTGCAGCCCGGAAGAGGCCGGCCACACAGAAATGGCTGGCAGACGTTTGTCATAGGAATGAATGAATCAGTGAGAGATCAAATGACCCCCCAGGGCCATCCCCTGGGTAGAGACAGTCATGAGCTTCCAAGCTGACGCCCCCAAAGAGGGGCCCGCAGCAGGGAGCAGGAGTGGGGGGGAGGGGAGGATGTCCCAAACTTGGAGAGATGGCTCAGGAGTTGGTCACACCTGGCGGAACACCCCTATCGCCTTCTTACTCCCCCTCCTGCAAGGCCCTGTCCCAGCTAGTCTGCTACCCACCGCAAGTCCTTCCAAGCCCCCCATATCTCAGACCAGGAGCGTCCCAGGGACCGGGCCAGAAAGACCGCTTGGGCCCTCCTGTTGCGTTGGTCTGCAGGGCTAGGGGGTGGGGGGTAGGATCTGGAGATGAGTGTTCCCGGATGCCTCTGGGGAGAGCTTTTTCCCTCTCCTGGTGGAGTCCTTTGTTTCCAGTCAGGTGACTGGGAAAAACACCCTCCGTTATCTCTCTCCCTGGAGAGTTTCCATCTGAGGGCAGGGCAGGGTGGGGCGGGGTGGGGGGGTAGCGGGAGGGGGGGCAGGCTAAGCCCTCGGCCCTCCCCGGCAGTGTTGAGGAATAAATGATGATTCCTTTTCCTTGGGTGAGTGCTCAGAGCCAACGGAGCTGCCCCAGGGGCTGAAGTCCTCTAGGGCTAAGGGAAGGAGTCTTTGGGGGTATCTGGGGTATCCACCCCCCGCCCCCCAGCTCTGCCCCTAGCTGTTATATGGCTTCCATGCTTGCCTCCCACCTCCACAAGTCTGCCCACACGGTCCGGGTCCGCCTCGTGTGTCTGTAGGGGTTGAGCAGGGCTGGCAACCCAGCCCACCCTCCAGAGACTGGTGGCTAGCTAGAACTGCAGTCCAGTGGGGAGAGGGCTCAAAGCTCCAAAGGGGGCTCCCAGTTTTCCTGCCTCTGGCCAGATGACCCTGGGGACATCACCGGCCTCTCTGAGGCTCTGGGACTCACACGGGTGGCTGTGAGGGTGACGTGGAGCAGAGCCGTCACTGCAAGAGGGAGCCGTGGGCTCAGGCGGAGCGGGCTGCCAGGGGCCACCAAGAGCGGCAGGGCTCTCCTTGGCAGATGGGCAAACTGGCTTGGGAGCCCAGAGAGCCACACTGGGTCTACCTAGCTGGTCCCAGCGGGTGACTCCTGACTCAGAGTCTGCAGGGGCAGGGCAGTGTGCCCTCGGCAGGAGGGAGGGAGTGCCCATCACTGGTGGCATTCAGCTGGATTTAGATCTTTGTTATCTACAACAAAAGCCAAAGGTCCCATGAGCACTCAGAGGTGTGACTAGTCTGTGCTGTTTGTGTGAAAAAAATACAGGATTTTGAAGATTTATTGCTCCTATTACCACCACCACCACCCCCGCAAACTCTCTTGGTATTTTTATATTGATTACATATTGAAATAATATTGGGGCATATTAGGGTAAATAAAATGTAATATTAAATGTCACCCCAGTTTACCCTTTTCACACGAGCGCTAGATATTCTTAAATTACATATGTCACTTAGATTGGATTTCCAAGCTGGGCAGCCCTGCCCTAAATCCTCACCACCCCAAGTCTGGCCCCTGGACTAGTGGCATCAGTATCCGCCGGGAGTACTACGTGCGAACTTCAGAATCTTGGCCCCACCTAGACCTACAGGATGAGTTGCATTTCCACAAGCTCCAGACATGGCTTGGGGAGTGTTAGAAGGGATACTAGCTTCCGACTGGAAATCTCAGCGGACACACTCAAGTCCAGCCAGTGTTACCTCAGGTGCTGCAGACCCGGTGGCTTTGCCCCTGAGTCACCCTCACAGCCCGTGGTCTCCTACACCCACGTCCCTCACCAGGAGAGGGGAAAGGGCAGCTGAACAAGAGGCGAGGCGCTAGAAATGAGAAATCCCCCGGAATGGACAACCACGAGGCATCCTTTTTAAAGTTTGGGGCATAATCTCAGTAAACAACTGCAAAAAATAGATCTACGTGCTTAACAACAAAAAATAACCCCCACACGTAAGCATCTCGCCCTAAACTCTGCTGTCAACATGGCCCACGGGCACTAGATGCAGAAGGGTGAACAAGTAAATCACTCAGAGCGGCCACATGTGGCCCAGGGCGTGTTGAGTGGTACCCCAGTGAGAGCTGTAATTAACGCGCTGACAGCCTGCCTGTGGACTGGAGGGCTACGCACAACTGGGAGCCTCTCCAGAGGGGAGCAGGGTAGTGGGGGCTTCCCAGCACAAATCAGCTCACATGCAACCTTCTCCATTGGCTTACCAATAGATCATCAAGCCCAAACTCCTCACAGGCCCTCCAGGTCACCTACTCCCACACCTAACCGTGGCCTGATCACCCATCTCTCTTCCCTTCGCTCATTTGAGGAGAGAGCCACGCTGGCCCCTTTGCCTCAGAGATGGTGTGCTTGGTCCCCCTCCTGTCCCAACACTATTCCTGAAGCGTCTCACTTCCTTCAACGAAGGGAGACATTTGGGAACTATGTCTCCAGGAGGCCTCTCTCGGCCACCCAGCCTGAAATGCCCCCTCCCTCCCTCACCTCTGTCTGCTCATGCTGCTTTGTTTCTGCTGAGGGACACTGATGACTCCCTGGCACCCGATTCTCTAGGGTTGATTGATGGCTTGTTGTCTACCTTCTCCATGATGTCAGCTCAGTAAGTGCAAGGGCCATTTCTAATCTCGGGCACAGAACACATAAACAAGTGCTTAAAAATTATTTGCTGAATTAATCAATGCAAGGATTTACAACCCTTTCAGCGGGTCTTGTGATCTCTGGGGAAATGTCCAACTTGCTGACTGCGGATTCAGCTTTCTGCCCCTTCATTCATCGATCCAACCACCTATCCTTCCAAATAACCATCCACCCAGCTAGCCATCCATCCACCCATACAAACATCTTCTAATATGTATCCATCTAACTAATCCTGTATTAATCCAAATACCTCTCCATTCATCCATCCAGCCACTTAGTCATCGATGCAAACATCCATCCAAACCAATCTGCAAAAGACTAGAACTCTAACTCTGGACTCCCACAGTCCTCTACACTGCCTGCTGGCCAATCCAGTTCATGGTCTCCTGTTTATACGCAGGAACTCCCCTCTGTACCACAGAAGGAAACACTGCCCAGTCCTGTGCCATCCTCACAATTGTTCTTATGTGTGTCATTAGAATATACGTCCCTCCAAAACAAGGACTATGGCTTATCGATCCCTGATTCCCAGTGTCTAAGACAGGGATGACACAAGCCAGCAACTGTCTGCAGATTGAATGAAAACACGGCCCCCTTATTTTCCTCGGCCTGCTTTTCCTACTAAACTGTGAGCTCCCTGATGGCAGTCACCTGTTCCCGTCATCTGTGAATCTCGAAAACCATGCACACTACCTGGTACCAAGGAGAAAGATTACTAAGAGAATGAGTGAGTGAGTAAAAGAATGCACAGAAGAGGAAGCCTAGCAAGAGTGCATCCAAGAGCTTTACTTATTTAGCCATATGACCTTGAGCAAGTCAATGAGCCTCTCTGGTCTCTTCCTCATTTGCAAAAAAGAGATAATATTAACCTTACCTCCTTGGGTTCTTGTAACAATTTGATGAATACATGTCATATATATATAAAACTATGAATGTAAGTGTTACATTATATAACTATATAAGATGTAACACATATACGATATGTAACTTACAATAGTGTCTGGAGTTGGACAAAGGCTATATAGGGTAACAACATCTAGCTACTCAGCCAGGGCTGAGAGGTAGGACAAAGAGCTAAGGCCCAGCGAGGTATGACAGAGAGACCCTCCCTGCTCAGCAAAAGGGCAAACGTCGTCTCCCGACGTTTCCTTTTCTCCAGGTGCTTCTGGCACCTGCCGGGGCCAATCCATCGGGAAGCAGAGTTTTAGAGCTAGAAGGAGGTAAGGAATAAAACCTAACTGTGACTGCAAAGAAGCCCTACTGCCGTAGTGGATTACTCATTGCGCTGTTAACCACAAGGCCAGCAGTTGAAATCTACCAGCCGCTCTGTGCAAGAGAGAGGAGGCAGTCTGCTCCCCTTGAGATTTACAGCCGTGGAAACCCTACATAGCAGTCCCACTCCCTCCTACACGGTCACTATGAGCCAGTCATCTGGATGGCGGTGGGCTTGTTTCGTAGTTATAAAACTACTCCTGATAATGATATTCGTACGAGCAGGCGCTGCCTTTTGAGCAAGCATCACACAGGAGCGCTCCACACTAAGCACCGAGGAACCACAGCTATCATTGCCTTGTTGCAGATAAGAAAACTGCACCTCAGAAAGGAGAGAGGGCTCGGGGTCACACAGTACACACGTTGCACAGCCACGCTGTACTGCGGCATGTGAGGACTCTGGGCTCATGTCACTCCACCTCCCAGAACACAACAGGAGTCCAAGATCCCTTAACAGGACAAGAGGAAGACGTAGCTGGGGGTCTCCTCAGATGAGATTCTGGAAGGCCAGAAGGGAGCAACTCCCTACAGAACTGCTCTCCCAGGACACTGAGCACCTCCGGCCAGAGCCTCAGCTGCCTAGTCTGCAAAATGGGCACAATTATACCACTTACTTGAAGGGGAGAGTTGTGAAACTTGGCCAAGAAACAGTTTCACGGATGTTGCTAGAATCATTATTATTTCAAATCCCACCCAGCCTTTGAGCGCCAGCTCTCACTGCCATCGAGTCAATTCACGGCCCCTGTGAGTTACCGAGACTGTAACTCTCCATGGGAGTAGAAAGCCCCATCTTTCTCCCTCAGAGCTGGTTGGTGGTTTTGAACTGCTGACCTCAGTTAGCAGCCATACACTAACATATACAGAGAGAGAAGGGAGGAAGGCAAGTGAGAGACAGATGGGCAGGCAGTGGGCAGACAGGAGGTGAGATGCTGCTGGCTTAGATGCTTTCTCTGTGGGCACCCTGGTGCATGCTACTGACCCTGCCTATGCCTCTGTTTTCCTCATCTGTAAACTGGGAGTCACCGTCAGCCCTTCCCCATGAGATCACCCATGGAGAGGGCATAGAACGGTGCCAAGCACATGGTCAGCACCACAAATGCCCCCAGTAATCATGGATCAGGTTTCAGAGGGGCACACAACAAAACCCAGCCAACAGCCAAGAGCGCTGCTCTCGCAAGCCCCTTGTCCAGGTCTCTGGGAGCAGGACTTGTGTGACCAGAGGCCAGTGGGCCCTCCTTCTATCGAGGCCCACCTCAGCTCCTCATGCTGGGGCTATGGCCTGGGCCTCTGACGCCCAGCGGTGAAATGGAGTTAACAAGGATGCTCAGAGTGGTTGGGAAAACTCAAGGGACCTAGAAAAGGGAGCCCTCATTGCTGTGAGGTGGCACCTTTATGTCTCCAGGACACTTGGGAGGG
>NW_022103928.1:28958767-28987923 GCF_000313985.2 Echinops telfairi | reverse complement strand
ATGGGTATTGGGGGCACAGGGCACTAACCCACCCAAGGGGAGGGTGTTGTTTATATCGCCACAGGAGAAGGAGAGAGGCACCAGACTTCAACCCAGTGTGCCAAGGCATGAATGCAACATATTGGCATGAAGCAGGGAACCAAGAAGAGAGGTCTGTGGGGCCGGGCCCCAATCCCAATTACGTGGACACCCCTCACCCCCCGAAGAATGCACTTCAGAGGACAGCACTGAAGCTACAGCTCAGGGATAGGGGTGCACTGAATCAGGGCACACAGGAGAAAAGGAAGAGGGAAAGAGAGAGAGTTGAACACATCCTGGCCCACCAAGCCCCAAAGACAATATTCCTGCTCAGAGCAGCCAATGCACAGAGAGGGCCATAGGGTCGGCCCCACCAGGATACACAACATCCCGCACTGACCCATAGCGCTACAAGGGACAACATTAGAGGCACAGTGCGGGAACTGTGCCCAGTCTGACTCCACCATACCTGGGCAAAACACTGAGGGCGTGCAACAGAGCAGTAAGGGGAGCAAAGCAATGAAGTCCCGGGGAAATACCAAAAATCGACTTTGGGACCAGGGCAGAGCACCCCATCAGACTTGACTGGAAAACACTCCTAAACGTCAACAAACAGACCTGGAACTATTTATAGGCTTTTCTTTTTTTGTTTTTGTCGATGGTTGTTTTGTTTTGCTGTTGTTTTGCTTAGTTGTTGTTTTGTTTTGCTCTGTCCTATTTTTGTGCTTACTATTGTCTCTGCATGTCTATCTAGATAAGACAGGCGGGGTAAACAATCCTGAGGAGAAAACAATGGGACAGAACATGGGAGGGGGCAGTGGGGGGAAAGGAAGGGTGTGCCAACAAACCCAGGGACAAGGGAACAACAAGTGATCTAAAATCAATGGTGAGGAGGGCGTCGGATGCCTGGTGGGGCTTGATCAAGGGCAATGTAATAAAGGAATTACCAAAACCCGAATGAAGGCTGAACAATATAGTGGGACAAGAGGAAAGTAAAAGAAAATAGAGAAAAGAACCAGGAGGCAAAGGACATTTATAAAGGCCCCTTTTAAAATAATAATGAGCATCTGATTTCCACCCGACTGTGTCCCGGGCTCTAAGCCGGTGCTATCGAACAGAACTTCCTGAAACGACGGGCAAGCACTGGAAAGGTAGACCGAGGAACTGAATTTTTTATCTTTTTATTTCGAATTCGATAGCCACAGAGGGCCATGGTTACTGAACTGCACAGTAGCGCTATAAGCACTTTGCACCCATTAAGTTGGTTAAGCCTGACGTACACTACTGTCAGACTCTTGTCCCTGTTTTATAGATGGAGGGACTGAGGGACAGAAAGGCAACGCAGCCAGCCCAAAGTCACACACTCAGAAACCTGCCAAGCCACGAAGCAGCTCCAGCATCTAGAGGCCAACTCCAATACCCAGCACCTCTGCCCCTCACTCGGTTTACACTGGTGTGTGTGAAGAATGCAGAAGGCAAGGGACACAGAGCCCACTGCTCGACAGTTCTCTAGTGGCCGTTTCTGATGTCATCTGTGGAGCAGTGGCACCCTGCGCCCCTGGAGACCCTGCTGTAGGTGGGTCAGGGCTGGGTTCTGAGAGACACTGGGGTGGCCCTCTCAGCTGCCTGCGAGGATGAGCAAGGCACAGCTCCCCCGGGGCCACTCTCCATCAGGCCATGTATGCCTTGAATCTTCTTGAACACAAGAGGAGGTGCCCAGGCCTCTGCACCCTGGGTGGGCACCCCTGGGCACACCCTAGCTGGAATCTCTAGTACAGTCTCGCTCAACTCCCCCACAAGGCCCAGTCTCCCTTACCCACTGAGGAAGGGCCAGGATTCCCCTCTCCACCGTCACAACCCCCTCCCGGCCCTGAAGGGGCCTCCCTGAGGCAGAAGAGGGTGCCCCCCTTTTCTACCTGAGAACCACAGTATGCAGTGGGAGAGGATGCCCAGTGCTCAGCACAACCAGCTGCCAGAGCTTCAGGGGGGCTGACACCACAGACTCTCCCCCAGCTCCAAGTCAAGGGATTCTACAAGTTTACAGATACCTGCCCCCCCCTCTTACAGTCAAGGGACATCAGGACTGACAGGGTACATGTCAATGAAAGTGCCCGGGCCCCAAATCCCACAGGACTGTTCAGGGGTAAGAACTGAGGCAAACGCATGTTCCAGGTTCAGATGGCAGGGCAGGATGGACAGTCCCCGGCCAGCGGTGCTGCCTTGAGCCAATGTCTTAACCTGTCTGTGCCTCCATTTCCCCATGCGTGAAACAGACCAGCAAAGGAGGCAAATTTCACTGGCCTGTCGGGAGATGAAATTCACATGCGTATCCCAAGTGCTAGATTGAGATTCCTCTCTATAGTCTATATTGCTCCCTATAGTCTACCATTGAAAGAGCATCTTCCCTCCGCTTGGCTCTCCTCCTGCGGGAGGGAGGAGCCTTGTCCCACTTTCGTGCCTCACCGAATAACAAGTTCTTGCTCATCTAAGAGGAAACCTGCTGCTCTAGCACATTCTTCTATCCTGTGGGTCCTGATCCTATTTCCTCTCTTCCCATCGTCCCCCCCGAGAGCCCTTCAGGGACTGGGGACAGTGGTGGCCGCTGGCACAGAGGTGGTCTTACTGCAGGCTGAGCTGTCAACTGCTCCCAAGCCAGGCTCTCCAACCAATGCCTTTGGATGTGCCCCCACGCTGCCATGTTCCCTTCTGACTTGGGGCAAGGTCATGCAGTGCATGCTGTCATTTGAGCCTTCTGGGCATAGCGGGTACTCCCACCAACCCATCTTTGTTTCCCTAAAGGGTCTGAGTAAGAAGTTGGGGAAGCCCAGGAACAGGAGTCCATGACTCAGCCCTGCGTGCTTGTTAGCTGAGTTCATCCTGATGACTACCCGCTGGGTGGCAGGGAGCCGTCCAGAAGCAGGAGGGACACTCTACCAGCAGGCGAGAAGGCCCAGGAGTGGAGCCTGGCTTTTGGACCTGGAAGTCGCTGTGCACTAAACCTCCTGGATCCAGGAGCCAACTTTGAGACACACGAGGAGCGGCCGAGGAGCCAGAGTCTGAGACAAAGCAGTGGATTCCCAAGCCACAGAGCAAGGACAGCCGCGTGCTTGGGAGCAGGAAGCTGGATTAGGGAGTGGGGTGCCTGGATTGGCGGAACCCCTGAGCTGGAGCGGAGGGCTTTGGGGTTGAGGCTTCGAGTGGAATGACGTGTCCTTGGGGGCTTTAGAGGCAATCCTAACAGAGCTTTGGAACATTGCCCGAGCAGGGCAGAGGCCAGGCCAAGGGGCCAGGCCCATGGACGCAGCAAAGAAGAAACTGCCCTGACTGAACAACTGTATCCTGGGCATTTCTCACCTGAATTGTAACCTGTGCACATTCCTAATAACCCCCCTGGTCAAGAGCACTGCTTGTGAATTCTGCGTGGCCATTGCAAAGCATGGTCAGGTCCAGCCACGGGAGTCGAAAGTCATGGGAGAGAGTCTGGCATCAGAATGGGTGAGGAAGGGTGGCGGACAGAGGCATGTCTGACCTCCTAGAAATTGGCCTTGGAGGTTGCTGCTGGATAGCTCTTCCCCCTGGCACAGCTGGAGAAGGTCAGACGCCCCCTCCGTCCCCCACGGCATATCTTTTCTTTTCTCTTTTAAACAGGGAGGCCGGCGAGTCACGGAGCCTGGAGCAAGTGGGGCACCGGGTTCCTGACCCTGTGGACAAGGGCTCCAGTGACGTTTCCCTTCTCCGGAAACAATGGCTACTCCTGTCCCACCCGTGTCCCTGCCCCATGGCCTCCCTTATCTCATCCCCTCCCTTCCTGGGCACTGAGATGGTCACTACTATCACCATGGCATCACTGACGGGCCCTGGCCGGGCCCTGCCCTGGCTTTGTCATCAAAGGGAACTGGAAAAACCTCTAGTCACCACCGGGCCACTGTTCAGGCCAGCCTGGGCCAGTCCTCTGACCCTCCGTCAGTGGCTTCTTCCTGGTTGGCCCTAGTCTGGCTCTTGCCTCTGGGCACAAACACCCTGGCCTGGTCCTGTCGGTGCACTGACCCCCAGTCCTCTCATGGCCCTGCCTCCCCTCCCCTAGCCCAGCTCCACCTGTCTGAGTGGGGATGCAGAGCAGTGGGGTGGGGGGGTCTGAGCTAGGAGCCAGCCTGGGTCTGGAACCTGGCCCGTTGGTGGTCCAAGTGTGAGATGCGCTGGTGGGCAGAGACCCTCTGGGTCTGGATTTCCGCCTCCATGGGTTTAATGGGGCTGAGGAGGGGAGGGTGGCTCTCTCTCAGGTCATTCTGCCGTCTGGGTGGAGGACACTGTTAGACAGGGCAGTTGGGCCTGTAGAGGGCTGCCAGTGTCAGTCAATCAAGAGGGCAGAAAATGAACGTCTGCCTAAACTTCACTCCTGAGACAAAAGTTCATTCACACAGACCGTGAATGTAAATGCACATGGGAAACCTACATTTAGAAAACACCCAAAGACAATCTTTAGGACCTCAGGATACACCAAGAGTCGTTGGACAGCAACAGCAGCACCATCCATTAAAGGAGGAACGAATCCTGCAAACCTTATCAAAATTAAAACAATTTGCTTTGTGAAAGACCCTGTGAGGAGGATGAAAAGACAAGCAGCAGCTGGGGAAGACCGACTCGTCACTATGTATACAAGAGATTGATCACCACCAAGATAAAGAAATGTCAAAGCTCCGCAGTTAAAAACCCACCGAACCACCCCACACACACACATACACACACCCCAACTAGAAAACGGGTAACAGACCCGAAGAGACACCGCACCCCAAGAGAGTAGTACTCAGATGGCAAAAGGCACACAAAAGATGCTTGGCCTCATGAGCCATCACCGAAAGGCTCATTAAAACCACAAGGAGGTATCAGATCAGAATGGCCAAAAAATAATAGTGGGGACACCAAATGCTGGCAAGGATGCAGAGAAACGGGGTTCTCTCCAACAGTGCCAGTGGAAATCTAAAATGGCACAGTTGGGCATTCTAGAAAACAGGTGGACAGATTCTTATAAAACTAAAGTGGCACCTCTCCTGCATCCCAACAAACTCCTGAGTATCTATCCGAGGTCAAGGAAAACACGAGTCTGTCCACAAGTGTTTATAGCAGCTTTGTCCCCTCTGGAAGCAACCTCCCTTTGGGGCGGTTTGGAGGAATTGCCAAGCACACGTGGTACAGCTGTACCATGGAATATTACTCGGCAAAGAAAAAACCAGGGAACAAACTACAGATACATGCAATCACCGGGAACTATGGGGAGGGAAAAAACCTAAACCCTAAGGTTATATTTTGTATAATTCCATTTATGTAACATTCTTGAAAGGATAAGATTGTAGAAGGAGAAAACAGATTAGTGGTTTCCAGGGGCGAAGGATGAGGTGCCGTGGGAAGGAAGTGGGTGGGTGTCTTAACAGAGCAACAGGAGGGGTCCTGGCAGGGAATGGAAATGTTTTCTGTTTCGACTGTATCCGTGTCGGTATCATCATTGTGATATTGTACATCGGTTCTGAAAGCTGTTGACATCAGGGAGAACTGAGTAAGAGGTACACGGAATCTCCCCATCTTGTTTTGTCTTACAAGTCCATGTGAATTTCTTGGCTGTGGAACCATGTCAAGATAAAAAGCTTAATTGAAAAATACTGGATGCCCAGTTACACTTTAATTTGAGATGAAGAATATTTTGGAATGAATACCTTCCAAACAATATTGGGGACCTGCTTATAATACAATGATACCTTGTTTAGATGAGACTCAAATTTAATGTGACACAGCCCACGTTTTATCTGACAACCCTATTCCTGGGAAATCCCTCCAGAAAAGGGCAGGCTCACCATTTCATTCATTCTTTCAACAACTTCTTCTTGAGCCCTTACTGTGTGCCAGGCACTGTTCTAGGCTCAGGGGTGAACAGACTCTGTCTCTACTCTCCTGCTGTTGGCATGCTAGTGGGAGGCAGATATACAGAACTATGTAAACAAGATCACTTCACATGGCAATATTTGTTATGTATAAAAAGAAGATGGTGCGATAGAGATAGAGGACGTGGGGGTGGATCAAGCAGGGAAGACCTCCCTGGAAAGGTGGTATCTTAGTGGAGACCTAGAGGGACAGAGGAAGCTACTTATGCAAAGATTTTAAGAGCATGCTAGACCGAGGAACGGTATGTGCAAAGGTCCTGAGGCAGGAGCAGGTTTGGTAGAAACTGGTAACAGTGTGAGAGGTTGGAGAACAAAGGAAGGTAACAGGAAACGAGGCAGGTAGCCAATACTCCTAAGAACATCTTTCCTCTCCCACCCCACATGTCAGGCCAGCATAAGCTCTCTGAAGCCCTACAGTCCCACTATGGGAGAAACCGAGACCCCAGAGGGACAAGATGTGCCGAGAGCCAGCCAAGCCCAAGTCCCCTGAGTCACAGCTGTAGGCTGACCCAGCTGGGAAGACAAGAACCTAGATCTGGAGCAGGATCGGAGGCACTGTAGCCAGGAGAGCTTTCTCCCAGCCTGTCTTGGTCAGCTGGCTTCAGGCCAGGTAGAGGCTGGCTCCTCAGACCCTCGACATGCCACTGTTGGCCACTCTATCTGGTCAAATATTTAAGTGGTTCTCAGGACAGTGGAGAAGAGCATAGTTGAGAGAGTCTTATCTCAGCCCCACCCCAGCTTCCAGGGCCTGCTCTCTGGTGTCCCCTGACTCACTCGACTGCCTGTGACCAGGGCAGGAATGGGAATCCAGCTCCCAGCAGGATCCAAACCAGATGGGGCAGGGCAGGAAAGGACAAGACCAGCGGCATCCCCCCCCCCTCCCCCCATGAGCAGGAGGCTGGGGCTGGGCAGGAAGGTAACTTCTTACTCAGGTGGAATTCCATCCCCCTGAGCTCACCTCCCTCAGTGTCAGCAGCACATTCCAGCAGGGGCCGGCCCTGTCCCAGCTGTGGCCCAATCCTCAGGGCTGCCTCTCTCTCAGGCTCAGTCGCTAGCTCCCCAGGAGGAGCTGCACCAGGCCCTGCCCCACTGCCAAGGCCTTTCCCAGGGAGCTGGTGCGTTGAACTCTTAGTATCCAATGTGGCCTGGACAGTCCGATAGAGGCACTCTTATCTTGAGGTTGCCCTGCCTCTTGGCCAGGGGTTCCAGAGTCAAGGAATAGCAAAAGGTGGGCCACAGTGCAGCCCAGGCTTCCCTACCCACCCCACATGCCAACACATGTGTCCTGGCCAAGCACACGCCTAGATTCACCTGCTGCCCATAGCCCTCCACCCCGGGTTGACCCTCGCAGGGCAATCCCCCCTGGCTCTGCTGTCCTTTCTTGTAAGGAGGTCTTCTCACTGGGCAACACCACCAAATGCTACGGGAAGACTTCCACAGCCACCTCCTGCGTCTGCTACCAGGAAGCATCCCAGCTAAGCCTCACTCCAGAATGAAGACCCAGGCACTAGCCGCCTCCTGGACATCCCACTCGCTGTCCCCAGGGCCTCTCACTCCCCTGAAAGTGAGTTCCTCCTGCCCCGGTCCTGAACCCCAGCGAGGGAAGCACCCCTCCATCCCCCACATGCTGCAATTATGCTTCCTATGCAGCTGTCCCTCCTACCCACCCATCAGCCTCCATTTCATTTCCACTCTGTTTCAGAGAGGACCAGAAGCACAGCCTCGTCAGACCTCGGTCAAAGCCTCTTCAAGGAGCCCAGAGCAGGAAAGGGCAGTGCACCCCTGGGTCCGGCACACAGGACCTGCATTAGGCCCTGGCCCCATTGAGGTCTCATCCTCAACACCCTCCAGTCCCCGTGTTCCCAGCCCCCAGGACTTCATGCCTTTGTAGGTGCTGGGGGGGGAGGGGAGGTTGTTTGTTTGTTTGTTTTTGTTTTTGCCTAAATTGTCCTCCTCCCTTCCCTGCTGGTCTCTGTGACGGGCTCCTACTTGTCCTCCAGAGCCCTGCGAAGGACCCCTTCTTCCCTGGAAGCTGCTTTTCTTCTGCACCTTTGGAACTGCACCTCTTTTTTGGGTGCAGCCTGGACACATAACCTCACTCCTCCTATCTGACTCTCCTCTTCAACTCAACGATGGGCATCTTGAGCAGTGGTTCTCGGGCTTCCTCGTGCCACGACCCTTTCACGACCCTTTCACACAGTTCCTTGTGTTGTGATGACCCCCCACAACCATACAATTATTTTGTTGTTACTTCATAACTGTCATTTTGCTACTGTTAGGAATCGGGCGACCCCTGTGAAGAGTCGTTCGACTCTCCAAAGGGATTGCGACCCACAGGTTGAGAACCGCGGATCTTGAGGGTCAGAATGTCCTTCAAGCCGTCTCCCCACGGCCACTCGGCAAGTCCTCCCAAAGACCGACAAGCTATGACCCACAGGCATTGAAGAGTCCCTGACGCAGAGGTCCCGGTGCCTATATCTTCTCAACCAAAGATCCTAGGACTCTAAATCCTACGTGTTCGGATTGGAACCGAATGTCCTGACATCCTCACCTGAACAGTCTGTGACTTCAGCCCAAAGACACCATGGCCGGAAAATTCCAGAAAGCAGAGCGTATACTGCTAACATCACCCCACCCCCACCAAAACATCAGTTTGCACACAGGAGTATCTTGGACTTCCCAGGAATCGAGCTGTCAGACTCAAAGCAGAGCTGTCCCGCAGGGTCCCCCAGGTTCGCAGACTGCCACACTCTTCTCCCACAGATAACCCCTGATCTCGCTGTCATCAAGCATTTAACCGCTGTGTCATTGTGATTTATTGGACAAGAGTACACCCCAAAAACGCAAGCCCAGAGTCTATTCTGACTCATAGCCACCCCATAGTGGCTATAAATCCTACAGAAGCAACCCGCCCCACGGCCATCAAGTTGATTCTGAGGCTGGAAGTCTTTCTGGGAGCAGAGAGCCTCGCCTTTCTTCCCAGGCACACTGGTGGGTTGGAACTGCAGTGAAGCGGCCGACATGTAGTCGGCAGTGTCACTGGGATTCCTTGTCCCGAACCAACCAGCTGGGGGGCTGGTGGGGCCAACCGTGGGTGAGCAGAGACTGCTATAACCACTGGCCTATGACAGCAAGCTTGATTAGATAGATAGATGATATAGATAGATAGATAGATAGATAGATAGATAGATAGATAGATAGATAGATAGACAGATAGATAGATAATCATATCCTTCCATAGTTTAATCATGTCAAGGAGAATGGTACAATTGCTACCAAACATCCTCTTTTTACATGAGCTCCTTGACATCATCTCCTCTTCACCCGGCCTTCCCGACTGTCTTCCCCCTCCCCCTGGAACCCTTATTTTTCTCAGTGCCTTTATAGGTTCCTCAAACCTAAACTTGATATCTTGTTAGGGTTGCCAGACTGTTCTACCAATCTCATTATCCCATGGTTGGACCCTGAGACCTCACAACTGCAAGGCATAAAGGGAAAGAAAGAGGGAAGCTAGATCCACTTGTGGGGCTGCCCCCTCCTCAGATCCCAGAGCCACAGCATTGGCCAGCCATGCCTGGTTCTGCCTGGACCGCATGGTAGGAAGCTACATGGTGAGGGCTCCTGAGCTTGCCAGGCAAGGATGGCCCCCCCTCCCCCCCCAGGCCAAGGGGGCCGCAGAACACAGCCTCTGGGCCACTTCGCAGCTGGCCAACCCAGAGCCCTTCAGAAGAGGCGAGGGTTCCAGCCACCACCTCTGCCCCGGGACACACCCCTCCTTGGCTCCCCCTCCCTCCCCTTTCTCTCACTCCAGCTGCCAACAAGCCCCAGAGCGGGTGGTCAGGTTGAGTCTTGTCTCCCACAGCAGGAGCGAGGAGCTGGTGATAAATATATCTGCGAGCCTTTCCAAGACTTTCAACCTGAGCTGCAGCTGACTGGCCCCCTTCCTTCTGCTCGTCTCCCAAATCCACAGCGTTTGAGGTCCACGGCAAATCCACAGCGTTTGAGGTCCACGGCATCCCGACTCTAGGAGGTGGGGGTCCTAGAGGGGAGGAACTCATGTTTTAGACTACATGGGACTCTGTAGCAACTGGGAGATCACCCAGGAGCACCCTTATCTGGTCCTGGCCAGCATCCGGGACCCACGAGAAGGCAGGGGTCCTAATCTCACTTGATAGATGGAGAAATGGAGCTCTCCAGGGGGGAGGAAACTCCCAAGGAGCTGGGGGCTGTCTTTGCCGCTGCCCCCTTGATGTGGAGATGGGGCACACCCCCACCTGCCTACTTGGGCTCAGATTGTGGTGGTGCAGGGGCCAGCTGCAATCCTCTCCAAGTCTCCGGTTCCACCCCATAACACTACAGGGCTTGGCTGTGATAGATGTGTGCATCTGAGTCGTCGTCACAAATTCCAACTCTTGCCTCAGGAAAAACACATCAGTCCTTGTCGGAAATGCCTTCCCTGGGCATCACCCCGACAGGCCCTTTGCAACCAGAATGGAGCTGGGCAGGTGGGGGGGGAGAGGGGTTGGGATCACCCTCCGTCTTTGATAACCTGAGTGGGGAACAGTGTCTTCCAGAGACACCGATCGAGCCCAGCCTGCACGTTTCCCCAAAGCTCTGGCCCAGAACCCACACCTGTCCCTCCCACTCGGCCTCCCTCTGCTTCACAGGAGACTGCCACCCCGCTCTGCTCCCAAAGCACCAGTGGCTCCCATGACTCCAGATTCTCACTCAGCCACCCCTCATTGACACAGCCGTCCTGTGGGCCTGGCTCTGCGCATGAACATCAGGGCAGTTGCTGTGCCGGCTGACAGTCTGGGTATGGCAGGGGGCAGAGCAAGACAACAGCACAGCACAGCCATGTCCAGTGAGGAGAAGGAAAGGCTTTTCTGAGGAGGGACCGCTGAGCTGAAACCTGAGCAATGGGGAGATGGCCGCCACATGAGTGAAGATTTCGGAGGACATTCGAGGCTCTGAGTCTTTGGCCCAGCGAGTGACCTCGTGGGCCTCCTACTTGCTCTGACCTGGTCAGGGACGCACACACCAGCCAGCCAGGGCTCCCAAACCGACCTCAGGGCCCACTTCCAGGTTTCTGTCCACAGGCTCCTCATTCTGGATCTCCCGGCTCTATCCATGCCTCGCCCATCTTTCGAGGCCCATCTCCTGCAGAGAGCCACCTCGGAAGGCTTGAGGGTCCCCACCAGCGTACCTGGGTGCCCCACACTGTCCTGCAACAGCGACCATTACCCCCAAGGGCTCCTGCTTGCAAGTCACAAACCACCCTCCACCGATGGAAACTCAGCGGTCCTCACCCCAAGTGTCTTTATCCTCCCACCAGGTCGCTGCAGATGAGGAAACTGAGGCCGGGGTGGGGCTGTGACCTGTGACCTGGGCCCTGAGGGATGATCTGACCCCAGAAACCTAGATAAGTGAATAGCAGGAGGTAGGGAGCTCCCAGTCCTGGTAGACTCCAGGAAGCTGAGCCAGGTGGGGCCTCCCTTGAAACGCTCCTAGGACAGCCACCGCTGCAGACCCTGGGAGCTGCTCAATCACTCAGTCCTTCCTTCCCTGGTGTGACTCAGCAGGGCCCCAGATGGCTCTGAAACAGGAAGTGTCTGGGGGCTGGAAAGGGGCAGAGAGGAAGGAGTAGCACCATCCAGCGCCACCCTCTGCCCTGGGGAGGCCTTGCTTCCTCCCTCTGAGGTGGCGGCTACTTACTCCCCAACCACCTCCCTCACAGCGATCGATCGATGGCTCCCTCCACACGGTGACACTTACACAAATTGCAACCGCACCTACCTCTCGGTGTGCGCCGACTGTGTGCCAACTTCTGGGGTAAGCACTTTCCTCCTTCCTTCTCCCCCCCACCCACCTCTGCCGCCACCCCACCCCCTGAGAATGCTGGCACTATCTCTGCTTCCTGGGCAGGCAGGCGCCAGGAGCTAAGTCCTGGGCTAGCGGTGAGGACGGGCAGCCAATGACGCCACCACTCTATGCCTCAACCTGCAAAGTGGGGTCGCAGGAGTGCCTACCTCTTAGGAGCACTGGTGCTCACAAGACCACCTGGCCCGGAAGCTCCAGGCCAGCATAAGAGATGTGTCTCATCTGCCACCCAAGTCTACCCCGGCAGCCTGGGGGTGGGGTGGGCATCTTTTGCAGGAGATGGACTAGGTCTGAGCTCCCATGGTCACCTCTCTTTTTCCAAAAAGCCATTATGGGGAGTGGACGGTGTTTTTAAATGAGGGGACATCACTGAAGGACTGGAGGCTAAGATCCAAGGAGCTTAGCGGCTTGGCTACAAGGCCTTTGCATGGGCCTCTGTTCCCTGGTTCACCACAGCCCAGGCCTCTGGGCAGTTGTGTTTGTGGCCACGGTGGTGGTGCCCACATTCAGTTTCCTATCACAGCAGTGCCCCCACCAAGTGGGTACCCAGCCCTCCCTCCTATCCATTTCTATGGAGCTCAACCCCAGAGTCCTCCCCATACTTCCTGTGCGCCCTCTCCCCCAGGCACTCACACACCTCACGCCCAGTCTCAGATACTAGGCAAGGTAGGCAGGAATCCCTAGTTAAGCCTCTGCTCTCATGCTCAGGGGTGGAGGGGTGAGGGGGCTCACTTCTCTACCAGTCCTGGTCCTCTACTGGGACAGGGTCTGCCCCATGGAGCCCCCTACTCTGTGGGTTCTATTCTCAGGGCCTGCTCAGGGACAGGAGATGGGCTCATAAGCCTCCTTGCTACCCTAGCCAACTCCACTGGAAACACCCGGAAGATCCCTAACTCTCTCCTCAATGAAGCCGAGAAGCCAGGAGAGACAGAAGACTCCTCCTTCCTGTGGAGCTCCCTAACTTGCTTAAGGTGACCCCCACACGGCACACGCAGGCTGTCCTGACAGCTGCGGCAAACGCCACGGACTCCTATCCACCTCGGCTCAACCCCCGCCCCCAAGCACGGCGCTCTGCAACAGAGTTTGTGGATCCAGGTGTACGCACTCACATTCATCGCTCGTTCCAAAGTGCTTCAGTGACATCCAATGTGTCGCCTCTTGAGTGTCCAAACAAGCTCTGGGCCGTGGACAACGTCTGACCAGCTGCCAACAGGCCACCTCGTCAAGGTGAATGGGGGGTGGGGGTAGGGGGGAGCTGAGGGCAGAGCCCTGTGGGACACTCCCAAAAGCCAGTGCCATCCTTTCTCAGAAAGCCCTTTGCCGCACCTCTACCAAGCCCTGGCTGCCTACCTTCCGGCCTGCCTCATTATTGTGCAAGTTCATGAGCGTCCGGGCATTCTGCTTGATCTCCCTCGCATCCACAAAGACCTTGGCGAAGCGGATGCCGTAGCGGATGTCAGCAGAGCAGCCACCCCACTTCCAGCCCTCGTCCCGGTGGTACTGGCCTTGCTTCTCCTTGTCACAGCCGCAGTCACTCAGGTTGCCCTGGGTACAGGCAGCCGTGATGGCGTGCGCCACACCGGCGGCAATGATGGCATAGGTGAAGGCAGCCTCCCGGCTCCCTGAGAGGGCGAGAGAAAAGAAGAAAGGCCGGGTCAAGAACGGGGACTCATGGCTGGCTCCACAAACACTTCCCGGATGCCTGTTCCTTCCCCTGCCATCTTCCCAGTGGGGAGTAGCACAGTGCCCCCACACATTTCCGGTTCATTCAGCGGTTGGGGTCGCTGGATACCCTTGGAAGAGAAAGGCATGTGGCTGACCACCCTCTGTTCCCACTCCACACCATCGGGCCGGCAGCCTGCGCAGGTACACAAGGGTCACTTCATCTGCACAGGTACTAGAAGGGGACACATCTGCAACACCCCCGTGGGGGGTGCCTGAGACCATCACTGTTTGCATGAGTAGAAAGCCTCATCTTTCTCCCAAGAAGCAGCTGGTGACCTTGTGGTGAGCAGGCCAACATGTGACCCACGACCCCACAGGGTCCCCAGAGGGTGGCCAGGAGTTGGGATCAATTTGGTGGCCAGCAGGTTTTTGTGTGCACAGGCCTCGGTACCAGAGGTTTGGGTGTAGTAACACCGCTCCCCTGGCTCTGCGACTTTCAGCCAGTGACCACCCCTCCCTGTGCCCCAATAACGTGAGGACAGAGCAGAAGCACTGTTCTCTCAGAGACAAGAGTTTGTCCATGTGAAGCTCTTAGCCCATCTTTCTCCTGAGAAGGAGCTGGTGGTATTGAACTGCTGACCTCTCAAATTGCAGCCCAATTTGTAACCACCAAGGCCCACATGTTCCAGGTGGTCCCAGAGAGGACTCATCCTAGGCTAGGGAGTCCCCAGGCGCACACATACATGCATAGGGTGTCACACGCGGAAAACACATCAGAGGACGGAGCAAAGAGTAAGAATAAACCCTCGAGAACAGCCAGAGAGGAACAATTTGACCGTGGTGTGAAAAAGAACAGGATGGGGCGGGAGTGAAATCCCTGTTCCACCACTTCCTGGCTGTGAGACCTCGGACACGTCACCTAACCTCTCTGTGCTCCACTCCCCCCAACAGACTGGATGATGGCCTGGCACTTGGAAAGATTGGGGTGGGGGTGGGGGCGGGGCTAGACAAACTCGCCCAAATATAAAATGATTAGAATGTTTACTGGTGGCAGCACTGACTGTGCCTTAGCTGTGGAAGAAGGGGAGGGGTCTTCATTTCTCTTTACTTACAGTTGAAGAAGCTGAGATCAAGAGAGGCTCTGGCGTGCCCAGGCTGCCCAACCGGTGGGCACGGGACCAAGGCCCACACCCTGTCAACAAGCCCCCCATGCAGACTGAGAACGAGCACCACCGGTTCAATGACTCAGAGGGACAGGAGGCTCGGCCCAGGCTTGAGCAATGGAGAGGAGACCATCCGACCGAGAGTGGAGCCGGGCCGGTCACTGGTGAGTCTTCTCCCTTGCTCACCCCTGGGGCAGGGGAAAGGGGTGAGTGGAGTGCAGACGGGGGCTGCCAGCCCAACCTCATTGTGGTAACTGTGTGTGGCCCTGTTCTGCCACGAGCTGGTGACCACCCTAGGCTCCTCTGAGGCCCTTGTGCAGCACAGGACAATGTAGGTGGTGAGTGACAGACACCTAGAGGCAATGGCAGTCAGGAGAGCTTCTGATCCCACGCTCTGATCCGCCCCCACCCCCACCCCCTCCACCCTGTATAGAGAGGTGGGAAGCAGGGCAGCCACACCTGGACACATTCAAGTCTCCTGAGTTCAAGCTGGACCCCACTCAGGGGGAAGCCTCATTGGGTGCCTAAGGACAGTCCCCTCTCCTTGAAACAAGCCGTCTCGGAAGTGAAGGCTGCCCCAGAGAGACCGCGGTGGCTGCCCTTCAAGTGCAGAACTTCCAGCGGGCAGGCACTGGTTGCTAAGGTCCATGAATTAGAGGCTCGAGGGTTGCTGCTAAGCCTACTGGTGTTGGCTTGCCCTACAACATCAACCTGGGACCGCCCAAAGCCATTGTCGCCATTGATCGCCGTAACCCCCACCCTGGACATTCACTGGGCAGCTGCATCACTGACATTAGGCTGGTGAACTTCTTCCTGCCCCTGTCGCCTCCTCTATGAACTGGGGCTACCAACAGCATCCGTGCACATAGAGGGCCACGTGGAGAGATGATGCCGAGCAAGGGAAACTGCTGCGCTCAGTGCTGACACTCAGCCTGGCTCCGTAAATGCCAGCCATTATTATGCTGTTGGTCCTGCATTTCACCCTTAACTTCAGCCATGATGTCTAAATGTGATTCCCCTTAAGGTCGACAATTATCATTGTTGTCGCTGTTAAGTTGTCTGCCCCTGTACGTCCAGAGATGGCCACATGCAGAGGAAACAGAGCTGATAGGGAGTCCACCATCGGAGCCGAGCTGTGAGTTGGGGAGGAGGGGACGAGAGATCAGCCAGTAGGTGGCTTTGGAGACATCACTTGACCACTTCACCTCTCCGAGCTGCTGTGTCACCACCTGTTAACAGGTGCCTACTCTTAGAACAGAAATGGCTACCAGCTGGCCCGTTCAAAACAAACGAAAACTAAACTCACTGCCATCGAGTTGATGCCGAACAAACACGATGAATCGATGAATCGTACAATTCCTATGATTGACAGAACTGCAGGGACCATTGGGAAATACCGAGAAGTTTCCCTTTATGTATTTCTTGCTACCTGTTATTTTCGATTTGTCCTTTGTCTGCTCCCCCTATCCCCCTCACCACCCTCTTCCCTCTAGAATGTGATTTTCTTGAAGGCAAGCGCTTTATCTTGTGCCCGGATGGAGTAGTGGGTTACTCACTGGGCTGCCAACCGCCAGGTCAGCAGTTAGAAACACTAGTGGCTCCTTGGGTGAAAGAGGCTGTCTCCTCCAATAAAGATGTATAGTTTTGGAAACCCTAGGGAGCAGACCTCCCTTGTCCTACAGCGTCACAATGAGTCGGAATCTCTCAATGGCCGTGAGCTTGTGTTCTTTGTTCTGTTTGGGTTTTTGGTCTGCTGTGCTTCAGGGCCTAGTGCATAGCAGGCACTCAATACATGAACAGAAGGTCCCCAAACTCCAACCAAATGGTGGCCCACACCCTTCTGGCCTCTATTCCGTGTGTTATTGCCGAAGCTCCCTTCTCAGACCCCTAGAAGAACATATTAATCTATCCCTTAGCAAACAAGGGAGGTCATACACGCAAGTCCATGTTACAGAGCGGGAAACAGAGGCCAGGTCTTGCTGGGCCCACCAGCAGGCCCAGAGTCAGAGAACAGAGCCATAAATGCGGCATCCAAGGGTCCCTCATCAATGCCTGAGTTCACCACCTAAAAAGACAGACTGGTAGAGACCCGGGGACTTCCCTGAAGTCACTAAGAACAGGGGCATCTCGGCTCCTAACACAGAGCCCCTGCCCTTCCCACTGCCCACATCTCTCTCACGTACGTTGTCCATCTGGCAATCCAGGGGAGCACCCCCTTGGGACTCGCTAGGCTGACTTCAGCTCAGATAAAAAGCCTATCAATCCCCGTCCTCATTCAGTGGGCTGCCTGAGCCAGGACTGCAGCTCTAGAATCTCAGCTTCCCCACCTGTGAAACGGGAATGGCCACCACGTGTGAAGAGCCAGGCACATGGACCGTGCTCATGGAAGCACAGCCGAGTTGGAAAGGGAGCCCCGGCTGATGCCCTGATGCCCCCATGCCGGCCAGCTCCACACCAGTCCCAGCGGTGAGCGGAAATCAACGGATGCCCAAGCCTGCCTGAACGGTTCCATTCCACTGCCCTGTGCAGCCACTACAAATGGTTTGCACCAGAATACTATCTGAGTAGATTTACAGTATCTTACTGGAAACCACAAAATGCATTGTTGTTTTTTTTTCATTTGCTATTTAAAGCCAGTGCGCCCGGGAGTGAACAATCTGCAGTGACACCGGCTGAAATATGATTTGGAAAACAGACAGATGGAAAAAGGTTGTTTTTGCCAGTCCTATGACAGGGCAGCTCATGGTCCCCTGGGCTGGAAAGGTCACGTTGGGCTGTCTCTGATTAAAAGAGGTCCGAAGCCTCTCTGTGAGTGACAGGGGGATTGGGGAGTGCGGAGAGCCTGGGTCTGGGCTAAGTTGGCTAAAGCAAGAGGCACAAAGAAAAGGAAGTTGGGAGAGGTGCATGGTTTCCACCCAGGTCTCCACCCTTCTCTTCGGGCCTCGGATTCGTCCAAAGACCTCATTTCCACCAAACAAGGCTATCCCTACCCGTCAGCATCTTCTGCCCTTTCCTGCCTCCTCACCCTCTCTGAATTCTAGGCACTCCTGGCTGGGTGGTGTACATGCTATTCCATCACCTGGAAATGCCCTTCTTCTGCCCACCCACCAAATGAGGGGCAAAGTAGCCCTCTGGCTCCCAAGCTCCGGGGCTCTGGTGGCAGATGAGCGTGGGTTTCATCCTGGCCCCAACAGTGGTGACAGTGGAAGGGGACTCACTGGCTTCTCTCAGTTGCTTCCTTTTTCCTTTTCTCAGAGTCTCGGCAGGGCTGGACTCCCCGGTAAGCAAGATCAACATGAATGTGTGCTCACTGACTAATCCATAGTGAACAATTTCCCACCAGCTGACAGGATGACAAACACGTGAAACTACAGGTGAGTCGATCAGCACAAGTAAGCCCATGTGTGCGTTGTCTACTGGGACTCCGAGCCTCTCAAGAACTGGACACTGGAAAAGAGGCTTGGATTACATACAAAGGTGCTGTGGGGTTGGGGGACAGAGAGCGATGGCAGTCATATCGAATCAGAATCTTTGCTAGAGCAAAAAAAAAACAAACAAACAACCCGTGAAATTGTTCCCTGTAGATTTGTTAGCAAGCACCAGGAAGCCCATGCTTACTTTGTTTATTGGGTTACGTACCCCTAAGCGGAAAGGGTTAAAGAAACAACTACGCATGAGCGACCTGGCCCACCCTGTAAGGGGATCATTGATTAAATGGTGCTTCTAATTGGATGCCTGTAGCCAGGAGTATGGTTCACATCTACCCATTGTGGTAGTTACACAATTTCATGGCAACTTGCTAAAATAAGAAGGAAGGAGTGGAGTCTAGCCTGCCAATCAGGTTGCAGCCTGGTGATCCCTCCTTGTGGGCGTGGCCGTCTCCTGAGGATTCTAGTACTTCCTCTTTCCTCCTGTGAGAAGGACCCCACACTGCTTAATAAGCCACCAGGAGCTATGCCGATGGCAGCGAGAGCCCTGGAGCTGGAGGAGCCACGCGGAGACCCCTGCCAGCACTGAGATGCTTCCACCACCACTGGATCCACAAGACTTTCCCCCCACTAGACTGTGGTCTTCCTGCATTCGGCATCATTGCACGTGTGGTGTGAGTCTGAAGAGGAATGCATACACTAGTAGTGGACATATGGGTCAATATCGGACTTATGGACTTGATCTGGACTGGGCTGGGATGTTTTCATAATACACCATTACTCTTTGATGTAAAGCGCTCTCTTATACACATGAGTGTCTCTGGATTTGTTTCTCTAGTCCACTCGGACTGACACACCCATTAAGATGTGGTTCAACTGTCCCCTCCTCTGAGAAGCCTTCCTGATGTGCCCTCCCCGTGCTGTGACCCAGTACTACATCCGTTGCTATTTACCTTCATCATGCTGAGTTACACAATCAGTCTCCGTCCAGGGTGGTGGGGATCTGGATCATTCCATTGTAAGCCTCAGCATTTAGCTGAATGAATGACTGGGTGTCTGTCTGTCTGCCTGCCTGCCGCCTGAAAGCTGGAAAGGGAACATTATAACAAAGGATGCATGGCAGAGAATAGCGTCGGGAGAGCGAACACCCAGGATGAACCTAGGCTTGCAAAAAAAAAAAGAAAGAAATAAAAGGAAATGTGAATGAGACAAAAAGTCCTTTGTTAGCTGCATCCTAATCAAGAATAGGGAGAGAATAGGTCTTTTTCTGGGGCAAGATGGCATATTGTTAAGAAATGACAGAGAGAAAGTGGAGCTGCCTGCCCCTTGCTTCTGTCTCTCAAACGGGAAAGGTCTTCGGACACATCCTTCCAGTCTTCCTACAGTTCACATGGCCCAACAGCGGGGGAAAGAGGAAGCTGGTTTTGTTGCGAGGCCGGTGGATTCCCAGACACGGGGCCCTGGGAACAGACAGCCACCCAAGGGGATAGCGGAAGCTGCTGAGTGACTGTCAGAAGGCAAAGTCGTCACCCACATGCTAGAGGAGTGAGTGAAAGCCCAGAAAGACAATGGAAGTCTCTGCTGCTTAGACAAAGGAGGGTGGGCTCTAAGAACTTAATCCTCGGTCATTTTGGCTGATCCCTAGGGGGGTCCCAGCAGGGGGTCCCAAACGAGGTCATTTGGAGAAGGAATGGATACAGTCCTTCCCAGGAACAAACGTCTAGAGATGACCATTTCTTCTCCCAGCATTAGACATAACAAATTCCTATGTGTACAAAGGGTTTGGCTATCAACATAGATCCTGTTTCTCACCTGATTAAACCCCTCCAATAACCCCTTCCCAGACAAACCCCCTGAGTCTGAAACAAAATGCCCTGAGGACTGGGTCTCATCTCTTTCCACCCTCCCTACGGGAAGACCCTATAAGGCGGTGCAGTGGGCTACAGGTTGAACTACTAACTGCAAGGTCAGCAGTTACAAACCCTCACAAAGATGTTCACTGTCTCAGAAAGGCACAGGGGCAGTTCTACTCTGTCCTATAGGGTCATCATGAGGTAGAATTGGCCAGATGGCAGTGAGTTTGAATTTTTTGAGACCCCACACCCCACAGCCCAGCTTGCCCCAAATACTCTGAATTGCAAGGACATCTGGCTGGGTTACAACGGGCCACAAAGCTTTAGTCCTGTGTCCTGCCTCTGCTGGCTATTGGCCAGTCCCTACTTCCCCTTGATATTCATTTCAGGTGGCCCTTAGGCCTACAGGCCACCTGCTGTGGGATCCACAAAGGTTTTTCCCCAGGTTGTTTTCCGGATTGTATACCCAGCCTAGGATTTGCTTGCTATAGCATTGCGAGGTCAACTGCTTAGAGGTGATCTCCCTGAGAGCATCAGCCAGGCGAGCAATCAGACACTATTGCCTGTAGGTGGGGCCCACACCCTGCTGATAAGGATAGTCATTGTTACCCTGAAGGAGAGCCCAGAGACAAGGTCAAGACAACTCAAGGAAGATCAAGGTTAGGCTGCCATCTTGAATCTAGGATCCGCCCATCTTGTCACATGTGTACCCCTAATCCCTCCCCTTCCTATTGTGTGTACACCCCTAGATTTTCGTCACCCCCCCCACTGAATGTATTGTCTATGGTATAACTCCTTCCTGTGATGATGTAATGGGGGGGGGGCCCTACATGCCCCCCAAGGGGAATATAAGCCTTGGTTGGAACTATTTTCGTCACCCCCCCCCCACTGAATGTATTGTCTATGGTATAACTCCTTCCTGTGATGATGTAATGGGGGGGGGACCTACATGCCCCCCTAAGTGTATATAAGCCTTGGTTGGAACTATTTTCTCTATATATACTGGGACCTTGCTGCTGAGATCATGACTGCCCCAGAGGTGAGCATGCTACCCTAAAATGTGTCTGACTCCTTTATTTTACTCTCTCCCTTTCCTATTCTCCATGACTTTATGATAACTTTTACATATTGTCACCGGACAATTGCACCCACGGACCCTGCAGTTTGTCAGAGGCTGGCTTACTTGACAAGCTGTCCTTCCTCCAAGTGCCACTCCTTCTTCTACCAGAGCCCCAGCTACATTTCAGAGCAGAGTCGGCCAGTCCCATGCCAGCCTGAGTGCCCTATTCTTCATTCTTCACACACAGAAGGTGTTAGTAAATGTCTGGGGGCACAGATGGACAAGTAGACAAGTGGTGGACAGGTGGGTGTTACCTCAATAGCATTTAATTTACACAGATTCAACCGATGCACCAACAGAAAAATAAACTATTGTCTACTTATATTTTGATATAAGTACTTATTATTATGTACAGTGTGTTATTGCACATGATTTGTTTCGTGGACCTTTACTGTATTTATTGCATAGAACACTAGGTAAATTATGGATGGTTTAGGTGATTTTTGAGGGTAATGTTGACTAGAATACATTTTCATCATACACATTATGTTAAAGGCTAAAATGTGACCCAAGGGAAGATGTTCAACTGGAAATAGATGACTCTATTTTTGGCAGCTTCCCAGTTAGGTCCAAAAACCACATGAAGTGTACAGCCAATCTGTGAGGGGTAAGTAGAGTGAGGTCTCCCAATGAGGTCCCTGGCAAGGTCAGCCGTGCTGGACAGCAGTGATTCCAATGTCAGAGAAGGGTGAGACATTCTAGGGGCACCTAGCCAAATGGATTTCATTACAAGAGCCGTTACAGAGGCATTTAGCAGGCTGGTGGGCACTCTGAGTCTCTGGAAGCAAGGTATCCAGCATTCTGAGCAACCCCAATGTGTCTTGCCCATAACACAGATTTTCCCCCAGAGTAAAATCTGATAGTGAGTATGAAGTGGAGCAGCATGTCCTGCTGAACAGAATCTGTAATAGACTACTCTTGGATTCCGTGGTGCAGGTCTTTCCCAGGCCTTGACCCAGTCAACAGGTATGCCATTTGAAGCTCATCCCAAGGCAGATGGGAGAGCTAATAGAAGAGTTGCATGGTTCACTATTTCAAAAGATTTTCATGAGTTGAAATTAGAGGCTGAGATGGATTAAAATGAAAATGTGCAGCAATGAATGTCCAGTCTTGGATGTTACATCAGGAAATAAGAACATTCACCACACAACAGAGAAACAGAGGACTGAGGATCATGCCGACCCAGGTTCACGAGCCAAACAAGACATGGGACTTGTTTCCGTGGGCTTGCTGTCTCCATTGGTCACTGAGTGCTCACTCAGTGCACTGGGCTGTGCGTGAGGCACGGGGAGCCCAGTGGAGGAGTCAGTTGACTGGGCTCCATGGAGCCTCACCAATGTGGGAAGGACAAATGGGAGGCATATTAATGCGTAGGAAATAAAATCACTTCTGAAGGGGAGGGTCCTCTATGAAGAACACCACAGGGTGATCTTCAGGGAGGCCATCGTAGATGGGTGGTCGGTCCAGCAAGGGCATATGGGAGAGGTGGTAGTTGAGTGGAGATCTTTATAATGCTGGAGGAGCCAGTAGATTACTCATCACTGCTCAACTGCCTCTCCCACGTGCCCTTCTGGTCTGCCCCTGTGAGTGTCCCCACACGCTTTAAGTCCACCTGAGGTGACTGTGTGCCTTCCACGTTGCCACTCTGCCAGAGGCATCCACCTCTCACATGAAGCTTACATCTGGCTGAGAGACACATGCTTGGGACAATGCAACTGTGATTTGTAGAGCGCACTGTAAGCAGTCCTGTATAGCCAACGGCCCACAGCTAGTACATGGGAAAGACCTGAGAATAGCTCCAAAGCTACACAAATGAGTGCTTAGATGGACAGTACATCCTGGAATCATCATATGCTATAAAGGAAAATCAGGCCCGGTGTGGGCTGAAGAAAGATAGGTGGGTATTCTACACTAAAGAGGCTTCCCTGAACAGAGACAGAAAAGGCAAGGAGGTAAAGCAAACACCTAGAAAGAATGTTCCAGGCATGGGGAGAAGTGAGTGTCAAGTTCCTAAAGCTCCTAGTGGTGCTGCAGGCAAGGCTACTGTGGCAGTTACATAATCTCCTGTCAACTTGCGAAGGGGTGGAGTCTAGCCTGTCAATCAGGTTGCAGATGGATGACCTCATTTGGAGGCGTGAAGGAGATATATAGCTCATTGGAGGGCAGACACACTCTCTGCTTCATTTGCCTGTTGACAAGCCAGATGTGCTACCCCGATGGACCCAGACCCTTGGGGTTAGAGGAGCCACGTGGAGACCCATGCCCGTGCTGAGATGCTTCCACCACCACTAGATCCACAAGACTTTCCACCTACTGGCCTGTGATCTTTCTTCCTGCATTCAGTGTAATTTAAGGTAACCAGATTTAAAGCGGGACACCATTGATGGGGCAGGGGTGTGTGTGTTCTTGATTAAAAATTTTGTCTATATGGACCAAATAGAACATTCCCTAGCTTGTCGTGCATTCTTTCCAAGAATCGGGACTTTTTAAAAATGCCAAAAATCGGGACTGTCCCGCCAAAAGTGGGACAACTGGTCACCTTAGTGTAATTGCATGTGCTGTGTGAATCTGAAGAAGAATTTATAGACTGGTAGCCAACATATGGGCTAACATTAGATTTAAGGACTTGATCTGGACTGGGATGGGATGTTTTCTTAATGGTCAATTGTTCTTTGATATAACGTTCTCTCTAATACACATGTCTCTGAATTTGTTTCTCTAGTCAACCCGGACTAACACAGCTACATAGCAGAGAGGCCCTTAAAGGACTAGTGGATGAGTTTGCCTGGTGTTCTCAGAGCAAGGGGAACCATGGTAAAGTTTTAAACTAGGAGATGTCAAGGTCAGAAGAACACTGGAAATGCAATGTTCGGTGACTGTATAGACTGGGAGATCCAAGAAGGTACATGCCTCAGGAAGTGGCTGCTGCTGCTCAGGAGACCACTGTCTGAAGATGGGAATTTGAGCTTGGAGGTGATGGTAGAAGTGGTGATGAGTAGCAGTGGTGAGTGGACAGAACTGGGGATGTGTTTTTAAGGTAGAGTAAAAAATGGTGAACTTAGATGACTATAGCAGACCAATGGTTTCGAGAATAAAACCCAAGGCATGTATCCCCAACTTCTTGACCTTCCTGTGAGATGGGTGTGTAAAGAGGGAGGCACATCTGCTGATGGATTAGCCCTCACTGGTTATACAGGGCTCACCTAGAGTCCCCTGTGAAGGTAAAATATCTGGTTGCTCCATTCTGCAGATGGAAGGTGGAGGTCAGAAAGGCGAAGTGGCTTACTGGGTCATCAATAAGGCTGAGATGAAGGACTGGCCATGGAACTCTGGCTCCGGTCCTCACTTGGCTGTCCCCCAGCCCAGCTACATAACCAGACATTCTTAAACACCTGGTAGCCAGGAGCATCTCACATCTTCAGAGCTCATCCACACAGAGGGGTCTTGGCAACAATATGGGACTCACTACTGATGTCAACTCTGTCATAAAACAGCTTGGCTTTGAGCCTGTCCCAGGAGTGAGGTGGAGGTGACAGTCATCCTTTCAGGGATGGAGAAGGACCAAACAAGCCCATGAGTGGGAAAGGCCTGTCCTGACTCCTGGTTTATATCAGCCCTCACTAAGCAGATGCAGACAATGATGGGGCAAAAGGAAGCCCCTACCAACCTTCCTCCTCCTCCTTCCTCTTTCTTCTTCTTTTGTTGCCTATGTGTGTGTCTGTGTGTCTCTGTGTGTGTCTCTTTCTTTTCTTAATTTCTTGATTTTTTTCAAGAAAATTACAATATTTGTTCTTTATGAGACTAACTTTGCTGAACATATGTCCTCAAAATTCATCCATGTTACGAGATGTTTGACAGTTCCATGCTTGTTTTTTATGGATGCATGATATTCCATGGTACGTATGTCCCAGAGTTCATGTATGCATTCCTCCACAGACTGGCATTTTGGTTGTTTTCATCTTTTTGCTATTATGGATGGCGCTGCAATAAACAAGAGTATGCACGTATCTGTTCATGTTGTGTTCCTTATTTCTTTGAGTATAAACCAAGTAGATTGTTGGGTCATATGATATTTCTATATTTGTTTAAGAAGGCGCCGTACAGCTTTCCATAGTGGCTGCACCATCCCACCAGCAGGATATCAGGGTTCCAGTCCCCCCACATTCTCTCCAGCATTTGTCATTTCCGTTTTGTTTTGAATTTTACGATCAGGGCCAGTGTGAGGTAGCATCGGATCTTTGTTTCCATTTGCATTTCTCTTACAGTTAACAATTGCAAGTATTTCTTCTGTTGTTGGCTGCCTGGGTGTCATCGTTAGTGAATTGCCTTGCCACGTCTTCTGTCCACTTTTTAATTGGATAATTTATATTTTTCCTATTAAGATGTTGCACTTTTCTTTAGATTGTCAAGATTAGTCTTTAGCCGGTACATCACTGCCAATCCACACCCTCACACCAATCGGTAGGTTCTCTTTTTACTCTCTTGATGAAATCTTAGGCTGTACACAAATGGTGTCATTTAAGGAGCTCCCGCTTCTCTATTCTTTTATTCTGTAGTGTGGGGTTTTCACTGTTGGCTAATGTATTTATGGCTTATATTAAGGTCCTTAAATCTGCCCCTATTTTTTTTTCATTGATGATCTTTATACTTCTATGGTTGATATTTAAGTCTTGAAGCCAGTAGTTCTCAACCTGTGGGTCGCGACCCCTCTGGGGGTTGAACCACCCTTTCACAAGGGTCACCCGGTTCATAAAAGTAGCAAAATTACAGTTATGAAGTAGCAACAAAATAATTTTATGGTTGGGGTTGAGGAACTGTATGAAAGTGTGGCGGCATGAGGAAGGTTGAGATCCACTGCTTTAAACAATCTCGAGTTCCTTGTTTGTATATGGTGTGCAGTATGGGTCCTATTTCATGCTTTTACAGATAGAGATTCAATTTTCCAACATCGTTTTCTGAAAAAAAACTATTTTTCCCCATTTAATATATTTCAGCCCTTTATCAAAAATCAGGTCTGTAGGTACTGATTTTATTTCTGGGTTCCCTATTCTGGTCCATTGGTCTACATGTATATCATGGCACCAATAACAAGCTGTTTCGACTGCCAGGGATATGTACTAGATTTTAAAATCAGGGAGTGAGAGGCCTCCTATTTAGTTCTTAAGTTTTAGTAGGGTTTTGCTTATCCTGGGTTTCTTTCCTGTCCATACAACGTTGGTAATGGGTTTTTCATTTCTTTGAAGACTAGTGCTGGCATTTGGATCAGAATTACACTATATTTAGAGATTACTTTGGGTACTATTAACATTTTCACAATCTTAAGTCTTCCTGTCCTGGACCATGGAACACTCTTCCATTTAGGCAGATCTCTTATGGTGTCTTGCATTATTAGTGTTCTCCGGGCAAGTATTTTGCTTCTCTGGTGAGGTTTATTCGTAAGCATTTCATCTTTTGGGTGCTCCTTGTAAACTGCAATGCCTCGATTGTTTTCAATTTCCCTTTCAGAATTCTCATCTTTAATATACAGCAATCCTGTTGATTTTTATATGTTGATCTTATAGCATTTCACATTGGTAAAATATTCAATTTGTTCTAGCAATTTTCTTATAGTCTTCAGTTTTCTTTCTATAAAATCGTATCGACTGCACACAGAGAAATGTTTGCTTCTTCTTTGTTAATCTCGATGCCTTTGATTTCTTGTTTATGTCTAATAGCTCTGGCTAAGACTTCCAGGACTAGAGGAGATGAGTGGTGGTGAAGTGCATCGACGTCTAGTTCCATTCAGAGAAATGCTATCAGTTCCTTTCCAGTGAGTGAAATGCTGGCCACTGGGTTTTGGGCACAAGGCCTTTATGATGTAGAGGAATTTTTCTCTTATTCCTATTTTATTGAATGGTTTTTATCAAAAATGGATGTTAAGATTTTATCTAATGTCTTATCTGCATCCATTGATATAATCATATGTTCCACTCCCCTTTGGTTTTATTTATATGGTGGATTATATTGATTGTTTTTCTAATATCAAACCATCCTTGAATACCTGGTATAAATCCCACTTGATCACGAAATTTCAAATATATTTTGTGGCATTCTATTGGCTAGGGTGTTGTTGAAACTTTTGCATCTGTGTTCCTATGGGCCATTGGTCTCTTCACGTCTGCGCATGGGTTGGGCATCGGGATTTTCCTTGCCTCATAAAATGAGTTTGGGAGTATGTTGTTCTTTTCGGTATTCAGAATTAGTTTGTATAGAATTGCTGTTAACTCTTTTCTGAATGTTTGGTAGATTTCCCCTTAAAGTCACCTGCTCCTGGACTTTTGTTGATGGGAGTTTTAATCCTGTGATCCATTTCTTATTGTCTTATAGGTCTGTTCAAGGTTTATAGCTCTGTCCCTGGTGATTTAAGTAGGTAACATGCTTGTAGATATGTGTTCATTGCTTCTAGGTCTTCAAGTTTGTTGGAGTACAATCCTTCCTGATAAATATTGTGTGGCTATCTTTTTTATTTCGCTTGGTTCTGTTGTGATGGTACACACATTTTCTGATTCACAATATTTGCTTCTCCTTCTTTTGCTTTGGTAAATTTGCCAGGGATTTGTTCATTTTGTTAAAACTTTCAAAGCACCAACTGCTTGTCTTGTTCTCTTAGTCCATGTGTTTCTGTTTTTTAAATTTTGTTTATTGATGCTCTAATCTTCATTTCTGTTTTGGTGGCTAAGGGTTTGTTTGGCTACTCTTGTTTTAAATTATTGTAGGTTGTGGGTGCAGTTGTTGATTTTGGTTTTTTAATTTTCTATGTGAACTTATTGCTATTAATTCCCCTCAAAGAACTGCTTTGCTGTGTCCCAAAGGTTTGGGATGTTGTATTTTTGTTCTACTTTGTTACCAGAAAATTTTTAATTGCTCTCACTTTTCAAATAGTCAATGGTTTTTAAGGAAGGTGCTGTTCAATCTCTGTGTGTTTTATCGTACTTTTTGCTTGATCCTACTGTTATTGATTTCTAATCTTATAGTGTTGTGATCTGAAAAGATAGCTTATACTATTTCAGTTTTTAAATGTTACTGATGTTTACTTTGTGGCCCAACATATGGAGTATGTTCCATGTGTTCTGGAAAATAATGTACCTATATCCTCGAGTATAAGCCCACCAAATATCAGAGGAGGCACCTAATTTCACCACAAAAACTGCATTAGAAATGTGCTGAAAAACTCAGCTTATACACAAGTATATATGGTATATAGTGCTGAGTGTTCTGCATATATCTAAGAGATCCAGTTGATTGATTGCATTGTTTTTCTTCTGCATCTTTGGTTTTCTTTCTAGTTGATCTATGCTTTCTCCAGAGTGTGTTGCAGTCTCTCACCATTATTCTAGTTTCATCTACTTGCCTGTTGATCTCTTCAACTCTGTGTTTGATGAACGCATTTCGGGATCCTTTATTATGTACATGGATATTGATTAAGATTAGGTCTTCTTGTTTACTTGTGGGTGTTATCTTTATATAATCACCTTCTTTGTCTCATGATAGCTTTCACTTTGATGTCTATTTTGTTAGAAATTAATAGTGATACTCTTGCTTTATTTTTATTATAATTAGCTTGTTTTTTTCCCATTCTTTTCATTTTTGTCTGTTTTTGTCTTTGTATCTAAGCTGTGCTCCTTGTCAGCGTCATATTAGTGACTCACATTTTCTCATCCATCCTGTTTGTCTCCTCGCTGCTGGATTTAACCCAATGACATTCAGTGTTGTTATCAATAGGTTTGGTTTTATTGTTGTTATTTTACTATATGTTTTTCTATGGTATCATTGGTGTCATGGTTCATGGTATTTTCTTTATTGGTTTCCTTTTGCTTATGGATGTTCTTATCAATGTTTTCTTTGCTTTCACCTTACTGATTAACAAGATTCTATCTGTTGTTGTTGATTTCCTTCCAAAGAACTCCTTTTAGTATTTATTGTAAAATTGGTCTTGTTTTTATGTTGTTTCTTGAGTTTTTCTGTTGTTGTTGTTTTTTTAACATTTTATTAGGGGCTCATACAACTGTTATCCCAATCCATACACACATCAATTGTGTAAAGCGCATTTGTACATC
>NW_022103928.1:28946489-28957398 GCF_000313985.2 Echinops telfairi | reverse complement strand
CCTCCCCCTCTCCCATGTCCCCCCGGAACTGTCAGTCCCGTTGTTTTTGTTTCTGAAAATGTCCTATTCCTCCCCTTTATGTGAGGGATAATTTTGCTCTCTATAGGATTCTTGGCTGCTCGTTTTTTTCTTTCAAGGTTTTGTAGAGATCTTTCCATTACCATGTTGCCGGCATAATTGCTACTGAAAAGTCCAAGCATATTCTTGGTTAGCCTTAGAGGTCTTTTCTCACACACACCCCTCCCAAGTTGCTCCCAGGATTCTTTCCTTTGTGGCGATTGTCTTTTGGGATAAATTCTACTTGAGGTTCTTTTAGGCTTCTTGAATGATCATATTCCAATCTGTCATTATGTTAGAGACATTTTCCTTCAGTATTTCTTGGACTATTTTCCCTGTGTTTTTATTTTTCTATTCTGGAATGTTTATCCAACATAAGTTGTTCCTTTTGACAGTGTCCAACAGAATTCTTAGATCTTCTTTAGCTATTTTGGTTCTTTTTCTAGATTACTCTTATAGTTTAATCTTGAGCTTTGGCTTTGAGCTCACTGATTCAGGCTTCAATTCTTACTCACTTTCTCTTTCAGAGCATTACCTAGTTCTAATAGTTGTGTGTTTGGCTTCAGGATTTCTATTTGGAGTTGCTGAATTATTTCTAAGTTTTCATTTGTTTTGTCAGATTGTTCTTGCAGTGTTTTCCTAAGTTCTTCTATCTTTCTCTTCTGTTTTATCCACCCACTGTAGCTCTCTTGACTCCCCCACCCCCACCCCCCATCCATCTGCTGAAAGCGGCTGAGCATCAGTCTCCTAAACACTCTCGTGGGTAGATCTGGTGCCTTTTCTTCCCCTGGAAACCCCCAGGTCTGTGGAGGCCATTCACGCATGCTGACTCTTCTTGTCTCCTCGTGTGCACGGAGTCTGACTGTTATTTTGGAGACACAGCGGTGTTTTGATGTTTCTCTCTGTTTATTTGCCAGGTGGTGCTGGAGTGGATTATATTCCCTCTGCTCTATTTGTGGCTATTGAAGGTTCAGAGATGGCTAGGTTGTGAGTCAATAGCTAAGTTCAAGAAAAGACGGATGACAAACAAAAGTTAAGACTGATATTCTTCCTTAGTCTTGAGGTCAACTTCTGTCATTGCCAGGAGTGTAGGCCAGTGACCCAAACAGCCAACTTCCAAGACCATTTGGGCATGAAGGAAGGGAACTGTGTCAGAGAAGTTCAGCCTGCTCTACTGCCGTGAACCTTCCTTGTCCCAATGGAGGGATGGACGATACCGTCTTCATTTGAGGAGAGTGTCAGAGCAAAGCCCACGGTCAATGTAAAGCATCTTCTTTCACTGATAGGAAACTGATGTGTGGCCGTGTGTGTTTTTCAACCATAGGGAAGTTCATGAGCTTCAGCTTCTCTTTCATTAATCTCCCCTACACGGGTTCTGTCAGGTTTGCCTTGTCCACGACCTCCCCTTGCTCCCAGTGTATGTGTGGGGAGGGGTACACTGTCCTATTTGTAATTAGATTAAGTCTCAGGGCCTCCTGGTGTGGGAGTGAAGAGTATCGATCAGCATGTCCTTCTCTCTCCAAGTTCTGCGGGTTGAGAGCCAGAGCAGGGTTACCTGGCCGGAAGGCTGGATACCTAGTATCTCTTGTGCCCACTGAGAGCCTGCCAACTGTTTTGGGTATCCTCACTTGAGCTTCTTGTCCTGAATTTCCAATCTGTGTTTGGCTGAGGCATCTCTCCTACCTGGGAGGTTTAGAAATTAGTTCTTTCTGGTTTTTTTCTCCACTTGTTTGAACTCTTTGCTTGGCTATCATGATGTAAGAGTGTCTGACTACATGGCCATGTTTTCCCAGAAGTCTGTGAACCCCCTCTTTTAAAGTACTACGAATACTGTCATTTTTCCCCCGCACCGTGACTCCAAAGCAAACACAGATGACCAAGTGTGATGAGAGGACAAAACCCAACAGAAAAATGGGCAACAAGTTAGAATTGGCAACCCACTGAAGAGCAAACATGTGGCCTTTGAAGGGAAGAGATTATACCTGCATCACTTCTCAGAGAAGTTGTGATAGTTAGGTTTATTGTGCCAACTAGGCCAATAGGAACATGTGGGTGGAGTTTAATCAAGTCACAGATTGATTGGAGAAGGACCGAGAAAACAAAGACAGCCTGCGTTCCCATCTCTCTCTTGCTCCCTGGTGACAGTGATCGGACCAGCATGCTATTACTTTAGCTAGTTCTCTGCCTCAATCTGTGTGCTACACTACCTGTGGGCCAAGTCAATACATCGATCATGTTGCTAGATCTTGAGGCTCCTTTGAGACCTGCTTCATCATGCTGGTGGATCCTGTCACTTTGCATCACTTGAGTTCGAGATTCCATCAAGACCTGGTTTGCTAAACTCCAAAGCTACTGACTGTTGTTGACCCACCCTGCTGTCTGCTGCCTGCAGGCAGACTCTGCTTGTCTTGCCAGAGAGAAGACTGCTGTTTGCATCCTTGACCTTGGACCCAGCAGCCCACATGAGTTGAAGGACTTCCAGAATAGTAACTGTTCCATGAAAGTGAATTGAACTGAGCCCTCTGTACTGTTGTGTGGACTAATTAGCTGCTAGACTCCTTCTTGCTGTATAAACCTATCCTCTTATATATGGATAATCATCAGTGTTCTGGTTTTGTTTCTCTAGAGAACCCTGCCTAACACAGAAGTGCAAACAAGACCACAGTGAGGGAGCATTTCATAGCCATCCACTAGAACAAGTCTGAACAATGCCAAGTGCTGGAGGAGCAGTGGGCCAACCCTGCTGAGTTGCAGGGGGTGGGGATTTAGCACAGTCATGTTGGAATGAGGTTGACATTCATGCTTTGTTGTGGTGGCTAGATGTTATCAGGTAGCACCAACTCATGGTGACCTTGTGTAACCCAATAGAAATTGCCCAGTCCTGTGGCTGTTGTGTCACTACAATTAATTGAATGTTTCCCTGACTTTCATTGATCCTCTACCTTACTAAAAGTGATGTCCTTTTTCTAGCCATTGGCCTTTCCTTGTGATGTGTCCAAAGTTAGTGAGTCTCGCCACCTTCTCTTCTAAGACGCTTATGCTTGTATTTCTCCCAACACTGCGAAGTCCTTTCTTTCAACGGTCCCCAGTGTATTCAATATTCTTCACCAGCACCAGCTTGAATGCATCAACTTGCCATTTGTCTTCCCTTTTCACTATCCAACCTTCACAGGATATGAAGCAGCTGAACAGACCATGGTTTAGGCCAGGCATATGTTAGTTACCAAAGTGACATCTTTCCCTTTTAAATGTAAAAGAGGCCTTTGATAGCTGATTTGCCCAATGTGGTCCATCGTTTGAATTCTTGGCTACAGCTTCCATATTGATTGCTGGTCCAAGTAAAATGAAGTTGTTGACACACATGTGTGCCAGGAGAATGAACAAGAACAGCAGTAAACTTGCTAAAGAGCAAATACTCAGAAACTACCCCAAATGTTCCATGCCCAAGAGAGGAGATATGTATGTGGTCTATTCACCATTGCTAAAATGAATTGACGGCTCTAAGAAGAAATATAGGTGAACTTGGTTAATATTGGGTGACACGTTAACTTTGGAGAAGTGGAAAGCTCCATACCATAGGAGGAAGGTCAGCCAAAATGATGGAGGCAGGTGAAGACCCCATGAGGTGTGCCAGGTTTAAAGGCAAGAGAAGTAAATCCTGATACACACAATCCTGCTATCATAATGATCATCAAGTAGATTCATGGGTAGACAAGCAGGCTGAACACGTGTGGGAAGGAGAACGGAAGTATAGCCCCAAACATATAAGCTTGACTGAGGATGTCTGTGCATCGGTACTTGGTACCTGTACTGAAAATATAGCCATAAATGTGGTAGAGCATACAGGAAACAGAGTTATGACAACTTTTTAGACATAACCAGGCACCTATTTGGAATAAGGAGCTGGGTCTGGAGCTAGGACCATAGTCTCAGGGGCCCCAAGGTCTAGTGGCATCACAAAGTCTACAAAGATGTTGCTCTACAGCCTGCTTTGGGGAGTAGTAACTGAGATCTTAAAAGCTCTCGAGTGGCCACCTAAGGTGTAGCGACTGGTTTCTCCCTGTCTGAAGGGAAGAAGAATGCAGCGCATGGAAGACGCATCCGTCCAATGGAGGAACGCACCGTATGAACATTGGTCTCCACAACCGTGAGGCCAGAAGAACGAGATGGTGCCTAGCTACTATTGCCAACTCCTTGAGAAGGGACCCCATTAGTCAGAGTGGGAGAAACCTGTGGGACACAATTCAAAATCATAAGGAAAGGCCACACTTAGTGGTCAAATGGAGACTGGTGAAATCCCCCAAGACTGTGGCCTTTAGTCATCCCTCAGGTCTAGAAAGGAACCTACCCCGATCTCTTCATTTTCAGCAGCAGACAGGTCTACCAGGGGAGCAGTAACCCTAGAGGGGTTCCCAGGCCGTGGAATAATCAACTATTTGAGATTTTAAAAGGCAGCCTGCACTCAAGGACAAAGTCAGACAGGTTAGGGAAAACCGAGGGGCTGGAAATAGAAGACACAGGGAGGAAGTGAGATAAAGGGCGCATATTCTGGGGATTGCAATCTACGACATGAAACAACATGCATATGCATTATTGAATGGAAAACTGATTTTCTCTGAAAACCTTCACCCAATTTACAATAAAAAGATTTTACAACAGTATTGTGTAAATATGGTAAATTATGCCTTTAAAAGTAAAATGAAACATAACTAACACTAAATAATAAACTTGCGGAGACGTGAGTCGATGAGGTAGGTGTCCAATACTTAGCACAGAGCAGCGGTTCCCAACCTGTGGGTCGTGACTCCTTTGGGGGTCGAACAACCCTTTCACAGGGGTCACGTGATTCATAACAGTAGCAAAATTACAGTTAAATGAACTAGCAATGAATATAATTTTACGGTTGGGGGGTCACCACATGAGGAACTGTATTAAAGGGCTGTGGCATCAGGAAGGTTGAGACCCACTGGTGTATAGAGAACTTGCCTTTTGAGAAGAGAGGCAGGGAGCCTGGGGTAGGCTCAACGAGTTCAAGTTGTTGCGTGAGGCGTGACACCGACGGAGTTCACTGTACTCTTTAAGCAAAGGAAACTGACTCAATCTGTTCCCCAAAGACTTGAAATCCTGGACCTACGCCGTCCCAGGTAGACCAAGGCTCATTGCAACACTGGTCACAATAGCAAAAAGATGGAGCCAACCGAAAGGCCTGTTAACAGATGGATGGCGAAACAAAGGGTAGTGCATACCTACGATGAGCTCAGCTGTAAAACAAAACGAAGCCCTGACACGTGCTAAAAGATGAACGAACCTTGGAAATATGCTGGGTGAAGTAAATCCAGCACAAACAGGTAAATATTGTACAATCCCAACTGTATGAACTGTCCAGGCTAGGCAAATGCATAGAGAGAACAGAGTTGATCAGTGGTTACCAGGTGCAGGAAAGAGGGCAGGGGGAAAGGGAGAGTCATTGTTCAGGAGGCATTGAGTATTTGTTAATTATGATGAACATTTTGGCCTTGGATACTCGTGCTGGTTGCCCAACATGCTTAGTGTAATCAGTGTCACTGGAATTATATATGTGAAAAATGGTGAGTTGGTTAAAGAAAAGGGCTGGGAGGAATCCTGTAGGTGAATAAGTGCCTTCCAAGAACCACACCACTGTGTGGGTTGGGTTGTGGTTGATAAAGCTGATAGTGGTGCCACACCCACCCTCAAACAATCCCTGGCATCAAGATCCCTGGTAAGGTGCACTGCCATCTGACATAACGTTCCCTGCTCCCCTGCGTCAGTGGCTCGCCAGCCCCAGTATTCACAATACCATGTCTTTGTCTCTGCTGTTCCCTCCCCTCCACCCCTTAAGACCCAGAAGATCAAGGGCCATTTCCATTGACCAGACCACTCCTTTTGCCTTGAAGTCTTCCCCTGAACTCCCAACCACACTTTAAACACATCTCTGTTTGCTTTTTAGAAGCTCCTGTCCCTGAGAGATGGTCTGGTTGGGTCTCCCATCATGGCTCTATAAAAGTGTGGTCCTTGTGTCCCATGATTATTTGGGGAAGGACGCCTGGTCTAGAACTTAAACCCTGCTAGCTGGTCCAATTGGACTGAACCTTTGGACTGTTGTAGGTGCTGCCAGAGATGCACTTAGTCTCTTTCCTTATGGATTTGAACCTGGAAGATGGTGACATCAGTTTTGAATGGCTTTTTATTGCCCCAGGAGGAGTTTGACAAGACACTACCTTAGATCCTGACCATGCTGGAAGTCAGCAGTATTCCCTGAGTGTTCAGTTACTTAGACACACCCAGTCCCCTCACCTAGGGGGGCTTGAATTGAGTCTCAAGTTCTAGCATCCAAGGTCTTTCCTGGCCCATGCCCATTACCATATCCTCAATCTATGCTGTAAAGCCCATGTGACTCAGCAGGGGAGACAAAGTCATGACGTACAGACCAAGGGTAGGAAGTGGGTGAAGGACAAGCCTTGATGCCTGAACACAGCACAGGGAACCTCTGTCCAAGACTAGCTTCCCACCCTGACTTTACTTTCTCTTTTCTGTTTGGACACGTGCTGCTTGGAATCAGGAGCTGTACACTTGCTCAGCTTCCCTTGCCGCTAAGCTGTGGCCAGGTTAACTCAAGTCTGGCCGCTGCTATGTAAAACAGAGGGCGGAGAGGGACTTCCAGGAAGTCACTTTAAAGGAGGAGATATGTCCACGCCTCTTACTTTCCTGCTGTCAAGAATATGGCCTTCAGTGTGCGGAAGGCTGTGGGGGACAGAGGGAGCCCCAAGTCCATCTTCAGAGTCTCCAGTCGGATTGAGCCTCTGGCAGATCCCCTCAGCCACAGGTGAGGGACTCAACAGATTTAATACCAGACAGAGATGATTATAAACTTGACTATGGTGGATCAAGCCATGATGCAGCATGATACTTGGTCAGCTGACTTCCCTCTTGACCCAATCTGAATGTGCTCTGGGCTCAAATATTTCTCGCTTGTTCCAGGACAGAAATTTCTTCTCTGGCTTTTTAAATATAGTTGGTGGTCTTTTCTTTCTTACTCTTTACTTTTATCATTATATGATTATTATTTTCTTCTCTCTGTTTTGTTTTGCTTTTGTTTTTGTTTTTTCCTGTTTCAGTGGGGCTTCCCAGTTTATGAGGCACAGAAGGAGTGGATGTATATAGAATAAGGGGAATTGAGGAGCAGACAATGAATGTGGAAAGGGGGTGGAGCACTAGGACAGATTGTGATGATGGAGAGCAGTACTATACAACTCTTTTAAAAAGTGATTTAACCATGGAAGTGTATGGCATGTGAATATTCTATCAAGAAAACTACTTTAAAAAGAAGGAGAAACCCAACTTGACCAATGGTTACCATGGGTGAAGGAGGAAGAGTTTTTGCTTAGGGGGCATTGAGTTTATGTTAATGGTGGTGGAATAATTTGGAAAATGATATCAATAATGATTGCATAACATGAGGAATATAATCAATGGCGCTGAATTATAATGTAGAAGTTGTTGGATTTGAGAATGTTTTGTTGTGTATATTTTTGCCACAATTAGAAAACAAATAATTACATGAAAAGAAAATATATATGAGCTTTAAGTCAGTGACCACACCTCTGATTTCCTCACCCCTATGAGTCAGCCTGAACTCTGATCCTGTTGGGCATCAGTTTGAAACCACCCATTGCTCCGAGGGGGGAAACTGAGGCTTTCTCTTCCCATGAAGAGTTACAGTCTTGGAGCACACAGGGGCAGTTCTATGGGGTCACTCTGAGTCAGAATTGAGTTGGGTCATTGTTTGGGTCTGTTTTCCTTTCTTTTGGACAAACCAGCCCATGTGACCTGGTCTTTTTCAGCAAGTGGCACCCTGAGGGGGGTTGGGGAGTGGGGCAAGAGCTCTGATGGGGAGCCCCATAAACCTAAACACAAGCCTTGCTTCTTGATGTTCTCGACCAGAAGAGCTGTTACAGGAAACCAAGGCACGGAGGGGAGGTGACTTCCCCGCCTCCTGAAGACCTCTGTGATCTTCCCACTGACTTCATTGACCCTACTCCATCAACCAAGAATCCCCAGACCAGGATGAGACCTTCCTAATCAGCCTTCAAATGATCAGCCTCCCTTCATCCTGGAAGCTCACTTCCAAACCAGACTTCCACCGCCAACACCTAGGTTCCAGCCACCACTGCCTGCCTGGAAACTCCTGGCTCCCATCGTCTGCAGAGCAGTGCGAACACCCCTCCAGTGCTCTCTATTCACAAGGAGTAATATCAGAACTCTCACCGCAGCCTGACAAACACCGCAATACCCAGCCGCTCCCAGCCCCCTCTCAGCCTTCCGCTGCCCCTTTCCCTCCCTTCACTGTAGCTACACTGGCCTCCTCCATCTTCTCTGCCCCACAAGTGTGTTCCCTCAATGGGGCCTTTGCATTTGCCGATCCCTGTCTTTGGCAGACTTGACTTACAGACATGCCCCTGGGTCACTCCCCTAAGGTCTCCAGAGTCTCCCCTGACCACACATGCAGACACAGGGCCTCCAGTCACAATTAACTCAAAACCACGCCCATGGCCACTGAGTTGGTTCCATTCCGGATGACCAGTGTAGTGGAGAACTGCTCTCAGGGAGGTTCTTGGCTGTAGTCTTTATAGAAGCAGATAGCCACGCAGGCCTTTCTCTTGTCTGTTGCTGGGTGGATTTGAACAGCCAACCTTGAGGTTAGTAGTTGAGCACAACCCACCCAGGCACCTTCCTCTCACAGCAGGCACTCAAGCCTTTGGTCAATGGATGGAAAAAAACGAGTGAACGAGCAAACCAAGGAATAACAAATGGAGGACAGGTGTTCCACGCCCACCCCTGAGACAATCTTCTAGATATTTTGTGAGGTTGGGTCATGGGATGCACATTTGTGTGTCAACAATCATTGCAGAGTGGAAACTTCATTTGGCTCACCCCAGACATTGGTGGAGCCAGTCCCATGCTTAATCTCCTTCAGCCACCCCCTCCATCTAGAGACCCAAAGTCTTCAGACTGCTCACACCTTCCTTCCTCACTGGCCACCCTCCGTCCAGCCTCTGAAGACTAACCGGCCTAGAATCTGTGTCCCAGAGTTTTCTCGGCTCTTCTCTGCTTGATTACCTGCTGGCCCCTATGCTGACCCAAAGTGATTAGACTGCTCCCCTGTCAGTGTACCCTGAGGTGACCTCTCTCACCTCAACCTGCCAGGAGTCTCTCCATCAGACATCTACGGCCTGAAGTGGGGCAGAGTCCTCCCCTCCATGGGAGCCCTTCTGCCACCACAACAGGACTGGCTAGTCAGAGTCTGTGAACGGTGCCACCATGAGTGGAGACCTTTCATTGACTTTGGGTCAGTCTCTCCCAAGTCTCAGTCTGTTCATCTATAACAGTGATTCTCAACCTGTGGGTTTCGACCCCTTTGGGGGTCAAATGGCCCTTTCACAGGGGTCGCCCAATTCATAACAGTAGCAAAATGACAGTGATGAAGTAGCAGTGAAAATAATTTTATGGTTGGGGGGTCACCACAACATGAGGAACTGTATTAAAGGGTCACGGCATTAGGAAGGTTGAGAACCACTGATCTATAATATCTCCACATCGGCGGCATTTAAAATAATGTCAGAGCCCAGACATGGGTCCTAGAAGAAGGTATCCGAGGAGTAGAAAACGAAAAACCCATGGGTTTGGGGACCTGGGAGTTGAACAACTAGAACAGGCATTCTAGTGTGAGTGCTGCCTCACTATGTGAGCTGGGACAGACTCCTCCTTGCTCTGAGTCCTAGTTTCCAACTGGAAACAGCCCTGGGATTGGGAAGAGAGAAGGGTACATTAGGTAGTGCAAGGCAAACAGCCAAGACCGTGGGAAGAGAGTGTGGGAAGGGGTTCTGCCCAGGTCATGCCATCACACCCTTGACTACTGGGTTCTGGACCCAGGGCCCCTCTCTGTGGCTCCCCTGAAGTTCATGGAGAGCACAGCTAGACCATGAGGACCAAGCGTGACCGGCCGCAGAACCCCAGAACAACTCTGCCTTTCCTGCAAGAAGAAGGGGAAGAGAGCCTTCAGAGGAGAGCGTGGTGTGGCAGCCCTACCCACGTGACAGTGCCTTTCAAATGGGCTAGAGATGGATTCAGAGACTGCATTACTGATGGAATGGGGTGCCAGGCTGAGGGGGGTGTTGAAATTGTATGCGGGTGATCGGCTAAGGTCTTGCCGGGGCTGGTATGCTGAGAGCTGGCAATGCCTGCAAAGAATAAGGGCAGGGGTATACGAGTAGGTCATGAAAAGGATGTCGGGCAGAGAGGTGTGTAGCTCCAGGGCCGGAAGCAGGGCTGGCAGCAGAATGTTTGGGAAGCAGGATGAAGCTACTTGAGCAAGAAGAGTGGGGAGAGGTTGGAGGTGGGATGTCGGTAGCAGTCAGGTGAGCTGCTGAGATTTTATTCTGATAAAACAGGAGGCCACCACCTCAGAGAGGGTCATGACAATATTCCATTCATTTGGCTACCAACCTCAAGGTCAGCAGTTCAAACCTACCAGTAACCCCATAAGAAAAAGATGAGGCTATTTGCTCTCAGAACGATGTACGGTCCCAGAAACCCGCTTGTTCTGAGTTAGAACTGACTCAAAGGCAGTGGGGTCCGGCCTCAGGTGGGACACCAGGAGGGCCAGGAGAGGCAGGAGGTCAAGCGGGAACAGGGAAGCCAGCTGAGCAGAGACTCTGCAGCACAAGGGCAGTGAAAAAGTGAAGTGGATGGATTTGGGGTGGAACTTGTTTTAGATAGCACTGGTTGGATTTGCAGACCTTGGCAGTTGGTGGAGAGTGAAAACCTCGGGGTG
>NW_022103928.1:28943473-28945505 GCF_000313985.2 Echinops telfairi | reverse complement strand
ATATTTGATTTACAAATAAGGAATCCTACTTCGCGGAATTTCATTTATCACGGTAGGGTCTAGAACCAATTAACCGCGATAAACGAGGGTTCACTGTACATATATACATATGTACATATATACATATACTACATATATAGTACAACAGCATATTATAAATTTGGGGCATGAAGTTTAGATATATCAGTACCGTGTCAAGCATTTGAGCCATTAGCTTCCGGCATGCCATGGTACCAACAATGGGTAGGGTGGCACCAAACCAGAGACCCGAATTTAGTCAGGAGAGGTGGATTCAAGTGGGGGGACTTGCAGGCTCCCACAAGGAGTGCTTTGCCTAGCAGGGGGCAGCTGAGGGGGTCCAGAGGGTGCTCTGGTCTCATGTCGCCAGGGAGGCCCCCTGGGGTGTCTGGAAGCACATACCCACTTTGAGCTCCTTGCCGAAGACGGTGCGCTCGCCCAGGGCTGAGCAGTTCCAGCGGCCGTTTCGGAACTGAAACTGACACTCGTCCAGGCCCATTTGGGAGCCTTCTCCTATGACGATAATGGCGTCGGGCCGGCTCTGGCAGATCGCCCGCTGTCTGGGAGCCAGGCCGGGAATCTTGTTACAGATGATGCTCGCGCCGAGCGCTACCACCGAGGAGAAGCCACTGGAGCAGGGGACACAGAGAGACGCACTGTTAGGCCAGCAGGTGGAGGACCCGACCTGGAGTCCCTCTCTGGGTGCCTGACCCCCAGCCCAGGCCAAGAATCCCACTAGTCCCCAGAAGAGGCCGTCAGGCTGTGGGGATCCTTCCTCTCCAACACGTGAAAACTCATTTGTAATTTCCTCCCGCTGGCAGGCTGGTGTCAGTGACCATGAGCAGTGACGCAGGATCGGCGTTTGAGATGCAAAGGAGGATGGCCCTTGTACCTCACAAGCACAATGTTAAGCAGAAGGAGCAAGCACCTTTGTGTTTGGGGTAGGATTTGATGCAGCTGGAATGTAAACACATGCCAGGTGAGACCCTACCTTGTCTAAACAGACAGGTCAAATCCATCACCATCGAGTCGATTCTGACTCGCAGCACCCCTGCGTGGCTACGAGCTGGCTCTCTTCGGCGAAAGCGTGAAGGCAAGGAAGGGAAGTGTGAACTACAAAGCTAATGCTATTCATGGAGCGCTTGCTTCTGAAGGAGGAGCAGCTGCACAGATGTTTGCTGTTTGCCAAATTGTTTTTAATTCTCTGTGCATGCTATACATGTGCTCTGTGTGTGTGCAACATGATGTATTGCCCCCCAAACCCCAAAGAAGTGTGCTTTACACAATTGATGTGTGTGTGGATTGTGATAAGAGTTGTATGAGCCCCAATAAGATGATTAAACAAACAAACAAACAAAAACACCTTTAAAAATCACTGACTAGAAGCGCTGGCATTTTCCTTGTGGACACCACAGACCGCAACCCCTCCTCTACACCTCGCCGGCCTGTGGTGCAGGGATGACTAGTTCCTATCTTCCTCATCTTGATCACTGAGATGTACTCTCTGGTGTCTGGCAGGCCGGGGCACTGGGCTAGGAGTAGCTGTGTGCCCACAGGCCAGGCCTCAATCCCCAGGGCTTACACCAGGGGTCCTCAAGCTACGGCCCGCGGGCCACTTGTGGCCCGCCGAGGACATTTATCTGACCTGCCAGGTGTTTTTGCCCTGTTTTGTTTTTTTTTACTTCAAAATAAGACATGTGCAGTGGGCATAGGAATTTGTTCACAGTGCTTTTTTTAAACTATGGTCCGGCCCTCCAACAGTCTGAGGGACAGTGAATTGGCCCCCTGTTTAAGAAGTTTGAGGACCCCTAGCTTACACTGTCCGTAGAGGAGACAACACACAAGCCATAGCTGAAGGAAAGAGCCCAGACCGAAGAAACACACAACTTTCCTCTAGTTCTTTAATGCTTCCTCCTCCCCACTATCATGACCCCAATTCTACCTTACAAATCTGGCTAGACCAGAGCATGTACACTGGTACAGATAAGAGCCCACAACACAGGGAATTCAGGAC
>NW_022103928.1:28938311-28942921 GCF_000313985.2 Echinops telfairi | reverse complement strand
TCCCTGCAGAAATGACTGGAGCGGGGAACCGAATGGCATGAGGAGCCCATCATGGGAAAGCACGGGGGAAGGGCATTCTGAGCAGGGGGACTAGGAAGGGCAACGTCCTAAGAGGCGCACAAACTTGGGGTGCCCAAAGCCCAGAAAGAACCCCGAGGGGCCAGTACAAACCTGAGGAGAGGGCGGGATGGGTCGGGTGAGCAGACTAGGGAGGTTGGCAGGCTGACTCTACGCTGGCATTTCCTCAGGCACATCAGGAAGGACAGAAGGGTATAAGGAGGGTCATGGAAGGAGCAGAGCTCCCTAGCTCCCCCATGGTGGAAAAAAGATCACAGGGCCAGAGTTGGATTGGGGAGACGCGCCAGGCAAGCAGAGGTGGGGGGTCGGCGGTGGTGCAGAGCTGTGCGGTGGGTAGAGAGAGAGCTGGCCTGATGGACAGGGTGGGGCTCAGGGAAATCGTGGGCAGGATATCAAAGCATGAGAGGCATCCAGCATGACCCCTTGACCTACAGGTGATTCCATCTACTAACATCAAGCCTAAACCCACTGCCCTGGAGTTGATTTCAACTTATAGTTACCCTATATGGGGTTGGCGAGACTGTGCATGTCTATGGGAGCAGTCTCATCTTTTTCCTTAAAAGTGGCTGGTGGGCTTGAACCACCAATCATTGGGTTAGCAGCCCAGTGCCTAACCCATCCTTTACTAATATCAGGATAACCCCAAACAGAATCCAGAAGTATCCTTATGATATAGGAAAGCCATTTGTCCAGAGTGTCCCTTGGAATACCATCAAGAACACTTGTAAGTAGAAGGCTTCACCCGTCACACCTCGCTTTGGGCTATAACAAGAGCTTCCACTGATTAAGGATACATCTCTTGCCAGCTCCTGGGCAATGCTATGGGGCATTGTCTTGGAATTGCAACAGTTACACGGAGAGATGAAGTGGAGGATACCAGCCTCTCTCCTGTACAGGTGCATCCTCGTTCCCTCCTGCCGGCCTTCTTTCTGAGGCAGCAGTACCGCAGCCTGCTTCCTGCTGTGGTCCTATGTGTTGCCCTTCGCTCTCCCTGAAGCTCTCTCACTCCCTGATCTTCACATTCTTGGCTTCTTGTCACTAGTCATGTGATTCAACGTCACCTCTCGGACCACCTTATAGCGTCCCACCACAGTATCCTGTTTTGTTTACTTGATATGTCTGGTTATTCATGGTCTTCTAAATTTTTGTTGTTGTTGATGATGATGTGGGCTTTGATTTTTATTTTGGCATGTACTTCACATCTCATACAATTTAATGGTTTAATCATATTAAGATTTTAAAAATCATCACCACAATCAATTTCAGAATATTTTCTTCCCATACCATTATTGTTAACTCCCCATTTTCTGGCCATCCTCTTAGGCAACTATCAATCCAGTTTCTGTCTCAATAGGTCTGCCTCTCCTGGATTCAATACACAGAAACTCATACAAAACACAACAGAAAGCAAGCAAACAAATAACAATGATCAGACAAAACAGGGGGAAACCTCAGTCAAAAAGCCAGCAGGAAATACTCAATACTGAGACAACTTTAAAATGGGTCAAAAGGGAGATCCAATCACTCCTAACTACATTGGCCTTAATCGGCTTTCCAGAGCTCTCTGCGAGTGCTCTTCAAGATGTGTTGTCGTGAAAGGTGTGTGCTCACCTGTCTATGCGTCTTCCTTATTAGAACCTACGCTCTTTGAGAGCAGGCAGGTTCCCTGCGGCTGACTCACTGGCAACGGAATGAATGGAGGCAGAACTCCAGAAAGGTGACTCGGGTGCATCCAAATGGGCATCAAATGAGCCAGGGAATTTCCGTGGCACACCTACTATGTGCAAAGGCAGCACCAGGGTTGTTTCCACAAACATCACTTCATGTGGTTTTTACAAAGCAGTCCTGCTGGGGAGCATCACCACGCTCAGTTCAGTTCACATGTGTGAAAACAGGCTCACAGAGCTTAAGGTCTGGCAGAAGGCCCTTGACTGGCAGACGATGGGTTCGACACGGGGACCTGATGCTACCAATCTCATCTCAGCTCCTAACACAGCGCCTAACATCGGAAGGGCTTGAGGAAGGGACTGGTATAGGAAGATTACATCATGGTGGAGATACTTGGACCATTAGTCGGGAGCCTACGTCTGAGCACCTGAAGATTCCTATGCCACCAGAAATGTGAGGACCTATTGGGGTCTAAAATTCCGAGAACAACAGGCCAGCAGCTATGTGGCTAGGAGGGCAGACTCCAGTGGCCCCGACTGACAGCTCAGGTCCCTCCACAGACTAGCTGTGCATCCTTGGGCAGATGGCTTCTGCTTTTCGATGCTGAAACAACGTAATACTGCTAAGCAGCTTCATTGTAGAGGATTGCTGTGGCAATGGAATTGGTTAAATAAAGCCCTTAGGAGGTGCCAAGCTTAAGGTAAACACTCAGTCAAGTTGCTGTTGCTTTTATTATTATTATTATTATTATTATTACTATTATTATTATTGGGTCCGATTGCTATCAGGTGCTAGCTCTGGAGTCACCTGAACTATGAAATAGAGATGCCATCCATGCCCTGCTAAATATTCTGAGAAGGTAGGAAGGATCTGGTTGTATCTGGGGAACTGGCTGGCTTCTCATGGTCATTTTACAGAGGGATCCCTGGCCCAAAGTCACCAGCAACTCCCACTTCCCTGCACAACCCCCCTCCCCCAGAGAACTGTGGCTCTTTCTGTCCTTCCACTCGGGGAGCCAGTCAAAGGAGAGGCCAAGGAAGGAGCTGCACCGGGAAGATGCAGGATGCGCTGCCCAGGGAGACAGTTTTTGGTTTTCCCTCTCCCACTCCCTCTCCTCCCAGGGGGTTCCTCTGACAACGCTTCTAATGAACTGGGAGAGACAGCCTCACACCGTCCGTGCCTCTCAGCCTGACCCGCTTCGCACACGGAGCGCCAGAACACCGGCCAAGATTTAGATTGGCGCGAGGGGGGAAAAAGGAGAAAAACCGCCCAGACGAGGGCGAATCGATAACACTTAAATCGTACAGGCCCCAGCCGCTCTGCATCCGCGGTCGCCCCTCTGCCTGCAGTCACGCCGGCGGCTGCCGCCTCTGCTAAGCGCGCACCTGCTGGCCACCGCGGCTCCTCGGTTTGTGGAATCCCAGCTCCAGGGAAGCGTGCTTGGGAAGCAAGGAGGGGAGACGACACACAAAGGACCTGCCACACGCGTCCCACACGCCTCCGCACAGGCCCCACGATCTGTCTACCCCCTCCCAAGGAGGCAGGTTGTGTGTGTGTGTGTGTGTGTGTGTGTGTGTGTGTGTGTGTGTGGGGGGGTGCGGGGGCGGGGGACCTCCACTGGGCGGGTGCGCTGGTACCAGGGAAGCAGGTTGCGAGAGGTGGTCCTAGAATGCCCAAACCTGTACCAAGCCCGAAAGCCCCTCTCCCAAACCTCAGTGCTGCACAGGCATTATCTCCCGAGTACAAAGGGAGCCTGGGAGTCTTGCAAATGCAGCTCCAAGACGCACCCCAGGCTGCCGGCTCCCAACCTCCAGCCCGAGCACCGCTCCGCCCCCCACCCAGGCCCCCACGTCCATAGAAATGTTGGGGCCCAACAGCGGGAGGGGCGCTCTACTGGTATATTCGCGGCCTTGGGTGCCCAGTTCGAAGGGCCAGGGTGTCCCACGCTCGCTCGACTCTGCTGGTGTCTCAGGCCACTTGTCTTTCTACCTTTGTGTGTGTTTGTTGAGGGTGCGAAATGGTATCCCCTTGGGGGCTCTGCCTGGGAATCTGAAGTCCCCAGAGATTTGGTGAGGCAGGGCTCGGGGTGGCGGCCAGCGCTGTGCCGGCAAATGTCCCTCCCTCTGACTACCTGTCCAGGTTTGTAAGGACATGTCCCTCCTGTCACCCAGGGACTGTCCTGTCTTTAAGAGCGACTGAGAGACAGATCGCGCTCCTAGCGCTGAGTTCTTCTAGGGCCCTGGAGGCTTCAGGACCTTGGGAGAGGCCATGGCCCTGGCTCAGTGACCCTGCTGCACCTGCTATCCTTGTGCCCGCCCCCCCCCTCCCACCACTGCGGAGATGCTGCCCCCCTTGCAGCAGCTGGCCCTCTCCAGAGTTCCTTAGGCTGGCGTGTCCCTGAGACCGGCTGTCTGTGGTGCTGGGGGCTTCCTGGCTCCCACGTCCTCGGGATGGCCAATCCCCCTGCTTGCTAAGGACGCTTTCGGGACGCCCGCCCACGGGGGGTCTTTGTGCGCCCACAGCCCCCACTTGGCCTCTCTGTGGGGCCCGGGAAGCCAGTAGCCCTGCTGCAGCCTCTGGGCGGCGCACCCTGCTCTCCACCGGCTGCCCTAACTTTGCCGGGACGCGGGCGGGGGTGGGGGAGCGGACGGCCCCTTACCCGATCCGGAGGTAGACCATGCCCAGGCTGAGAAAGAGGTGGCCCAGGCAGCGCCGCGCTTTCTGGTTCATAGTCCCAGCTGCCCGCCGGGGCCGTGGGCAGGGCTGTGCAAATCCCGCGGGCCGGCCCCGCCGGGGCAATCAACATAGCCCGCCGGCCAAGCTCGGACCGCGGCGCCCGGGAGCCGGCGGCGGGTGCGCTCGGC
>NW_022103928.1:28931436-28937019 GCF_000313985.2 Echinops telfairi | reverse complement strand
CATATCAGATATTTACATGACGATTCATAACAGTAGCAACATCACAGTTATGAAGTAGCGACGAAAATAATGTTATGGGTGGGGGTCACCACCACATGAGGAACTGGATTCAAGGGTCCCGGCCCTAGGAAGGTGGAGAGCCACTGGGCTAGGGCATCAAGATATCTCAGTCTCTGCATCTTGCCCGAGGCTTGAGTCACTACCCACCCTGTGCCGGGCTCACACTCCGTACCACGGAGCTTACGGGCATCATGAGATAGCTGGGTTACACCTCTGACTTTGGAGGTCGCTTGTTAGACAGCGGTTGGAAGTGGACCGACTCAAGGGAGCACGGGATACAGAGGGAGGGAAGGACGCTGCACAGTGGTATTGGTGGAACTCAAGGGGTGGGAGGTTACAGGAAACAAGGAAGCGGAATGAGAAATGATGGTGGGAGTAGTTGGGCAGATGGAGATGCTAATGCATTACGTGGGGAAGGTTGGAGTGTTTAGGGAGTGGGTATCAAAGCTCTCTTTTGATGATGTTGTCCCATGGTATTTTCCTCCTCCTCCTCTCTCAACCCCAAATGCAGTCAGCACCAAGCTCCGATCAGTCTAAGCCCTACAGTTCTTTCCAATGTGTGCTTTCTTTTCTAAATGCATCTTCGCTGTCTCCGACCAAAGACCTGCTTAGGTTATAAATGTTGGAGGCACTCATGCCTGGGTGTTGGGCAGGTGCTAGGGATATAGCCATGGATCAATAAATCCACTGTTTTCTTGAGAAATTCTGGGGCTAATTTATTAACCCAGTAGCTGTTGATGGTCACCCAGACAGTTCTGACTCATGGTAACTTGTGTCACACAGCAGAGCTGGTATTTTCTGGGTTGCTGCCTTTATTAGATTCGCAGTGGAGTACCCACTGTAGGACTCACTATATACCTGGTATGATCATTAAAAAACTTTAACATATTAACTCATGTACTCCTATAATGCTATGAGGTAGGTGCTATTCTTCTCATTAATATTATTTTTATTTTTATTATAAGGCATGTGACTAATGTAGAGACTAAGTAAAGTCACCCTCCCACAGCCGGTACATACCAGAGCCCAGAGAACATTGGTTCTATATTACGTATGCTGCCATCTAATGGGACAGAGAGATTTAGGCCAATGAGAGCTTGGGATGTGAGAGAGCAGGATCCAGGTGGTATAGTGGGTTATGTCTTGGGCTGCTAACTGCAAGGTCACCAGTTCAAAACCACTAGCCACTTCCCAGAAGAAAGATGAGGCTTCCTGGTCATGTAAAGATTTACAGTCTCAGAAACCCACAGGGGCAGTTCTACTCTGCTGATAGGGTCACTCTGAGGCAGAATTTACTTGCTGGCAGTGATTTATTATTATTATTATTGTTATCAATGGCTGGTTCAAGGTCATTGGAGACTAGAATATTAGAAGGAGGGCTGTGGAGGGGAAGCGTTGTGGGAAGAGGGTCAGAAGGTAGTCAGATGGCACACCTAGAGCATACTAATAAGTTTGGTCTTCGTCATAAAGGGAGACAGGGGTACCATGTGATCAGATTTAAGTCTCAAAGAGTTCATGAGTGGGGCTAGAGATGAGGGGCAAAATAGAGAAAGAGAGACCCAGCCTGAAGCAGGGTGTAGACAGATGGCAAAGAGAGACAAGGAGAAATTTAAGGGCTACTTTGACGGCAGAATAGACAGGATAGGAGAGGCCCCAGGACCAGGGTTCTGGAAAACAGAATGGCTGGCGAGGACAACATGGGGATGGGTCAGAGGGAAGGGCATATTTGAGGGAGATGGATTGGTACTGGTTGTGCTATGTGATGTGGCTGGAGCTCGCTGAAGAGGACATAGTTGAGGTCAGAGGAATATGTGTGCCTGGAGCTGCAGAGTTCAGGTTTGGGCTGTCAAGAGTGGATGCACAGCGGTACAGATGGGAACTGGAAACACAGGGAATCCAGGACAGATGAACCCCTCAGGACCAGTGGTGAGAGTGGCGATACCGGGAGAGAAGGGGGGCCCGGGGGTTAGAAAGGGGAACCAATCACAAGGATCTACATATAACCTCCTCCCTGGGGGATGGGCAACAGAAAAGTGGGTGAAGGGAGACGCCGCCGGCAGTGTAAGATAAGATAAAATAATAATTTATAAATTATCAAGGGTTCATGAGGGAGTGGGGAAGAGGGAGGGAGGGGGAGGGGAAAAAAGAAAATGAGGAGCTGATTTCAGGAACACAAGCAGAAAGCGAGTTTTGAGAATGATGAGGGCAATGAACGCATAAGTGTGCTTTACACAATTGATGTATGTATGGATTGTGACAAGAGTTGTATGAGCCCCAATAAAATGATTTAAAAAAAAAAAAAAAAAAAAAAAGAGTGGATGCTCCAAAGTAGACAGTCATCCAGACCATAATGTGGACGCGATGTTTTGGAGGCTGAGAAGGACACGTGGGGAGAAGGACACGTGGGGAGGGCTCCGCACAGAGTTTCAGAAGCTCTGCATGAATTAAGGAAGGACCCAAGGGTGACTAGTCTGACCAGAAGGCAAGAAGGACAAAGGAGTCATCAGGGTCGAACGTCACAAAGAAGGGAAGAGAGGCAAAGACTCATCACTCTGGCTTCCAAAGGTCTTTGCAGTCTGGCTCCCAATGAACCTTCTACTCACTAACTTTTCCAAACCCCCATACCCATATCCCAAGAAATTAGGGAGCTGTCATTAGCATTTATAAAAAGGAAGTCGGCCCGAAGGCAAGGAAGGGCTTGCACAAAGGCTTCAATTGGTGTGCGCACCCAATTGTATACGTTGTGTTGTCATTGTTAGGTGCCATCGCGTCGGTTCTGATCCATAGTGACTCTAAGCACAAGAGACCCAAAACTGCACAGTCCTGTGCTGCCCATGCAATTGTTCCTATGCCTGAGCCCACTGTTGCAGCCAATGAGATGCAGCCGTCTCATTGAGGGTCTTCCTTTCCCTCGCTGCCCCTCCACTGTACCAAGCATGATGTCTTCTCAAGGGACTAGCCTCTCCTGACAACATGTCTAAAGTATGTAAGACAAAGTCTTGCCACCCTGGCCTCTAAGGAGCACTCTGGCCGTACTTCTTCCTAGACAGATTGGTTTGTCCTTTCGGCAGTCCATGGTACATTTTTTTTTAAGTCCATGGTACTTTCAATATTCTTCTCCAGCGCCACAATTCAAATGCATCCATTCTTCTACAGCCTTCCTTATTCAATGCCCAACTTTCCAATGTATATGAGGCTATGGAAAACACCATGGCTTGGGTCAGGGGCACCTTAGTCCTTAAAGTAACACCCTTGCTTTTCAGTGCTCTAAAGAGATCTTGTGCAGCAGACTTACCTAACACAATGTGTCATTTGATCTCCTGGCTGCTGCTTCCATGAGCATTGATTGTGCATCCAAGCAAGGCAAATTCCTTGACAACGTCAACCTTTTCTCCATTTATCATCATGTTACTGGTCCAGGTATGAGGACTCCGGTCTTCTTTACACTGAGTTGTAATTCATACTGAAGGCTACAATCCTTGATCTTCATCAGCAAGTGTTTCAATCCCTCCTCACTCTCAGTAAGCAAGGTTGTGACACCTGCATATTGCAGGTTGTTCATAAGCTTTCCTCCAATCCTGATGCAGCATTCTTCTTTATACCATCCAGCTTCTCTGATGATTTTCTCAACATGCATATTGAATTAGGATGGTGAGAAATTCAACCCTGATGCACACCTTTCCTAATTTTAAACTTTGCAGTATATTCCCTTGCTCTGATTTCACAACTGCTTCTTGATCCATGCACAAATTCCACAGGAGCATAACAAAGTGTTCTGGAATTCCTATTCCTCTTTTTTTATGACTATTTTTGTACTTTATTATATTGAATAAGAGCCTTGCTTCGGATTTGTGTTACCTAAACATTTGCTAATCACTTTTTTGCTGATACAAAAGGAAAGCAAGATTTACAGGCTGCTTCCCAGCAACTTAAAGGCAGTGGCAAAGACCTATTTTTTCTCCAACATTTTATTGTCATATAATTCACATGCCATGCAACTCAGTAGTTCAATCGCGTCAAGAAGAGGTATACAATTGGTTTTGGAACATTTTCTTCATCTTGTACCGACTATTATTGGCTCTCCTTTCCCCCCCAAACTCCCCTGCCACACCCCTAGGTATGATTAATCCAGTTACTGTCTCTATAGAGTTAACTCTGCTGGATTTCATATACAGAAAAACATTTAAAAAGCAAATGAACAAAAAAGACTAAATAATAGCAAAATAAGACAGATAAAATCTTCAATTGAAAAGAAAGCAGAGATCTCTCTATAACCCCCTCCCAGGGGGATGGACAACAGAAAAGTGGGTAAAGGGAGTGTAAAACATAAAGACATCAGTCAATGTAAAACATAAAAATAATAATTTATAAATTATCAAGGGTTCATGATGGAGGGGGCGCAGGGAGGGAGGGGAAAAATGAGGAGCTGATACCAAGGGCTCAAGTAGAATGAAAATATTTTGAGAATGATGATGGCAACAAATGTACAAATGTGCTTGACACAATGTATGGATGTATGGATTGTGATAAGAGTTGTATGAGGCCCTAATAAAACGACAAAAAAAATTTTTTTTCAATGGGCGGTAGTCCATTTTAGCTCAAAAAAAAAGAAAGCAGGAAAATATTCAACAACAGAACAAAATTAAACGGATCATATGAAAGAACAAATGATAGGGTATGCAATATTAACCTAACTGCATCTTCAACAATCCACTTTCAAATGCATTCTGCATGTTAACAAGGCTGTTCACATTCCCGGTCCATGGTCAGAGAGGATTCACCAGGTGCTAAATCCATGGGTATTTCCTCTCCACTTAAAATAAACACACTGAAACTGCTTTAAAATGGGTCAAAAGGGAGATCAAATGATAAATACTACATTTTGACCTAACTATATCTGCCATAGTCAACTTTACAAAGCTCTCTGTCTGAGAACAATGTGTGGCAGTTACATAATCTCCTGTCAACTTGCGAAGGAGTGGAGTCTTCTCTGTCAATCAGGTTGCAGCTTGATGACCTCATTTGGAGGTGCAACACAGATAAATAACTCACTGGAGGCCAGATACGCTCGCTCCCTGTGAGACATTCCTGTTGACAAGCCACATGGAGCTACACTGAAGGAGCCAGAAGCCTGGACCTGGAGGAGTCACGTGGAGACCCACGCCAGTATTGAGATGCTTCCACTGCCACTGGGTCTATAAGACTTTCCACCACCTGGCCTATGATCTTCCATTGCATGTGTTGCATGAGTCTGAAGAGGAATTTATGGACTGGTATCAGACATATGGGCTATTATCAGACTAATGGACTTGATCTGGGCTGGGATGTTTTCTTTTGTTTAGCTGATAATATTTTTATTTATTTTTTTAAAATGCTTTTATTGAGGGTTCTTACATCTTTTATCACAATCCATACACTCCTCCAATGTGTCAAGCACATTTGCCGCCATTATGATTTTCAAAGCATTCTCTTCCCACTTGAGCCCCTGATATCAGCTCCCCATTTCTTTCCCATCCCTTCCCT
>NW_022103928.1:28928490-28930197 GCF_000313985.2 Echinops telfairi | reverse complement strand
GGCCATCTAGCTCAGAAGCAACAAAGCTCACATGGGATGTTTTCTTAATATACAATTACTCTTTGATATAAATTTCTCTTTACTCATAAATGATTGTCAATGAATTCGTTTCTCTAGTCAACCCAGACTAACTAACACACAGGGCTATGGAATTCCCATTCTTCTCAAGACATTCATAGTTTGTTATAGTACACAGTCAAATGCCTTTGCACAGACAATAAAACACAAGTAAACACCGTTTTGGTCTTCTCTGCTTTCAGCCAAGATCCCTCTAACATCCGCAATGATATCCCTTGTTCCACATCCTCTTCTGAATCCAGCCTGAACCTCTGGCAGCTCCCTGTCAATGTACTGCCAAAGTCATTGTTGGATGATTGTCAGCAAAATTTTACTTACATGTGATATTAATGATATTGTTGTGTATTTGAGCATTCAGTTGGGTCTACTTTCTTTGGAATGGGTACAAATATATTTTTCTACAGTTTGAGCATTCTGTTGGGTCAACCTTTTTTTGGAATGGGTATAAATATAGATCTCTTTCAATCAGTTGGTCAAGGAGCTATCTACCAAATTTCTTGCCATAGATGAGTGAGTGCTTCCAGGGCTTCATCGGCTGGTTGAAACATTTCAGTTGTCATTCCATTTATTCCTGGAGCCTTGTTTTTGGCTAATGCTTTCAGTGCAGCTTGAACTTCTTCCTTCAGCACCATGGATTCTTGCTTATATACCCTACCTCCTGAAATGGTGGAATGACGAATAGTGTTTTTTTGGTATGTGTATTTTATAGAATCTTTCAATATTGCAACCCAAAGCTTGAATATTCTCTTCAGTTCTTTCAGTTTAAGATATGCTGAGCATGTTCTCCCTTTTTGTTTGCTATCTCTAGGTCCTTACACATTTTATTGTAATATTTTACTTTGTCTTCTCAAGCTGCCCTTTGAAATTTTCTATTCAGCTCTTTGACTATGTTCTTTTTTCCATTTGTGTTTGCTACTCTACGATTAAGAGCAAGTTTCAGAGTCTCCTCTGACATCCATTTTGACTTTTTCCTTCTTTCTTGTCTGGTTAGTGACCTTTTGCTTTCTTCATGTATGCTGTTCTTTATGTCCTCCCATACATAGCTCATCAGGTCTTCTGTCATTAGTGTTCCATGCATTAAGACTGCCCTTGAGATGTTCTTGAAATTCAGGTGGGATACACACTGCTGGTAGAACTGTCAAGTTGTGCAACCACTGTTGACCCAGCCATCCTCTTACTTGGTATACACCCTTTAAAAATAAGAGCTGTAAGCAGAAACAGATATAAGTATGCCCATGCTTATGGAAGCACTTTTCACAATAGCAAGAAATGTCAAGGGTCCATTAGTGGAAAAACGAATAAATAAATGTTGGTACATTTGTGTGTTAGTCTGGGTTGACCAGAGAAACATCCAGGAAGACTCACATGTGTATAAGAATGAGCTTTATATACAAGAGCAATTGAATATTAAGAAAATACCCCAGCCCAGTCCAGATCTGGTCCATAAGTCCAATATTAGCTCATATGTCCGATACCAATCTATAAAGTCCTTCTCAGACTTACAAAACATATGCAATGATGCTGGTTGCAGGAAGATCACAGGTCAGTGGGTGGGAAGTCTTGGGGATCCAGTGGCATTGTAAGCATCTCCGTGCTGGCAGGGGTCTCCACGTGGCTCCTCCAGCTCAG
>NW_022103928.1:28925237-28927308 GCF_000313985.2 Echinops telfairi | reverse complement strand
GGTGGGATGAGACAGCAGTCTGGCAACTGATTGCCTTCAGGGGAGGGAATGCCTGCGCATCTGACCTCCCCCCACAAGTATTTCTCCTTTTTATTCTATGTGGATGTGTGTGTGTGCCTGTTCAATTGTTAGGTCCTGCCCAGTCAGTTCAGCTCATAGCCCACCACAGTCGTGTGCCCTCCTTGTCATTGTTATGTTTGAGCTCACTGTTGTAGCCACTGTGTCAATCTATCCGGTTGAGGGTCTTCATCCTTTACTCTGACCCTCTACTTTACTAAGTATATGTCAATCAACAAAGGACAAATATTGCATGAGACCACTGTTATAAGAGAAGGAAAACATCAAGATAAAAGATTTTCATTACAAATGAAACAGACTTTATCCAGGGGTGGCAGGGAAGGAGAGGAAAGTAGGGACTGCTCTCTCCTGAAAACCTTTCATGAGGATGTGTACCTTCTGGCTCCAAGACAGATTGCTTGTTCCATGGTACTGTCGGTACTCTTTCCCAAAACCATAACTCAAGTGCATTTATTCCTCTGCGATCTACTTTATTCACTGTCCGCGTTTCACATGCCTCTTAGCACAGCTTGGGACAGGGTGCACCTTAGTCCTCAGAGTAACATCTGTGTCCTCGGACACATGGAAGAGGCCTTGTGCGGCAGATTTACCCGGTACAAGATGTCCTCTGGTGTCTTGACTGCTGCTTTCACGAGCATCATTGTTGATGCAAGTAAAACGATCTATCTTTGACAGCTTTAATCTTCCTCCCCTTTATCATGACGTCATCTATTTTTCCAGTTGCGAGGACTGTCATTTTTCATAAGCAGGAGTGGTAATCCATACTCAAGGCTACAGACTTCCATTTGCATCAGCAAGTGCTTCAAGTCCTTGCTGCCAGCCAGCCAGCCAGTGTCGTCTGCATCTCTCAGGTTGTTAATAGCTCGTCCTCCCCTACTGATGGCACATTCTTCTGCAGATAGTCCAGCTTCTCAAATCATTCACTCCTCATATAGATTAAGTAAGTACAGTGAAAGGAGACAAGTATTTTCTGGTTTTAAACAATGCAATATTCCCTTGTTTCCTTCACACAACTGCCTCTCCATCTACGTAGAGGTTGCCCGTGAACACAGTGAAGTGTGGTAAAATACCTACTTTTCTGTCTTGTCAATAGCTTGTTATGATCCACATAGCAAATGCCTTTATATCATTAATAAGAGGCAAGTAGACATCTTTCCAGTATTCTCTGCTTTGAGCCCCACGCTATATCTGACTTCAATAATGGTATGCCCTCATGCCATGTCCGCTTCTGATAATCTAGTTTGAATTTTGACAGCTCCCTGCATGTACTGCTATAGCACTTTTAAAATTATCTTCAACAAAAGTTTATTATCTAGGATACTAATTCTATTGGTCAATAATTCCTACATTCTGTTGGGTCATCTTCTCTGAATGAATGGTCGCAAATATGGATCTGTTCCAGTTGGTTGGCCAGGAGCTGTTAGCTATGGACACATGAGGGCTTCCAGAACTTCAACTTGTTGAAACATGTTGATTGGCAAGCTTGTCAATTCCTAAAGCCTTGTCTTTCCACTAATGCCTTCAGGTGGCCTGGACTCCTTCAATGCCATCATTCTTGACCATAAGCTGCCTCTTGAAACACTTGAGCCCCAGATCACTGCTGGTTTATCGTAACCCCCGCTGGAGTCACCACTGCTCAGAGTGAGTGTGTGGACCTCTGACCTCTTCAGACACCAGAGAGCCATGGGGAATCCGGTATGATCCACTCCCTTGTGTTAGCCTCCCTCGCTATGCAGCAGTTCCAGCTGGTCCACCCCTTTCAGAGGGCACTCACTGCCCTACTCATGTGGAGGAAAGGTGGCACAACCACCCTCTGGGGGCATTAGGTTGAGTCCCTGGCACTCTTTCATTCACCTGGCAGGCGTGGGGAGCAAGAATTCACTCTTGTCAGGCACTGCAGAAAGCCTGGAGCTCTGGGAGGGGTTCTTTGATTCATGGATGGCCAGTGAAGAATTTGTTGTTCCTCCTGATCTCTCCGTGTTGGGGTGGGGGG
>NW_022103928.1:28922766-28924824 GCF_000313985.2 Echinops telfairi | reverse complement strand
CCTCAAAGATGCCCAAACTGTTTTGACATAGTGTTACTTGAAGTGTGCAGAATTACTCTGGGAAGGGCTAGATGTGGGCAGGTGCCAAGGGAAACTGATGATGTTCATGTGAACTTGGCTAGGCCAAGTTCCAAGTACTATGTGCTTGTTCTGCATTCTGTGCTATGACAAAATCAACCTCCATTTTGTGCTGTGTAATGATCCTCCACCTAACGTGCCGTGGATCCTAACCTTTCCTAATGAAAGGAAAACCTGGTGCCACAGTGCTGTTGCTAATCTCGAAGGTCAGCAGTTTGAAACCACCAGCTATCCTGTAGGACAAAAATGAGGCTTTCTATTCTTGTAGAAAGTTAAGTCTTGGAAACCCACGGGGCAATTCTACCATTCTTTAGGGCTGCGATGTGTTGGAAGGAATTCGATGGCAATGAGTTTGCATTTTGGTTTTATACCTAATGAAGGGTTCCCTGCTGGCATTATGAGTTAGGTATCAGACTGCTCTCTGCAAAGCTGGGGGTTCAAACCAACCAGCCACACCACAGGAGAAAGATGAGTCTGTTCCTGTGAACTTTTCACTCGGGAACCGTGCAGAGGGTCCTGATGCGCTGACATCCACCGGACAGCGGCAGCTCCACTTCGTATGCTAAGGAAGCAGCACTGGGTAGGGTTTATCGGCAGATGGTTGTGCCAGCACGGCCTGGCCTGCTCTGGACCCTGCATCCAGCTCGTCAGCTTCTCACCTCTGGTCCTGGGACTTGAGCTGTAGCCTCTTATCTAACCTGTCATCTAACCTATCCAATCTGGCATATGCCAGCTTCTGATTGTAGCCCCTGTTGCCCCTTCTGCCAATTGGAGGTTGTCAGGCACCGCCACCCTATTAGAAGCCTACAGACACCAGACCCAGGCATTTGTGATCTTCCACTTTCTGCCACTAAGTGAACCATTTCCTTGATGAGATAAACTGTTATGTGCACACATACCCGTGACTGGTGTTGCTTTTCTAGGGAACCCAGCCTCAGACCCCAACACTAATGAAGCACACTGCTCAGTTTCACTGTGCACAGACGCCTCACCAAGCGTTGGTCCATTCTCTGGTGTGGTGGGCAGCCTGCTGTTAGTCATGCTCCTGTCCCTCGGCCCAGGGGTAGGGAGGACCCAGGGCCTTGTCTCTGACAAGTAGAGTCTGGTAAGCATTAGGACGCATCATTGTCCAGACTAGGTTGCAGTCCTGAAAAAGGCGACTCGGCTTCCACCGTGCACATTCTGATAGAAGCCGCTACACCAGGTGCGGAACTGACCTCAGAAGGCGCCCCGTGGCAAGGAGCCGTTCCCGATCTTCAACTCAAGAAGCGCCTTCCCAACCTCAGGGACTAGCCGTAGTGGCTGTATGAGAGCATCCGGCTCACAGACAAGGAAGCCTACGGGATTCGAACTCAACAGAGAAAGTGATTTTCACACACTCAAGTTGGTTTACCAGTGTATCTTTAAAGAGGAAATTAAACTTTATATAATTTACATTCCCTTACATCAAAAATATCTTTAGTAAAATTAAAGAACACATTCAAAATCAGGTAGAAATCTCTGCCCCGCCCCCTGCCATTTTAATCCATGCCAGTCTCCCTCTGGGCTATTCCTCTGGTGATAATTAGGTTCCCATCCTGACAAATGCGGCACCTGCACGGCTGAGACAGAACCAGTATGAACACAAGGCCCAAACCAAGGCTTTGGGGGGGGTGGGGGTAGGAGTGAGGCAACAGTGATAACCAGCCTTCCCCTCACTTACTGAGGGACTGTGAAAGCAAAGTCCAACCCCTCCTTCCAAACAAGAAAACTGTGCAAAAGTGAAAACCAGAATGGACCAGGAATGATGTGCTGACAGCCCCACAGCGCTGCCTCCTACACTGACGATGGAGAGGCGTTTTGAAAACTAAGCATCTGCTGGTCTGGCCTCTTCTATTAGGAATGGTCCCATGCCAATTATGTTTGTTTCCCAAAGGGGTCTGACATGTAGTCCGAGACATAATGGATTAGAATAAGCCACCTCACTCACTCCTGGATCAT
>NW_022103928.1:28920965-28922193 GCF_000313985.2 Echinops telfairi | reverse complement strand
GCTAAATAATGAAAACCATTTAATTTAGAGAAGCAGCAGTCAATGGAATGGCTAGGGAGAAGCCCTGGAAAGTCCAAATCCTTTAAGATGCTAACTAGTGACCCTCATCCAGGCCCTGGCCTCAGTCCCATACAAACTAGTAGAAAGGAAGAGATAGGTGTCCTTATGTGCAGACACAGAAAGATGTCTACAGCATGCTGTGCAAGGGAAAGGCTGGTGGGCCAGGAGGAGAGTCTGAGCCCATTCTTTAAAGATGAGCACTTAAAGGGCTCGTAGCCAAACGGTTCAACTGTGTGTACAGATATGGATGTGTGTGTGTGTGTTTGGGGAGGGAGGGGGAGGACCAGGAATGATGTGGGGATTACATATGGATTTTCAATTTCTATATTACTTAAATGTTCCCCCTTTTCTTAACTGTGACCCTTGGTCACACCAAAGTAGTATTTCCTAATTTTCCGACAGGTTTTTATTTATTTAAAAAATCATGTTATTGGTAATTCTTACAGATATCATAGCCTTTCATGGTTCAATCATGTCCAGCAGTACTGTACATTTACTACCAGTTTCAATACATTTTCTTTCTTGAATTCCTTGCTATCAGCTCCCTTTACCTCCTCTCCACCAAGAGCCCTTATTTTATTGTTTGTGCTTTTAATACAATAGCTTCATGGTCATCTTGCTCATCGCAGACCTGAAGATACAATTTAGGAGGATGTTTCTAACACGGGTCTTCTGCAGACGCTAAATGCCCAGTGGAAGCACACGGTTTTCCACTCTAGGGAAGTACTGGGGCTTGGCACACTGACCAAATGCCCAAGCCCTAGGCTGCGCCCTTCCTCAGAAGCTGATCGAGGGACCTGCTGCACTTTCTTTGTGACCTGGGTACCAGAGTGGAGCTGTCAACTGGTACTGCCCCTTGAGCAGGATCTCCTGTTATTACCTCCACTGCCGCACTCAGTAAGTCACCAACCTTGGGCATCTTCTGCCAAAGGCACAACTAATCCCAGCTTACACGCAAGGTTCCTGTGGGTCTGTGGGATCCAAGTCGGGCTGGAGGGGGAGCCAGTTGAGAGCCACTTTCCCACAGGTCCCAATGGAAAAACACACGCAAAGACTGCCCCCTAGAGGTTCAAATCTGCTAACAACCCTAATACATTTAATGCTGACGATAACCCAGGTCTGCGGGAGTACTTGGTTCCTTATTTCTCAGGAGACTAAGACAGCACCT
>NW_022103928.1:28918646-28920568 GCF_000313985.2 Echinops telfairi | reverse complement strand
ACACACACACACACGCCAAACTCGCTGCCAAAATAATTACTCAGTGACCCTACAGAACAGGGTAGAATCATTCCTGTGAGTTCCCGGACTATGACTCTTCAAAGCCCTGGCTTTCTCCTGTGGAGCTGCTGGCGGTTTCAAACTGCTGACCTTGCGGCGAGCAGCCACTATGAGCAACCACTATGCTACCGGGGCTCCTCGTCAGACAGCTCTTCATGGAGTACATTTATGATGCTAACAATCTGCAGGTTCGGGATCTACATGATAACGTTGGCGTTTTCAATCAAGTTGGCCCTGAGATACAGTGTACCCTCAAACACATCTAACTTCCTTAGCTGGTATCCATGTTCTCCTTGGCTGTAAGGTCCTCTTGGCTTTTTGGGTCTATGGAAATTAACACTGCCAAAAGCTTAGCTGTTGGAGTGCTGTATCAGCCAGAGTCCCTGGGTTCTGGGGTGCAGGCAGCTGGCATACACTGAAAATCCCTATAGTCCACTGAATCATTCTGCAACTGAGAGCTCCGTGTGTGAGTTCTCTGGATGCCAGAATTCTGTTTCCTGTGCTTCTTTGTATAACTATTCACTACAAGGTGAAGGGGCGCAAGGCAAATAAGTACCTACAGCGTCTGAGTAGAGCTCGTGTAAGTGATGGAGAAGCTAGTAGGAGAGGAAACAAAGGTAATAAAGAATAATGGTGCTGCTGCTGGATAAATGGACAGTGAACCACAAGGTTGGTGGTTCAAATTCACCAGCCCGGAAAGCCTTGTAAAGCCCGATCAGGGCTGCTAGGAGCTGGAATGGACCCCACGGCAGTGGGTGGGCTGGGGGACTGGGGGAGGGTGTCCAGTGTAAAGGAAGGAATGATCATATATTTCTTGAGACATCCAAAAGAAAACCTGACCTGTCCAGCAGGCCCCACAGTCTTGCGTGAACTTTCCATGCCAGGTGGTGGCTGGGGCACTTCCCAGGAGAGCGCAGGGATGACACAGAACCAGCCTCCCAGAACATGCGCACGGGTGTCTGTGGCCTGCTTGCTCACTAGGTCTTTATCTGTGGCAGAATGCCTTCTGAGCCGTGACTCTGAGAACTCGGATCCTCTCCCCCAAGAGCGGCTTCCGTCAGCATAAACACAGGCACAGGATGCAGCAAACTGGCACTGTGGCCTCACCCCCAGGGTAGGGACTCAGAACAAGGCTGGAAAGCACTCACTCTCCCTCCGACCTCCGAGGGAGATGGACGCCCTCACAGCCCGGGTTCGTTAGGCTGAACTCTGGAGAGGATCAATCACACCGAGTGTCCCAAGCCATGTCTGTGGGCTCCTGGGGGCCGCCTGTCACTCACCGTGCTCCTCGTACGGATCGTTGGGGTCATCAGCTACCAGTTCTGCACTGCTTGGAGTTTCATGGTCTTCTTTCGTCACAAATATGATTCGGTCCTTCCCTGCATTTGGAGAACAGAGGACGAAATGTGTCACTCAAGAGCAGCGAAGCAGTCACACGAACAGGGTTTGAATACCGCCCTCTCCAATTCAACTCAGGGCCCCATCGAGCAGCTCCCCTCTGGGCTCTGTAGCTCTCTGGTGAGGCTCTTCCAGGCGCTCCTTCCAAGTGTCTGCGTTGCAACCACGGCTGCCCCCAGGCTGGGCCAGGAGGAAGCCAGGGAAACAGCACAATCTGACTTCTGCACACACGCCCCACAGGCAGACAAAACTCCCGGGCTTTTCAAAAGCACTCTTCGCTTTGGGTTTCTGGACTCTTCCTGTATTCCTCCTGCTATTCAATTATCTTTTAGGTCCAAAGCTGTAGACCCGTTCCAGGATTCATATCCTCCTCCCAGATGGATGTTCCCATTGGATCCCTACAAGTCACTATTATCTCTCCCAAGTTTCTTCTCAGAGCCCACTTGTCAGGGGAGCCATCCCCT
>NW_022103928.1:28915326-28917541 GCF_000313985.2 Echinops telfairi | reverse complement strand
CTGCCCTCCCACATTTGGTTCTGTGATCACCAGTCTTCTCTGCTTCCCGCAGCTCTCTCAGCAGCTCCTCCTTCCACAGCTTCCTGACCAACTGGTCCTTCCCTGCCTCTCGGCTCCTCCCCAGTGCCGCCACACTGATCTCTCACTAGCGAGGCCTACAGTCTAGCTGGTAATCTGAGACTCTCTACCCCAACTAGCCAGTCATCTTACGATTAAGTTGGTTTGGTCACAAATGTATCATGCTCACATCAACACTGCCTGCCGTTACCCGTTCCAGAGGTAAGGGCCCGGGGTCCAGTCAGCTGGGGTGGGTGGACAGGCATCCAGTGGACGGCAGGTAGCAGTGAGGGTCCAGAGAGCAGCTGGGGTGTTCAGACCAGGGCGGTGCTTCTGCTTGCCTTTCACACATCCATGTGCTGTCGGGGCTCATTTCTTATCTCTGCAGAACCCAGGTTCCTCTGTCTGGATACAACCAAACTACCAAACTCACTGCGGTCACAACCAGTGTCTGAGAATGCGAAGCGGTACAGAAGCACGCATCCCTCCCGTGCTTCTCCCAGAATGGGAGGTGGGTTTTGACTGCCGGCTTGTGGTTAGCAGCCCAACTCGTAAGCTTCTACACCACCAGGCCCCCTGATGACCAAGGTACAGTGGCCAGGAAAAGGGATGACGGCATAAGAGAAATGGCAGTACGGTCGCGGACAGAAGGACCACGATGGAGGAGAGAGCCAAACCCAAGTGCACGAAGGTGAGGCTGGCGAAAAGCACACGAGTCCTTACCCTAGAGCCCTCATCCCCAAGCCTCCACCCCCGGCTCAAAGCGACCCAATAGGACAGGACAGAGCTGCCCCTGCAAGTTTCTAAGACTGTAACTCTTTTAGTCAGCAGCCGCCCGGCATGTAACCATCGCACCAGCAGGGCTGTGTAGAACAATCATCATAAAGGTCGGAACCAGAGGCCCCCGGGACCACTGTGAATTCAGGAATGACGGCTGGAGCTGTGATCAAGCAATTAAGACCCCAGGATAACCAAAATACCAAACTCACTGCCATCACAGCTGATTTGGACACACAGCAACCTATAGGGTCAGAACTATAGGGTCAGAACTATAGGGTTAGAACTGCCCCTGTGGGTTTCCAAGACTTGTTAACGCTTTCCTGGAGGGGGTAGAAAGCCTCGTCTTTCCAGCTCAGCAAAGGACAGGTTTCTGAAGGAACAGTAGGGAAGTATGCACTCCTGACGAGTAATCAACCTCTGACTTCAAAGGACAGCATTTGCCCACGGACAAAGTTCATAAGGGCTAGAAAAAGAGGAAAGAAAATGGGGAGCTGTGATAGAGCTTCCTGGCCTAGGGAGGCTAAAGTCAAGGGTCCACATAACTTAAAGGCTGAGAACCAGAGAGAGACTTGGCTGCTAACTGCGGAGAGTGCTGACTGCATCCCTACTGTTAGCTACTCCTAACTTTGGTAGCCCACTACCTTTCCCAACAAGCCGCTGTCATTGTGACTGCTGTCTGGGAAGTGTGGCCACTGCAACGAGTAACTGATCGCAGCACAGACGTAGCGTGGTTGTCGCCAGAACAGGTAAAGAAGGATGGATTGTGGAAGCCCGCCTGAGCGCCGACTCACGGCAACAGGGAAGCCAGAGGAGGTCAGACGACGTCGCTCACTGCCATTCACAGCACATGGAAAGTCAGGGACCAAAGGACCGCACACACCTCAGCCTCCGCGGGCCCGAGACCTGAAGGAGGAGATGCAAACCAAACTCCCCGTCATGGAGTCTGCTTCTGACGCAAGGTGACCCAGCAGACTGTGAACTCTTGACGGGAGGAGAACGCCTCCTCTTTCTCCTGCTGGTTTCCGCAGTCCGACTGTAACCACCGTGCCACCAGAGCTCACCCGGGAAGAACTACATGTCCCCGCAACTGCTACCAACTGCTCTGAAAGGGATCCCATTAGAAAGAACAAAATTCAAAATTTAAAAACAGATCAGGCTTTCTCGTGGGATGGAGACTGGAACCCCTAAGACTGTGGTCTTCAGTTACCCTGCTGGTCAGGGACTGAACTAGTCGAGGGTTCAGTTTTTAAAATCATTTTACTGGGGGCTCATACAACGCTTATCACAAACCATACATCCATCCATTGTGTCACGCACATTTGTACATTTGTTGCCCTCATCATTCTCAAGACATTTGCTTTCTACTTGAGCCCTTGAT
>NW_022103928.1:28912303-28913363 GCF_000313985.2 Echinops telfairi | reverse complement strand
CCAGGGCTCAGTTTTTAACCAAGCAATCCAAAAACCAAACTGTAGGGCAGAATAAAACTGCCCCTGTGGGTTTCCAAGACTTGTTAACGCTTTCCTGGAGGGGGTAGAAAGCCTCGTCTTTCCAGCTCAGCAAAGGACAGGTTTCTGAAGGAACAGTAGGGAAGTATGCACTCCTGACGAGTAATCAACCTCTGACTTCAAAGGACAGCATTTGCCCACGGACAAAGTTCATAAGGGCTAGAAAAAGAGGAAAGAAAATGGGGAGCACAGGAGCAAGTGCGGTAAGTGATGTTACATTGTGGGGATAGCAGTCAGTGACATGAAGCTAAATGTATATCTATCGTTGAATAGAAAACTTTGATTTGCTCTGTAAACCTTTACCAAATCACAATAAAAGGGTGGGGGGGTTAATAGATGGCAGTATGCTATTCCATCAGAAGGTACTCCAGTGATTTTTCTGGCAGTTGATAACCAGCACTTACCTTCATTAATGCATAAAAGCCAAGCCCACTGCTCTGCCTGCCTCACAGGAACCCGAGCACACAGCAGAACCACTTCTGAGGGGTTAAGGCACTGCGACTCCTCAGGGGGCAGAAAGCTTTGTCTTCCTGTGGAATGATGGCTCGGGGGCTTGAACCACAGACCCGATGGTGAGCAGCCCTGCTTTACCCACTGCGCCACCAGAGCCCCTATCTTTAATTCAGAGAAGTTGCCAAGAGGTTTCATCATTTCTTTTTATAAATTAGTAGGATTTAAAAAAATAAAGAACCATTACCCCTCGTTTACTCCTTATGTGCCCAGTGGTACAGTTTGTAGGGGGGGGGGGCAAACTAAACTGTTCAGACTTCATGTTCAGAATCGAGGTTTCTTGAAGATGCAACTGCACTGTACACAGATGGACCAAGTAGAGGGAACTTCAACGCAACAAACAGTTCCTGAGGGTCTCGCCTGCAGCAGGCACCTGCCTTGCTGAGTTGGGGGACTGAGAGGAGGAAGACGTCCTGCCTCCCTTGGACAGACAGGAAGACCACCTCTCTGCCATGGCGCGGATTCCCTAGAA
>NW_022103928.1:28907422-28911493 GCF_000313985.2 Echinops telfairi | reverse complement strand
CCTCTATGTTTGCTAACGTAGCTGAGGGTTCAACCTCAACAGTGATGGTCCCCCCCATTAGGGTGGTTACAAAAACCTGCATGTTGGCAATGGTTTCGTCGCAGATGGGGGATTGGAAAGGAGTCCACAAACTTTTTGAAGCCCCCTCCGTATCTGGCCAATGGTTGGTACAAAAACACTTTGCTGACGGAACAGGGAGGGCAGGCTTAGCACTGGAGCACTAGAGCAGAAACCACAGCAAGGAACACCGTGGAACTCACAGAAGTGCAGGCAGCTCAGGGTCAGAGAACAAGGCAGTATCCACGCTGTCAAACACCATGAATGTCAAGCTAAGGGATTTTACTTCAAGGCGGTGTGATGGGGTGGTTCCTGAAGCAAACTAGGACAGGTGAGTAATTAACTCAGGACAGAGGGCAGCAAGGATTCATTCAGTAAAAGATTTGAGTACCTATGATAGGCCTGGCCTTGTGCTAGATGCTGGGGATATAGCTCTTAGTGGGAGAAGATACACAGAAAAGTAGAACAGTAAGAAAAAAAATCAACAAGAGAATTTCAGAGCATTTGGATATAGGAGAAACCCAGGTGGTGCAGAAGTTAAAGCACTTACGTAAATGGAGGAGAAAAATGCGGTAGTCTGCTTCCTTACAGCCTTGGACACCAGATGGGGCAGTTCCACTGTGCCTAACAAGTTGCTAAGAGTCAGAATCCAGTCAATGGCACCGAGTTTTTAAAGACATCAGCAGTATGGTTTGAAACAATAGGTCAGACAACACTTGTCAAGTATGGCTTTAAGACCCACGGTAAGAGTTCTATAAGGCTGGGGAACAGAAAAAAGCCAATGTTTTAGAAGGAGTTCTGCCCCTAACTAGCAATCTGAGCCCCCTTCCCAGGCGTCCCTAGGTGCCCTGAGTTATTTAAGGGTGTAGTACTATTCACCAAAGAATCAGGGTGTGTTTTTTGGGAGTTTTATATTCTTGTGCCCACCACCCCCATCACCTTGCCTACAGGTGTTTTGTGATTACTTGCTGAATGAATGAAGCGCAACCTCTCATTTTACACGTTTGGAAAACAGGGCCTAGAGGCATTAGATGGCACTCAGATGAACCCCTGGTCACACTTCAACATTCTGAGGTCTTCGGTAGACATGAATAGGAAACAGTCAGGTATGGGTGGGGCCCAACTTTGAAACATGACTGATGGTAGTCGGGGGCCTTCCAATCCAGGTTCAAGATTGTACAGTACAGTTCTGATCACCAGGGCTCATATCCCAACTCCAACACTTACTGGCCATGTGTATCTGTGCCTTAGGCAACTCTTCAGTAAAATGAGGATAAGAAACAAAGCTGTCTTATAAAGATCACAGGGAGACAAATGAAACAGATCGTGCACAAATCCCTTGAACACAATCTAACACACGCCCCAAATGCTAACTCACTGCCATCGAGTTGATGAAGACTCAGAGTGACCTCTAGAACAGGGCACACTCACTGCCTGTGAGTTTACAAGACTTGAACTATTTTGGGGAGTAGATAGCTCCGTCTTTCTCCCCAGAAGCGGCTGGCGGTTTTGAACAGCTGACCTTTCGGATGGAAGCCTAATGCGTAACCACTATGCCACCTGGGTACACCAGGGGCTAACAAACGTTCCCCAAAGGGGTACTTTTACCACTCCTACATCGTATCTGACCATGAGACAGATTAGGAAAGAGATTGGGTTCTTCGCTTCTATTTTCCAAGTTCAGAGGACTGAGGACTCCCCCACACCAACATGCATGGGCTCAAGCACGACCCATAACCCGTTCATCTTTCAAACCTGTTTGGGCTCCACCCTCTTGCTCTCGCCAGCTTAAACCAGTCATCGGAGCAGGCGCACACCCGACACCTGTGACCGCGTTAAACCCACCCGCAAAGAACACCGGGGCAGAGAACTTGAACCCCAGGAGCTAGCTGCTTGGTGCACGTGCGCCATCTCATAAGTAACACCACCCCACTCAGCAGCAGAAGCCTTTTCCTACGACCCCATTGTTGAGCCCTTGCTGCAAGCACGGCCAATTACCATACCCCCCACCCACGTGGACCCGATTTTTGGAATTCCCCACCTCTTTTCAGGAATAAATACGAGGTCCTCACTTAACTCGCTGCCGCCCAGTCGTTTCGGATTCACAGTGACCCTAGAGGGGAGGGGAGAACTGTCTTTTTGGATTCTCCAAATGGTATAACTCTTACAGGCACTGGAGCTGAAAGCCTCGTCCGTGGGTTTCGAACTGCTGACCTTGAGGGCTCCTTGCCACCTAAACGCCTCCTTCTCCCTTATTCAGAGACCGTGACTGCGTTGTCCCGGGGCTCCTGAATCTTTTTGCTTGTGCGGTTAAGCTCGCCCCCTGCTTCTCAGTCTCCGCTGCGCATGGGAAAGCACCCCACCTGCGGGGCGCTCCTGCACCGGCGTGGCAACTCTTCCAGCCGAACGCGGGGGGGAAGCACGTGTGTGCTGAGGAGGAGGGTAATATACCAATCAATCCCCGCTGACGGCCGCGAAACGCGCTCAGCATTTCCACACCCCCTGGGCCTAGTTTCTGGGCTTCCACGTGCTGGTTTTCCAGAGGTGTGGGTTCGAGCCTCACCATGACCTTGGCCCAGCCCCGTCCCCACCCCCGAACCTGGGTTTTCGGACCGGCAGAAAGGAGAGACGCCTCCAGCCACCAGACCGCGTCGAGGGCCTTGAGGAAGAAGCCCCAGGGCTGCGCCTCGGGTTCCGGGGAGCCGGGGCCTCCGAGGGCTGCTCTGGGTCGCGCGCGTGTCCCCTGCAAGCCCTCGTAGGCCGGTCTCTATGGCAGCCAGCTCGTCCTTCCTACCTTCTTGCCGGCAATAGGCCATGGCGGCAGCCCGGCACTCGGATCACGCAGCTGGAGCAGCGGTAGCGACCCCGCGCCGTGACCTCTCTCCAGGTAGGGCGAGCGGCTCCGGGTCCCGCCGGGGACCCGCCCCCTCCAGGCCTGCCCGCCGCGCGCCTGCCTCCACTCACTCTTGGCCGGAGCCCGTCCCTTTCAATTGAGAACTACATTTCCCAGCAGGTCGCGCGCCGCCCGGCTCGCTCCCGGCGGCAGGAACTACATTTCCCAGAAAGCGTGGCGCATCCAGGCGGCACCGCGCACACGGCGCGACTTTGCGGCGAAGGCACGGGACTCGAGGGGGCGGGGCCCTCCACGGACTTCACGTTCCAGGAGGCTTTGCGGCGCGCGCAGTCAGAAGAAGGTGGGGCGGCGGAGGGGTGGAGGGACCTGGGGCGGGAACTCGGTAGCAAGTCCTGCGTCGTCCTGGGCCTCTCAGAGATAGCTGCATCTCCCGCCCAGGAGACTGCACTCCCGTCGTCACCAACTCGCTTCTTAGCTGCACCGGGCGCGGCGGCGGCGGACCGGGTGCCACGATGGCCGCGAATGTGAGTGTCTCCTGCTTAGCTGGGTCGTCCACGGGCTTCCCCCTGGAGCCTCCGCCCGTTTTGTCTGCCAGACCCTGGTCCGTGCCTCGATTGTCTGTGTGTCTGTGTCTTCCCGCAGCGAATCTGTCGGTCCGTCTGCTTTGAGCCTCTCTGCCCTGTACTTTCATCCGCCTCGCCCTCGGGCCGCGCGTCTGTGGACGGGGAGACCTGGGAGGTGCCCTTGCCCCCCGGGTGGAGACGGTGCGCCGGACCTGAGGCCCCTCTCTTCACACCTTCCCCCTGTTCCCGCCCCACCGGGGCCTCGCAGTTCTTCGTTAATTCCGACTCAAGGCGGTCCCATGTGAGCAAACGGGTGGCCTCGGAGAGCCGCGCGGGACTTCTGAGAGGGCCGGGCTGCAGGCGGGGCGGACTGGCCATTCCCCAGCGAGCCACCCAGAGCTGCCTACACATGGAGCAGTGACGCCGCCAAGGGGGCCAAGAGTTAGGATTCCAGTGAGAAAGAGCAATTTCCCCGAGAGAGGCAGGCCCTCCCTGGCTGAAAGGGGTTCCTTTCCCAAGACTGCCCCTTCCCTTGCAACTGCTTTGCTCAGGAACTTTTCTATTTAAGCCCTGAAATTCAAGGCTGGAAGGAGTAGC
>NW_022103928.1:28899090-28907322 GCF_000313985.2 Echinops telfairi | reverse complement strand
CTCACCACTCCTCTCTCTGAAACAGCCACAGCAGCCAGCCTGGGCACCTTGCCCGTCCTGTACACGCCCTCCCTCATGTTTGGACGGGTGTGTCCCAGCCACCCTATCCTGGCCTGTTACCCCTTCTTTCCATGTCCTTTCTCTGTCCCCACTCCTTCAGATAGACCAGGGCTTGTCACCCACAGCCCTCGCACCCTCCAGTTCACCGTAGAGTTGTCTTGGGGGGGGTTGGAGCCCCGAAGCCTTGGATGCCCTACCTAGAAAGGCCCCATGGATGATTTTGAGACTCAGGAATATAGGGTCTGCTGGGGGCAGTGCTGCCGACAGACTGGCCTACTCTTAGTCGGTGAACTCCTATCTGCACCTGCACCTGCACGCACCCACTACCACCGCCATCACCACCCACCACCATCATCACTGCCACCAGCACCATCATCATCATCATCGCCGCCTCTACCACTACCACATCACCACTTAACTCGCTGCTGCCCAGTCACCACCACCACCACCAGCCATCCTTACCACCGACCACCACCACTACCCTATTTAACACATGGCTCCTTCCCCAACAGGGGGAAGCATTTTCCCCAGAGTCCCGCAGTCATCTTGAAGGGCTGCAACCTGGGAAGGTGCTGAGGAAGGTAGGCTAGCTCTGGAGTCAGACCACCCTGGGGCCACGTCCACATTGTTTAGTTCAAGAGATGTATGGCTTTAATGGCTTTGGTTTAGGCTTGCTCTCCTGTAACATGGGATCAGAGAGACCACGCGCAGCACTGCGCCTGGCACGTCTTAGGTACTTCATACACGGAAACAAAACAAAACAAAGGTGTTTCTTTGTTGTTGTGTGTCCTGTCCCCTCCCCGCCCACCCCTGTGAGGGCAGACCTCATAGCTCACCACTCAGTGTGTGTGTTCCTGCCTTCTTAGGCAGAGACCATCTTGGCTATGTTGGCACCTGACACTAGGACTCACTGGACTCTCCTCTGCAGCCAGGCCTTGAGTGAGCCATCTGCTAGTGGGGTGTACATTTCCAGGTACGGCCAGGCTGCCTGGGGAAGAAATCCTGAAGATGGAGGCATGGGGCAGAGAAGTGACAGAATCCACACTCTGCATGGCAATAGCTATCATGTGCAAGAAGCACTCTACTGTAAGTGAATTGAGAGAGAAAAAAGAAAAATCAGGAGTGGAGTAACTTGCCCCTAGTCACACAGCAAGTTTTGGCCGAGCTGAGAGTTGAACCCCGTTCGGTCTGTTTTGAAGGCCTACATGTTGACATCAATTCCACATCTCTGAGCCCTGAGAACTGGACATGTGTCATTGGGCATAAATAGGCCACCACGCATGCTGGGAATTTCCCTTCAGAATGTGGTTGATGTGTCCCCCTAGCTTGAGGGGGGACTCCCCTGTGCCTGGCTTCCTCCCTCCAGACCATCTTTGAGCCCCTTAGTTTGAGACTGGCTTGTTTTTCTTGTGTTTTGTGTGTTTCTTACTTGCTCCAGACAGGGGTTTCGCTGTCACTGTCTCACACTCTGGAGACAGCCATTTTTAGCTCCCAAGGGTCTCCTTCCTTCTAGAACAAAAACCAAAAGGTAATTGCATGAGTCTAGATGAAGCTCCCCATGATTCCACCCCTCACCTTTTACCCCTTGGGAGGAATGTGAGACGATTATTCCAAATTCTCCTCCTTTGCCTTTGTTTAGAAACCCCGGGTGGACAGGAGGAATGAACCTCCGCTTCCAGTCCTGGCTCCCTGCCTGGGGTCTGCTGTAGGGGAGGTCCAGGATGGGGTCGCCCTTGCTTCATCCCCCTCGCTGCCTTTGGAGATTCCCAGTGTTCAGTGTGCATTACAATCCCAGTGCCCGCCAGTCTGCCTGGATCTTTCATTGACTGCAGTCTGGCCAGGAAACGTAAACGCTGAGCCTTGGCTTTCTCATTGGTGGCATTGGGGAAGTGATGGCACCCACCTTAGACGTGTCCATGACAGGTAGCTGATAGACTGACTGAGTGTGGACCGTGTCGGCCATTACAGTGAGTGACTCCAGTAAGGTTTCCAAATGGCTCTTTCCAAACACAGTGGACATCTGGTCTCGGGCAGGCCTGTGCTGGAGGCCTTCAGGGCTGATTAGAAGAATATGCCATCTGCTTCGTTCTAGCAAACTCTGTCTCGAATCTCTCTACTGATCCTCTCCACCCCAGTGCAGCTATCACCCCCAACGCAGGATGTCACCGTGGTGACACACACCGGGGAGCCACTGGACATATTGGTGACTTGCCAGCTCATTCAGCTTTTACTCATTGAACCAAAACCAAGCCCACTGACTGCATCTGGGGGGGGGGAGGGGCGGCTATAGGACAGGGTAGAACTGCCTTTGTGGGCTTCTACTCTTTATGGGAGTAGAAAGCCATATCTTTCGCCTGTGGAGTGGCTAGTGGTTTCAAACTACTGACTTTGCAGTTTGTAGCCCAATGCATAAGCGTGACAACCGCCATGGCTAAACCGACAACATTCCCCATAGTGCACTGGGCTGTCTAATGTCCTCTGGTCCTCACAAGAACCAGAATTGGATTGCTACCCCCATTTTACAGATGAGGAAATGGAAGGAACACAGAAATGAAATTGCTTTCCCAAGTTACCATAGTCATTCCGCCTCCAGAGCCCATGTTCCCGATGAGGACACCATGTGGCTTTGTGATCAGCAGTGAGCAAACCCCTAACTTTGTGTTTGTTATCAGCTGAACAGAGGCTGGCATTAGAGGCCTCCTACCAGCTGGCTGGACATGCCTAACTGCCCACTTCTCCCCCACCCCCCTAGAACCCTGGCCACAGTAGAGCACACACTTAAACAGGGGAGCTCTAAGACGTCTGGAGAACAATCCCATTGTCTTGTTGCTCCATTTCCCCCAAACATTTTGATGTACACACATACACGTGAGGGTAAGCAAAAACAGCATTGCCACAAAATAGCGGAAACCTGCATTAAAACCAAATCATAAAAATAGTAACTTGCTGCCTGGATCATATTGGCAAATCCAAGGCCCAATCCTGGTTACAATTACATCCATAAATCGTCTTTTTTAAAAAAAACATTTTATTAGGGGCTCATACAACTGTTATCGCAATCCATACACACATCACTTGTGTAAAGCGCATTTGTACATCATTCTCAAAACATTTTCTCTCCACTTAAACCCCTGACATTAGGTCCTCATTTTTCCCCTCCCTCCCGGCTCTCCCCTCCCTCATGAGCCCTTGACAGTTTATAAATTGGTATTTTGTCATATCTTGCCCTGTCCGACGTCTCCCTTCACCCACTTTTCGGTTGTCTGTCCCCCAGGGAGGAGGTCACATATAGTTCCTTGTAATCGGTTCCCATAAGCTTTGATCTTGCTTAAAATAAAATACCGATGGGAAGATCAGCTCTTTGAGCTGGCTGATTTTTGCTTAATGCTTTTTTTCCACAGCATGAAAATGATCTTTTTTTTTAAAGGCATCCTAATGAGGCTAAGAACTTGCATGCAGCCATCTAGTGATCGTTGAGATGTGTTTAAAAATAGTGTGTTTATGCAAGTATGAATTGGAGCCTTAGTAGCAATACCTTTGGACTTACCCTAATATGTAGGTGTGTGTGTATGATGAAAACATCCATCCACACATTATTCATAATAACCAAATGTTCATAAGCAGTGAATGAAGAAACAAATTGCCGCAGATCCATACAGTATTGAACAGCCCTGGCAAGGCACAAGTCTGACACCCAGCATGAGTGAATCTCAGAAGCCTTAACTAGACAGAAAGGCATTCATGCCGTATGATTCCATTTACGTGAAGTTCTGGAAGAGGCAGAACTCATCCGGGTAGTGTTAGGAATCTGAATGGCTGTTTCCTCCGGATGTAGGGCGAGTAGAGCATTGGGAGGGAAAGAGGAAGGGGTTTTCTGCATGATGGAAACGCGCAGTATCTTGATGGGGTATTGGTCACACAGGCCCCCTTGACAGTACACCCATTACAGTCAGGTGGATTCTGACTCTTAGCAAGCCTCTAGGACAGAGTAGACCTGCTCCCTAGGGGGTTCCAGACTGGGAAACTTACTGAACGAGACTGCCTGCCCCGAGACTGCCTGCCCCGTTCTTCTCCCAGAGCAGCTGGCGGCCTCAAACCGCCCGCACTTCTACAGGAGCCCACTGCTTCAGCCACTGCGCCACCAGAGTGCCTTCAACAAGCTCACACAAGCTTCACACAAGTGCACTGGGCTGTCTAATGTCCTCTGGTCCTCACAAGAACCAGAATTGGATTGCTATCCCCATTTTACAGAAGATTTACTATCTGTGGCTTTTTGTCATATAAGGATTATGTGTAAAGAAAAAACAGTCTCAACAAATGAATAGCAAAATTTAGTCATCTTTTAAAAACCCAACTCCGATTCTGTTGGTTTTTTGTTCCGTGTTCTCTTTCCTCAGTACTCCAGTGTGGGCGGCAGAAGAGAGCACGTCAAAACTACGAGCAAGCCCCAGCCAGGCTTCCTGGAGCGGCTTAGCGAGACCTCGGGCGGAATGTTGGTGGGTCTCATGACGTTCCTGGCTTCCTTCTACATCATTTTCACCAATGAGGTAAAGTGCCCCGTGGGTATCTGTACAGAGCAAGGGTTTCCTCGTGTCCGGAGCAGAGGTGGTGAACCGGATCGTAGATTTGGTAATAAAGGGCCCTGTGGTAGAGAAGAGAGGGAAGTCTTCCGGCCGTGACCCACCTCAGAACTGATACAAGCAAGAAAGGGACCGTTCACACGCCTGACAGTCCTGGAGGCAGCTTCCGGCCGGTGCGGTAGCACAAGCCGTCTCCGTCCCTCCACCTCTTAGCAGTCCTTCTGGGTGAAAGCCTTCTTCTTGAGGGCTCATCCTTCTTGGGAGCAAAGGTGGCCCCAGCATTTCCAGGATCACATCCAACCAGCTTGGTCACCCCAGAGAGCAGAGGAGCTGTCTGTTTCTAAATCAGTTGAGCCAAAGTTGCAAGGGGAGCTCTTGGTGTGCTCTTGGGGGCTTTGCTTTCTCTCGGGCCACAGTCCTGGTGGCCAGAGGGATACCTGCTTGGAGAGCCTGGGCCGGAGTCAAATGATTTAGATGACAATGCAGATCAGTGAGTGTAAAACTGAGGTGGGGGGTGGGGGGTGGTGGAGGATGCAAAGGAACATTCCTGAAGAGACCCAGGCAGAGAGAGACACCAGCTAGTTCCAATGTGGTGTCCTTGCTGACATTGGCTGGAGGGGCCGGGGTGGGGAGCAGTGGAATGATGGGAGGAGGTCTGTTTGGAAAAGCAGGGATCCTGGGGTCCCGTCCTGAGCTCTGCTTGCTGCACGTTGGCTTCCCAGCCACCCAATGGTGAGGTGAGTCTCGGCGCTTGCTCTACAGTCTGCTTAGAACTCGCTGAGACTTAGCCATGTCCACTTTCCTTTGGCTGCAGGGCTGCGCATTGAGGACAGCGACTGCCCTGGCCGAGGGGCTTTCTCTTGTCGTCTCCCCGGACAGCATCCACAGTGTGGCCCCCGAGAACGAGGGTCGGCTGGTGCACATCACTGGGGCCCTGCGGACATCCAAGGTAGGTTTGGCAGTGGTCATGGCCCTCTGGTGACTCAGCACGTCACTGAGTACTGTCTGGGTGAGCATTCCAAATGCCACCACTCGCATCCGTGTGGCCCAGGCACTCCTGGTCCCAGTTCTGTATCTGTAAAACGGGGACAGCCAGTTTGGAAGATGCAGTGAGATGACATAGGTAGACGTCAGTGCCTGGCACAGGTTTGAGCCGGACAAATAGAGGCTCTAATGATGACTGACCATGAGTCACACTCCTCCACACATGCTTTGGCTATTGACACTCTCCTGTTTGAACACGGGGTACGTTGGAGTTGGGGCCCTGGCGCGGCGCCTGAACTGTGAGGCTCCTGATGACTGGCACTGAGTGGTCAGAACTTAAGGAAGGCATCTCTCCGTATTCTCCCAGGTGATCAGCTAATGAGCCATTGCTTGTCCCTGCTTCTTGATGCCGATTTCTTTCCCGTTCTGACTTCCAACCCCTAAGCCAGAGCTTCTGGGATGATGTGAGCCTCGTCCTTTATTGATTTTTGTGTATTCCATTCTTTGTGAAGCTATTGTCTGATCCAAACTACGGGGTGCACATTCCAGCCGTGAAGCTGCGGCGGCAGGTGGAGATGTACCAGTGGGTAGAAGCAGAAGAGTCCAGGTGAGCGGCCAGGAAACGAAGTCAGTCGGTTCAGGGAGGTGAAATGAAATGTAGGTGGCTTCCACTGGGACTCTTCAGAAATGTGAATAAGAAAACCTAGCCTCCCTGTTACAAACCCTTCAAACGATTGCAGTGGTTGGCTTTGCAATGCAGCTTCAAGAAAGGAGGTTGCTTAGCTGCCTTGTCTTGGAATTCATGACAAGGCAAGGTCCCAGGCCTTAAAGGGTGTACTTACACCAATGCAGCCACCCTAGTGTCAGTGCTCTGCGATATTGGTTCTCTTTCTCCCATGAGCGAGCAGAGTTGGCCTCTAGGCTTACACCTCGCCAATCCCTGCAGAAGTCCCCGAACAGGTTCTGGTGGCTGGGCTGGGGTTCCTTGGAACCAGGTGGAGTCAGCCCCATGGAACCGCATGGACACAAGAGGAGCGAGTGGGCAGGTGGCTGGACGGAGGCAACTTGAGAGGCCTGGGATGGGAGCTGCCCTGAGCAGCGGAGCCCAGTGGGTCTCTAGCCTTGGCTGAGCCTGGCAGAGGTGGTTTCTGGCTCCGGATGAGATGGAACTTTTCTCCAGTCAGCCTTGATGGGCTGGGGTGAACTCTGTCAGGGAGTGAGCACCCTGTCCCTGGGCAGGTGTGGGCAAGGTTCTGCTCTGCTGTGGGGTTGGACCTCACAGGGAGGTTGTTGCCAACTGGAGACGCATAGATTGGAGTGCTCAGGAAGGCCTGCACTTTCTCATCGCTGCCGGTGCTTCCCTTGCAGGGACTACAATGAGGACGGGCAGGTGAAGACAGAGACGAGGTACTCCTACAGTGAGTACTGGGACACACACACCCCTCCCACCCATGTGCTGGGCACATCCCCGTATGCAGGTCACCTCTGCATACACATTGGAGCCCTGGGAAATCTCTGGGTGCTAGTTTTTGGCACCCGGGTCTCCCCATACTTTGAATGAGGCTCTGGGCGGTCCCTTGAGTGGTCGTGACGTCGTAGAAGAAGACCCAGGCTCAGCGAGCTTCAGGCACGTGTCTGCTCATAGCCATGGCTCGAGCCATCTCTTCTCTCTGTGCAGATTCTGAATGGAGGTCGGAAATTGTCAACAGTAGAAACTTTGACCGAGAAATTGGCCACAAAAATCCCAGGTGAGGACTAAGAGAGAGGAGCCTTGTCTGCTCCTGGGCAGACATCTAGCTTCAGTTTCTTTATCTGAGTGATGAGACAATACGCGCCAGAATTTTTAGGCTAAGACTTGTGCGGAGAGAAAAGGGAGGCAATACCTGACACCTAGACCCCCAGAGAGCCCCCCTCAAAGGAAGCGTGAAGACAGGGTGCAGGTAACAAGTGCCTAACGGGGTTTGTATCTGTTCTGCCAGGGAAGCCTTTTGCCAACAGCCATGGGCGGAGAAGGTGGGGAGCCCATCGGGAAGGGCTTGGCAGATGCAGTGGCCTTAGATCCAGGCTTCCGAGCATTTTCAGAGGGAGGTGACTTGGGAGGAGGCGTTCAAAGGAAGGAACAGGCCTAGTGAAGCAAGGACTAGGCCCAGCAAGCCTGGAGTATGGACTGTCAGCAACGCGGGGCGAGGCTGTAGCGAGACGGACCTTGGATGCTGCACAGCAGGGTTCCGGTGGTGCAGGGGCTGGGAGGGCATGAAGAGTGTGTGGCCATGCTTAGCTTATGGCTGGGGGTGCAGTGGACAGGCTGGCAGGTTGAGGCAAGAGGATATGAAACTTTGGGAGACAGCTGGGGAATTCAACTGGGGACAGAAGCTCTCAGGTGGGACAAAATGTCTGTCCTGTCTGGGCTGGGCTGGAGCCCCTGGATGGCGGCCCTACCCAGCATTCCCCAGGGGGTCCCAGGCAGCTCGTCCCCTGATGGCTCACCGCACTGACAGCTGCCTCTGTCCCACAGCGCGATGGCAGTGGAGTCATTTACAGCCACAGCCCCATTTGTCCAAATTGGCAGGTTTTTCCTCTCAGCAGGTAAGTCTCAGTCCAGTGGGGG
>NW_022103928.1:28843139-28898988 GCF_000313985.2 Echinops telfairi | reverse complement strand
AGTCAGGCTGAGAGCATTCATAGATTGGGGATTTTTTTTGTTATACGTCCCTGTTCCTAACCACCCTGCTGCTCTCAGGTCTCATTGACAAAGTCGATAACTTCAAGCCCCTGAGCCTGTCCAAGCTGGAGGACCCCCACGTGGACATCATCCGCCGGGGAGACTTTTTCTACCACAGCGAGAACCCCAAGTATCCAGAGGTACACAGCAGGCATGGGCTCTCTGCACAGCACAGATCAGGGCCTTAGGAAACAGCACACGCAGCCAGGTTCCTGTTTGAGCTTTGCCAGTCACACAGCTGCAGTTAGCCACTGGGATGTCGGAGGGAAAGGAGTTCAGCGAAAGGGGGGTGATAGCTGGCGGACCCTGGCAGCAGCTTCTGATCCACTCATCTCAGATGTTTTCTAACCCACAGGTGGGAGACCTGCGTGTTTCCTTCTCCTATGCAGGACTGAGTGGGGACGACCCCGACCTGGGGCCTGCTCATGTGGTAAGTGGGTGTCGGAGGGGCTTCAGGGCCTTGCACTGGGCACGACTCTCTTGGGGACTCATGCGTGCTTTTGAGCTAATCCAGAGGTTCGTGTCCCCCAGAACCCATGTGGACCTGGGCAAGTCTAGAGGGATTTCATAATTACCCATGATAATTTCTTCTAATAACATCCAAACCTGCTGCTTCCCGCCCCCTGCCTTTGGTGGATAAATGTCTGGTCTTATGTTCCTGACCCTAGTAGATGCAGCCCCACTCCCGCCCATGGCTTTGCTACGGCCCTCTCTGGGGCTTTAGATGAAACCGCTGACGCCCCTAGGGCTGGGTGTACCCTAGGAAAAACTTGTGGACAGAGAAGTCCCGGGCAGGGACGATGCTGGCTTCTTGTCACTCATTCCCTCATTAGCCTATCTCCCCAGAGGGCTTGCTGTGGCCAGGCCAGACGGGTTGGCAGTTGGGAGAGGGGATTCTCGACATGTGCCAGTTCTCTGATCACCCCGTCAGCTCTGACACTGAGTTCTCCCCTAGGTCACTGTAGTTGCCCGGCAGCGAGGTGACCAGCTAGTCCCATACTCCACCAAGTCTGGGAACACCTTGCTTCTCTTGCACCACGGGGACTTCTCAGCAGAGGTGAGTGATGGAGGGAGGGCCAGCTTGTTCCTTCCTCCTGTCTCTCCTCTGACAGTGACTCAACGGGCTCCTCTAGAGGACATAGCCTGTGTGGCAAGGCCGGAATAATCCCTCCCTCAGCATGCCCAACCGCGCTGGGCACTGAGGGGAGGCTGGCGAGCGAAGCAGACTCCCCTCCGCAGACCTGTGGTCGAGTGCGAGCAGAAAGGCTAGCCAGGAAGGGCAGGCTGTGCGGAGGGTCACGAAGAGCCTTCGGAGGACCTGCCCCGCGGGAAAGGGGCAGACGGGATACTGGCTTGGACGGCAGTCAAGGAAGGCTGCTCTGGGTGCCATGCTCACTCAGATGGACATGCGATGGAGGCAGTCCTGGAGGAGTCAGGTCTGCAGTCGTTCAGGCGGGGAGAAGGGCCTCGTGAAGGCCAGAGGGAGGCCTCGTGGGGAGTGGGCGTGGGTGCTGGGGCTGGGCTGGTGGGCAGAGGTACACTGTGAGGTGTGTACTAACTCAAGAGTCCCAGTGAGGGTAAAGCGCTGGCCCTCCCTGGGCTAGCACCCTTTAGACAACTGCCCCTCGAGCTCCGTGGGCCTCCCTCCGTCCCCACTGTGTGAAATGGGAAGGATCGTGCCTCACCTGAGTCCTTAGAGGCTGTACAAAGATAGAACCACCAGTTCCACTTTGTGTCTCCCAGGTTTGCCTCTCTAGGCAACGATTCCTTCTCTTTAACGGAAGATTAGGAGTTTTTACACTGTATGTGGCACAGTGAGACATTCTGTACTGGCCTTTCGTAGACTGTGGGGCTTGTCATCAGGAACGCTCCAGAAGTGAGTTACTTCTGTCTCACAGCCACCTTATAGGACAGGGTGGAACTGGCCCCGTGGCTTTCTGAGACTCTTTCTCTTTATAAGAATGGGAAATCTCATTTCTCCCTAGGAGTGGCTGGTGGTTTTGAACTGCAGCCCAACACTTAACCCACTGTGCTACCAGGGCCCCTTTGGCGGGCTAGGAAGGGAGTAGGCAAAAGCGGGTGTCAAGGACTACCTGTGACCCTTTGTCCCTATATGAGACCCTCAGTTTTCACCTCTCCCGTCAGCCTCACAGCCCCATGGCAGGGCTTGGGCCACACACACTCCTTAAACCTGGCCCAGCAGGGTGTGGTCAGGCTGCTGCCCAGGAGCCCAGTCACCCACCTCAGGATGGGACTTTCACTTTCCAACCAAGTTCTGACTGCCCCCTTCAGGGGGCTGGGGGGTGGGGGTTCTAAAATTAGGAGACTTGCCCAGCCCCGGGCTTCCATCTTCTGCAGGGTCTCAGATCTGCCCCAGCAGAGAGGAGTGGGTGGGGCTCCAGATGGTACTGAGTAGTGGTTCTAAACCTGGACATCAGACACAGGCCCAATTTAGGCTCTGCCTACCTCAGACCCGATCAGGAGCCTTGGTGGCTTAATAGTTATGTATTAGGCTGCTAGCCACAAGGTTAGCAGTTCGAAACCACCAGTCTCTCCTCAGGAGAAAGATGGGCCTCTCTACTCCCATAAGGAGTTACTTTACTGTTTCAGAAACTCACAGGGGCTGTTCCACGTCCTATAGGGTGGCTGTAAGCCAGCATCACCTCTGCCCTTGGATTCTGTTTGTATCCTCACTGAGATTGTATCCCCTCCTGTACAATGGAAATATTTGTTTATTATTACTTTACTCGGTTTTATGAAGATTATTCCTTCATTCAACATGTGTTTCTTGTCTTCGAGAGATAGCGAAGATGGGAGCAGATGTGACCCCTGCCTTGGGAACATAGAATATAGATAACTTCATGAAATGAGAGTCCGAGCAAGTTACTTATCTTCTCGGAACTTTAGTTTCTTCATTAGTAAAATGAGGATAAGTGCCACCCTATCAAGTTATTTTGAAGATTGCATAAGCTAACACAAGGGGGCTTTAAAAAGTTGGTGGAAAAACTCCATTGTCTACTCATTCCATTTTTTCCAGAAAGGCACTCTTTGAAACCCCTTTGTACTTGTAAAAATACTTAGGGACTGTGACTGAGCGTTAAGTGAAAATACTAGCTATTACTATTATTAGTGCTAGAGATTACAACACGGGGGTCTCATGGGGTCTCTAAAGAAGAGAACGAAGACCATATTGTTGCTGCAGGCACATCGAGCCCCACCGTGGAAAGGAGGCAAGTCTGGCCAGGTAGCCCCGGGCTGGGATGCAGGCTTTGGGGTCAGAGTAGCGAGGCCTGGGCAGGCTGCTGTGGGATTGACAGGTAGAAGCAGGAGGCCAGTGAGGAGGAAGCTTTTACCATAGTTCAGCGACATAAGTGAGAGATGAGGGGGTGGACAGGAGAGAGATTTGGGAGAACATTGTAGAGTTGACAGGACTGCCTGATGGATTGAATTCGAGATGGCGAGGGAGAACATCAGGTGGATCACCTAGACTTTGACTTGGGCAGGCGGCTGCTTGTACCCCTGGCTGAGACGGGGAAGACAGCCACGAGTGAGGCGGCGTGGAGGCCGTGCTAGAGGTTTGAGGACATCCAGGCGAGCTGTCAGGGAGGCAGCGGGAGCTACACACGTGTGAAATCCGAAGGAGGAGCCTGAGCCGCAGCTTTCCCTTTGTGAGCCAGTGGATGGGATTCCGTGGGAAGACTGGCTCGAGGATTTCAACCTTGAGAGGACAGGAGGGTGAGAAGGAACCAATGGAGACCAAGGAGCGAGTTGGAAAGGAGGAGAAGAGGCTGTTCCCACAGCTGTGTTCCGAGTCATCAGATCACACACACAGCGTGGCGCTGGGCACGCCAACATGCAGGCACCACCAGCTATTGAGGGACGGTGATAAAGGCTCCATAGAGCCCGGTGCCGAATGGAGGAGAGTCAGGCTGCTTACAGATGACACAGTGGGCTACAGTAGCTGCAGGGGGTGGGATGCTGCTGCGGAAGGCTCAGCCACTCCATTACACGTTTCTTCTCTCTTTCCCTGTGCTGTGCCCGCTGGGCGGAGAACAGGGCCCTGCAGCCGATTTTTCCTTGTCTCCCTCTGATCTGCCCAGAGGTAGTGCCAGCTTCTGGGTGGGCATGGCCCTTCAGCACTCATCCTTGCCGGCCGGTCAGCCTGTGACCCCGTGAGAGTCGCGACCACTTTCTCCCTCCCTTGTTCCGCAGGAGGTGTTTCAGAGAGAACAGAAGAGCAACTCCATGAAGACCTGGGGTCTGCGAGCCGCTGGCTGGATGGCCATGTTCATGGGCCTCAACCTCATGACCCGGATCCTCTATACGCTAGGTGGGTGTGGAGATGCAGGGGGAGGCCACAGGGCCCCTTGCACCCTCTTGCAGCCCTGAGCGTCTCCCTGTGCCTGTCACAGGGCCCTGTCTTCTGCTCCAGGGCCTATGCCCCACCCTCTAACTTTGGGATGAATTGAGCAAAGGAGGAAGGCAGCCATATACATGGAGTACCTGCCATGTCCTTGCGCAGGTAACGTGCATGCCAGGCTTATATGAGGTGGCTGCCAGCCTTCGTGATCTCAGGGTCCGTCCACTGGTTCCCCTGTCCACTAGCTCTCTCACTGATCGTCCTACAAGCCCAAGCTGCTTGTAGGAGTTCTGGGTACTTGGGTCAGTCCCTTCCCCATCTCCACTTCAGTTATTTCACACCGAACATGCAAATAGGAAACACTAAAAAACTGTTACGTTTCCTTCCCCAGCTCTACTATGACCGAGCTGGATTTGGGGCAGCCAGCAAGTTTGGAGCCCAGGGTAGAGTTTGCTGGGCTGCTCACTTGGCCCAAGGCTAGAGCCAGGAAGCCCAGTAAAAGCCCAGTAACCTGGCCTGATTCAGGTTGTAAGTCCCAGGGTGGGTGAGGAAGAGCCGGTCTGAGTGTTGAGCCCAGAGGCTGGGGCTTCAAGGGGACTTTCCTAAGCCTTTATCCCAGTTTGTGTCCTAATCCACGCTGCTCAGAAGAGTCTGTCCAACTTTCCCTGGACCTCAATAGAAACTCCTCTTCCCGCTGTAGGTTGGGGAGAAATGTGGCTGCAAGAAAGCCCTGACTTTAAAGCTAGGGGGGCCACATACCTCATTTTGCAGGTAGGAAACTGAGGCCCAGGGAGGGGAAGAACCCAGTTTTTTGGACGTTTGAATTGTGCTCAGGAAGACCTGTATGGGAGCAGACGACCTCATCTTTCTCCTGAGGAGTAGTTGGTGGGTTTGAACTACTGGTTTTGTGGTGTATCAGCCTAACCCACAGTGCTGCTGGGACCTAGATTCCACCTATGGGACAAGAGCTTGCTGCGAGGTCCTGAGGCGGGGCCAAGGCCGAGGCGAAAACATTTTCTTTAGCCCTGCCCAGAGCTGGGCATTCGGTATGTAGTCACAGCTTGCTGCTCCAGTGGAGCGATAACAGAGCAGCCCAGCGAGCCCTAGAGAGCTCCATCTACGAGTTTGTGAGAATCCAGGGGAAAGACCAGCTAACAACAGCTGAGTGTCTTTGTATTGACCTCAGACCACTATCAGTAGGTAAAGTGTGTACATCCCTTCTGTGTCCCTCGGGCCAAGTGGGCGGCCCCAGGCTACGCACAACCAACCAGTTGTTAAGTATGTGCTTCCGTGCCTTCCACCACTAAGCCATCCCTCTTCTTATTCACGGGCGGCAAGGACCACCCCTCTCTAGGAAGGGAATGAGCTGCTCTGTGTGACGCAGAGCACATCGGCCCCCTGAACTCAGTGCCTTCCCTTCTCCGCAGTGGACTGGTTTCCTGTCTTCCGAGACCTGGTCAACATTGGTCTAAAAGCCTTCGCCTTCTGCGTGGCCACCTCGCTGACTTTGCTCACGGTTGCTGCTGGCTGGCTCTTCTACCGGCCCCTGTGGGCCCTCTTCATCGGCTGCCTGGCATTGGTGCCCATCATCATCGCTCGGACACGGGTGCAGGCCAAAAAGCTGGAGTGAGACAGGCCCTGGCGTCTGCCTGATCCAAGTCACCACCTCCTGAGTGTGAATCGATTGGGTTTCCCGTTCTCGCCACTCGGAGGAGCCTGACTGCCATGTGCACTTGCCGGGGTTTGGTGTTCGTCAGCTAATGCCTCCCCCACCTCTTCTATTGCCAATATGAGCGGCTTTGGTGGACAGAGGCAGCTTACAACGGACAGTGTTACGCATTCTCCTGTTTGTTCTCTTGTAACCTGGTGTAGCGGCTGAGGTAGCTTGTTCCACTTAGCTCATCTGTATATAGAAGGTAACAATGCAGTGACGCTCCACAGAGACTGCTGATACAGGGGCGAAGCCTCATCCTCACTGGTTCCCATCCCTGAAGTGCCAGGACCCTGCCACAACCACCACACACATTTAGGGCCCTAAAGGGCGCCGTTACTGCTAAACAGCAGCGGATCACCTCTAGACCGAGCACGCGCCTGGCAAGCACCAAAACACATGTTTGAGCAGAACACGATATGATAGTTCACCACACTGAGGATGTAGTCATGAGGAAAAGTTGGGCAGCTATTGGGCTTTATACTTGGCTTATGGTCTGGCAGAATCTTTTTATTGTAAAGGATCTCCAGAAGTCCTGTTTATAAAATCATCTTTGCTATGAATAACAGACTTCTTGTATCCGTTCCTACCCCAGGAAGGAATTTTTGAACATACAATTGAAAACACAACAAAAAACCTCCAGAGGTAGGATGGTAAGTGGGACTATGCCTATGAATATATATATAGGCTTGACAGGCTATTCTGAAAATGTGTTGCGAATATGAGGGTAAGCCAGAAAGTATTGCTACAGAATCATAGGGCTTTTTAAAATAAAACTACCAAAATGGGAAGCTCTTGTTTCTTGACATCTTTTCTTTCATCTTGGTCTAGATGCTTCTGAAGGCCGTGTTTTATTTTACACTCTTCCATTAATACCACATCAAAACAATTTCAGCATGCTCGAGGGACTTAAATTGTATCCCTTTGAAATCTGAAGGGGCAAGCCGATGGCCAGAGGTTGAGTAGGGGAAGATTTCCAGATTAAACTCTTAAAGGACGAGAATGGCTAGGGCAAAATGTTCCCACAAAATTAGTGTAGGATCACCCTTGCTGCCTTCACTGAGGGTGGGTATCAAATCTTTGGCAAAACTTGCCGGGCCTTTTTCTTACCAATGTGCAGTTTTCCCTTTTCTTAGAACTTCTTCCTAATAAGCTTCCATGATCATTCTGTCTCATGGGAAAATCTATTAAGATTACACTTTTGGAATTCCCCAAAACAGTCACTGTCACCTGAGCCGATCTGAACCATCAATTCATTGACCCAGCAGATAACCTTTAAATCTATTTGGAGTAGACCTTACTTGCGATTTTATTGGAAAATCCGATGTGGGATTATAAAGAGACTTTTCCTCAGCTTTGTCTCCCCCAAAGATATGCCAAACATTAAAGGTTTGCCAGCCTGTGGTGGGAGATCAGATGCTTAGAGACATCCTCCCTTAGGGCAGTCACTTGCCAGAGTACTGTCTGGGCCTACCACAGGTAGGGCCCACTCCTGCTGTTAGGACAATGGGCTACTTCTCCCTAAAGGCTTGCTGCCTGGCTTTGGTCCCTGTAGGTGGGGTTCACACCCTACTGATAATGGTTTCTATGGAGATCCAGAGAACAGGTCAAACCTGCTCAGTGACATCCAGTTAGGATCTGCCCATCTTTGTCACGTGTGCCCCCAAACCCTCCCCTTCCTATTGTGTGTATATCCCTAGATTGTCCCCCTCTCATTGCTGTATAACCTATAGTGCAACCCCTTCCTGTGATGTATGCCTTTACCTGTAATTAGGGGACTTGCACACCCCCCAAAGGTATATATCTAATCACAATAAAGATTCCCCTTGGCCTCAGCTCTTCCCTTCCTCTCTCTGTCTTCGCTCCCCTTGATGGCAGTGAGTTTGTTTTTTCAAGTGATTGTAGAGACATGTGTAAACATGTTTTTAGAATAAACCCAGGTGTGGTGTGAACTGTAACCTAGTAACAGTACTTACCCTCATTTCCATGAATGCAGAACATACAAGGGACAGATCTAGGGAAACTATTGAGCTGTAACCAAGGATTGAGTGCTTAGGGGCTCGGGATCAGTTTGGGGTGACACCAGGGCCAACTGGCATACGCAGCCCTCAAATACAGTGATCTACGTGCTACTTTGGTGAGCAGTGACTGAGATCTTCAAAACTTTGGAGTGGCCGTTACAGGTACAGCTACGGGTCACTTCCCTGTCTGCAGCAAAGAATAAGAATCAAAGACACGTGGAAACAGTTGCAAAAGGGAAAAAAAAGACCAGGCTTTCTGGTCTGATAGAGACAGTGGAACTGAGACACGGCCTTTAGACACCCTCCAGACGTGGACCTGAATTCACTCTTTGGCTCACCTTTTGGTCAAAGGTTAGACAGGTGAACACTAACTCCAGGGAGGTGTGCGCTGCTTCCAACAAGCGACCACCTGTGTGACCAAGAGGACAGCGTTTGCCGGGAATGCGGCTCAGAAGGCAGGAGGCCCAGGAAGTGCCCTGAACGGAAACAGGAGGGACCAGTGCGGTGATGTGGGGGTTGAGATCAATGTCACAAAAAGTGTAGACATTCACCCAAAGCACAATTAGTAGTACTGTGAAACGAGCAAACCCAAAACCCCTGATTAACATTTCAGACTTAAGGAAATACGGCCTTCAATCTGCCTACGAAGAAAAAATGTTAAATTGAGGTGTGGCTGTAGTGGGTCAAAATAAAGGTGACCTGGGTTTAATGGGAAGTTTTAAAACAAATGTTAGGATTTTGCACTTTGGGATGAGAAAGAACGCTACAGGACGGAGACAAGTATTTTCTTTCATCCTCTGGTATCAAAGTGCCCATTTACTTGAAAGTTCTACTGAACCATTGAAGGCTGCTGCATGCGTTCATACTGTGTGTCCTGCGTGGTGGCCAGGATCAACTAGGGCTGCAGGCCAGCCATCCTATGCCTACACCTGGCCCGCCCTCCGTATGGCGAGGGCGTGCACACCTCAGAAGCTGCCCTGAAAGGCTTTGCTCTGTGCTGTCTCCACAGTCTCCTGTTAAATAAAATCTCCCAACACGGAGTTACATCATTGCCAAGTTCCCCAATGACCCTGACACCCTTTTTGAGAGAGTGTGCTAACTTGCTGTCTTGAAAGATTCTTTATACATCTTTCCCGATATTCAGAAACTTTTGACATTGCTGGAGGTGGTTGCTTTAGTTTAGTAAGGGGTCCATGGCTGAATAATCTCTGTTGCTCTGGGATAGCTGTTAGAGATTCTTTCAATGACAAAACAGCCGGCCCTACCACTGTCCATCGGAGTTTAAGCCTGACACAGCAGTCATCTGACCTTTCTCTTTTTTTTTAAAACATTTTATTAGGGGCTCATACAACTCATCACAATCCACACACACATCAATTGTGTAAAGCGCATTTGTACATCATTCTCAAAACATTTTCTCTCCACTTAAACCCCCGACATTAGGTCCTGTTTTCCCCTCCCTCCCCGCTCCCCCCTCCCTCATGAGCCCTTGATAGTTTATAAATTGTTATTTTGTCATATCTTGCCCTGACTTCTAACTCTTAATGGCTCTCAGAAACGGACACAGAATGAGACGCTAACGAAGAAAACCCTCGCATTTGGTTTGTCATTTTCTTAATAGATTTTAAATTACTGACAATTCAAAAACTGTTCCCAGAGAGTAAAATACTGTTAAAGCCTTTGAAAAGCCACCATGAGATTTTTATTAGTATTTTTGATGAGAAGTCAAAATAAAAATGTAAATATCGTTTGTTAAGGAATCTTGCTATTTATCCTTGTATTTGTATTCTTTCTGAAATTTCTATTTTAGAGTATTTAGCCATAGAACTTAGCTCTAAATAGTTTTTAGTCGCTGAAGTATTACATTTTCTTGTTTTGCTTTTTGAAGGCAATTCCATTATTTCTAGCAGATACAAATGCCCACGTTATCTTTGGCTTGATTTAAAGTGAGTGACTCCCATTTGACCCATCTTAAGAATGTGCCAAGAGGTGGCATGGGCAGCTGAAGGAAACAGTGCCCAGGGCACCCTGGGCTTTGGTTAGTGCAGACTTGAGTCTAATTCCTAAGCCTGCCACTGGAGGTATTTGTGAGGTTGGGCAAACCACTGGGCACTGCCCTGTTTCCTCATCTCAGCGGAAAGGCGTGCTCTGACCTCAGATAAGCCCTGTGAAATGCATCTTTTCCCCCCCTCCCCCCACCCCACACGCTATCAGGTTAGTACTGTGTTTCTGGTACAGCATTTGAAAGAGGTGAGATGATTTTCCAAAACGCATTCTTTTATTTTTCAAAGCCTAATGTTTGATGTCGTTTTCAGAAAGCTTCCTTGTAGTCAGCATCTGCCTGTATAAGAGTTACTTCTCTAGACACAGGATTATTTTGTCTCAAAACACCACCACCACCAAAAAAAAAAAAAAAAGTTGCATTACCTCTAGCAGAGCATGTGTGCTGCGGCTCAGGAATCACGGGCGTGGTTTCCACAGCAACACCAGTGTGTTCTCAACAAGAGTGTTCCAGCCAGGCTCTTGCTACATGTGAGTCATACCCAAGTGTTTTGTGTGTTTCCCTTGGATATAACTTCTCAAATGTTAATGGTCCCTGTCTAAGATTAAGTAATAGAGAAAGGGCAGGGGGAGAAACAGAAGCAGAGAGCAGGAGAGAGGAGGGAGAATCCATGTATGTAACCGGAAATCACTTGATTTTTAATGTGGTCTCAACATGTAACCTGGGTTAGTACGAGTCACACCCTTTAACTGACCTCAAATCTGAAGAAAATGTGGACTCTTTTTGGATAAGTGCTTTTATTATTTTCCTCAAAACATTTTGAGTTCTTTCTCTGTGTATGTACGGTGCATTATAACTTTTAAATTTATCTAGTAATGAAAAAAATATATAGTTGAACAAACATGTCCTAAATTCTTAGTCTTTACCTTCCCCAATTTTAACTCTTAGTTCTAGTTTTCTACAAGCACAAAATGCTACTTCAGAAAGCAGATTCCTCCACCACCACGACTGACAGTCCCCTGCACTCCCGCTCCGTGTAACTGACCAGAGACAAGTAGCAGCACCAGAAGATAGCTGATTCAGGAGAAAGGACGTGGCCTTCACAGAAGTCCGTCAGACAGACAAAAGCAGTGTTTGCCGGGTGGGGAACTTAGCAGATGTGTTGAGAAAAGATGATGTGCCGGTCGACTCATCGTTGTCGACTATGTCCCCGGTGGTGTCTATAGAAAAACTGACCCACATCACCAAAGATAAGCCCAACGTGGACTAGGTGGCAGGACAGGGTCTCCTGGGAAGCTTGCCATCGCTCAAAGGCTAAGGCTTGGTAGCAAAAAGCTTTGAAGGCCTTCTGGGTAAGTCAGTAAGTCGAACGTGGGCTGGAGCCAGGTCAAACCGGCGTGGCTGTTTTTTTCTTCTCTGCAGGACAGTCAGTGCTGCGAGGGCCTGGGCACCTGCCTCAGCGCAGAAGGGGACAGCGTCACAGCTTCTCAAAGGGAAACAGATGGGACGTCATCTCCTTCTTCTTCCTTTTGGTCTTAGGGCACTGCTGCTTCTGGTCGTGAGCTTCTCGGTTTTGGGGCCAAGACGCTGCCAAGATCCTGGTGGCTTCTGCTTGGGAGCTGGTGCCCGCCTCGTCGTCGGAAGAGAGCCCGCCCCCGGCATCTATGTGGGGAGCGACTGCCTCACTCTGCGAGATGGGAGATGAGGGAGGGAAACGCCCGACACCGGTTAGTAACGAGACGTCAGGGAATGCTGTCAGGAGGGAGGGCAGCTCCCAGTGCTGGGTCCAGCCTCCAGCCAGCTCGAGTGGGGTGGCTCTAGAGACGCCAGGAGTTGGTGGGAAGAGCTGAAACCGCCCTGGTTTTTCCCACTCATATCCCAATCGTGCTTCCCACTCACGTGGCTGTTACCCCCTCGCCCGTCAGTAGGGCTCACTGGAGCAGGTGCGAGAACCTGCTGTGAGCTGGGCACGAGGAGGGCAAGCCATCGGGCGGCTAGCAGGGAATCTGGGGTGACTGACTGGCGCTTTGCCTCTGCTCCCCCGGTTTTGAACACGAGTACATTATGAAGCGAGATCTGCACGACGGGCTAGCGCCAAGACGGAGACTAGCACGTGATCATACTAAACACACGTGAAGAGATCTGAAAGACAAAGCTCTCGTGGAGACATAAAAACAATGCAAGACAAAATGGGATCTAAAAAAACCAATACAGACCAAACAGATACCGTGACGGAAAGCAACAAGCACTGAAGTGAGAAACAATGGAAAGACTTGTCAACGGATCTAATCAGGCGGCAGGAAGAGCAGTGAAGATAATTAAGATGGCAGAGGCTGAAGAGCAGCAGCAGAGGCTCAAGGCGGCCGCGCAAAACGTAATGGAATTACGGGACATCACACGCGTCTTAATGTGGGCATCACGGTAATTCCAAGAGATGAGAAAAAGAAAGGGACAGAAAGAATATTTGAAGAAATAAAGAAAACGGCCTCAACCTGATCATGGCTCTACAAATCCACGCAGCTCCAAATACTCCCAGTAGGATAAAGCCAGAGACTTACAGCCCTGCGATCATAGTTGGGCTTCTAATAAGCCTGGGATGCAAAAGGGTCCTTCCCCAGGTTGTCTCTCCAAATATATGCCAAACCCAAGATGCTGCCTGCTACTCATGGTAAATGACTGTACACTTGGAGCTCAGTGCAAGCCGCTTAGAGGTTATCCTCCCTGGGGGTTATCAGCCATCTGGAACAATCACTCTACAGTCTGTCCTACCCTAAGTAGGGCCCACTCCCTTCTGATAAGGATAGTGATTGTCTCCCTGAAGGAAAGCCCAGAGAGGTCAAACCCACTCAAGGGTTAGGCTGCCATATTGAGTCTAGGGTCTACTCATCTTGTCCCGTGTACCCCCAATCCCTCCCCTTCCTGTTACATGTACACCCCTAGTTCATCCCCTACGTCCCCTTCCTGTGATGTATATGGTCGCCTGTAAGCACACCCCTAAGTCTATATAAGCCTTGGTCAGAAATAAAGACAGAGGCTCTCTCTTCCGGTCCTCCTTTATTTTACTCTCTCCCATCTCTTATTCTCTATTACCTTACTATAACTTTTATATATTATAACCATGCACAATAAGTAAGGAGAGAGAAGTGACAGTCACTGACAGTGTGTGCCTCTTTCTCCTCAGGAATATTGAGGACAGAACGTACTGGGGTGACATAGCCAGTTTTGATAGAAGTCTTCTGCCAAGAACCCTACACTCAGCGAAACTGTTGGTCAGTAATAGGAGTGAACCTGAAACATTCCTAGAAAATGAGATCGTTCACATCCACCCAGACTAACCTCACAAGAAGTACTAACGGGAATTTTGGAGATGGAAGGAAAAGACATCAAGAAATAATTCACAGGCATCCATAAAAAGAAAGACCCTTCATAAAGGGAACTGCATGTGCACGAATAAGGGCTATGGCTGAGGCGTCCACACTTGATACTTTGAATCGTTCTGTCCTTCATGCTCTTAATGAACTATGTGTAAAAAGCAAGTACAACATGATGTTTCAGGACACGTGAAGTATAAAGACATAATCGGGGACAAAAGCTGGGGGGATCAGACAAGTATAACATTTTTTTGGTGCATTACTGAAGTAAAGTTGGTACAAATTGAAAGTACCACAGACTGCTAAAAGGACAAACAAATCTGTCTTCGAAGAAGTACGGCCAGAATGGTCCTTAGCGGCAAGGACCGTGAGATTTGGCTCACGTACTGTGGACGTGCTGTCAGGAGGGACCAGTCCCTGGAGAAGGACATCATGCCTGGCAAAGCAGAGGGGCAGCGAAAAAGAGGAAGGCCCTCAAGGAGGTGGACGGACACAACGGCCAGAGCTCAGACACACACAGGAACGGCTGTGAGGCGGCTGGCAGCTGGCAGCATCCTTCTGTCGGGTGTATGATTGCTCCGGGTGAAAGGAACTCAAGAGCACCTAATACCAGGTGGGAACCGTGGGCAAGGGCAGGGTGTGGGCATGGGCAGGGCAGCAAGGCGCCAGTCAGAGCAGAAAGCCAAAGGGCTCACTGAAAGGCTGTGCGCGCGAGAGAAATGACAAACAGATTTTTAAATGCACGTATGCAGTAGAGCTAGAGGGGAGTAAAGCTGTGCTCAGGGCAGATCTCTGCTCTCTGAGAACGTGAACTGGTTTGTCTGGCCCTGTGTGGGAGCCCTTCCGCACAGTGCTGCTGGGGCACGCTAGGTAAACAGCCCCAGTCTGAACCACGCAGGGAGTCTGAATGCGGTCGTCAGAAAGACTGACAGGACGCCTGTCCGGGTGGCAGCTGGCGCAGAGCAGACAACAACGGGAGGTACTTGGGTAGACAGTAGCGGGAAAGGGACGTCAGAGTAGTGCTGGGCATGGGAGGAGCTGGCAGACACCCGAGTGGTGTCATGACCTAAGTCTGTGAGGGCCTGGCCCGCGGTGTGCGTTGGCCCCTCAAGGTTGACCCAGACTTGCTGCTCTGACAAAAGCCGCACTGACCTTGGTCCCATAGCGAAGCTTCAGCCTCTCTCTGATGAGCAGGCCCCTGGCCAGCAGCTTCCAGTTCCCTAGAGCCCGCTTCTCCTTTTTCTGCAGGTCAGAAAATGTTAAGTAAGCACTGGTATTTTGAAGAAAAACATCTAGACGGAACCTGTGATTATGTATAGAGGGCAATCGATTTTAGGTTAAAAATTAAGCTTCACAATTACTCAAAATCTCATTTGAACATTTAATCTCATCTATATTGCCAATCCTTCAGCACCCAGGACAACCGCAGCCCCTTCACGGCTGCTGTGGTCTGCAGGCCCGTGCACAATGGGAGAAAGCACTGCCAGTCTGTAGGTTGTGGATGGCATCACTGCCAGGCCCCGGGCTCTTACCAACCGATCACTGGTAAGTGCACTGCCAGGCTTTCTCCTAACGTGTCCTAAGTCTGGAAGCGCTGCTGACACCTGGTCCACGTCACAACATGCACACACCCCTCTACTGGTGGCTGCAGACCAGGTGCGCTGGCTGGGATCGTGGAGGGGAGAACCCGCCCATGTCACCAGCACGGGTATCGTGTTGGAGGCTCTCGAGTCCGTCTCCAGCTCACAGGGAGCCTGCGTCAGAGCCGAGCTGCCTGCGGGCTCTCTAGACTGTCGTTTTGATGGAGTCTATGTCCTGTGGAGGTGCTCGATGCGCAGCAACCAGGCCGCGCACCAGGTGCTGCCAGGCCTCCTCTTACTGTGACAGACTGAAACTGTAGGAGACCGGCACACCCAGGATGTCGACTACAGACAGGTAGATGAAGAGCCCGGTGGCCTGTTTTCCACAGTCCTGGCCCCCTGGAGTGCCTGCTCTGTGTTCCTGTACGTGGAGCAGGGGAGCCCAGGAGGGAGACCTCAGCACACCGCCCTCTGCGACACTGCTCACCTCTTTCTCCTTCTTTTCAATGAGGTCCTGCTCCCGGTCCCAGGCATCCAGGAGCACTTCCTTATGCTCCTCACAGATAATGTAGCCGTCCGTGCTGGGGGACAAAGAAGGCAGGGTGGGTCTTCTCGGGGCCTGCCTTGACCTTTCTCGCCTTGCTCTTCAGAGCACTAAGACACCCTGAGTCATGCCGTCATGCTGGTCCACAGCCAGTGAGATACTCCCCACGCAGAAGGCAGGCCTAGGGAGAGACTGGACCGACAGCTTCCTCCCCAGCCCACCCCAGAGCAGAACAGAGGGCGGGCCAGCAGCCCTCAGAAGGACACGCACCCTGCTTTCCTCACTGTGCTGACCCACAAACAGGGAACAGTGTTAAACCGGCATGGTGAGCGTGCTGCTGCCTATCCTGTGAAACGTTACGTTTGAGTTCTCAAGTCAGTGGCAAGACTTGACAATGAAAGATGCTGGGTCTCAACCTCCACCAGCCCACTTCCACTCCCCCCACCCCCTTTTCGGCCGGCCGCTTCCTCCTGCTTCCTTTTGCCTCCATCAGAAGCCCCTCACGCACACTGGGTGGGAATAGCCCCCGTGAAAGTCGAAGCCGGTGACAGCTGGTACACAGTCAATGTCTAGCTTGCGGGCCACACGCTGTAGGTTGGGCAGATTCAGCTGCACACAGCCGACTGGCATCATGCAGGGCCGGAAGAGGTAAACATTCCCAAACTCATTCCGGGGTACCTGCAGAGAGGGACACACCAGGATTTGGCGAGCCGTTGGCGAGAGGAACCCACCCTGACCGTTGTCCTTACCTTCCCATCCACAGCCACAGGGGGCTGGTACTCCTCTGTCTGCCACTTGCCAAAAAGGCCCAGGTCATTTTGCTCCTGCAGCTGGGGCTCGGCCAGACGAGCTTTCCTGGCCCGGTTCGAATAGCCCTTCACCATCTGCACCAGGGGAGACAGTCACGGTTAGGACTCACAGCTCCCTCTTCCTGGGTATCCGGCACTCTGCTTGGTATTGGCCCCCATTTAATGGCCAACAGAAACTTGAGATGGGTGTGCTCTTTAATCCCCGGCTGTCCCAGCAACTGCGACTAGTACTGGTACTAACATGTACAGAGTGCTCCTTCTGTCCCGGGGACCGCTCTCTGTGCTTTACAGGTACTGATGACTTACCTTTCGACCTGACCGATGAGGAACCTAGGAGGCTTAATGATTTACCTAGAGATGCACTAATCCTCAGGGGCAGAGCTGTAGGAAATGCTGAGAAGTTTAGTTCCAGAGTCTGTGCTTTGAGCCACTATGTCGCAATCTCTACTTTATCCCTGTGGGGAAATGGGAGGCTCGGAGACCAAGTCACTAACTTAATCTCCCATGGTGAAGATTCAATTTAAATCCACTGCTAACCACAACGTCAGCAGTTCTCAACTACCAGCTGATCCGAGGGAGAAAGATAAGGCTTTCTACTCCCGTAGAGCTAGTTTCGGAAGCCCACACGGGCCATCCTACCCTGTCCTACAGGATGTCAGCTCTCTGGTTGATTGGTTGGTATCTGGTGGTCTAGGCTGTGTCTTAACCTCTCCATGACTCAATGCCACCTCCTGCCTCCAAGATGCCAACATGTTAGGGCCCCCAGCGGGCTCCCGGGCAGATGTCTAGCAGGCAACCCTGAGATTTCCTACGGGGTGAAAGGCTGGCAACGAGGACAAGGCTGCCTAACTTTGTACAAGTGGTGGGATGGGGTTTGGCTAGGGGCTGAGCACACTCGCTTTCTCTAGTGCAGAGGCTGGCAAACTTTTTTTGTGAAGAGTCACACTTGGCCTCTGTCTTTTTGTTTTTTCCAACCATCTTTTAAAAATGTGAAAACTATTCTGAGACCAAAGACCCTACAGAAACAAAACCGAGGTTGGATTTGGCCTGCAGCGTTGTTTGCCAACCATGGAAAGCCAGCCGCCCGCACTGTGCAGCGTCGTTACAGACAGGGTGTCTCTAGTCTACTTCCTGAGCAGAGAGACGCGGCCGTGCTTATTCTTAAGGAGCACCGGCTCCTTTGGGGAGAGACAACTCTAATTCACTGTGCCAGGCATGTTCAGAGGTAAGACAAAGGTGTACAGGGGAGCTCGGAGGCCGCCTCCTCACCCAGCCCTGTCCAGGAAAGACGTTAAGAAAGGTTGCTCAGGACAGGTGACCTGTGAAGTTAAGGGGCACAGAGGGCATGAGCAGGTGAACAGGGTAGGGAAAAGGAACGTGGGGCTAAAGGGACTCATGAACAAAGACACGCAAAACCCATATGGATCTGGTGACACCGTGGTGACACGCTGGGTTGATCCACAAGGTCAGCTGTTTGAAACTACCAGCCGCTCCATGGGAGGACAGGGCCTTCTCCTCCTGTAAAGAGTGACCGTCTCTCAACTCACAGGGGCAGTTGCACCCTGCCCTAGGGGGCCACCGAGAGTCACCGCGATGGCAGTGAGTTTTTGACTGAGTATCAAGTATGGGGCTCTGTGGACAAACACTGCTGGAAAGGAGGTAGATACCGGAATATCACAGGTCTAAAAAGTGGATCATTAACCTAGAGGGAATGTGAGGCTAGCGTGCGGTGGGTGTCACCCCATTTTGTGTTGAGAGAGCTTCCTGTGACTGTGCGGTGGGGAGTGGGTGAACGTGGGTGGGAGCAGGCGGACTGAGCAGAGGCTGTCGCTGTGACCTGTGCCAGAGAGAATAAGGTAGGCGCAGGTCAGGCGAACCAGGGCCGGGTTTGAGAATAGGGAAGGATCTCGCTGTTGTGGCCCCGACTCACAGACCCCTGTGCATCTGAATGAAACGCCTGCCAAGGGTCCCACATTATCCCCATGCTCAACTGTGGGTCAGGGCGTGGTTTCAAACTTTGTACTGTCGTCACTGAGCGTACACACGACACACCCACCAATCCTGTCCTTCCTACTCCTCCAGTTCTGGGACCCTGATGCCGTTCTCCAACGTGTGCAACCGCGCTAACCATCCTTTTCTAAGTGGTTCCTGCCCCACGGACATGAGTTTCGGGTCCCCTCTTTTCCCCTGTCATCTTACCTTTTAAGTTGCTGCTGTCAATTTGATCTCCTATAGATAGTTCTTAAAAAAGCATGCATTCCTCATGGCAGGAGTTATTTAGTCCCTACTGCTCCTCTCCATTCGTCACACTGATGGCTCCTGTGTCACTGTGATGCCAGGACTATGGCGGTGGCATCGCAGAGAGCAGCAGGGGGCCTTTCAGAGACTGACTGGGAGCACCTCGTGGTGCACCCGTGGGAAAGTTGGGCACTGGAAACCTGAGAAAAAGCAGCAGGACACCGCTGAACCAGTACGCAAGGTGGAGGGAGCCCTCGCTGGAAACCCAAAGCCACGCCAGCCCAGAGTCAGCTTCAACGCACAGCTACACGAAACAGGGTTTCTACGCTGTAAATCTTTATCGGAGCAGACAGCCTCAACATTCTCCCAGGGCGTAGCTGGGGGGTTTGAACCACCGACCTTGCAGTTAGCAGTCTAATGCTCACACAAGACCACCAGAGCGCCTTTCAGCCCGGAAGGCACTCAAACTACGTCTGGAGAAAAGCTGTCTCCTCACGGTACAGTCAGTCTTCACGATATGAATGGACTAAAGTTTGGGGGAGCTTTATTTTACTGATGTGGCACAAGGCAAAATAAGAAACAACTGAAAACATGCATTAGTAACGAAGAAATAGAATGTATACAGAATCAAACTAATAAAACTGAAAGTTGTGAAAAAAGAATGCCGACATAAGCTCTTGTGAGCATATCCCAGGTAAGATCAACACCCTCAGCATCAGTAAGCGGAAATGAGCTGGCTTAGCCACTCTGAGTCGAACAATCACATCACGTGCTCCGCTGAGAACGACAGTGAAGAGGAATGGCACCACAGTCATTGTCAGAGAGAGCATCCCAATGTCTATCCTCAAGCAACACTGGCCGTGAGAGGAAAATAAGACACGCTCCCAGGAAACAAGAGTTAATACAACTATTATTCAAATTCATGTACCAAAGCTTAAAGGTTTTTGCCAACTTCTGTCTGACATTGACTGAACATGTAATCAAGATACATTATTGATTGATTGTGAACGCTAGAAAGAAGGCTCACCAGTTGATCTGGGTAACAGAAAGACAACAGAGATTATGTGATAGAATTTTGCAAGACACACAAACGTCTTCATTGCAAATACCCTTTTCAACCACATAAAGGGTGACTATACATGTGGACCTAACCGGATGGAATAATACACATGACTCGATTCCATAACATCTGTGGGAAAAGCAGGAAAAAGCTCGACGTCATCAGCAAGAACAAGGTGGGGGCCTCTGTAAAACAGACCTTTGCAAGTCCAAGTTGACGCTCGAGAAATCTAATCACAAGTGTGAGTGTATGATTCTGAAGCCCATCTCAAGAATACATTCGACGGCCCGAAGTCCAGACAAGCTGTGGGATGACACACCTGAAGGTCACGGCAAAGACAAGGGGGAAGAGACCACAGCCTTTCCATGTGGGTCATCCCGCCAAGAAACCAAAAATCCCCACACTGGACAATAAGCAAAAGCGTGATAAAGGGAGACCACCTGTAGGTGGGACCAGTCCCTGGAGAAGACCATCATGCTTGCTACGAGCAGGCTCCCTGGGAAAAGGCAGACCCTCGAGATGGACAGACACAGCGGCTGCCACACGGGGTCCTCAAACTCAGGGATGTGTCTAATGACGGCGGTGTTCTGCTCTGGTGAACAGAGAATCGCCAAGTCAGAACGGACTCACCGGTATCTAGCAACGGCGATTTAATCGGAAAGACTTCCGAGGACATGAGTTGAGGCTGTAAGATGATCTCAGGAAAATAGTTTGGGGGTACAGCCAGCCTTAGTAGCTCAAGGAGGTCTGAATTCCAGGAAAATTTCAAATTCTACTGAGTCATAGGGTTCTCATGGACTGATTTTCAGTAGTAGATTTCCAACCCTTCCTCCCGCATCTACCTTGGTCTAGGAACTGCTGAAGCCTCGTAATTATGATAGCAACATCCGCTGATGGGGGCAGATGAGGCGCCCTAGCTGGATCATGGAGGCAAGTCTCCCGCAGAGAAGGTGCAAGTGCTACCACTGAAGTGCCACCGCCCTCAGGATTATTCTAGAACTGGGCCGAGCCAACAGGCACCGGCCCCATGTGGGCTACTGAACACTTGAAATGTTGCTACTCAGATTTGAGAAGGATTAAAAATATAAAACACATGAAATATTGATGAATATGAAAAGCCTCATGGTGAAAGTCCTCATTAACACTAAAAAAATGTTACATGTTGAAATAACGTTTAGATATATTTGAATATTAAAATTTCATGTTTCTCTGTACTTTTTAAAGTGGTCAGTAAATGCTTCAATTCATATATGGAGGTCACAGGAGTGGTTTGCTTGTAGACGGACAGTGTTCTGGTAGAAGGAAGAGTCTAGTTATGAGAAGGACCATAAGATAGAGGCGGGGGTGGGAGTGGGGGCTGTCTAGGGAAAGGCACAGAATGCAGTCAGGCTGCTTCTAGAAGGGGCCGATGCCCGCAGCCCCTTCCCACTAACGGAGGTCTCCACGCTTCCCACTCAGGTCCCCGGCCTCCTTGGGATCTGACAGACGGTGGCAGATACGTCTCCACGGAAAGTCGCTGTGTTCTCCAGGTGGCTGAACTGCCAGGACGGCCTTTCTCGCTCCTATCCAGGCTGTCCCCAATTTATGATGGGGTGCCATTTGGACAGCTTCGCTGTAAGTTGGCTCATACCATTTTTCAAAAGTGTTCATCATTGCTGTCTTTTATTAGGAGTACCTTTGTAAGTCTGCTATGGGAACGTGCGCAAGTGGGCATCAGAGAATGGTAGCATCCTGAAAGTACACACTGCCCTGGGAACTGCAGTACACGGTACTAACGACAGAAAAGATGCCATGTAGGGCAGTGCGCTGGCCCCAGGCATGCGGAGAGGAGCAGAGGGAGGGAGAAAGGGCTGTGCTCTCTCACATCTGTTAGGCTGTGCACAAGGGACTCCCTTTTTCTGAGCTCCCGTCCACATGTGTACACCAGGCATGAGAAAGCTAACGCCCGCGGCCGCGGGGACACCATCAAGATCCCCTTCAAGGAAGCGTCTTCATGAATGCACCACGGAAGGGACAGGTATGACTAGTGAGGAGGTCTACACACTGTGGGCAGTCGCCTTGGAGGACCACACCTCCACTGGGGGCCCCCAAGGGGCCTTGGAGCCCGTGTTTGGCCTAGATTCCTTACATGCTCTTGACGACCTTAGGAATTCCTTAAGTCCATCTAAATGCTGGTCTCCTCAAGTCCTCCCCAAGGCAGCAAAGTCAGGCATCTCCAGATTCCTGCCCTAGACATCACCCCCCTGCCATCCAACCCGTCCCAAGCTTGACTGCGGGCGTCCCCAGCTCAAGTACCTTGTAGGGCACTTCTCCCAGTCTCACCACTCGCGCTTGTTTCAGCCACGTGTCCCTCGAGTGCAAGGTGTGCACACAGTCCCTACAGAAGCCAACACAGGAGACAAAGGACAGACTCAGTTTACACACCCCCGATGGGTCCCACGGGAATCTGCAGAACTGAGCGATGAAAGGACCCTGTAGACGAGGGAAACTCAGCCCTGCTGACTCTCCCCCGGCTCAGCCTCGTGGCTGCGAACAGGCCCTGCTCCTGAGGAAACCAGAGAATCTGGGCAGGCACACTACCTGGGGGTACCTGGGTCCTGGTGGCACCAAAAGGCAGTGGTTCAAATCCCCCAGCCACTCCATGGGAGAAAGATGAGGCTGTCTGCTCCCTTACAGATTTAGCCTTCCACACGCTACATGGAGTTGTTATTACCAGACTCACTGACAGTGGGTTTGAGTGTCCAGAGCCCACTGCGGCTACTTTGTCTGTAGTCTCAGGCCCTGCGTTCTTGACTCCTCTGTGCTGTCCACGGCCCACGCAGACACAAGGGAATTCCTTCACACCCAGTGAGGGTCTGGTCTATGGCTAAACACAAGGGCCAGGGGATAAGGCACCAGAGAAGAGGGAACGTGAACCCCAGGATGACTACATAGACATGAACTAGGAGCTAAGACACGATTCTGCAAACAGAGCCGATCGTGTGTAGATTCCCTGGCTTCAATCACTCGCCATGCAGAGCTAAGCGCTATTCCACTCATGTGCTGGCACCAGAGGCCCCGTGGCATCAAAGGTCTCTAACGTCATGCCGGGACAGAAGAGTCATTATCGGCATCAGCTGCCCACGTCAGATTGCCGTGACGTAGAAATCAGATGTATCTTCACCCTCCAGTCTTTCGACCACTTCTGTTATCAGCTGTCCCTCTTCTGCTGGATCTGCTAATTCGTTGCCATGGTTACAGAGAACTCTCAGGCCAGACTCATAGTTCCGGGATTCGTTAGGGAAGTACCAGGTTATAATTCAAGATCAGGAATGACTCTGGCCACACCTTTTATTTAAATTAGAAAAGCCTCGGTCAGTTGCGCCTGCAGGCAGGTCTCCCTCTGGTGCTCAGGCGAGAGAAGGGCCACCTGCCAGTGGGCATGGCCAACAAGCAGCTGAGAGCTACCGTAGATGGAAGCTGTCCTTATTGAAAACCTACCTTCTGTTTCTGGAGTTGTGTCTACATCTCGATCCTGGTAAGTCACAATCAGGAGTACAGCCCATCAGTTCCTGTGTGGCCTTTGCAACAAATGAGCGAGCACAGCAGAAGTGTGAAGGCTGCTGTCAGGGGGAGCCATGACAACGCAGGAGCGTGAAGTTCCATGTGACCTCCGCCTGAGAGGGACCAGCCTGGTGCTCATCGCAATCCTCATTCCTCCTCCTGAACTGCAGAGGGGCCCTGATGCTAGATTACACCACCCCCCACCCCCACCCCCCGCATGGTGCTGTGGACACGAGATGGGCTCCTGCAGCCCCTTGTCCAGGCGGTAGGCTGAAATCCCTGGTAATCCTGACACCCAGAAGGCTGCCCGGGCCGCCTGGCTCACCTGGAGTAGATTGCTTCTCCTCGACAGTACCCAAGGATTGCAGCTGTCTCTGGGTAGATAGCCTCGTATTTCAGAAGATGCTTCTTCAGCGCATAAAGGGGGTGGTTCTTGTATGAGCCAATGGCAGAGGGGAAAGGCTGGTCCAGGTGTTTTGCCTGAAACTGCGAGGGCCAGACAACGTCGAATGTGCTGGTTAGAAGCAGAAGGGAGAATTGAGGTAGACTATGTCTGGACCGAATGGATCTGATAACAGACGGTGGAGCAGAAAGAGGTCGCTTCACCACTAGTGCCTCTGTAATGCTGGATGTTCACAGTTCCGTTTCCCCGACACAGGATTTACTCTCTCCATAATTCCCATTGAATCTGGCCTTTTAAAATAAAGTGAACCAGAAACACTCCCAGAGTAAATGTTCAGCATAGGATAAACAGCACCGCTGCAGGCAATGTTAAGCCTGGGTAATTCCCATCCTAAGCCGTTGGAGTACATTTTTCCTGAAGCTGGGCATGTTCTCAGGGAGAAAGGCTGAGCTCCCTGCAAGGACACAACCGTAGTGGACGGGAAGCTCAAGCCTGCTCTCAGGCCGGTGGCGGGGCCTAGGACCAGATGTGCCCTGCTGTCCAGGTCTGTACGAGTCAACATGCTTTCTCCCCAGCCTGAACAAATTACCATAGGCCAAGTCCCTTCCTTCCCGGGGATAAGAGGTTCCGTATGGAAAATTATTCATCTCTCCAATCTTCTTTTTTAACTGGTAACATCAGGGCAACAACACTCCCTGCTTTATGGTGTTGTTGTGATTATTAAATGAGGTCACATATGAAAAAGACCTGGTCTATGGCCAAACAACCCTGAACGTGCCGCACCCGGGCTTGTCTGACCTCGGCAAAAAGACCCAACACCATGTCAGGCACACACGAGGGGCTCAAAACGGAACTCATTTCAGTAACTTGACTGGGTCTTTAAGCCCCTGGTAGCCAGGCCTTACCTCTAATTCTTCTTTCTTTTCTCTGTCCACAAGTGGGCTCTGGTACGGCCTCAAGGTGTCGGCCCACCACGTGGATTCAACCCGGCCTTTGCGGGTCACTGTCATCCAGGCTGGGTCATACCTCTGGGTGACATCCCGCACGCAGCCATCATTGTCTATGCCCACAACATAGGTCATGGGCTTCGTGGCATATCTGTAACAGGTCAGGGGCTGGTCCACCACCCCATGCACACAGTCCACACACACCCACTTCTCCTCTTGCTCACAGAACACCTCCAGCCATTGGTCAACACCAGCCGGTTTTCTTTTTTCTATCTCCTTACCAACACAGCACCCTTTCTGGCCTCTCTTTTTGCCAGAAGTGCTTGAGGATGCTCGAGGCTCGCTTCCAGGCCAGGAGTCCCCCTTGGACCTCCTCTTTGTTCTTGCAGGAGCAGGAGCCTGCCTCTGCCTCCGAACGCCAGGGTCCGAAACCTCATCAGACAGAGAATGGGCTTCCTCACTGGACAGTTCAAAGTCCGAGCCGCCGCCGCTGGCCTGGTCACTCCCGCTCTCCTCTTTGTAGGAGACCCGGGCAGCCGCTTGCCGCCCTCGGCCCCGCCGCTGTCTTGGGGTCTTCTGCGCTCCTCCGGGGCCCTCGTCCTCACTGGAGGGGGGCTGTCTCGGCTGCTTTTTGCCTGGAGCTTCCTTGCTCCTCTTCCCTTTGGCAGTGGACTTGCCAAGGGCCTTAGGAAGGGGTTCTTTCGGTGGAGTTCCTTGGGGGGTCTTTGGCTTAGTTTGATTTCCTGGACTTTGGCTGGAAGTTCCCGAGGAGCCTCCAGCATCCTCTTTGCATCCCTCTTTGGAAGGTTTTTTCCCCTTAAACAAAATTAAGAAGTTTGCTTTAAAAAAAAATGACTGATATAATACTACAGGGTAACAGGGTTAGTTACTGGCAGAAGAATGAGTGTACTCAAGATGTTCCCCGTTCACAGATCTAAGAAAGTATTAGCTAAAATCTGGTGCACCTCAGACAGGACATAAATCTTTGAAGTAGAAACTGCAGCCTGGTGGAAAGAACCTGGGGTTTAGAAAAAGACACACTGGGGTTCGAATTCCAGTTCTGCCTCTTGCTGTTATGCAATTTCCATAAATTTATTTGACCGCTAGGTCTCAGTTTCCTCAGCATTAACACCCATCCGGCATATAATGCATTTTACTTCCAAATCACTATGGGCTCAACCAAAGTATGGTTTCCAACCACAGCAATGCTGAAAACCGACTCGGAGATCACGGTCAGGCAAGGCCAACGCTTTTCTTGTGGCAGCTCAACATTCACAGCCCTTCCTCCATCATTCACCCTTCCCGGCAAACCTCCATTTGGTAGGAGAACAGCTACTACTTTAGAGAACAGACAATAAACTGCCAAGCAGTCGAGATCTCAGGCAGGCCCCTCTGCACCCAGGAGAGAAACCCCACATGCCACTCCGGCTGCTAGCTACCCACTCAAGTCCTCCCCGCCCGGGCTGAGGTGCAGGCAGGCTCCCACGCTGAGAGAGGCCTAGTACTCAGTTTGTGTAGTTTATGTCAAGTGCGATCGTTTCTCCTCCTCCCTGGATCCTCACCTTTGCTACTGAGGACTTCAGGGGAATTGGCTGTAAAGACAGCACCAATCGGGTAAGAAGATGTAAGGCCCGGAGGATCAGTAAGAATATCTGTGGTGAAAAAGAATGACATAATTATCCTAGGAACACTGTCAAGGATTTTAGCAGCTCGCGATGTACGTCATAGTACTTGTCTGGAACAGAAAAGGTGGAAACACATACACTGTCTGAACAGGAGACTGAAGCACTCAGCATTACTAAAATGAACATAATGACGACGCACAGGTTAACAGTGTAGAATACAGGGAACTACTAACCACATGTTAAAAGAGGAGTCTTGCTTTATGTTTTTAAAGGCAGGTGAGATGTGATTCAGGAAGATGATTGCCACTGCTTGCTAACTGCAAGGTCAGGGGCTCTAGTGCAAAACGGACCGTCTCGGAACCAATACAGGGTTGGTAGGAGTGCAAATCGGCTTGATGGCAGTGGGTTTGGGAGTTTGCGATGTGATAACACTTTTGTAAGAAAACTTATGCATTAGCATGACTATGTTGCTGTGAGGTTGTGACTCGGAGTGACCTTATGCACAACAGAATGAAACACTGCCCGGGCCTGCACCGTCCTTGCAGTTGCTCGTACACTTGAGCTCACTGTTGCAGCCACTGTGTCAGTCCACCCCCTGGAGGGCTTCCTCTTATTCGCTGCCTCTCTATCTTACCTAACACGACGCCCTTCTCCGGGATCTAGTCTCTCCTGACAACGTGTGCAAAGGGTGTAAGACTAAGTCTTGCCATCCTTGTGTCTTCGGAGCACTCTGGCCTGACTTCTTCCGAGACAGATTTGCTTGTCCTTTTAGCAGTGGATGGTACTTTCGATGTTCTTTGGCAGCACCATAATTCAAATGCATTGATTCTCCTTTTGTGTTCAATATCCAACTTTCAGATACATAGGAGGCAATGGAGAACACCATGGTTTGGGTCAGGTGCACCTCAGTCCTCAAAGAAACACCGTTGCTTTCCAATACTCTGACGAGGCCGGTGCAGCAGATTTACTCAATGCAGTGTGTCTCTTGATTTCCTGACTGCTGTTTCATGAGCACTGACTGTGGATCCAAGCAAGACAAAATCCTTGATAACCTCGCTCTTCTCCACTTATCATGATGTTACCTCCTGGTCCAGTGGTGAGGATTTTGGCCTTCTTGACACTGAAGGCTGAAATCCTTGATTTTCATCAGCAAGTGCTACAAGTCTTCCTCCCTTTCAGCAAGCAAGGTTGTGTCCCCTGCACACGACAGGTTGTTAAGCAGCCTTCCTTCCATCCTGGTGTAGCATTCTTCTTTATGTAATCCAGCTTCTGAGGATTTGCTCGGCATGCAGATTGCATCAGTGTAGTGAGAGGATACAACCCTGTCCTGAGTTTGAACCATGCACTATTCCCTTGTGCTGTTAGCACAACTGCCACTTGGCTCATGTACAAGTTCCAGATGAGCACAAGGAAATGTTCCGGAATTCCCACTCTTCTCAAGGCTATCCGCAGTTTGCCATACGCCCCACAGTTGAATGCCTTGGCATAGTCAAGAAAACACAAGCACGTAACTATCTCTGGTGTGCTCCACCAGCCGCTCTGTGGGAGAAAGAAGAGGCTTTCTACCCCTGGAAAGTGTGACCATCTTCGAAACTCACAGGGACAGTCCCTCGTCCTACAGGACGGAATGGCAGTGGCTACAACAGAGGGCTCGAGCACAGGAACAGCTGTGAGGCGGTGCAGGCCGGGCCAGTGTTCCCTTGGGTTGTGTATCAGGAGTTGCTACGGGTCAGACTCGACTCAGCGACGCCAAACAACAACCTTCTCTGATAGGAACCTGGACTCTTCCCCGAACACTTCATGGTGAAATCTAACTCCTCACACCCTCCAACCCTGCTTTTGCCCCTCCAGGTTTACGTTACTGTAAAAAGAACATTTAAACAGAGAGGAAGCAACAGAACACCTCTACAAGACGGGGCTTCCTCGGCCACTAGCACTGCTCTGGGGCAGAGGCTGTGCCACTACAGTGTAGGGTTGTCTTCCCATATTTATGATCTCACACACACACAAAGGAAAACTCATCTTTTTAAAGGGTTAGACAGAACTCTCCTCCTGGAGAAGCTTCCGTCCACATTCGGAGCTTCCGGAAATAGCTGGCAAGATGACCATTTAGCAACCAATTTGAAAATGTATTTCAAGTTCTAAACCCCATTTTTAAGTGACTAATGGAAATCGCTTTGAGTCAGAAATGACTTGCTAGCAATGTGTTTTGGGGTTCAGGACAGAGACATTTCCAGGACGAACACCGCAAAGCCAAGCTCACTGCCATCAAGTGCACACTGACTCATCGCATCCCTCAAGGAAATGGGGGAACTGCCCCTGTGGGTGTCTGAGACGGCACTCTTTGCAGGAGTCCACAGCCCGCTTTTCTCTGCACGGGGGTGGGTGCGAGATGCTGGCCTTGGACCTTGCAGCCCAGCAAAACCTCTGCGCCACCAGGCCTCTTTTCTAGGGCATTAGACCAAAGTGAGATACTTCACTACGCAGACCAGCAAGCAGAAAGGCAATGGGCTAGCTTCGACTCCCAGATGCTGGTCTCAATCCTGAGTCTGCGGCTTACCACCTGAATGAGCTCAGGTCAGTTATCCAGCCTCTCTGAATCTCAGCCTGTTAAACTGTCATGAGGACTGAACAGGAAGTGTATGTAAAACACTTGGAATGGGGTCTGGGACAAGACTGGCACCATGATTCGTTAGCTGTAATAAAAACAGTGCTGCCAGCTGTAAGGCATCACTTACATGAACCAATTCTTCATCATCTCGTGCAGAGTAAATGGCAAATCTTCTTTCCAATGTAGTCTGCAGACTATCTTGCTCATTGGTGGAAAGGGCTGCATTCACTGTAAATGTTCCAATAAACCTGAATAGAGACAAAGTGTTCCCCACATCACAGGTTGGGGTGAAGAGCATGTCTGCTGTTTGATAGTCAAGGACATGACAACCCACTGCTGTCAAGCTGGTTCCAACTCATGATAACCCTAGAGGACAGATTGGAACGCTCCTGTAGGATTTCCACAGCTGTAAATCTTGATGGGAGCAGCCTCATCCTTTTCCCAAACGGCAGCTGGTGGGTTTGAACTACCAACCTCTCTGTGAGCAGCCCAATGCCTAACCTACAGTGCTGGGAGGGCTCCTTCGCACATCAAGAGGGGAAGGGAATTATGAGACCCGTGTGCCTATGTAATACTCTCCCACCACCCAGGCTGGCTAACCATACTTGTCACAAAGACTAGCGGACACTTCACTTCCTTAGGGACCTTTCCCAGATCCCCCAGCTGAGCTAAGTGTGCTGGCCCACGGCCATCGCTGCCAGCACACCTTTGGAACACTTACCACAGTACTTTGCAATGATCTAGCAGCTCTGCCGTAGCCACGACCATGCCCGAGGTTCCTCTCTCTTCAGTGCTATGCACACCGCCCAGCACCCGGTCCCACCTCACGTACTATCAGTAAAACTGACTGAACCCCCGCCCCTCTGAGAGAAACACAACCCCTACATTAAGGGCTCTGCGGCCAGGGTCCAGGCATACCATTTCACCAGGCTGGAGAGGTAGTCGACGTCCACATCTTCCAGAGGCACTTTGGTAAACCGGGGTGGGATGATGGAGAGGCCAATAGCACACAGCTCTGGCTGGCTGCAGATGCGGTTGCGATAGAAACCATTTGCTAGCAGGCACAGGAGGTGAACCTGAGCAGGAGAAGGAAAGGAAAGAAGAAGAAGACATGGAAGAGAGGCTCAAGCTAGCAGAGATGGCTGCTGTTACGTGAAAAGGCACGTCCTGGCAGAAAGTCCGTAGTCGGTTCTGCAGACAGGAAAGTAAAGCACTGCCATTAGCCATCTCTCGGGCCTTTCATGCTCCCCTGCTTTCATCACTCCCTCAAAAACACAAAAACAAGACTTCTGTGTGAAGCTGAGGTTTTTAAAGCTGATAGACGCTGAAGTCTTACAGCTGAAGTGTTACAGTGTCTGGGATGTGCTCTTCTGAGCGAAGAGCAGGCACAGACCCCGAGCCTCCATGGGAGCTGCTGGCAGGGGTCCCGGGGCGTGGGAAGTGGGGAGCTCGGTGGGGCGCTCTGCTTGTGTGGCTTCGAACCCCACCCCTCCCACTTCTGCCCCTCCTCCGATCTCAGGCCCACCCTTAACTAGCCTCTGAAACGATGGCCGGTCTTTCAAACATGGCTTTCCATCTGTTCCCCGGAAAACAGCCTCCCTTCTCCCCACGCACAGCAGCTTCCCTCGCCAGCGGCACTCCCTGCCCTCTGCTCCACACTGCCACCTTGGGGTCATCTCTAGAACGCAGCTATCTGAACTCATCTCCAAGGGCCCGGGTCACCTGCCCTCTCCAGCCTCAAGACCATCCTTGCTATGCACTTACTCCCCGAAAGAAAAAACATCTCCAAGCTCAAAGACGCTTCTCTCTTCTACGGAAGCTGAAGACACTAGGTCCCGTCCCCACTAGGTATCTCTCACTCCCATCGCAATCAGGAGAGGACCACCAAAGTCCTCCTGCTCACTGGTCTCAACCATGTGCCTTCCACAGCCAGGTGGCCTGGCCACCCCACCCTGCCCTCCCTGCACAGCGTGGCTGGAGCAATCTTCCCAGTGTGCTGTAGCCATGCCCGTCTCTTAGCAGTCCTTCCTCCGAGATCCAGCCCGCTTCTTTCTCGGCTGCTCAGACCCAGTGATCGCTTTCGTCATCTTGAGCTTGTTTCAAAGTCTGTTTCATCCCTGAGTCCGTCCACTCCTTAATCAGAAGAAAAGCTCCACAGATGTCTTTGTCCCCCGCACCTACCACGTGAAGGGACTGAACGTAACTTGCAGGAAGGATGCTACCCGACAAGGAAGAGTCCACACGATTCCGCCCCCACCATACGCCACATGCGATATTTGACTTTACCCTCGCAGCCCCCGACAAGGCAGATGCTATGATTACGCCCACTTCAGAGGAGGAAACGCAGCCTCAGAGAAACGGGAGACTTTCTCATGGGGCCACAAAATACAGCCCTGGCCCCACCTTACCCTGCCCCACCACACAGGACGAACACAGCCCCGCTCACCTTATGTGTGTCCTTATGAACGCCTTCATTGAAACGCTTCATCATCCTCCGCAGATAGGTCTCAAACTCCATTTTCATCTTCTCACTGCAGTGCAGATTGAAAAAAATCAGAGGACAGAGCGGGGACTTGAAATCGGATCCCATCCCGCTGGTCGATTCCCTTTCCTTGTGATGACACGTGAATCCCTCTCCTTGCTTCCCTGCAGAGGGCGGTGCCACTCATGCGAATCTGCTCCTCGTGACCTTCAAACTGTAGCTGACAACATTCTCTACCCAGACTGCCCTCCTCTCAACAAGCACTGAACCACAGCTCAAGACTTGCCTCAGAACTCCCTTCCACCAAGACATCTTCTTTGTCCAACCTTCAGACTACGAATATCCTCCACACTTACGTTCTTTACATCAACTCAACGCACACTCATTTCTATGTTTGCTTACATTTACATACGTTCGTTTGGTATAACATTTCTTTCATATCCCTGCCCCGCGCACCTTTAACGTAAAGTTCATTCAGTGAATCTCATGATCTCCTTGCTCTGTGAACACATGTGAGCTCACGGCGCAGAGGAACTCCCTGACTGATCAACACCGGGTGCTGAGGTACAATGGCTCAGGGCCTGGCACGGTGACGCCCTACCACGGTAAGGGAATGAATGAATGCTACGTGGGAAAAGCATGCATGTCACTGAGTCAGGCTGACATGGATTTAGATCTTGGCTCCTCTACACATTGGTTGGGTGACTCCTGGAAAATCATTTAATCTCCCTGTCCCCCGCTCCTCATTTGCATCCTGCTCTGAAGATTAAGTAAGATAAGGAACGACTGGCAGAGCCCCTGGTGCCCGGCAGGCATGCAATCTGAACCCCCTTTCTTTATGTCTGGTCCCGGCCAGGACACAGGTGAGCCCAGAGCTCTCTCAGCCACCGTTCCTGACCACTGATGCTCACCCCTGGTCTACCCGGAAGTCTGCAGTTCGTCGCAGTTGCTGTCCATCGTGTGTGACAGGCATATGGAAGTAAGCGCCAATCTTACCTTCTTTCTCTTGTTTTAGCCTGCTCTGGTGTTTCAATCTCTATCTCCACGGGATTCACAGGCAGAACGGATTTAGAGACGACTGCATTGTCCTCCAAGTCACCTGGCACAGGCTCATTAAGCTCTATCAATAATAAGTTTGAAAAACCATTAGTTAAAATTACAAAAATAGCGACTACACAAAATGGACGTGTGGTGGGAAGGAGATGTGAGGAATGGATGACCAGCCAGGTGGCGCTACTGCTGGAGGCAGGCTCTGAGGCTCTCTAAGGCATCAGTCCACTCACAAAGCTGCATGTCTTCTATGACGCACAAAGCCACCGGTCTTTAGATGGCGAATGTAAAGCATAGAGATACGAAGTTGAATTAAGATACAAAACCCTGTTATCCAGGAGCTGATGTGCATGTGTGTTTTAGTAGACTTATTCTTTTTCCTAAAAGCAAAAAAAGCCAAAGGAGAGCCAACTGTATTATTCTCCAGGTTAGTTTAGTAACACTCACCACAATCTGCTTTGTAGAGTCATGGGTGAGGTGTCTGTTTTCAACCCTGACTTGTAAACTTCTCAATCACAAGGAAGGAACTGTTTTCCTTTCTTTATCGTCGCCACTCACCATGGACCTTAGCTGGAATGAACCCGCTTTACCGAGCTGGGTCTAATTGTGAACTTCATTAGCCTCAGCGTCCACTCCAATGACACTGATGCTATGGGGCACAGCAAAACTGCTCCGCGACACGTCTGCAACGGCAAACCTTTCCAGAAGCAGACAGCCTCCTCTTCCTCACGCAGAGCGGTTGGCAGGTTTGAGCCACCAACCTTGCCGTGAGCAGCCCAACGCTTACCCACCATGGGCCTCTTTTCTTAGTGACAGCACTTTTAAAGCAGCTCTGGGTCTAGAAGCAACAACCAAATTGGCAATGAACACACTTAATGCCAAGATCTTGCCTTCCATACTAAAATGAATCAGGGCTTCTAGGCGAAAATGCCCGAGTGTTCCCGGCCTGGAGGAGGAAAATCCAGGGTAAGCCTGAAACATCTTGCTACACCAGGAAACTCAATGTTCAACCTACATGGTGATGCCTGCTAACCTGGGCATGAATTTTCCCCACACCAAGTCTCTACTGCCACCGCTGGTCTTTTTAGTTTCAAAAGGAAACAATGATGACAATAGCAGATAAGACAGTACAGCTACAAAACAGCATCAGCTCTGAGAGCAAAGAAAGACGCCTCACCTTCGACCTCTTCCCAGTCATCGTCACTTTCATCCTCGTTCTCCCCTTCGCTGCTGCCTGTGTCCAGGGCGGCCTCTCTTTCTGGATGCCCAGTCACCTTGAGGGGACCCAGGGAGTTCCTGTGGAAAGAGCAGAGGAAGCAAGATGGAAAAGCCTCCAAGAGCCCAGTGATACATATAAGCCTACCTAGGGGATCCGTCAGTGTCATGTGAATTCCACAGTAAGAGAAAAACCCCACGATTTTTACCCACCTCATCTGCACAGCAAACAGTCCAATCTGTTAAGGTAGGTAAAACAGACTAACCCCAGGGCAGGTTGCAGCCCATTACCTTATTTTTGGCATAATTAACAACCCACAGCAGAATGACCCTCAGCACAAGAAGCACAGTGGCCAACAGACAGGCTTTCCCATGCTCCCTTCCACCGCCATCCTCCACTGGACTGTGCACCTATGCAGGCCAGGCCAGTTGAGGTTTCTGGATTTATGTGAGGATTTATTTTACAAAGTAAAGGAGGAGGCAGTATAAGCGCTTCCTAGGCTTATATTCATAGGTCACTACAGATGACTAGGAATGACCTTTTATTGAATTACTAACTGGCTCAGTTTCTGCAAAATAAAGAACTCTGCTCTCCACAGGGGACATGACAGTGAGCCAGGCATGATTCTAGCCTGCTGAGGACTTAACGGTATAGAAAGCAAGGCTATGTATTAGGGTAGGGGGGTTATGAATTAGACTACTAGCTGCAAGGTCAGCAGTTTGAAGCCACCAGGCTCTCTCCTCCCACAGTTACAATCTCAGAAACCCACAAGGGAAATGCTACCCTTCCTATAGGGTTGCTCTGAGTGGAATCGACTCGATGGCAGTAAGTCTGATTGGGGTTTTACACAAATAAAGGCATGCAGAGCATGAACACAGCCTTAAGAGGTGATGGGAAATATCAGAGAAAAAGGAGAGGAAGCCATGAAGATTTTGTGGAGTCGATGACGTCTGATCGACCTTTTCAAGGTCCAAGAAAGTAGTTAAGTACAAGGCCCCAAATGAACACAACTTATAACCAAAAACCAAACCTATGAAGCCAATTCTGACTGGTCGCAACTCTATATAAGGTTTACAAGACTGCAAACATTTGTGGGAGCAGACAGCCTCATCTTTCTCCCATGGAGCAACTGATGGGTTTGAACTGCCAACTTTGTAGTTAATGGTCCAATGCCTACCTGACAACACCCTCAGGGCCCACTGAGTACAACGTAGGAGCAGCAAAATGTGAGAATGTGTTGAGTCGATGACAAGAAGTACCACTGGGCAGGAATAGAGTGTACAAGAGATAGGAGAATCTGACAGATAAAATTGGAATGACAAATATTTTGTAAATGTCTAATATCTTTGGGTAAAAGGAAGACCATTGGCCCCGGTGTCAGAAGACCTGAACTCTAACCTGGTTTTGCCACTATACATCTACACAACCATGAAGAAATCGCTGTCTCCGGATTGTAACACTGTTGTGTACCTACAATTAAGGAGGTAAACTACAGAATCACTAAGATTCTATCCAGCTGGGCTGAGCTCTTGTGTGGAAAGCTTTAAAGATCCAATTTCGACCATGGATCTCAGTGGCAAGCAGAGAGCAAGTTTCACTGCCTGCACCTCTGCGGGGAACTATCAAAATCTAGTCAGAACCTTTAGTGGTCTCACCTGAACTCTTTCCCATCATCGAGCGCTTCATCCTTAGCCACCTCGAGGTGTCGGGTCTGAACAGTCCTCTTGGCCACTCTCTTCTTCGCTGGCCCAGCAGCAGCAGGGGCCCCAGGATCACTGCAGCCTCTCTTTCTTTTTCCTTGTGAGACTTTAGAAAGCAAGGTCTTCTTTGGGGGCTTCTCATCTTCAAGGACATCTGGGTGGCCAATGGAATATGAGTTCAGGGACAGTAAGAAAGGTGGAGACAGTATGGTTCAGCGCGAATAAAATCTAACTTCCAAATCTTAAATTTCTAGAAAAGACAGAACATGAACCAATTAAAGTAATCTTATTACCAGCAGAGGCTCTTAGTTTTAGAGATAATTCACTCCTATCGAGTGAGACGGTTCAAGTTCATAAACCTGCCCAAATTTTACCACAGCCTTATTCCCACTAGTCCTTGTTCTTTTAAAACCAAACTCTGCTCAAAACACAGACATTTATTACCCAAATAAGACTCTTACACCAAACACTTTTAAAAAACCTAAAGGGTACTATGAGATGATAATTTAAAAAATTTTCATTTTCATAAGAAAATTATAGCTGTGTTTTGTTAAATGAAAACACTGCAAGAGTGAAGATTACCTGACATTACTATCCTGAGATTATTCTCAACTACTAAGTGAATAGAAAATTTTAAAAACTGAATGAGCTTTTGATTTAAGTTAAATTAGGTTATCTCTGCTTATTTACATATAATTATATTCATAAGCAGTTAAAAAGTAACTTACAAACAATAAGGCACAGAAGTGTATTTTTCTACTCGGCAAACATATTCACCCAGACACTCATGGCTCTGAAACAAGCCACCATTTCTTTATTTCGGTTAATTTAATGAATTCAATGGACTGCTTCAATTAATTTTAGAAAACAAAAATACTCTAGCATTCATTCTCTTATAGTTTGTCCTGTAGACTCTTTGACAAATATTTTTAATTCCCAAGGAGGTGCACAGGAGTCCTGGTGACACTGTTAGATAAACATCAGACTGCTAACTGCAACGTAGGCAGTTCAAGTCTTCTAGCCCCTCTGTGGGTGAAAGATGAGGCTGTCTGCTCTGGTAAAGATTTATGGCCTTGGAAACCCTAGGGGGCGTCCCTAAGAGTCAGAATAACTCAATGGCAGTGGCTTTGTTTGTCTTTAAAAGAGGTACTTGAACATGGCTCTTGGGGGTAGGGTTGAAGAATTTCCTTCTTGACCCAAATGAAATAATACTTTAAACAAAGTTCATATTGTACAGACTAGTCTTAAAGCTCCACTTCCTTCTTGACCCAAATGAAATATTTTAAACTAAGTTCATATTTTAGAAACTAGTCTTAAAGCTCCACTCCTCAGCTGTCAGTTTGTTCTACTGTGGAAGCTTGTGTTGCTGGACGCTGTGCCACCAGTATTTCAAATACCAGCAGGGTTTCCCAGGATCAACCAGATTCAGAGGAGTTTCCAGACTGAGAGAGACTCGGAAGAAGGAATCCGTCCATATCAAAGGCGCTTAGCCACTGACAACTTTATAACAGCGGGAGGACGCGGTCTGATACAGGAGAGGAAGAATAGCCCAAGGTTGGAAGGCACTCAAGTCTGACTGGGTAAGAGCAGCTTCCCGAAGGACCCTTAATGATATGGATAAGAGTAAGTTTTTCAGGACTTTCATTTGATAGCTCAAAATGATAAGGAACAGCTGTAAACACCTATTAATAACCAGAACATGAACTGTATGAAATATTAATCTTGAAGCATATATTGTCAAAAAGACCATCACTTTAAAAAATTATTAATAAAATCATTTTATTGGGGACTCTTACAGCTCTTATACCAATCCATACACCAATTGTATCACGCACAATTGTTCATATGTTGGCATCGTCATTTTCAAAAGTTTCTTTCTACTTGAGCCCTTGGTATTAGCTCTTTTTTCTCTCCCTCTCCCACCCTCCCACCAAAAAGACCATTACAAGACCGATCTTCAAATACAGTGCTGTGTGAAAATATCTATAGCCCTACAAGGAAAAAGATACATTAATAATTACTAGTGATTGCTATGGGGAAGCTGGAAACAGAGGAAGGATCGGTAATTAGAAACTGTGGCCTTGAGGATCGAAATTAAGCTGGTGGACACATTATAAAAATCTTCAAGACCAAAGAAGTATTCACTGCCAGCGCCTTTTATCAGAAAGAACTGTTGACTATATTTTGTTGACTGCCTCAGAGATGGGATATACAAGGATCAAACTGACCATATCTGAGCCAAAAGAAGATGGAGAAGTTGACTGTCATCCGCTAACATAAGGTCAGGAGCCAACTATAGAACAGACTATCAATTGCTCATAGACAGATTCAGGTTGAAGCTAAAGAAAATTAAAACAAGTCCCTGACAGCAGAACACAACCTTGACTATATTCCACCCAAATTTAGAGACTGTCTCAAGAACAGATTTAATGCATCCAACATGACCACATGAGTTGTGGGATGACATCAAGAGTGGTACACGTAGGGAAAGCAAAAGTGTTTGATTCTGTAGATTATAACAAACTATGTACCACATTGTGACGAATGGGCAATCCCAACACAGCATCGCTGTGATCACATGGAGCACACCCGTCCAAGAGGAAGTCATTTGAGCAGAAGAGGACACACTGTAGTTCAAAGTCAATAAAGGTGTGTCAGGGTTGGATCCTTTCACCATATTTATTTGATCTGTAAACTGAACAAATAATCCAAGGACTGTATGAAGCAGAGCACAGTATCAGAACTATGTAGACTAAACAAAGAAGGCATCATCAGAATTGGAGAAAGTCGCATTAACAACTTGCAAAAGGTAGAAGACAATGTTGCTTGCCGAAAGCAAAGAGGACTTGTAGCACTTACTGAAAAATACCAAATTCCAGTCTCTAGTAGAGCTTACAACTTAATGCAAAGAACAAAAATCCTCACAAGTAGACCCATAGACAACATCATGATAAAGGAAGAAATGACTGAAGTTGTCAAGGATTTCATCTTACTTGGACCCAAAATCAACACATGAAAGCAGCAGTCAAGAATCAAATGACATCTTGTACTGGGCAAATATACTCTACAAGCCCTCCTTAAAGTGTTAAAGGTAAGCCATCACTTTGAGGATTCAGGTGTACCTAACCTAAGCCAGGGCATTTTCAATCACCTCATATGCACGTGAAAGTCGGACAATATGGCAGGCAGCAGAAAATACGACACATTTCTTTTATGGCACTGGGGAAGAATAGTCAAAGTACTATGTTGCATTCTTGCACCACACTTATTCAGTCCGAATGTTGAGCAAATGATCAAGAAAGCTGCATTATATGAAAATGTGGCATCGGGACTGGCGAAAGGATGAACAACCTATGACACTGGATGACACAACCTTGCTTGATGAGAGAGGAGGACTTGAAGCACTTGCTGATGAAGAACAAGGATGGTACAGCCTTCAGTATGGATGACAACTCAATGTAAAGAAGACCACAATCCTCACAACTGGACCAATAGGTAGTAATGTCCTGATAAATGGAGAAATGACAGAAGTTGTCAGGGGTTTTCAGAGTACCTGGGAAAGATCACGGAAGACAGAACGCTCTGTCTGAATTTAGACCTGGAGGTATAGAAGCAATCAGCCATGTCAAGAGCCACAGAAGGATATAGGAAGCAAAAAGACCATGAAAGGTAATGGTTTCAGGTGAGGAATAGTTTGGTCACAATTTGAGGAATGGAAAGGAAGGCAAACAGAGATAGGAGAGGCCCCAGCAGCCAAATCACACAGGATCTTACAGCCATCAAAAAGAATTAGGGTTTTATGGTAAGGACATGGTGAATCCATTGAGTTTGCCGTGGAGCTGGTGTTAAACTGATTACAAGGCACACACACACACAGAGAGAGAGAGAGAGAGAGAGAGAGAAACCGCAAAAAGACAACTACTGTATCATTCAACTGATGGCTTGCACACGGGCTGCAGGCATGGGAATAAAAAGTGGTCAGATCTGAGTTAAAGATCTGAGGTTCCCGATGGATTGGATGTGCACCAGTAAGGGACACGGCAGGAAAGGAGGGCTTTGCTTTTGACAAATAGGAAAGCGATCATGTACTGAAATGGGGAAGAAGAAAAAACTGGAGCGGGAACAAGTTTAAAGGGGGAAATTCAAGAGTTTTGCTTTGTCCATGATAAGTAGAAAACGTTTCGTTATCACCGGCTAATCTAATACTCTGGCGAGATTTTGCTGAAGATATTACTTCTGGGATGAAGTAGTCCTAATAAGCACTTTCGTTTAAGGCTCTCTTGGCCCGTCGTGCAGGGCGTGCAAAATCCCTGCAATGCCTTTCTCCACTCAGATACGCGTATCGCTGGGGAGCCTATTAACCAGCGTGTAGTAGGAAGAATTAAAGAGGCTGCACAAGGGAGCGCTTGCTCAGGTCGGGCTCCGGAGAGTTACCGCCAAGCAAATCCCACTTTGGGAACGGCGCACCAAGGTGTCCTGGGAGGCTGGGAGAGTGACATAATAGGCTGGCGGAGCTCTTCCTTCACCCGTTTCCTGCCCGCGAGTCGACTCCAACTCATCGCGACTCCACAGGGCAGGGCAGAACTGCCACCGTGGGTGGGTTTCCGCGTCTACCTGTTCACAGGAGCAGAAAGCCTCCTCTTTGCTCCCGGGAGCGGCTGGCGCTTCCGAACCCCAGACCTTGGTCGGAAGCCCAACCCGTCTCCAGCATGCCCAAACCTGCCTCGCGGCGCGCTCCTCAGCCCGATGGGGCCTCGCTCTCACCTGCTGCCTCTTGCTCGCGCCGGCCCGGGTTCTCCTCCGGAGCGTTCCGTCCCCGAGGCTCGCGCCGGCGCGGCTCCCCGCAGGCCGAACGCTTCCGACCCATAGCAGCCGCTAGGTTGGGGCCCACGACGGCCGACCGGACCCGGGAGAAGGTGATCGCTCGTACGCGGGTTCTGCCTTTGGGCGGAGCGAGGCGGGCCACGCCCCTCCGGCTCGGACAGGCTCCGCCCCCCGCCCCCGAACAGCCCACGTGAGCTGCAGGCAGCCAAAGGAGACACGGCAGCGCGCGCCACTTCCGGTACGTGGGGGCCCGCGCGGTTTCGCCCGCCGGATGCACGGATCTTCTCGCGAGAGGAGGGAAAAGGCTCAGAATTTGAAACATGGCGGACGATGTGGACCAGGTGAGTGAGTTCTAAGGAGCGGGTTTCTCAGCGGTTTTTCCACCTCCAGCTCTGACCTTGTTAGGCCTCAAACCGGGCTGTTTTCTCCAAGCTCTCGGGGAAGGGACCTGTCGTGCCGACTTGTTCTGGTCCCTCACGGTCTCATCTGCCTCCATCCCCTGTGGAACTGCGCCCTGTATGAATTTTTGCCTCGGAACCTGAGGTCATTTCTTGCTTGAAGCCGCTTGTCGACCGATCACTTCGGAGTCTGCCCTTTATCTGTAGAATAAAAATATCCCTGCCTGCTTCCCGGAGCTGCTTGGAGTTTAATAGGAAAATGTACTGAAGTTAGGAGTAGCAGTATTGACTCATTCTGCACATTTAGGCACTGTACTAGACATCAAGGCAACAACTAATGACGAGGTAATCCCCGCCCCCGCTTGAGCTTGTGACATAGACTTAGCAGTTAACATAAATATAAAATAGAGAGGAACTGAGATGCTGACTAACAGGTGGTCCAACACTAGCTCACCCCTATTCCCCAAATGCTATTTCTCTGATATCTGTGAATAGAGCCATGGCTTCTTCACCTTTTTATTCAAATAGCACCTCATCCAAGAGTCATTCCATGGCCACCTACTTAAAATAATCCCACTTCGCACCCCCTTCACTTTTCTTCAAACCATATTTTTCATATTAAACATGTGCTTCCTCCACTAGCATTTAAGTTACATGACAGCAGAGCTTTTGTTTTGTTAACCCTTTTAGTCTCAGGGTTTAAAGCAGTACTAGAAACACTCAGCAAATGTGTGTTAACTGAATAAACTGATTCATCCAAGGACACCATTTTGAAAAAGCAACCTTTGGCTGTCAGGCACATGTGTAGTTCAAATATCAAGTCATTAGAGTTGGGCATTGTTCAACTGTTAGAATTCCCTACACTGACACAGATGTCACTATAGACCAGTCCATAGCCTGCTGTACAGTGTTGAACAGAATGACAACGTCAGTAAATTGCCATCTGCAGCATTCTGTTTACTAATTATCATCAATGATAAGATGTACAACAACACTGTATGGTTGTGAGTGGTTATAACTTGAATACATCATCAGTGGGGGACTCTACCATTGAGTCATTGCTGACTCATAGCAACCCACTGTGAGTTTGGGAGACTATTTACAGGAGTAGAAAGCCCAGCCTTCTCCCTAGGAGCTGCTGGTGGTTTAGAACTGTCGACCCTGCTCAACGCATAGCTTCTACACCACCTGGGCTAGATATATATAATTTGATCTTCAGAACAGGATGTGATCACGATGGTTAGACATCATATCAATTTTAACTAATAGCAACTGTACGTACAAAAGAAATACAGCCCAGCCCTGTTGTATCCTCACAATCATTGCTGTGTTTGGGCCTATGGCTGCTGCAGCCACTTAGTCAATTCATCTTTTGAGGATTTACTGATCCTCTACCAAGCATGATGTCCTCCAGGGACTTGTCTCCTGACATGTCCGAAGTAGGTGATATGGAGTCTCACTGCCCTCCTTTTTAAGAAGTAACTTCTCCCCATTTTACAAATTAAACGAGAGCTCAGAGAAGCTAGGTAACCTGCCCACTGTCACACAGCAGAGCAGTAATCCTAAACTGCACTATCTCTACTTCTATATTACAAAACCTGTTTCTTTTGTCAGCAACAAACTACCAACACAGTAGAGGAGCCTCTGGATCTCATTAGGCTCAGCTTGGATGAACGCATTTATGTGAAAATGCGAAATGACCGAGAGCTTCGAGGAAGATTGCATGTAAGTAAATTTATTAAATTACCTTGAAATCATCCTTCCCTGTCCCCACCCTCTTGAAATGTAAAAATTACCCATGTGAAAGAATGTTTTGAAATGTGCCAGAGGGAGTTGGAAACACACCCACATTTCTGTCAGCCTGATATAACTATTTTATTTGAATTTTAAACCTTTTTTTCTCAATATAAATGTGCCTTCCTTGTGAATCCTTGATCAATAATATATTAGTATTTCCTGTCTTACATTGTCCATTGTCTCCTTTCACCCACCTTTCTTTTATTCATCCCCCTGGGAGGGGGAGCTATATATGCAACCTTGTGATGGGTGCCCCCTCTCTCCCTCCACCCCCACCATTCCCCTACCCTTAGGATATCGCTACTCCCTCTGCTATACCTTAGGGTTTTATCTGTCCTGAATTCCATGTGTCCAGAGCTCTTTTCTGTACCAGTGTGTGTACTTTGGTCTAGCTGGATTTGTAAAGCAGAACAGTCATGGTAGTCGGGTGGAGCGGAGGAAGCATTCAGGAACTAGCGGAATGATGTGTGTTTCATCGGTGCTATACTGCATCCTGATTGAATTGTCCCTTCCTTGTTACCCCTTTGTGGGGGGATGTCCAGTCGTCTACAAATGGGCTTTGGGTCGCCCTTCAACTCCCTTCTTTCACATTAATATAATTGTTTGCATCTTTTGATACCTGATACCTGCTCTTGTCAACACCTTATGATCACACAGGCTGGTGTGCTTCTTCCATGTGGGCTTCTGAGGTGACATGGGAGAGGAGGAGGTGAGGAGTGGAAGTGGGGAGCCAACAAACTCAGGGATAAGGCAACAACAAGAGATCTAAAATTGAAGGCAGCGAAAAGGGAGGAGAGTATATAATGCCTGGTGGGGTTTGATCAAGTGCAGTGTATCCGAGAAGAATTATTGAGAGCTGACAAAATTGGAATGAAAAGATGATGGAGTTTTTCCATGAACTTTATAAAACCCCCTCTTCTACACATGTATTTTCATTCTGCATATCACCATTAGGGGCCCTGGAGGCAAAATGGTAAAATGCTCCACCATTAATCGCAAGGTTGGTGATTTCAACACACCCAGATATTTTCCGGAAGAAACACCTGATGATCTGCCCATATAACAAGTGGGACTCACTGCCACGGAGTTGATTTCGACTCATAGCAACCCTGTAAGAAAGGGTAGAACTACCCCCCTGGGTTTTCTGAGATTGTAATTCTTCATGGAAATAGAAAGCCTTGTCTTTGTCTCTCGGAGCAGCTGGTGGTTTAGAAATGCTGGCCTTGTGGTTATCAGCCACGTAGTCCTACGCCACCAAGGCCCATGAAGATTACAGCCTAGAAAGAACCATGGGTCAGTTCTGCTCTGGTAGATGAATTGAGTTAAATCAACTTGAGGGTTTCAAGCACCATCACCAACCTTAAAAACACATGAATGTCCTCCCGCTGTACTGGGTTCCCAGCCGCTTGCTTTTTCTTTGAGTCTTTCTTGGACCTCATTGATCATGAGGGCATTGAAGTCTCCTTTTTTTTTTTTTTAATAATTACATAAGAGTTGGTATATGTTAGTAATGATGTTTGCATTTCTTGCCACTATAAAGAATGTTACTGTGAACATTTTTATACATATTTTCTTCATCTCTGCAAATATTTCTAAAAGTTTAGGCCCTTGCAGTGGTTTGATATATTCATTAAAAGTAAACTGAAGGTTTGTCTCTCCTTGATGGTTTTTAGCTTTTCTGGGTGTGCTGTTTTTATTACTACCCAATATTGATTTAAAACAACTAATATTTTTAGCACAGTTAAATAAATACCAGGCACTGTTGCTCTAAAGGAGCCCTGGTGGCATAATGGATTGCCTGTTGGGCTGCTAACACAAAGTCAGCAGTTGACAATCCCCAGCTACTTTGTTGTAGAAAGATGAGGTTTTCTGCGCATGTAGAGTTACAGCCTGGGAAAATCGAAGGGGCAGTTCTACTCTAATAGAGGATTCTAGTAAGTCAGGATACACTTAATGACAGTGAGAGAGAGAATGAGGGAGCTTATTTTAAATGCTATAGGTATAACATTTTATTCTTCATAGTACAGCCCTGTCCAATACTAATCTGTTTCACAGTTCAGGAAGTTCAGGCTCAGAAGGACGACCCTAGTTGCTTCAGGTGACAGCCAGTAAAGGGAGAGCCATAGTAAGAAGCTGGCTCAGACTAAAGGCAAAGCCATAATATCAACCTACTCTTAAGTACTGTGATGCCACTTCCATAAATCTTATAAAGATGAGTGATCTTAACATGGTTCGGAAGGAAGTGAGGGTCTTGCTTTACACCAACCCTAGGCAAAGAGAGGAGTCCCAGGAACAGAGTAGTGGCCTTTTGGAGAGAAAAGTTAAACTGAATCACATGTGCTGCTCATTGTCTCTGTAATTTTTCATTACTCTATGAGCCTTTCTGTTTTTCTACCTCTTGACTGTAGATTTTTATCTCATTAGAGTGCTCTAACAGTTTCCCACTTTGATTTTGGTGTGAACTATGAAGCAGCCAACACTACATTAGTGAGTTTTGTTCAAGGGTCCAGTGAGTTCACCTTTTAGTAAAAACCAGAAACTGGAGCTTAGGTGGAAGACATCCCTAAAGATGTGAGCTGACACATTATTGCTGGAAATGACATATGGAACACGATTGAGTTCTGTATGGGTTATCGGTAGGCCATTGGAGGACAGGTGCAATGGCAGTGACTTACCTTTAGGAAATTGCTCTGCCATAGCCTTACCACTTAAACATGGGCTGTCTTATCCCCTTTTTGGTATTTTTCTTGTTAGAATTTACAGCTAAAATGGAAAGTCTAATGAATGATGAATTCACTTTTTCATAATTAAATATCATAAATAATGTGACTGCCTTAGATTTTAAGGATAATAAATTCAGGTTCTTTTAAGTAAATTCATTTTTGGCCAGCAGTTTTATATTTTTGTCACACCAACTAAGTGATCTTTGGAAGTGATTTGCAATAAAACAATGTATCAGTACAGTCTAGATTGTTTTTCTCCCATGCATAAGTTTGTAGTATTTGTATAAGACATATTCTTGTTTGTATTGAGCCATTTACACAATATAAGCCTTGTTCAATTTTTCATAGTTTCATGGTTAAATTTCTTGACCCTGCTTTCCCACTACAGGCTTATGATCAGCATTTAAATATGATACTGGGAGATGTGGAAGAAACTGTGACTACTATAGAAATTGATGAAGAGACATATGAAGAGATATATAAAGTAAGTCTTAAAATTCTATTCATCACTTTGAAAATGTCCAACAGCTTAACACTCATTTGTGGAAAGCTTGTCACGTGTGAGCCTGCGCAGACTCAGTGCAATGGGTTGTTGGTAGTCGCCCTGAAAGCAGTCCTTACCCGTAATGTCCCTCTGTGTAACAGGCAGACGCACTCCCTTCCTCATCATTGTTGTTAGGTTGAGCCCTTGAATTGGGTCAGGCACACCCAGGTTTTCAAAGTAACATCTTTGCTCTTCAACACTTTGAAGTCTTTATGCAACGCTTTTTTTTTCCTTTCTTTTTTTAATCATTTTAGTGAGGCTCATACAACTCTTATCACAATACACACATACATCAATTGTGTAAAGCACATATACATTCGTTGCCCTCATCATTCTCAAAACTCTCGCTTTCTGCTTGGGCTTCTGGAATCAGCTCCTCATTTTTCTTACCCCCTCCCCATTCCCCCTCCCTCATGATCCCCTGATAATCCATAAATTATTATTTTATCTTACACTGCCCAGCGTCTCCCCTCACCCACTTTTCTGTTGCCCATCCCCCAGGGAGGAGACCATATGTAGATCCTTGTAATCGGCTCCCCCTCTTCACCCCAGACTCCCTCTTCCCTCCCGATATCGCCACTCTCACCACTGGTCCCAAGGGGTTCATCTATCCTGGATTCCCTGTGTTTCCAGCTCCCATCTCCACCACTGTGCATCCTCTGGTCTAACCAGGTTTGCAAGGTAGAATTGGGACCATGATAGTGGTGGGGAAGAAGCATTTAAGAACTAGAGGAAGGTTGTGATTTATGGAACACTTTTACCCAGTACAATACGTTTGATTTCTTGGCTACCATTTCCATGAGAATTGACTGTTGATCCAAGCAAAATGAAATTGGTGATGATTTCACTCGTTCCGCCTTTTATTATGGTGCTGTTTGTTGGGCCAGTTGTGAGGATTTGGGTTTTCTTGACATTGAGCTGCAATCCATACTGAAGGCTACTTGATTTTCATCAGCAAGTGCTTCGAGTCCTCTACTTTCAACAAGCAGTTAGGTCACGTGCATATTGCAGGTTGTTAACAAGCATTCCTTCAAGTTTGATGCCACTTTCTAGAATCCAGCTCCCCTGATGCAAGCCTTTCCGGATTTTACATCAGGAAGTTTTTCCTTGTTCTGTTCAAACAACTACCTCTTGGTTTATGTACAGCTTCTTCGTGAGCATGATTAAAGTGTTCTGGAATTCCCATTCTTCTCCTGTTACCCATAGTTTTGTTATTATCCACACAGTTGAATGTCTTTACATTCTTTGTATAGCCTTGCCTCCAGCCAAGATCCTCTGACCTTAGCAGTGATATCCCTCAAGCTGTGACCTCTTCTGAATCCAGTTTGAGTGTCTGGTAGCTCCCTGTGGATATGCTGCTGTGACGGTTTTTGAAATATCTTCCACAAAATTTTACTTGGCATGTCATTAATGATGTTATTTGGTAAGTTCTGGTTTTCTGTTGGGTTACCTTTCTTTGGAAGGGGCATAAATATTGATGTCTTTCAGTCGGTTGGCCAGGTAGCTCTCTTCCCAATTTCTTGGCTCAGTGAGTGCTTCTCATGGTTCATCAGCTTGTTGAAACATCTTAATTGGTATTCCTCCTGTCTCTGGAGCATTGTTTTGGGCTAATGCCGCTAGTACAGCGTGGACTTCTTCCTACAGGACCGCTTGTTCTTGATCATTGGCTACCTCTTGAAATGGTTGAAAGCCAATTCTTTGTTGGTTTTGTAGTTAGGCTCTGTATTGTCTTTTCTCCTCTCCCCAACCACTCCTGAGTCTTTCGCTATTTTTCCCCCTAAATATGGGCATTCAGTCATTACTTTATGTGCATTTGTTATTCATAAGAGACGTTAGTCTCTCCATGTTTGTTCTGTGTGTTCTAAGCCACGTGCCTTCACAAGATCCGTTTAGCTAAAAGTTGGAGGTCTTAGTAGGGTTGGACTCAGGTCCTGAAAGCCCAAAAGAAGTACTGCTTCATAATTACAGAGAGTAGAGATGGGGGCTGCATAAAGTTTGTGGGGGAAATCCTTGAACTCTTAGATCTATTTTATGTTCCTTGGACCAGGAACGTTAGCACTGTAGCATACAAACACAAATTCAAGGTCTACAGTCCGACCTGAACCAGACTCTGGAGATGAAGCCCAGGAAACAGTTAACAAACTCTCCAGGTGATTCTTCTGCACAGGAAAAGTGGAGAACCACTGCCCTAACAGTAAGGAGCTCTGATGGTATGGTGGGATTGTGTTGGACTGCAAACCCCAATGTCAGCAGTTCAAACCCACCAGCCCCTCTGAGAGAAAGATGAGTCCCTCTGCTTCTGTAAAGATTAATAGCTTCAGAAACCCAAAGGAGTATTTCTTCTCTGCCCTAAATGGTCGTTATGGGTCAGAATCAACTTGATGGCAGTACGTTTGGTCTGGTTAGGATTGGCCCTAGCAGTGGCTATATAAAGAGTTTGATAAATTCATGATTGAGAGACCATTATCACTTTACTTTAATTTGGTGCTATTTCTATATGTCAAGATCACACAATATGGGTTTCACAGTTTTTAAGAAGTTATGAAAAGTCATTGCTATTATTATTTTTTAATTTGGTAGAGATGAGACCCCATCATTGTGTAGTGTGTGATATGACATCGTTTTCAGTCTGACAAAGCTGCAAAAACCAAAAGCAGAAGGATAGGGTGGTGATGGTGGCACATTTAACCAGATAGAACATCAAAGACAAAAGTGAAAACCTCATCTTGGAATGCATCTGGAGCAAATGAACGTTCCAGCTGTATTTGCCAGCACCCATAGCCATGTTCAGACCAGGGGAATTGTTTTGTGTGAGGTGATAGTCTAGAAAGAGTCTGGCCGGCTACTTTGTGCGAGTTCTTTCCCAACAATATCCAACGAGTCACGATTGAAAGGAAATGCCAGAAGAGGAACATTGACTCTCTTGCACTTTTAAATGAATATGCACACACCTTGTATACACAGATACTTAGTTTTCTGAGCATAAAGTTAATACATGTCAAAAAAACTTGTAAACGCAAGAACAATACAAAGAAAATAAAAGCACTCATCTGACCTTCCAAAAATACCCACCGAAAATATTCTGTCACCGTTCTCTCCTGGGTTCCCTCCTGGCTTTTGTTGTTTTAACATAGATAGGCCATCGTGTACCAGTTCTGAGACATGCTTTCTTTTTCTCATTTGTAGCATCTCTGAAATTAGGACTCCTTGTAAAGTTCATTTAATAAGCAAGAATTGTCATAGTTTACTTGGCTGCAATTTCCCCTTTTTAGCTCAACAGAGGCTTACAAATAATGTCTTAAATGTGATGAAAATATGAAATAGACATTTTTATATTGTGCCCTTTCCATACAACATTATTAACATAAGAGTTTCACTATAGAAACACACTTTTCATGAACATTTTCGTGCCTTAGTCTTGAATTCTGCTTGTGACAGTGGGTTATGCTTTGGACTGCTAACCACCAGGTCAGCAGTTTGAAACCATCAGCCACTCTGATGGAGAAAGATGAGACTTTCTATTCTCATTACGATGTATAGTCTCTGAAACCCACCGAGGGGCTTTCTACTCTGTACTGTAGTGTGGCGATGAGTTTGGGTTTGGGGTTGAATTTCCATTCCTGCAGAGAGCGGGAGGACCGCTGCGCTCTCCAGGTTCACACTGAGCAGACAGTGGGACCCACTTTGCCTCCATTATTGCATTCAGCTATGAGCAGGGCTCCTCCTGCAGATATTGTCTATTTAACTTCAAGAACAGTTAACTCTCTTATAGATTCTCTTGGTGTTTCCTCCCAACCTGGAGAACGAAAGAGTCCTCTGTTGGACCCATTTTATATTTTGATCTCTCTTTCCTCTGTTGAAATAACTAATCAGCATCACCGCAGTAACTTACAGGGACCCACAGGCATAGATATATTTTCATAGCTTACATTGTTGATATGATTACCAATTTGTTACCAGGAAGATGGAAGCTCATCTTAATTCATCTTTTGGCTCTAGAACGACCTTAATTACAGTGTCCATTTCATAGCTTATTAGTGACTTTTATTGGGAGAAAGACGAGGCTTTCTGCTCCAGTAAAGAGTTCCAGTCTGGGAAATTCAGGGTGGCAGTTTTATCTTGTCCTGCAGCATCGTGTGATGGAAACTCAGAATTGACTCGATGGCAATGCGTCTGAATATTTGAGTTGATTTCATCAAACACCTCATACTTTATCTCTCACTGTATTACTATTCTTGCCTCACCTTAACAAACCTTTACATTTAACCTTTCTGGGTGACTTCATGTGGCCCCTTGGACCTGTTCTAGACCGGCACTACTCCCCCAATACCAGTTGTGCATGGTGCTGAGAATGTTCCGTATGTACACTGTCCCATGTGGTTACTGTCATTCGGAAATGCATGCTAGTATGACTGTTGCGTGGTTAGGTGGTGTCCTGTCATTTTCAGCTTATAACAGCCTTCGTCGGGCTTTCTGGAAGCCGATGGCCAGGTCTTTCTCTTGCAGGACCACCAGGTAGGTCCGAACCGCCCGCCTTACAGGTAGCAACTGAGCATTTAACCATTTGTGCCACTAGCCTCCTTCTCTAATGTGACTAAGGAACTGGATATTTCATTTTGTTTAATTTTAACTTAAATAGCTATATATATGACTAATGGCAATTGGATTGGACAGAGAAGCTCTAGACCAGCGATTGTCAACCTGTGGGTCACAGCCCCTTTGGGGTCGAATGACCCTTTCACAGGGGTCACCGGATTCATAACAGTAGCAAAATGACAGTTATGAAGTAGCAATGGCAATAATTTTATGGTTGGGGTCACCACAACATGAGGAACTGTATGAAAGGGTCACGGCATTAGGAAGGTTGAGAACCACTGCTGTAGACCAACTACCCCATATAAAATTAATTCTTCTTTCTTAGAATCCCATAGTTCAAACCACTATGCATACTTTAAGGATCCCTGGTGGTGCAATGGTTAAAGCACCTGGCTCCCGCCTGTTCCTGGGAAAAAGAACTTTGCCTGTCAGTCTGCTCCTAGAGAGATTACAGCCTGGGAAGCCACGTGGGGAGGTTTTGTTCTGTAGGTTGCTTGGAACTCCACTCATTGACATAGAGCAACAGCATATAGCACTTAACAAATGCTGTATTTCTTTTCTCACCCGCTGCAGAGTGCTTTCTTTCTAATTTACAATTTTGAGTGGGTAATAGATTTACAATTAATGTTAGTTGCTTTCAAGTGGATTCTAACTCACGGAATCACAAAATATGAACTGGTAGTTTTGAAAAAGCCTGTCATCCGTTCCTGTCTTCCATCTCCACTCCCAGAGACAGTCACTGTCTCTGGTTTCTTGAGAATTCTCCTGATTTCTTTGTGTCTGTACTATTGAATACTAATTACTTCCCCTCCCCTCCCTTCCCATTTTTTAAACAGCAGTGCTGTACCTGTTCTACACTTAGCTCTGTGGATTAAGATTTCTGTATCCTAACATCATTTCCTCATTCTTTTGTTTTTACCTTTATGGGGGAAGAACCATAATTTATTTATTTAACTATTTTCCTATTGATGGCAGCCATTTTCCATCTTTTGGTAATACAAATTATCCTGGTATGAATGATTATCTCAGTTTGCTTAGATGTAAGTCTATATATATGATGAATTCCTACTTCCTGGAGTAAAGATTCTAGGAGAACACCACCCAAAGCCATTGCCATCAAGTTGGTGCCAGCTCATAGCCACCCTCCTTAGGGTTTCCAAGGTGGTGACTCTAGAAGCTTCATCTTTCTTCGGAGTTGCCGCTGGCAGGTGTGACCTTGCAGCGAGCAGATTACTGTTTACCTGGCAGCTCTGCCCGGGTTCCTGTGGAGAGTAGGGTCTGTGTTTTATTGATTTCTGTGGACCTGGGGCCTATCATAGCTTGTAGCTGACATGTAATGGAAACCTAAAAATATTCACATGAGCATACTTTCATTTAATTTCAGGCTCAGTTGATTAGCTTCAACTAGAAGATTTTTAAAAATAATTTTCTTGGCACACAATCCACATAACTTACAATTCAGTAGTTTAATCATATCAAGAAGAGTTGTACAATCATTAGTACAATCAATTTTAGGTCATTTTCTTAAACCGAAAGGCTTCTATTTCATAATCAAGTGTCCAGATCCGAGTCTTATTGTGTATTTGGGTTATTTGATTCTGGGTGAACTTCCCTGGCATGACTAGAAATTTAATACACTTTTCTGATAGTGAGTTTGTAGCCTTCTTTTCTTACATAGGTCTCTTACATGTACACACTGAAGCCTCTTCCCAACCTTATGCCTGCCTTTCCTAAGAACTGTCTGCTTAATTCAAGAAGGCAAGGAAAGATGACCTAGTTAAAAGAATGGTAAAAAGAAGCAGATTAATGGGGGTTGCAAAACAATAAGAGAAACTAAGGAGATTGAACAAAGCCAATGGAGCTGTGCGATACCTTCTTACATGTTGTGGGGATTCTGGAAGGCGAGGATAGACACAAAGGAACAAAGAGAATATCTGAGGACATGGTGACAACCCTCCAGACCCGAGTAAGCAATTAAACCTGCCAATCCCAGATGCTTGTCCTCACCAAGACACGTGTAATCAAACTCCTAAAGACCAGCGGCAGAGCATTTTGAGAGCAGCGAGAGAAAAACACAGAATACCTGTGAAGGGTCCTCAGTAAGATTAAGTGCTAACTTCTCCACGTCAACCTTGGAGGCCAGGAGGCACTGGGATGCTATATAGAAAGCACTGAAAGTAAAGACCTGTCAACCCAGACACACACACACACACACACAAAGAATCAAGGTGCAACCGCTCCTACTACCTGGAACCTTACATACAACAGAATGAAAGTTTGCCCAGTCTTGCAGTATCCTTTCAGTCTTTGGTATGTTTGAGCATTTCAATCCATCACAGATTTCCCTCATTGCCATTGACCCTCTACCAAACAAATTTCTGGCAATTGGCCTTTCCTGGCAATGTCTCAGAAATGCAATAATGCATCATTTGATTAATGCGGGGTTGTTATTGTTTTTCCCCCTGGCATTGATTGTCGATTCAAATACAATGCACTCTTGAAGTCCAGGTTCATTGCCATGAGTCCCTGCTGCTGTGTCTGGCAGAGCAGAAGTCAGCTGCATAAGGTTCTCTTGGAGGCAGGTCACCAGGCACTGTGTTCTGAAGGACCACTGAGTATGTGTGAACTGCCCAGCTTTAGAGTAGCAGCTGGCTGCAAACTGTGTGTGCCCCCGTGACCAGCACTGCGGGGAAGGACAACTGTTTCCCACCCTGACAGTGGATGAGACCCCGGAAGAGGTTTCTGCAGCCGCTCTGAGAGGAGCTCATCGGTTGGCTGTTCTCTCTGGACCCTGCTTTTGCTCTCTCAGAGGAACTTTCTTGTACAGCTTCTTATCCCTGGACATACCAGAAGTGGGCATTGGCGAGAGGATTGCCAGTAAAGTACAAGAGACCTAATTCAATTTTTTAATTTCAGATCAACAATTGGTCAGTAACTAATTACTGTCCCAGGCAATACTTGGGACATATACACGGAAAAAGGGATTTGATATTTATCTGGAATTCCAAATTTTAATTGAGCCTCCGGTATTTTTATTTGCCAAGTCTGGCAGTCCTTGTTCACTGCCGCATTGTCACAGCCAGCTTCCTGTGCACACAAGACGACTTACGTGATCAAAGGCTTTTTATTCTGACATGCAGTTTCATAAAAACTCAAGTTCCCAAGTTTTTTTATCTATTTACCCTGCTACTTTTATGGGTCTGTAACCTCACTCAAAGATCTTTCCAAGACATAGTATCTATCTAGAACATGTATTACATCAGTTCTTCGTGGTGGGCACCCACAAGGCCATTTGCTTCAGGAGATTGAAGCACGAATACGGTGTTCTTCATCTAATTTTTACCTAGAGGATGAATGTATTTGTTTACGTGAGAAGTTTTACTGGGTCTTGATTCCTTGACCTTTTTTCAGGCTTCTCTTCCACTAGAAACAGCTGGGTCTTTAGCCCTATGACACACTTATTTTACACTGGACATTCCTTTACTCAGTCTGACAACCAGCTCGTTCTCCCCGTCCATCTTCCTTACAGCGACTCGCTCAGTGCTCCAGGTTGAACAGCATCCCTGTGAACGTTTGGCTCCTCCCAAGCTCTTCTACCAGAGTGCCCCATAGACTACAGCTAATGGTCTCCTGCTGCCCTTTTAATTCACAAGGAAATGCTCGCTGGGTGTATGTCCTTACAGTCTGGTGCATGACCCTTAAGCTAATGTCCCAAGGTATCCATTCCATCTGTGTGACTGTAGTCACACACACAAGCAAGATCTAAGGACTCAGCAGAATAGAAGTGTGTTTTTCACCCACATAACCCTTCAGATGTAATCAGGTTGTACATCACACTGGCTTCCTGTGTAGTCAGTCTGAGACCTGGGCTGCTTCTGTCTTGTGACTGCCATCGCTTGTGTTCTTGTCATCATCTGAGGCCTTGAATCCAAATGTGGTCCCCTCACTTCTGTCCACTCCCCATGGGTTATCACCAAATTACATGGCTGTCTCTCGTCACAAAAAAGCATGGGAAATATAGTCTGGCTTTGTGCCCAGGAAAAGGTGCTAAATGCGTTTGGGGTGACAGCACCAGTCCCTGCCACAATTGTTGATCATTCAGGAAAAATAAAACTGCTTAATAGATTGGTTAGGGTGCTACAAAGGTAAGTAATCAGAACCTAAAATTAATTTATTGGTGTTATGATGGATCCACGTCTTGTTTTTAATTTCCGTCTCATACACACACAAAGTAATGTTTGTGTAAATCTACAGATTTGGATACAGTACTCTTGTTTTCTTCTTCCAGTCAACAAAACGGAATATTCCAATGCTCTTTGTGCGGGGTGACGGTGTTGTGCTAGTGGCCCCTCCGCTGAGAGTTGGCTGAAACCAAGAATCTGTTCAGAGGGAAGAGAGGAGCCTCCTGAATGGAGGCTGTGTTCCGAAGAGAAACCTACGTAAACTTTGATGCTCAGAAGTAACCAAGGATTGATTCATCCTTTCCTGAAATAAGTTGGTTTGCCGCTCTAAACTAAATGACATTTTAATTTTTATCCCACCCTTCCAATAAATGTAATCACAAAAATGCAGTTTTTTTAGCAAATAATTTTGGATTTTTTTTTCTTTAAAATAAATGTTTCTTTTCTTATTTTAATTTTTAAAAATCTGGTTTCTTGTGAATTCATTAAGCATGTTCACTTAGTGCAAGTAGCTTTGTGAGGCTCCTGGGACGTGTACTGTTGTCAGTATGCTTTCTGCGCTCAAGACTCCTGGGAGGGCATTACTTAAACCAACCGCTGCAGGCCAGTGAGGCCAGTGGTGGGGGATAATACATCAAAGACAGTAGTATAAAGCAGAATACCTGAAGCAGATCTGAGTGGACAGACGTGGATAAGTGCTGGTAGCAACATGTCACTGTTGACACTAACATTTGTACTAGGGAATAAAGAGCAATTTCTGTTCCTGCTGCCTGGCGAGATTTATTTCTAATCTAAGGTCAGGGTTCACTGAACCTGTGTGGTTCAGCTTGGTCACCTCCACCCACACTGCTTGTTCCATGACTCAAAGGAGCCCGTCCCTGCTCTTCTCTGTTTTCAGCAGGCCACAGACCTTTAATGAGAAGTCGTTGAAACAGCTCTCTCAACAGCACCATAGAACAGAATGATTAAAGCAAAGCTATTTTTATTTCTAGCTTCAGTCAGCCATTAATGTCTGAAAAGGAAAAGGGTGTGCGTGAATTGGCTCAGAAGGGGAGGGTTTAGTTTGGTCTATAAAAATGAATGTGTGTGTGATCATGCGCGATATGCTAACACAGTGTTTTAAGCCATGTCAACAAAACCTCTGTCAGTCGATGTGTAAATAGGTTTCCTTTTTATTTATTACACCCGTCACTGCGTGTTCATGGAGAAGGGAGTGATGGGGCCTTTATTTCTATGAGCAGGCAGGAAAGACTCCCTTCATCTACTGTCCCCACACTTGGTCCTCGGGGTTAGTAGGCCTGGGACTACCTGTCAAGAGCAGCTGGTTCACTGTGGAGTCAATGGGCCCTGTGATCCGGGTGGTAGCAAATGCCTGCTGCTGTGGCCTGCCCTTGTCTAATAATAGCAATGACAATGCACATAGTAGTTATCATGGCCATGGTTTGTTGGAAAA
>NW_022103928.1:28839321-28840197 GCF_000313985.2 Echinops telfairi | reverse complement strand
AAGATGGATTGGCACAGTGTCTGGAACCATGAGCTCAAACATAACAAACGTGAGGCTGGCGCAGGACCAGGCTGTGTTTCAGTCTGTTGTACACAGGGTCCTTGTGAGTTGAAACACCTAACAACAAGAAGATCAATTTCCTTAACTTCAAAGTAATTTTGTTCTCAAGGCGATGGTAAGGATCGGAAACAGGCTATATAACAAGTTAGGGCAGTGCCTGGGATGTGAGCAGCACATCTGACACCGGGCTTGAAAGTCATAAAAATTCAGGAAAGCCAGTCGTTTGCTAAAGTTACCCCATAGTATTCCAACCTTCCCTCATTCTTCCTCCAAGTTTCAGGAGAATCATGAGTTTGCAATGATTTCACCAAAAATTATCAAATATCTACTATGTGCCAATCCCTCACAAAACAACCCAAGTAGACAAAGTTACTTGAAGGACAGGAAAGAGGTAAGGGCACAACATTAAGGGACTTGGAAGGTGTGGCCAAGGAGGTAACATCTGAGTGGACAACTGTCTGAATGGCAGATTGGAGCAGCCCCCTCGCTGGGGCTCTGGCAAAACACCCTGACTCCAGGCAGATGACACAAGTGCAGAATTTTGGTTAGGGGTTTAATCTGGTCGAAAGGGCCAATCAGCGAGGCCACTCAGCTGAAGGGCAGTGAGCTGAGGAAGTGTGGTGGGGCTGTCTGAGAGGACAGGCAGCCAAGCAGGGTCTTACAGGTCCAGGTGTAAGTCTGCACCTTCCTTTTACAGGTGGGGAGTGATTGAGACCCAAGGCCACCAGCAAGTCCAGGCTGATCTAGCTCTAACACCTACATTGGGCATGACCCCCCTGGGCACCACTCACACTGCATGGCCCGTGAACACGGTCC
>NW_022103928.1:28837084-28838655 GCF_000313985.2 Echinops telfairi | reverse complement strand
CTGTTTGCAATTTGTTTCGCTAATCCAGTTTGTTGAATTTGACCCCATGATACCTATGACTGCTAGGAGCAAAGTTGGAAACAAAACACATCTTCGTGCTGCTAAGGCCCCAGAGAGCAAGGTGTAGAGTGAAAGGTCCTTTTAACGCAGTGGTTCTCAACCTTCCTAGTGCCCCGACCCATTAATACAGTTCCTCATGTGGAGACGCCCAATCATAAAATTATTTTCGTTGCTACTTCATCACTGTAATTTTCCTACTGTTATGAATCGTCATCTGATATGCAGGATGTATTTTCATTGTTACTAATTGAACATAATTAAAGCATAGTGATTGTAATTATATATTGTGAAATACTTATTTCTAATTACGTATAAATGAAATTTTGTCATGTAGCATGAGTAACAGTCTTCACGCTGGGTCCTCGTAGGTGGCCATATCTGCATGTGAGCGGACCCACGTGGAGATGGATAGAGGAGTGGTGTCTCAGTTCCTAAGACCATCATAAATATGTTTTCTGATGGTGTTAGACGACTCCTGTGAAAGAGTCATTCGACCCCCAAAGGGATTGCGACCCACAGGTTGAGAACCGCTGTTTGAACGGTGTCTACATTCTGGCGACCTAAGGCCATGTTCCAGGCATGGTGGCTCTGGTCAGCTCTTGGGTCCCGTGTGTGCAGCTCAGTGGGTTGTCGGAGGGTGTGCTTAGCAGGCTTTGAGAACAGACCCCACACTGTGGAGCAGATCCTTCTCTCGACTCATGGTGCTCCCCGTCTTCACCTGGGCAGTGAGGCGAGACCTGGGATCATCGTGAACGATTGTTTTTTTAAGAGCTCAGATTTGGAGTCTTGATAAACTTGGCTCCAGTATCTGAAAGCCAACATGTACCTGTGTTCGGTGAAGAACACAGATGTGGCGTCCCGCAGGCTAGCCTCTCAATCCCAGCACCACCACTCACTAGCTGAATAACAGACTCAGCCTCCTTTATCTCAGTTCTTCCTCTGTAAAATGGGGATAATAGAGATGTCCACCTCGTGAGAAATGCCTGCAAGATTTAAGTTACAGCCAACAAAGGATCTAGCTGAGTGCCTGACGTGGAGGAAGGACTCCGGATACCTTTGTTCCCCTTCATTAAACCACAGGCTCCACCTGGCGCGCTCCTTGTCTCACCCAACTGCCTGTGAGGTTTCTCTGGTTGGTCTGTAGTCACAAAAGGCCACTTATAATCATTATCTGTCTTTCTACAAAGGATCAAAACTATGATTGCATACGTTCTGCTTTGCTGAATGTACTATTCTATCACAGTAAAAACCATTCTCATAGATCTTTTCTTTTTGAACTGTTTTCCCTTTATGACTTCTCCAGGCTGAGTAATTGTAGACCTTGACATAAAAGCCAGTCCTGTGCAGCTCTGGGGAGGAGGGCTGTGGAGAGAGAGTTTCCCCTTTGCATAGACTGCAACCCTCCCCCTCCTTGGTTCTCAGAGGGTTTTCTCAGATCCATTGTAGGGTGCAAGAGAAAGGAGTAAAGCCAACTTAGGGATCAAGGTCACCCAACAGCATCGTGAGATGAT
>NW_022103928.1:28833945-28835713 GCF_000313985.2 Echinops telfairi | reverse complement strand
GATCTTGACTGCTGTTTCCATGAGCAATGATTGTGGGTGCAAGCAGGATGAAATCATTGACAATTTCCATCTTTTTCCCATTTATCATTATCATGATGTTATCTATTGGTCCAGTTTGAGAATTTTATTTTTCTTTACATTGAGTTGTAATAAAAAAACAACAACAGATGACCCAACAGAACACACAAGTTATAATACAATATCATTAATAGCACATGCAAGTAAATTTTACTGAAAATTATCCAACAACAGTTGCGGCAATATATCGGATTATCCAACAACAGTTGTGGCAATATATCGACACTGATCTGCCAAAAAGTCAGGCTGGAGGCAAAAGAGGAGGCAGAACAGCAGATATTATAGCAGATGTCAAATGGATCTTGGCAGAAGGCAGAGAATACCAGAAAGCTGTTTACTTGTGGTTTTTTGACTATGCAAAGACATTCAACTGTGTGAATCATAACAAGCGATGCATACGCTTGAGGAGAACGGGAATTCCAGAACACTGCATTGTGTTCATGCGGGGCCCGTACATGCATCAAGAAGCAGCTGTGAGAACAGAACAAGGTTTAAAATCAGGAAAAGGATGTGTCAGAATTATATCCTCTCGCCATGCATATTCAATCTATATGCTGAGCAGATAATCAGGGAAGCTGGATTATGTGAAGAAGAATACGGCATCAGGATTGGTAGAGAGGCTTATCAACAACCTGAAATATGCAGATGACACAGTCTTGCTTGCTGAATGTGAGGAAGATTTCAAGGACTTGCTGATGAAGATCAAGGATTGCAGCCTTCAGTATGAATTACAACTCAATGAAAAGCTATTTCCAATGTTTAGAAACTTTGGGAAATAATTATAAACAAAAATCAATAGACAGCGTTTTATTTGGGGAGGACTTGGAGAACACTATGAAGTGGCTTCATCCTGATTCATCACAATCCAAGCTCCTTTAGGTAGGAAGAATCTGGCCTGCCAGGAAGGGAGCTGCCATGGAAACTGTTGAGGGAGAACTATGGCTAAGGCATTCAGATCATATCACTCCTGCTTCGAGATCTCCCATAGCTTCTCATCTCATCTGAGGAACATCTACACTCCTTCCCCATCACATACCCTTTAGCCCCTACTGAAGTCTCTATCCTCACAGTGGCCTCCTAACTGTGCCTTGAAATCACTGAGCTCACTTTCACAGAAACCTTTTTATTTGGCTTTATCTCTTCCTAGAACCATTTTCTTAAATTGTGCTCAGCAATGAAACCATATATGGATCTTATGAAATTCTCAGTGACCATGTCACATCCTATATCAATGAAGTCATCATCTCTGGGGTGGAACTTAGGGGGTCAATTCAGAATAACAACAACTCTAAAGCCCGCAAGGAGTTTTAATGGATGGCCACATTTGGGAACCAAAGGCCCGGGTGACGGGTAGCTGGTCCAGATCAGCAATAGCAGCAGATCCTGGGAACTCTTAGAAATGCAGTTGCTCAGGCCATCTCCACCACCCCAACCGTACTGAATCAGAAATGTGAAGAAAGTCTAAGGATGTGTGTGTTAAGAAGTCCTCCAGGGGATTCTGATGTACATAAAAATTTGAGAACCACTGTCCAAGATCCATGGGGCTCAAGATGTGACTTGAAGACCAGCATCATCATCATCACTTGGCATTTGGCTAGCAACACAGAAACGGACACAACCAAGACCAACCAAACCCAAGTGTGCACTTAAACAACACTCCTGGTGATTCATACACACTTCAAAGTTTGAG
>NW_022103928.1:28810530-28833192 GCF_000313985.2 Echinops telfairi | reverse complement strand
GCTAAAAGTTCCATCTTTGAAAGGATTAACAGAATCGACAGACTGTTGGCAAACCTAAACAAAGAAAGGCAAGAATAAATGACAATAGCCAGGATGAGGGCTGAAACAGGGGACATTACAACGGACCCTAATGAATATAAAAGACCAATTAATTACACAGTACTACGAAGGCCTGTACTCCAATGAATTCAACAACTTGGAAGACATGGACAAATATTTGGAAAAACAATCCCTCCCTAGACTATTCCAGATGGATGTCAAGCATCTCAACAAACCCATAGCAATAGAAGAAATACACAAGTTTATCAAGGGATTACCAACAGAAAAGTTCCCCCAGGCCAGATGGCGTCACAGGAGAATTCTACCAAGCGTTTAGGGAAGAACTGATACCAATCCTACACAAACTCTTCCAAAGCATAGAAAAAGACAGCAAACTCCCAAAGTCTTTCTATGAATCTAGTATAACACTGATACCTAAAGTGGGCAAGGATCACACAAGAATCGAGAACTACAGACCAATATCTCTAATGAACATCAATGCAAAAACTCCTTAACAAAAAAAAATACTGGCCAATAGAATACAAAAAATTATAAAACAAATAATTCACCATGACCAAATAGGATTCATTCCAGGAATGCAGGGATGGTTCAATGTACTAAAGTCCATCAGCATTATTTGCCACATTGACATAAAAAATTATAAGAACCACATGATAATATTGATAGATGCAGAAAAAGCATTTGATAATATTCAACACCTATTCCTGTTTAATACACTCAAGAAGATAGGAATGGAAGGGAAATTCCTCAATATAATACAAGCTGTATATGAAAAACCAACAGCCAACTTGGTAGCCAGTGGAGAAAAGATGAAAACAATCCCATTGAAAAAAGGGACCCCTTTTTCAAAGGATGCCCCTTGTCCCCACTCTTATTTAACATAATACTGGAGGCCCTAGCAAACAACATAAAGCAAAGGAAAGGCATCAAAGGTATTCATCTGGGAAAAGAAGAAGTAAAACTATTGTTATTCATGATACGATTTTATATATGGAAAACCCCAAAAACTCCACAAGAGGAATGCTGCAAGTGATAGAGGAATATGGCAGAGTGACAGGATACAAGATCAACAAACAGAAGTCTATTGGACTGCTATATACATACATTGGACAAGACCACAGAAAAGGAGATCAAAATGTAAGACCCTTCACAATAGCCAAGCACAAATTGAAGTATCTAGGAATATACTTAACCAAAATACCAAAATATCTGAACGAGGAAAACTACAGAACACTATTAAAAGAAACCAAAAGTGACCTCCACAAATGGAGGAATATCCTATGCTCGTGGATTGGAAGACTCATTATAGTAAAGATGTCAGTTCTGCCCATGGTACCATATAAGTTTAATGTTATCCTGATACAAATGACATCATCTTTCTTCAAAGAATTGGAAAAACTGACTACCAACTTCATATGGAGAGAGAAAAAGCCCAGAATTAGTAGAGAACTCAAGAGGAAGGACAGAGTGGGCAGGTTTGCTTTACCTAATTTTAGCACCTATTATACAGCCACAATGGTCAAAACAGCATGGTACTGATATAATGACAGATATTCAGACCAATTAAAAAGAACTGAAAATGGAAAACTGAAAAAAATAAATAAAGTCAGCATACAGACAACTGATCTTTGATAAGGGCCAAAAAAATAGCACATGGGAAACTGATGCCCTCTTCAATAACTATCGGCAGAAAAATGAAGCGAGACCCTTACCTCACTCCAGGTATAAGAATAAACTCAACATGGATCACAGACCTCGAGGTAAAACCCCAAACTACTAGGGCCATCAATGAGGGCTTTGGGACAAATCTGGGAACTTTGGCACAGGGAATACATAGGCTAACAGAAAGAGGGTAGGACACTAACACAGAGGAAACACAAATTGACAAGTGGAATGCATTGAAGATAAAACACCTGAGTACATTGAAATAATTCATCAAAAGAATAATAAGAGAGACCAAAGACTGAGAAAACATCTTGAGCAATGACACATCAGAAAAAAAGGTCTTATTACTAAAATCTGCAATATTCTGCTAGCCTATAATAAGAAAACAACCAGTAGCCCACTGAGGAGGTGGGCAGAGGACCTGAAAAGAACTTTCACAGGGGTGGAAATCTGAATGGCCAATAAACATATGAGAAAATGTTGCCGATCATCAGCTAGAAGATAAATGCAAATTAAAACAATTATGAGATACCACCTAACACCCTCAAAGATAGCCCAATTCAAAAAAACAGAAAGCAACAAGTGATGGAGGGGCAGTAGTGAGATAGGAACTCTCACCCACTGCTGGTGGACCTATAGGTATGTGCCACCATTATAGAAATCAATTTGCTAATACCTAAGACAAATGGCAATCAAGCTACCATATAACCCAGCAATCCTCCTACTGGGTATACACCCCGAAGAAGCAAGAAACAGACCACGGCCAGACATCTGGGCTCCATTGTACATCGTGGAGCATTTCACAATCACAAAGAGTTGGAAACAACCTAAATTTCCATCAACCGACTAATGGATTCAAATACTCTGGTATATACATACAATGGAGGACTACACATCCCTAAAAAGCAGCAATGAATGCACATCGTTGCATGGGAAGAGTTGGAGGAAATTATACTAAGCAAATTGAGCCAAGCACAAAAGGACAAGTACAGCACGAGTCCACTGAGGTAAGCTTAAAAAGCACAAAGGGCATAGAGGAAAAGCTACTAAATGCATAAATTCCCAGGGCAAGGTCCATGCACATTGGCAGGTGTCAGACCAAACCCAGGATACATATGGGAGCCAACTAAAAAGGGTTCATGAGGGAGAGAGGGAGGGGGAGGGAGGGAAAAAAATGAGGAGCTGTGTGGGATATAAAAAGGCTTTTCCCCAGCTTGTCTGCCCCAAGTATATGTCAGACCTAGGAGACTGCTTGCAAACTAATGGTAAATGATTGTAGCACATTGGAGGCAAGCTGCTTAGAAGTTATCTCCCTGAAGGCATCAGTCATCCAGCGTATCAGACTACTGTCTGGTCCACTGTAGGTGGGGCTCTCACACCGTACTGATAAGGATAGTGATTGTTTCCATGGAGAGAAGTGGTCAAACCAGCTCTATGACAACCAAGGTTAGGCTGCCATCATGAATCTAGGATTCGCCCATCTTGTCACATGTGTACCCTTAATCCCTCCTCTTCCTGTGTACACAGGAAGATCATCCCCCTCCCACTGATGTACTGCCTATTGTACAACCCCTTCCTGTGACGTTGGTCATTACCTGTAATCAGGGGCTTGCACACCCCTAAAGCCTTAGTGAGAAATAAATTGCTCTCTTCTGCCCTATCCTCGGCCTGCGCTCTGTGCAGACCTGGCTGCTGAGATGTGGCTGTCCAGGAGGTGAGCATGCTACCATGAAATGTGTCTGACTCCTTTATTTTGCTCTCTCTCTCTCTCCTGGCTCTCTTATTCTCTATGAATTTACTATAACCTTTATATATTATAGCTGTACAGCTGTGCCCACGGACCTGTGATATATTGTCAGGGGCTGGCTCCCCTGACAGAGCTGATACCAAGGGCTCAAGTAGAAAGAAAAAGTTTTGAAAAGGATGATGGCAACATATGTAAAAATGTGCTCGACACAATGGATGTATGGCTTGTTATAAGAACTGTAAGGGCCCCCAAGAAAATGATTTTTAAAGGTTATTATTATTTTTTAATAATCCTGTGATTGATTATAATCCCGTGAGTTAGGCTTTTCAGATGACCAACTCTTCCTTCAACAGTTCAAACCACTGGTCGAGCACTACAATCCTCTATCCCACCTCCTCCCCTTGATTGCTCTTCTCTCTCTTGTGAATGTCCCTCCTCCATTTCACCCCACCTTGGTGACCTCCAGGGTCTGTTCCCTGTGGTATGAAAATCTTTATCTTGTGGGGTTTCCCCCCTTATAATAGTAATCTCATACAATGTTTGTCCTTTTGTAATTGAATAATTTCACTCAGCAAAATGCTCTCCAGTTCCATATGTGCTATGAGGAGCTTCATGGTTTCATATTTGTATTTTAGGGATGCATAGTATTCCATTGTGTGTAGGCACCAAAGTTTCTTTACACATTCTTCTATTTCTAGGCATTTGTGTTGTTTCCATCTCCTTCCTATTGGGAACTGTACTGCAATGAACATGGGTGTGCATATGTCTGTTCATGCTATCACGCTTACTTCTTTAGGTAGACTGTTTCTAGCAGGAGTGAGTAATGCAGGATCACATAGAAAATCTATTCCCAGTTGTGTGAAGTAACACCACATTGCTCCCCACAATGGTTGTACATATTTACAGACCCTCCTCAGCATTTATTGTTTTCTTTTAATTCGGCTGTCATTGTTAGTATATGGTGTTATGTCATCTTTGCATTGATTTACATCTCACAGGTGGCTAATGATCATGAACATTGTGTTGTATCTTTGTCAAGCCATTTGTATATTATCTTTGGTGAACTTTCTGTTCATGTCCTTTGCCCATTTAAAAAATTGGATTATTTACCATTTTCTTATACATTTATTTCAGTTTAGAGATTACTCATGTCCATTAGGTCATTACCAAAAATTTCCCCACTCTGAGTTCCAGATTTTTTATGTACATAAATGTATTGTTTAGTAGGTCCCAGGCATCTACATTGTCTTCTACTCTGTGTTTCCTTCCTTATATTGATAATATGTCTCTGCCCTGCAGTAGGGGTCTTAAGTTTGTCTCTGTTCTTTCATTGGTGATTTTATAGCTCTGAGTTTACATTTAGGTCTCTGATCCATCTTGAGTTCATTTTTGTACATGGGGTGAGGTATAGATCCTGTTTCATTCTTCTGCAGACAAAGATCCAATTTTCCCAGCACCATTTGTTGAATTGTACTCCATTCGGAAAGCTGCAATCCTTGATCTCTGTCAGCAAGTGCTACAAGTCTCGTTCACTTTCAGCAAGCAAGGTTGTGTCATCTATGTATTGCAGTTTGTTAATAAGGTTTCCTTCTATCTTAATGCCACATTCTTCATATAATCCAGAATTTCTGATTATTTGCTCATTATACAGATTGAGTAAGTATAGTGAGAGAATATACCATGACACACTCCTTTCTTGATTTTTAAACCATGCAATGTTCTCCTGTTCTGTTCGGCTAGCTGCCTCTTGGTCCATGTACTGGGTCCACATGAGCAATCAAGTGCTCTGGAGTTCCCATTCTTCTATTGGTTCTTCATAATTTATTATGGCCCACAAAGTCAAATACCTTTGCACAGTCAGTGAAGCACAAATAAACATCTTCCTGGTCTTCTATGTTTTAAGCCATGGTCCATTTGGCATCAGAAAGGATATCTCTCATTCCACATAGCTTCTGAATCTGGTCTGAACTTTTGGGAGGTCTTTCTGAAAAATAGCTTTTGAGCTATTAGCAGACCTTAGTGGAACCTGAATGCCTCACCATGGGCCACCAAGTCACCATGCAGCCTGAGCTGCCCTTCATGAACTGAGTGTTGTCTGACCCACAGAATCATAAAGTTGGATGTGTGTAGCAGCACTCCATCATTAAATTGTAGTGGTATATATGAAATTAAGCTATAGCAGGGCCTGGAGGCACAAGTAAACTGCAAGAAGAAATTACCCAAATGCCAATGGTCTCCTATCACAGTACAGTCTCTCTCCCGGTCTGCACCTATGACCTCACGGGAAGTTTCTTATGAGCAGTTGACTGAGGAACAGAAAATGGGTGCATGGTTTGCTGAGGGTGCTGCATGATATGCAGATACTACTCAAAGGTGGACAGCAGCAGCACGACAGCCCCTTTCTGGGACCTGCTTGAATGATAGTGGTGAAGACTAATCCTCCCATTGGGCAGAACTTTGAGCAGCCCTTCTGGTTGTTAATTTTTGCTTGAAAGAAGAAAGGGCCAGATATAAGACTATGTACTGATTCCTGGGTTGTAGCCGATGGCTTGGCAACCACAAGAGTCAGGAGAACCCTTCAGCTTACATATGACCTATGAACTTGAACTAGATGAGACTACTCATTTCTACAACCAGGTGAGCCATTTGTTGATATAAATCTCTTTCTAGATGCATACCCATATAAGTGCCACTAGGTTTGCTTCTCTCAAGAACCCAGCCGAACAGTGATCTACGATAAAATGAAATCCTGATCCAGATCCCAACATCATCCTTTAAAGAGATGGGAAAATTAATTACTAATTTTCTATAAAAAGGAAAAAGATCCTGGATAGGCAAAGCACTACTAAAGAAGAAGTACAAAATAAAAGGTCTCTTACTTCCCAATCTTAAAACCTACTACACAACAACAATATTTAAAATTAAAATTTTAAAGCCTGCTACTGGTCCAACATTAGATGCAAAGACCAAGGAATAGAATTGAGAGTCCAGAAATAAATCCATCTATCTATAGATGGGAATCTTTGATAAAGGGCCAAAATACATTAAATGGGGACAAGATAGTCTCCTTAAAAAATATGGTTCTGGCAAAACTGAGTATGTTAGGTGTCATTGAATTGGTTCCAACCCATAATGACCCTATGCACAACAGAACGAAACACCGCATGGTCCTGCTCCATCCTCACAATTATTCCTGTACCTGAGCCCATTGATGCAGCCCCTGGGTCAATCCACCTCATTGAGCGTTTTCCTCTTTTTCACTTTACCAAACATGATGTCCTTCTCTAGTGACTGGTCTCTCCTGACAACATATCCCAAATATGTAAGATGAAGTCTTGCCATCCTTGCCTCTAAGGAGCATGCTGGCATTACTTCTTCCAATACAGTTTGGTTTGTCCTTTTAGTAGCTCATGGTGATTTCAATATTCTTCCCCAGCACCATGATTCAATGCACTGATTCTTCTACAGTCTTCTCTATTCGCCCAACTGTCACATGCATATGATGCAATTGAGACTGCCATGACTTGGGTCAGGCACACCTTAGTCCTCAAAGTAACATCCTTGCTCTTCAATACTCAAAGTCATGTGCAACAGATTTACCTAATGCAATACATCTTTTGATCTCTTGACTGATGCTTCCATTATTTGTGGATCCAAGTAAGACAAAATCCTTGACAACTTCAACTGTTTCTCCACTTGTCATGATGTGTTACCTATGGTATTTGTCCAGTTGTGAAGATTTTGCTCTTCTTTACATTGAGTTGTAATCCATACTGAAGGCTGCAGTCCTGGATCTTCATCAGCAAGTGCTTCAAGTCTTTCTCACTTTCAGCAAGCAAAATCATGTCACATGCATATCACAGGTTATTAATAAGTCTTCCTCCAATCCTGGTGTTACACTCTTCTTCATATAATTCAGCTTCTCAGATAAATTTGCTCAGCATACAGATTGAACAAATGTGATAATAGTATACAACCCTGATGCACACTGTCCAGTATACCCTTGTTCTAGTCACACAACTGCCTTTTGATCCATGTACAAGTTCCAAATGAGCACAATGAAGTGTTCTGGAAATCCCATTCTTCTCAGAGTTATCCACAGTTTATTTTTATCTGGATATACATTTGCAGAATAATGTACCAGGACCCATAGTTCATACTTTATGCAAAAATGAACTCACAATAGATTAAAGACTTAAATGTAAATCCTAGAACTATAATGGTCATCGATGAAAAATTAGACAATTTATGTGTTAATTAATGTCATCAATGCACTATCAAACATAATGAAAACAAAAACTACAGAAGACAAACTAGAGGACTAAACCCTTGTAAAAATTAAAATACTTGTGTGAACCCAAAGATTACCTCAAAACAATAAAAAGAAAGCCCACATATTGGGAAAAATATTTGGCATGACACTTAGGACAAGAGACGAATCTCTAAAATTTATAGGAAACCAACACCTCAACCAGGGCAACTCAAAGGGCAACTACCCCAATTCAAAAATGGGCAGATGCCATGAACAGACACTTCAGCAAAAAAGACACCTAGGTGGCCAATAGACATATGAAGAGACATGCAAATCAGAACAATAGTGAGATACCACCTCACCCCCAGCATCAGTGCCAGAGTTCAAAGAAGCAGAAAACAACAAGTGTGCTGATGGAGCAGAGCGACTGCAACCCTCACTCACGGCCAGTGGGCTTGCAAATGGTGCAACCATGATGGCACGGGGTCCGGCACTTCCTAGAAAGTGGGGAATTAGAATACGGTATGACTGAGCCACCCTGTACTTGGTAGAGAAAGATAAGCCAGAGCCTGCACCCACATTCATCCCCGTGCTAGTCACGCCAGCACAAAGACAGAAACAACTGAAATGCTCACCAGTGGAAGAATGGGTAAATAAACCTTGCTATATACACACAATGGAATATCGTGCAACATTAAAGAGTAGTGATGAGTCTGCAAAGCACCTTAGACCATGGATGAGCCTAGAGGATATTATGCTGAGTAAAATGAGCCCATCACAAAAGGACAAATATTATATGAGTCCGGTATTGTGATAAGCCAATTGAAAGGGTTACACACACACAGCTTACACACAAAACCGTTTTCCTGGTTTCCAGAGGTAGGATATGAAGGGAGAGAGGAGAAGTCACAGGCTGGAGGGTAGACCGATCTTAACTTGGTTGAGGAGGAAGCAATATAACATAAGAGGGAGTGAGGCAAAAAATATGATGGAGACAGAGGAAGACACTGAGGATTTTGCAAGTATGAATGCAGAGACAAGTGGGTCATGTACATAATCCTACAATAGCAGTGATCTGCGATTAGATACTTAGAGACGCATGCAGGGTGACGGTGTGGGAGTGACAGTGGGGACTTGAAGAATCAACCCACACTTATTTTATGATAGAAATGTAGCAGTTTAGAATAGTGGTTCTCAACCTGTGGGTCGCGACCCCTTTGGGGATCAAACGACTGTTTCACACAGGCCGCCCAATTCATAACATTAGCAAAATGACAATTATGAAGTAGCAACGAAAATAATTTTATGGTTGGGGGTCACCACAACATGAGTAACAGTATTAAAGGGTCACCGCATTAGGAAGGTTGAGAACCACTGGTTTAGAAACATCCTAGCTAGAGTGATGATATAATTAGAATAATGATCTGCCCAGACTTAGTTCAACTAGAAACCCTCCATAGTGGTGCCCCAAGTGGAAGCCCTCTAACCTGACTCACAGGGAATCCTGAGACTGTGCCCAGCACGAACTCTCAAGAGCAGTAGCTGAGTCAAAGACCCAGTTCTTGTCTGAGTGCTCGGTATCATCCCCAGGCTACCCGTGCCCCTCATTAAGAGCCAGCCCTTGGCTCCCCGGCCTGTCTTCTGGATATTTGGAGTTTCTAGAAATACAAGCTCTCTCATATGCAATCTTTGTGCAAACAAACCGTTGTTTTCCTAGTTTGTGTATGTCATTCCAAGATTGGTGTCTCTCTGAAAAATAACAAAACCAAATGGGTTCACTCAGCCTGTATGTAGGCTGTGAGAACAAAGGACAAAGGGCAAGGTCATTAAAGGAAAATCCCGATTGCACACCCTATCAGTGCATGTGAATATAACATTTAGAATCTTTGGAATCCACCTGGTTTCTGTACTCTAGCTGCGGTGGTGGGCAATACTGGCCCTCTTTGGGCCCACTCTGCAACAGGAGGGAGAGTGGGAGTATACCCAGGAACATACATAGGTTTGAAAGAAGATATTTATATATGTGTGTTTGTTTACCTTTACTGCAACGATAGCCATTACATGCGAGGAAGCATGCAGGATGCAGGGGTATGAAAACTTCTTGGACATTAGCAAACACATGAAGGAGTGATTGGTTGTGTCCAGGGCACCAGGATCATACTTGTGGAGGGACCAAGGTCGGTTTGCATAACAGTGCACAAAGGCAGTAGTCCCTTGGCCTTCGAGGTGCAACATTGAGTCAGAATCGACTTGACAATCCTAACACCAACAAAGGGTGTGGCTCTTGTCTCTTCCCATTAGGAGGAAAGATGATTGACTAAAATAGGGGAGCAACTCGTGCACACAAATATAAGTCTCCACAACCCTGAGATCCGAAGAACTAGAAGCGTTGGCAAAGAAGGAAGGATGGAAACAGGCCACACAGGGAGGAAGGAGAAGTCCGCTGAAGGGCTGTGATGCAGGAGTTGAAACAAAATCTGTATGAATTGTTGACTGTAGAGCTGATGACCTGCTCTGTAAACCTTCACCTAATTCCCAAGAAAAAAATTTAAAACAAAACAAAACGCCTTGCCAGAAACCCAAAATCATAGGAACCAAATAAAAATCCACTTCAAAAATGTGTAATGTAGAGGCCAAGCCTGAAGAATTAAAACAACATAAGGGAGCCAGGGAAATGTCTTGAAAGATATTTAATTTTTCTTCAACTCATTAGTCCTTCCCTTCTTTGAAGAGCTTTATCTGCTAATTAATTACTCAATATACGACCAGACCCCGCTTCTGTTTTTATAATTGTGGCTCCTAAGAATCCCTCAGTAAGGATCATTGATTGGCAAGGCAAATATTTATCTGGGCGGGAGGGTCAATGGCTATGCTAGGAGGTCCCCGATTCCTGGAATTTAGAGCATGCCTTTGTCCTGGACTTGTTGGATGACCTTCCCTTCACTCTGCCTCTGTTCCTTTAGGGTACACAATGAAAACAGTGTTGTTCCCCAAGTCCTGGCTTTAAAGTGCTCCAAGTTCTTGATGGAACGTAGTGGAGGGTATTTGGCTGAGAATATGCTTTATCTAATGCACATAAATGCCTCTTCTAATTCTGAAAGCTGCCTAATTAAGTTTAGAAGGAGAATGCCTTCCCAGTGGGCATCTGAAGTAGATTACTTATGGGAATGTTTAATGGGTGGGTGAATAAAAGAGAGACATTAACAGAATTCTGTTAACAGAAAAATGTCAGCTCTCCATTTTTTTCTGCCCACAAAGTTCAGCGCTGGGGGAGAGAGAGAGACAAGAAAATACTATTGTTCCTGGGAGCTTTTATTCCCTGATGGCCTATCCATGAGAGAAACTTTGTTGTGGCTCTTGAATGATGTTTTTGCAAGTGAGCCTGGCAGCTAATTGGCAACCATGATGACATGATACACCTCTCCGTGGACTGAGTTCTCATCATCGGAGGTAAGACTCGCTGCACGAGCCACCAACAAAGGGTGACACGCTCAGTACTCAGTGCCATTGAGTTGATTCGAGTCACAGCAACCCGGACTTTCTGAGACGTAACTACGGAAACGGCCTTTTCTCCAGAGGTGCCGCTGGTGATTTCAAAAGGCTGACCTTGCCATTCGAGGCCCCAATGCATAACCACCCTGCCACCAGGGCTCCTCACCAAGGGGGGGTAGAGAACATGCACACACCAGAAGTGGGGTTCATTTCCCTCTAACCTGGAGATTTGGCGTTTTTAGTTCTTTATGGTGCCGTGTACTTGTCTAAGTAGACAATCCGAGATGTGCAGCATGGGGAACAAAGGGCAGTGATGGGGAAAATGTGGATAAACTTTAGATTCAACTCGGGCAGAGGAAGGATGGCTTTCTACCTCCTGTCCCCTGAAATGCAGATATTTTACTCTGGAGCTTCATGCTAACTTACTCCCAGCGAGAGGAACAGAGAGAAGTTTTTATTTAGAAGGCACAAGTAGTCTGTCTCCTCGTATCCCATTGAGGAGACTAGAACAGTGCAAAACAGGTGGTCTTTGTGGTGTCCTGTTTGAAATTCGAATAGAGAGAGAAGACGGACCTTTGGGATGGGAATTTACACTTGCGGGAGTCATGTATAGATGTTTTACACTAACTCAAGTTTTAGGGCAACCACGGGAAACAACTGTTGACCATGAGCAAGCAAACAGCAGTACGGTTCTTTAAGTCCCCAACCGCTTTCAGTATGTCTTTGTTGACTAGCTAGCCAGTAGGCCCTCGCTTTTGATCACTCACAGTTGGTAAGAGAGTCTCTCTGCTGATGAATCTCAAAGAGCTTGATAGGTCCGGTGAAGGGTACTCAGGGAAGTAAGCCCTTGTTTTTAAAAGCTCCTGCTCATCCTCCCCCGGCCTCATAGTAGGTGGTGTCTGATTACCCAATAAACAAGGTAAGCACGCACTTAACTTGTGCGCATTTACTAACCTATTGAGAATAATTTCTTGTGGATTCAGCACACTTAGTAAGTAAATACGAGTAAGTCCATGCTTGCCTTGTTTATTGGGTAATCCGACACTGCCTACAAGCTTTGACCTTAGTGGGAAGTTGCCCTGAATCCACCCTCATTCCTCTTCCCCTTCCTGGCTACAGGAATCAGGGTCCTGACTAACATTTCCAGAGGACAAGTTATGACCAAGCCCTAGACTACATACAAAATCTGGCCTGTAGCTCTCTCAACGTTCTGTGAAGAGCCAAGGCTCAGAGAGGTTAGGTAGCTTGTCAAGTTCACATAGCAATACATAGGTAACAAAACCAGAATGACAGCTCTATTAGGATTGGAATTTCTGACTATTTTATTCAGTGTTTGGCAGATGGTGGCTGCTCAAATATGTATTTTTTAGATGAATGCCTATTTCCAAAGCCATACCTTTTGCCCTATACCTACACCCAGTGTGGTGTAGGATTTGTAACTCATCTCATGTAGGTGAGGGCAAGTTCCTTATGAGTGAAAATCAGAAAATCCAGCTAGAGGACTTTACTCAAAAATGAACCCACAAAGTCCTTTTTTATGAATTTTCTTTAAAAAATCATGAAAAACCTTCTATTACAAATTGGTTTGCCTTTTTCTATACATAATTTGCATTTATATACATAACTGTGTTAGTCTGGGTTGACTAGAGAAATTCATAGACTCTTATATGAATATAGGAAAGAACTTTATATTAAAAAGCAATTGTATGTTGAGAAAACATCCCAGCCTAGTCCAGATCAAGTCCATAAGTCTGATATTAACCCATATGGCTGATACCAATCTATAAATTCCTCTTCAGACTCATGCAAAACATGCAATGACACTAAATTCAGGAAGATCACAGGCCAGTGGGTGGAAATTCTTGTGGATCCAGTGGCAGTGGGAGCATCTCAGCACTCGCAGGGGTCTCCACGTGGCTCCTCCAGCTCCAGGGCTCTAGCTTGGCTCCATGTGTCTTGTCAGCAGGAAGATGAAGCAGAGAGTGTTTGTGTATCTGGCCTCCAGTGAGCTATTTATCTCTGTGGCGCCTCCAAATGAGATCATCAAGCTGCGATCCAATTCACAGGCTAGACTCCACCCCTTCGCAAGTTGACAGGAGATTATGTAACTGCCACAATAACTTTAAGTGAGAATGCACAACTTCTTAGTAGTGTTTTTACTTAATAAATCATTCACATTTTTATCAGAAAATATTATTTTAAGAATAAATATTGCAGTAAAATGTGCTCTTAAATGGCTTTGTTCATCCCCAACCCTACACTTTAAAATATGCTTTTTTGTGAATGGGTGAAGGTTTACAGAACAAATCAGTTTTCCATCCAACAATTTATACACATTTTGTCTCATGTATTTCACTGTAGTCTCCACAATGCAGCATCACTTACTCTACCTCTGGGGTTTTCGATCCATCTTTCCTAATTCTTCTTGCCATCTGAGCTTTGCGCTTGGATAAATACCACCTTCTAATCTCAAACATTTGATTATTCTAAGATGTGCATACCTCCTGAGATGTAGTCAATTAGTATAGCCTTTCTAGCCATATTTTCTTGTGTGGTGCATAAATTATTGACTCTATGCCTCTGCCTATAATCCCATTTTGGAGGGAGTCTCTGGTATGCTAGTGGACAGGATTAGACAGGGTTAAGTCTAGACCATAGTAGAGGATGTGGATCATCAAGTCACATCATTTATATCCTCATGGATATGGTCTGCTGAAAGACAAAAAAAAAACAAACCCAAAAATCAACCTCCATCCAAGCCATTCCTAGGTGTATAGGAGCCATTTCGGAAGCACAGTGAGGTAATTAGTTTATTGTGCCAACCTGGCCGATAAATACATGTGGGGTTAATTGAACAGCGGAGGGATAAATGGCTCGGTGAACCTCGCCTTTCTAGTTCTTGGGTCTCTTGCTTTGTGCTGGTTGTACCAGGATGCAGCTGCCTTAGCCAGTTACCTGCTTGCAAGGCTCACTGCCTGCAAGACATCCCCAAGGAGAAGCCACATGGACCTACCCTGATTCAGCCCTGGGTGCTGGAGCAGCCATGTGGAGACCCCTGCCAGCGCTGAGATCCTTACACGTTCACTGATTCAGCTTTCCTCCTGCAGTTGGCATCACTGGGTGTGTTTTGTGAGATGGAGGAAGACTTTGTGGATTGGTGTCAGACATATGGGTTAATCTTGGACTTGTGGGCTTGGGCAGCAGTGGGTTGGGAGATGTTTTCTTGATGTGCACTTACCCTTTATATAAAACTCTGTCTTATACATGAGTTTCTGTGGATTTGTTTCTCTAATGTACCCAGAGGAACACACACAGAGACCATCAGATGAAGATCCACTGGTGAAGCACATGCCACATCTCTGTCTGAAGTGGTGGAGGTCAAGATCAGAGGTACTACAAGCTGTGGCACAGGGACCATGGGACAAAGCAAAGGAGGTAGACCAAGACCAGAGGCTAAGACAAGGAGACCATGGCACAGAACAAAGAAGCAGTACTGGGACTATGGAACTGTGAGGTGGAATGGCAGGCAGGCTTCCTGGCAGAAGCCAAGGGACCTGTGGCTGAGAGTTTGAGGACCAGAAAGACACTCAGCTGCTGCCTGAAAAGAGGCGCCTCTGTGAACCAACGGCTGTGTACTTACTGTTTACTGATTCCAACTTGTGCCAACCTGTTAACACCCCCAACCAACCCCTTGAACTGCATTATCTGAGAGTTCTGTCTGGCCATTGCAATGAATTATGGAGCCCAACATAGAAGTAGAGTGTGATGGGAGGAATGGTTTGTGTCAGAATAGGATAAAGAAGGATAGGAAGGTGGAGGCATGTTGGAGACCAGATATTGGCCATTGTTTTTTGAACCTACCTGGTGTTACTTTTCATCTTATAAATCTATTGTTTGGCTGAAGATTGAACCATGAGAGTGAGTTACATTTCAGACTTGGAGAGTAGGGCCATAATCCCCAAGGACCCTACTAGTCTCTGTCTGAGCAATAAGTCTGATATTTTGTTATGATTTTGAGTTTTGTTTCACATTTTTCTCCCACTCTATCCAGAACCTTCTAATATGTTCCTTGTCAGAACAGTTGTAGTGGTAGTTGGGCACCATCTAGTTTTTTTGGTTTCAGGATTGTCAACAGTGATGTTTGCATGGTCCATCAATCCAGTGGACTAATTGTTTCTGCATGCCTTTGATTTTCTTCACTTTTCTTTGCTCCAGACAAGGAAAGACTAATAGCTACACCTTAAATGACCCTTTAGTAGCTTTTAAGGTCCTAGTCACTACTCACCAAAGCAGGATGTAGAACAGTGTTATTGTGGATGTTTTGCCAATTGACCTTGGTGTCCCCTATGCCTTGTTCCTGCAGGTGTTTTGTTACGGTGAAGACGTTTACATAACTTTTCTCCTGTATGCTATATTCATGAATATATTTGCACTAGAGGTAAATACAAATTTAGAAATATCCCCTGTGGGACCATACCAATATACTACACACACACACACACACACACACACACACAATCTTTATACCCAGAGGAGGTTACTCAAAGAACAAGGATGAATCAAACCAATAACACACACACACACACACACACACACACACACACACACACACACAGTCCCATTATCCATCCTTTACCTGTTCAGATTGGGTGTCTTATCCATAGATAGATATCCATAGATAGGCCTACACTTGTAGATTATTGTTATACAGGATTAACATGTGTCTGTCCTCTTGTTAGTGATTTATCCTCCCTTTCCTTCCCACTCCTGGTAATTATGAAAGAATAATTATTTTAGTGTGAAAGCTTTTTTTGACCTCTGATAATAATAGTCTATACAATATTTGTCCTTTTGTGATTGAGTAATTTCACTCAACATTAATATTCTCGAGGTTCATCCAAGATACGAGGTTTTTCACAGATGAATTATTCTTATCTAATGCTATACAGTAATTATATATATATATATATCCATATATATGTTTGTTTATCTATTCTTCCATTGATGGGCCTGCAGGCTATTTACATTTTGCTATTGTGAATGTTATGAACATGTGTTTGCGTATATACATTTGTATCACAGTTCCGATTTGTCTAGGACAGAGATGGGGAAACTTTGTTTTCTGCCAAGGGCCATTTAGAACATCATTTTCAGGCCATCCTGGTCAAACATTTAATTAACTCACCCCTAATGTGATGGCTGAGACGGCTTCTCATTGATGAGAAATTTGATGTTAGCTCGTATTGATGATTTTACAGATCTTATATGGCCTGCATGCTAGATGTCCCCCACCGTTGCTTGCTGGGCAGTGGGATTGCTGGGCTATATGTTATTTACATTTCACCTTTTAAACAAAGTGTCATACTGTTTTCTGCAGTGGGTATATGCTTTAAAATCTAACAGCAGATGAGGATTCCAATCTCTCCATACCCTCGTCAACATTTATTGTTTTTTCATTTTAAGGTTGTCTCTTCCATTTTTGTTTTTTGGGTTTTTTGTTTGTTTGTTTGGTTTGGTTTTGATTTACATCTCTCTAATGGCTAATGGTTTTCAGCATTTCTTCATGTTTGTTAAATGCCATATTTTGTTAAGGATCTGTTCTTGCTGCCCACTTTAATTGGATTACTTGTATTTTTTTGTTTTTGTTGTTGAGGTGTTGAAATTTTCTGTATATTTTAGAATTTTGTCCCTTGTCCAATATGTCATTGCCAAATGTTTTCCTAGTTTCTCTCTTTTGATAAAATGTTTTTTTAATGAGAAAAAAGTTAATTTTTTTAAAAAATTAGGTAGACAGCAGAGTATATTGAATTTTCTATGTATCCAGAGGCCCAATACCTTTTAACAAACTTCTTATTGTGAATTAGGTGTGGGTTTATATTTCAAATGATCAATTTTGGATTCAACAATTTAATCTACTTATCCACCCCCACCCCCACGCCAAATGGTTCACCCTACCCTCTGGTTTGATTTCTCTTCTCCCTCTGTGATACACTGTCTTCCCTTTCACCCAAGTTAATACCTGTATAGCCTATTGCTTCACCTTCCCTCCCTTGTCCTTCCTACCCTCTTCCCCCATAACATTACAGTCTGTTTTATTTGGTATGAAAATATTTTTCTTTACTTTCCTTCATAACAGTGACCTCAAACAATATTTGTCCTTTTGTGATCGACTAGCTTCACTCATCATAATATTCTCTAGATCCATCCATGCCATGAAGTACTTCACAGTTTCATAATATTCCATGATATGTACATACCTGTTTTAGGCCAGCTTGACTAGAGAAATAAATCCAGAGACACTCATACATGTATAAGAAAAAGCTTTACATCAAGGAGTAAGTGTATATCCAGAAAACATCCCAGCCCAATCCAGATCAAGTCCATAAGTCCGATACTAGTCCATAAGTCCAAAGTCACATGCAATGATGCAGATTGCAGGAACATCACCGGCTGGTGCGTGCAAAGTCATGTGGATCCTATGGCAGTGGACACATCTCCAGGACTCCCGCAGGTCTTCATATGACATCAACAGGAAGGTGAAGGCAAAGAGAGAGGAAGTTCCCAGGATCCTCCTTATTAGAAGACCACACCCACCAAAGGTACCATCAAGCTGTGACCTGTTTGACAGGGTTGACTACCCCTACACTTTTATATCTTCAAGTTGACACGAAATTATGTAACTACCACAATATCTCAGTATATTTAGCAGTTCTTCCACTGATGGGCATTCAGGTTGTTTCTGTCTTCTTACTACTGCGAACAATGCTGTGATGAACATGAGAATGCACATATATGTTTGTGCGGTAGCTCTTATTTCTTTAGCATATATATTCATCAAAGGGATCGCTGGTCATATGGAATTTCTATTCCCAGCTGTTTGAAGCAGTGCCAGACAGCTTTCCACAGTGGCTGCAGTTTTACAGACCCACCAGCTGTGTCTGAGGTTCACCTCTCTTCACCCTCTCCAGCATTTGTTATTGTCTGTTCTCCTGCTTCTTTGCTCTCGATGCTGGTGTAAGGTGTATCTCATCGTGGTTTTGATTTGCATCTCTCAAATGACTAGTGATTATGAGCAGTTCTTCAGATGTTTGTTAGCTGCCTGGGTGTATTCTTTTGTGAACTCTTTTTATGTCCTTTACCCATTTTTAAATAGGATTATTTGTCATTGTCTTGTTGATTCACTATTGGGAATGTTTTTCTATGGATTTAAAAGTTTAGACCCTTGTCTGTTAGAGAAACCATTTTCCCAGTCTGTGGATTCTTTTTACTCATTTGATGAACTCTCTTGATGAACATAAGTTTCTTATTTTTAGGAGGCCCCAATCATCTATTTTTGTCTTCTGTTAAGAGTGTGTTTTTCATTATGTTTGGTAATGCGTCTATGCTCTGTATTAGGGACCTTGAGTTTGTTCCTATTTTCTCATTGATGATATTTATCATTTTAGGATTTATATTCAGGTCTTTAATTCATCTTTAATTAGTTTTTGTGTATGGAAATAGGTAAGGGTCCTGTTTTATTCTTCTGCAAATGGAATCGCATTTTTGCCAGCACCATTTGTTGAAGAGACACTCTCTTCCTCATTTAATGCATTTTTTGACCTTCTGTTGAAGATTAGTTGTCCATAAATAGACGACTTTATTTCTGCATTCTCTGTTCTGCTCCGTTGCCGTGCCCGTACAAGGCTGTGTTGACTACTGTGGCTGTGTAACAGGTTTTGAGGTCAGGAAGTGAGAGGTCTCTATATTTTTCTTTTTCTTAAGTAGTGTTTTGTCTATCCTCCATCTCTTCCCTCTCCATTTAAAGCTTGTAATTAGTTTTTCCATTTCTTTAAAGAATGCTCTTGGGGTCTGGATCAAAGTTGCATAATATTTATATATTGCTTGGGGCAGTATTGACATTTTCTCAATATTAAACCTTCCTATCCATGAACATGGAAGGTTGTTTCATTTATGTAGGTCTATTTGGGTTTCTTGTATTAGTGTTTTGGAATTTGTGTTTGTTTGTTGCTCTGGTTAAATTTATTCCTAAGTATTTCATCTTTGTGTGTGTGGCATTGTTTTCTTGATTTCATTCTCAGAGTTCTCTTGCTTTGTATACATAAGTCTGATTTATTTTTGTATATTAATCTTGTACCCAGTCATGCTGCCAAATCTTTCAGTTATTTATAACCATTTTTCTTGCCTATCCCTTGGAGTTTTCTACATATAGAATCATATCTCTTAAATAGAGCATTTTACTTCTTCTTTGCCAATTTGGATGCCTCTGATTCTTTTTTTTCCTGATGTCTAATAGCTCTGGCCAGCTTTTTCAGCCCAATTTTAAATAAGAGGAGTGATAAAGGGCATCTTTGTCTAGTTTCTATTCGCAGCCCACGGGGTGGGGGGGTGGAGCAAGTAGGAGGGAAGACTTTCAGTTTATTTCCATTCAGTGAGATGTTGGCCATTGGATTTGTATATATGATTCTTAATGTGTTGAGAAATTTATCTTCTATTCCTATTTTGCTAAATATTTTATCAGGAATGGGTATTGGGTTTTGTCAAATGCCTTTTCTGCATCAATGTAGTTCTTGTCCTTAGTTTTATTTATAGGATGAGTGACAAACATTGATTGTTTTTCTGATGTGAAACCATCCTACATACCTGATGAACCCCACTTGACCAAGGTGTTTTGTTGTTGAGTTCTATTGGCTATGCTTTTGTTGATAATTTCTGCATTTATGTTCATACAGTATGTTTTGTTGTTGGGTGCCACCAAGTCAGTTCAGACACATAATGACCCTACATTCAACAGAACAAAACACGGTCCGGTCCTCTGCTATCCTCACAGTTGTCATACGTGTCCCAATGTCACAGTGGCCCATTGTTGCTACCACTGTGTCAGTTCACTTTGTTGAGGGCCTTCCTCTTTGGCGCTGCCCCTCTCTGTCAGCAAGCAAGATGCCCTTCTCCAGGGACCGTGCTTTCATGGTGATGCTCTCCGAGGGAGTTTTTTCAGGGTTCTTGGTCGCTCAAACTGAAGAATGGACTCATGGACCATGAAAGGGGAAGCAGTAGCAAAATGTCATTAGGAACAAGTGAAAGCACCTGACACCAATGGGGGCGGGGACTGAATCACCATGGAAAGGGCTCTGTCTAGGGGTTTTAGTACTGTTGAATGGCCGTACCCTGGGCACATTTCATTGGCTCACTCATCTTCCTGGGCAGTGAACACACCAATCCGGGTTCTCATCATGCACTATCCACAGCTAGGTCTTGCACAGGCATGAACTAGCAAGTAAGCAAGCAATTGTCTCTCTTTTATTTCAAAATTTGTTAACTGTCTGGATATCCTGCAACCCTCGAGGCTTCCTGCTGGGCCTCTTTTCTCACCCTGTCCACTATCTCTCAATCCCAACGCCCTGGGAAGTGAAAGACCTAACTACTGTTAGGGTAAAGGGGCCATGACTGATCTGGCTACTTCCAGTTGGAGGGGTCATCGTGTAAGGAGACAGCAGTCAAAGCCCCTCCACAGGGCCTCTGTCTCGTAGGACACGGTCAACAGTCGTGAGGTGCTGAGTTCCAGGTCAACTGTTCCATGTAAGGACAAGGTCTCCGAATTCGGGATTCTTTTGCATTCCTGGGCCACCAAAATTTGCCTCTGAATTTCTGGGAGTCTAAATACAAATTTAAAGGAGATGGCCCAAATAGGTAAACAATTAACCTTAGTTACCAGAGGTCCAAGCGAAGGTCTGATCCATGGGAACCAAGACTTCCGGCATTCACACCTGGATTCTCCTTGATTTCTTACATAGGACTTTGAATGGATCCAATCATCCACTTTATCTATTGATGTTAGACTGACAGGGTCCACCCCGAAACAACAGGAGGTGTTGGTGGTGGCACACACACCACCCTTTTAAGCCAAGATTCAGTCGAGGTGAGATTCAGTCGAGTAAGGACGTTTGTTGAGCTCTGGTTGCATTTCTAGTAGCACTGGCTAATAAGTGAATGGTCTCTGTCAAATTAGTGATGGAATCAAAGGCAGCTGCCAAACCAGGCTATGAAATCATGCTTCTTGCCCCATTCAAGTGAAGGCTGTTGTAGTGCACTGGAATAAACCCAAACAGATTCGTTTCTCTGAGGTCAAAATCAGAGCATTTCTCTTTGTGCGAGTTCAATGACTAGGTCATAGATACTGAAGGAAAGGAGAATTAGTTATCACTAATGGGCAGGTGAGATACCTAACGACACAACCACCAGTCACTGAAAAAGGGTCTAGCAGTTGTAGGCAAAAGTATATTGGGGCTGGGAAAGCTCACGCAAAACATGTATCCTAGGAGCCCATGTATGACCCTTAAAGCTGAAATAGCGTAATTATGAGTGGCATTGAGCTATTCGATAGAGATTGGGAGGGAGCAATTGATCTTCTTTTTGACTCATTTTAAAGTTGTTTCTTTTTTTTTTTTTTATGTGAGAGGGAAATACATGTGGATCGAGCCTCTGGCCAGTCTTCTCTGAGCACAGACCAGAATGTGAGCAGCCTTGTTATCATGCAGAATGCATTGGAAAGTGGGTTATTATAGACACAGTTAGGTTAAAATTTAGTACCTTATCATTTGAGCTCCCTTTTGATCCATTTAAATTTTTTTCTAGTTTTTAATATTTTCTGTTTTCTTTCCTGTTGGTTTTTATCTGTTTTACTTTGTTATTGTCAGTTTTGCTTTTTAATATTTTTCTGTATATGAAATCCAGGATAGGTAAATCTATACTGACAGTACAGTAATTTCATTAATGGTTCCTTGGGAATATAACAGGGAAGGTTGGAGAAAATGGGGAGATAATGAGTATAAGAATAAAGCAAATGGGGAAAGGATGGGGGGTGTCAACAACCCACACACACACATAAGGGATAAGGGAACAACAAGTGATCTAAAATCGATGGCAAGGAGGGCATAGGATGCCTGGTGGGGCTTGATCAAGGGCAGTGTACCCAAGAGGAATTACTGAAACCTGAATGAAGGCTGAACATGATAGTGGAACAAGAGGAAAGTATAAGAAAATAGAGGAAAGAACTAAGAGATAAAGGGACATTTATAGAGGTTTAAATGTGCACATATGTAAATATATTTATATATAATGATAGGGATCTTGTTTTATATAAATATATTTATATTTTAAGTATTAATGTAGCAGATGGACATTAGGCCTCGACTCAAGAATTCCCTCAACACAAGAACACTTTGTTCTAATAACCCAGCATTCTGTGATGCTTACCTTCCTGACATGATCACTGAAGACAAAATGGGTGCATAAGCAAATGTGATGAAGAAAGCTGATGGTCCCCAGCTATCAAAAGATATAGTGTCTTGGGTCTTAAAGGCTTGAAGAGAAACAAGTGGCCATCTAGCTGAGAAGCAACAAAGCCCACATGGAAGAAGCACACCAGCCTGTGTGATCATGAGGTGTC
>NW_022103928.1:28794788-28809184 GCF_000313985.2 Echinops telfairi | reverse complement strand
TAATTCATAGAAGAAGGATGAGGAGGAGGAAGTGAAGGAGGAGGAAGGTGGAGGAAGAGGAGGAAGAGGAGGACTGATCTCCCTGTTCTTGCTCTTGTCTTTCCGTTGCCCTTTTTCAAATGTGCAGTCTCAGTTATCTTTGAAAAGCTGTGTCACTTTGGGGATGAGAAATTCTAGTGACTTCTATCTCACTGAAAATAAAACCAAAGTTCCTAAAAAATATGTGCAATGCATGATCTGCTCTTATCCTACCTCTCTCTTCTTCCTTGATGTCCCTTAAATATATCAACCTCCCCCTGCTGCTGGGCTTTTGCACGGTTTTGCTCTCTGCCTAGTGCCTTTCCTGAAGATGGCTTTGCCATGTCTATGCCCTCGTTTCTTCAGACTCCTGCTCAAATGGCAGTTTCTACCTGGTGCTTCCCTGGGCTGCTCCCTATCGACAGCGGCCCCTGTCCTGAGAACTTCCTGTGTGCATCGCCATGCTTCATTGTTTTTCACAGTGCCTCATTGCCCTCTGATATTGTCTGCACTCACTTATTTGTTGATTATATGTCTCCCTCCACTAAGATGTAAGTTTTTCGAGAGTGGGAAAATATTGGTTCCATGCTGGAGAACCCATGCTTTGAACAGGATCTGCTAAAGGACTAAACGAGGTAACATTCCAATATTAATTTATCTTCCTACCCCTGTGGATCTTTGGGGGCATATTGAGGAAATAATCTAATAGTTATTGAAGAAATAATCTAATACGTGAAATACTCAAGAAATAGCTAACTTCTGATTCCTTATTGACTTCAGAGGGTTACCCCTGTTATCTTTTTTTTTTAATTAATCTTCAAAGATCCTGCCCCTCCTAACCCTGTTACAGAGGGCAATGGGGCCTTTCACCTTCTTATAAAAGACTGAGTGTCAGCTCATCTCTCCTATTGTACCAATATGACCTTGGACAAATTCCATTCTTTCGCTGGTCTCATTTTCTCCATCTGGAAAGGACCCACGGGCCTCCAGCTCCAGTAGTCTATAGGTTGAGTCCACTTGGAAGACAGTGGTGGCACTGGAGGAAACAGGTCAGATAAGCAGGTCCAGCTATCTCAGAAGCCTTCATCTTCACCATCCTTCACATGAGACCCAACACTGGCCACCCTGTTTCTGAGACAGCTTCCTTCATTGATAAAGTGTTCCATAATTTCTCAATGAGCCCACACATAGTAACTGCAATGATAATGTGCTAAAACTGGCTCTCCTGGAATCTCGCCCCGATTCCAGGCAATGCTGCAGCTATCAGTTATGTGTTGAACATGAATGGCCAGAGGCAGAGAAGGCACAAGGGACCTGTGCTGGTGAGAAGTGGAAGTGATTAACTTATGTCTCATGCTCCAGTGCTGGGCTCAGCAAGCGATAGGCAAAATCTATGTTGACAGCTGCCTTGGCGTTCACACCACCCCATCAGCACTCTGCAGAAAACGGATGACTTCAGGGTGGCTCTCAAGCTCGTTGACAGCTCGAGAGTTTTCTGATAAGGTTGTCAGAAAATGAAAAGGGCAGTCCTAGGAAGTTGAAAGCTTCCTGCCCTTGGAGGTGTTCTGGTAGACGAGAATAACCAATGGCTGAGCGGCTGTAGAAGAAGCTGGAAATACATGGAGGCAGGAAACCCTATCTGTTTTATTCTTGATAGCCCAGCACTTCCCTTCCTGCTCTGGGCACCAGCAGTAGGGCTCATCTGAGTCGGCACCAGTTAGGGTCATTTGAAACACCTAGAAGGAGCGCCAGAGCCCAAGTGTCAGAGAGCTATTTATGAAGGGGCCAAATCCAGAGATAGAGCGAGGGAGGGATTCCAGGGTGGGGAGATGAGACCCAGTGAAAACAATTCAAGATTCAGTATGATGGAAGCCTGGTGATCCCAAGGGATCATTTTTTATAAACCTAAATGGGTGTGAAGGTTGGTGTCTTGACCTGGCTCTCAAAAAGAACCAGAAGTGGAGTGTACTGAACAGTATGTCTGACTGCTAACACTGTAGAGCAGGGACCAGTGAGCCCTGCTTTGGAGAAGCCGACTGAAAACAACAACAAAAACCTAGAAATACTTATGGGCCAGTTTTCCCACCTAAAATGAAAAGAGCTTTGTTATTCCCATGAGGAACATAGATTACCTAAAACAGTTGCCTTTGAGTTGATTCTGACCCACGGGGACCTCAGGTATGTCAGAGTAGAATCGTGCTCCTTAGCGTTTTCCATGGCTGATTTTTCAGGAGTATACCACCGGACTTAGCTTTGGGGGCACCTCATTGTTGGAATCAAGCCTGCTACCTGTGGTGAGAAGCTTCGTGCTTTCATCATTTGCACCACCCAAGGACGCCTTTAGATTTCTGACTTTATGCCATATCACCCCCAAAATTGGTACTGCTTTTTAGCCACTGTAGTGTTACACTTTAAGCATTTTGAGAAAAAGCCATAGGATGGTAGCTTGCTAATCTTTCATCTCACTACTGTTCAAATGGTGAGCTCTATCTAAGCCAGGTGGGCTGTCCACATGATCTATCTGCCATAGAAGTTCATCTACTTGCATTGCAACTGTGGCGAAACTGTTGAGTTGCTGCAAGGAAACAGGAACCATAATTAATATAGACCCTGTTTACTTATTCTGATTACCGCTTTACCCTGGCTTTTTAACTCCAGTTTGCAGGACCCTTCTGCCAGACCAGGAAGCACGTTGTTTCCCAATTCTGCACCCAAACTTCATGTGGTTTGGGCCTCAGTCTGAAAACATGGTGTTCCCTCTTTCTACCTCCAGCAGGTCACAGGAGAAAGCCCAACCTGGGTGGGGTGAGGTGAGGAAATTGGACCACGTCCCAGCCTCTTATGAGTCAGGTGTCCATGGCCTCATTCTCTTGTTTGCCGTGAATTCCTGGAACATAGCCCACTTTCTGATATCAAGGCAAAAACACCTTCGGTGCCAAATGGTGTCCTTTGAGATTACGTAAATGGACCCTGTTGGTGACCTGCTCTTCAGAACAAGAGAAACGGGACTGAGAAGTCAGATAAAAAGTCCCCCTTTTTTTTTTTGCAGGGCTTCCATGACAATGTTGAAGGGTTTGGAGTTTATTCAAAGTTTATTTAAAGAAGGCACGTTTGGAAAAGCTTCCCGTACCAGCAGTTGGTGGGCTGGAGGGAATGCGAGGGTGCAAGGAGACCCATCAGGAGGCGAATGGAGTGTCCACTCACTCGTTTATTTAGTCATTTCTCCAAATCTTGACTGTACACCAGCTCGCGAGGATAAGACATTAAGTATATCGGTCCCTGTTCTGGAGTTTGGTGGGGAAGAAGGAAAATAGTAAACAACCAAGAAAGATCATCTATTTATGAAAAGTACTATACCAAAAATAAAGCTATGATAGAGGGCGAGTGAGGGTGGGAGGTGATGGCTCCTTTAAAGACGGTGCTAGGGGACAATCTTTCCAAGAAAGCCACAGTTGTGTGGAGACCTAAAAAGTGGGAAGGAGTGAATCGTGTAGAAATGTGAAGTGGAATGGAGGAGTGCTCTACACAGAGGAAACGTTAAGCAGAAATGAGCTTGTTGTGGAACTGTATGGTAGGTAGGCAGGACCGTGGACCATTAGACAATTGGACCATTAGAAGGACCAACGGAGCATCAGCAGAAGCCAGCCAAGACAGGTCCTCAAAGACTAACCGTGTGGAGTTTGGGTTTTACTGTGAGAGGATGAGGTGGTTTTGAACAGAGACCAATGATCTAGCCCAGGGACCAACACGCTATAACTCATGGGCCAGATTCAACCTACCACTCACGCATATTTTTAGAAAGAATGTTGTATTGAAGAAGTGTCTCACCCATTTTTTGACTTGTTGTCTCTAGCTGTCTTTGTGCTACAATAGAAAAGTTAAGTACTTGTGACAGATCCACGAAGGCTAAAGTGTTTACTATCTGACTCTTGACAGAAGCTGGTAGGTGGTACAAATAATTAACATGCTTGATTGCTAACTGAAAGGTTAAGGTACATGATCAGCCAGAGGTGCTTTGGGGGAACAGAAACCAGCCACTGAAAACCCTGAAGAACACTGTTCTATCCTGGCACGGATACGGATGCCAACGTTGGAGTTGATGGCATCTGGTTGGGGTTGTTTTTATTATTGCTGTTCGTTTGTTTTGCTCTTTTATAGAAAAAGTTTTCTGATTCTGATCTGACTGATGCTTTCGGAACGTATGTCTGGCTGTGTGACTAGAAATCACCGAGCACTGCTATGAGACTGAAGGACAGAGGTAACGGTGATGTTGGCTTGATATTTTCTTCAGCTTCAGAGAGAGGGAGGCTGTGGCAGCTGGGTAGATTCTGAACACTCCCTACAGAAAAGGTCTGTCCCCATATGCGAAATGCCACCCCAGTACATCATGGCAGCTGGGCAGACTCCACCTCACCTGTTGAATTTAACAAGAGGCACGCATTACTGGTTATGGAATCCCACTCAGACACATGGCCTGTCTTTTGTCTGTGGCACCTCATCACAAATGTGGGCTTAGCAGACAGCGTGGGCTAAGCAGCTGTTTTCCATTACCTGCGTGTCTGATGTCAGTGGCCCTGCACTGCTGCCAACTATGCCCAGACCATTTCCAGTGGAGAGCAGAGATGCTTAGAGGGATTGTGTTTTCAAATTTCAGGGCAGATTGGCTTTGTTTTGTTTCTTAAGAAAAACAAATAAGTGAAATAGTTGGGCACGGCATTAGAAAAATAACCCCAAACATCTGGATTTTCTGTACTCTGGGAGCTTATTTTCATTCTTTTGGTTATAGCTGATAAATGTTCACAGAGTAATTGAGTTAGCACATTTTTTTAGAAGGGAACCCATCCATGTTATGTAAAGAAGTGGTGGAAATGGGGGTAGGGACAAGAAAAGAAGATCTGGGGTGGCATCGTGCTGTTGCTAAATAGCTCAGGGATAAGAGAGCATCCTGGCTTTACTCATTTGGGAAGTCAGGCTGCAGTTCAGATTGATTTCCATATGTACCGTTGTGTCAATTTATCTTGTTGAAGGCCTTCCTCTTTTCCTATACCCCTCCATTTTACCAAGCACAATGTCTTTCTCCAGGGACTGGTCTTTCCTGACTATATATCTATATCTATCGATATCTATCGTATATCCAAAGTATGTAAGATGGAGTCTTGCCATCCTTGCCTCTAAGGAGCACTCTGGCCTTACTGCTTCCAGTACAGATCTGTTTCTCCAGCACCACGATTCAAATGCATCTAGTCATCTACAGTCTTCCTTATTCAATGTACCGCTTTCACGTGAATATGAAGCGATGAAGAATACCATGGCTTGGGTCAGGTGCACATTAGTCCTCACAGTAACATCCTTGCTCTTCTGTCAACTAAAGAGATCTTGTGCACAGATTTACCTAATGTATTTTAACTCTTGACTGCTGCTTCCATGAGCATTGACTATGGATCTAATGAAGATTGAGTCCTTGACAACTTCAACTCTTTCTCCACTTTTCATGATGTTGCCTGTTGGTCCAGTTGTGAGAATTTTGATTTGCTTTACATTGAGTTGTGATCCATACAGAAGGCTACAATCTTTAATCTTCATCAGCATGTGCTTCAATTCCTCCTCACTTTCAGAAAGCAAGGTTGTGTCATCTGCATACCGCAGGTTGTTAATAAGCCTTCCTCCAATCCCGATGCCACATTCTTCTTCATATAATCCAGCTTCTCTGATGATTCGCTCAGCATACAAATTGAATAAGTATGGTGAGAGATGAGAACCCTGATGCACATCTTTCCTGATTTTAAACCATGCAGTATTTCCTTATTCTAGTCACACAACTGCCTCTTGATCCATGTATAAGTTCCACATGGGCACAATTGTGAAATTGTGAAATTCCCTGTCTTCTCGGGGCTATCCATATGGTCCACCCACTTGAATGCCTTAGCATAATCAATAAAACACAAGTAAATATCTTTCTAGTATTCTCTGCTTTCAGCCAAGATCCACCTGACACTTGTTCCACGCCCTCTTCTGAATCCATTCTGAACTTCTGACAGTTCCCTCTCAATGTGCTGCTGCAACCACTGTTGAAAGAGCTTCATCAAAAGATTGATTAAACTCCAGGTGGTGTTTTTACAGAGCAATTCTCCACCGTTATCTCCTGGAAGCCCCCAACACCACGAGGAACAAAGGAACAAAAGGAACTTGGCTTTTCCAGGGTTTGGATTGGAGGGCACAGTATCCAAAATAATGAATTATTGGTTAGTCACTAACCTGAGACCCTGCATGAATAAGCTTCATTCATATAATGGGTATATGATGCTTTCTGTTGAGGTTCTCATGGCCAGCACATGTGGGCCGTCCCTGCTAGTGGACCTTCTCTGATCATTGCTGAGGAGATCTTCCCATGCTTGCTATCTGAGAGCCAGCTGGCAGCCTCTTTTATCTGCTGATATAACATTATATCAATTGATTTTCAGATGTTAAACCAACTTTGCATTTCTTGGATAAATCCCACATGGTCATGGCATATAACTGTTATGTGTTATTGATTTGGGTCTGCTAGTATGTTTGTCATTTTTCGAGAATTTAAAAAATACTAATGTTCATTAGATTTTATTTTTTGTGATGTCTGATTTTGGTATCTGGACAATATGGGCCTCTTAGGGTGAGCTGGGGGACGTTTCTACTTGGTCGACTTTTGGGAAGTACTGGTGAAGAGTTAGTATTAGTTGTTCTTTGACTATTTCATGGACTTCACCAGTGAAGCTGTCTTGACCCGCAGTTAGGATCTTATTCTGGACAGGTTTTGGTGCCATCACTAATTTGCTTTTGACCTTGGACCATCCACTTGCTGTCTCTCTGCTGTACCTTCCTCCTTTGAATATATGTCTTCCAACTTGATGATTCTCAGTTTCTCTGAGATCCGAGCCGAGCAAGCCTATTAAAATTTTCAGATAAAGAACAACAACTAATATGCAATCATATATCTCCCCTCCCAGCTTCCCAGCCCTGTGAACTTTGCCTTTTCTAAAGGTCCAATGATCATAATCGTCCTTCCAAGATGATATAGAGAAATGAATGTAAAAATAGGCCTTAAAGGCTTTGCAAACTGAAATGAGGTTCAATGATTCACAGGTTCAATATTTGTGAATTCATCTACTCATTAAAATGTATTTGTAACCCTAAAGCCAATACACACAGCATTCTGCCAATCATTTGCAGATATGATACAGAGCACTGAAAATTTGGGTTCCTTGACACAGTGTTTTCAACTGAGGTCAAGTACAACTCTGCCTGAACTTATTTCAGCGTCTCACATGAATAAACAAGTTTGTTGTAGTTGTTTTCCGCGTTTTTTGCATTTTGAGTATTATTATGGTGGAGTTGCTGTTTAAAATGGCCCTAAGCATTGTGTTGAAGTGCTGTCGCGGACTCTTAAGTGTAAGAAGATTGTGATGTGCCTTAGGGAGAAAATATATATGCCTAGGCAAACTTTATTCATGCATGAGTCACAGTGCTACTGGCTGGGAGTTCAGTGATCATGGATCGAAAATACAGTTGACCTTGAATCGCTTGGGCTTGAACTTAAACATGGGTTTATATTTAAAGTGCTGTATGATGCAAATCACCTCCACATGAGCAATTTATCTCCTCAGGTTAAATTGCCTATCACTGTAAAAAGTCATGCATCACGGTTCTCACACAGGTCATCATGTTTAGGGCAATACTGTAAACTTTGAAGAACACTATGGAGTCCCTATGAAGTTCCACTAATGGCCCTACAAGTGCTTCCCGAAAGCAGATAAAAATCATGACGTTGCAATAAAAACTTGAACTCCCTGATGTGTCCTGTAGCTCTAGGTCTGCAGATGTGGTTGCCCGTCATTTTGACATAAACGGATTCAGTGTAAGGACCACTGGAAACAAGGAAAAAGAGAAACGCATGAAGCGTTCACTGCAGCTATGCCAGCAAACATGAAAGCCTTGTGGTTTGGGGGAAAGATCTTTCTGTCTCCTACTGAACTACAGCTTTCCTGTGGGTGCAGGATATCATACATGTAATATACAAATACATGCTAAGCAGCTTTATATTATTGGTAAGACTTTTGGTCTCAATTTGGAGGAAGTCAAAATTATATAGGCAGATTTTCAACTCTCTGTGTCTGTGGACCAGGTGCCCCTAACCTCAGCATTGATCACAGACCAAGTGTATATATTAAATCAGGTGTTATTAAACAGAAACATCATAAAGGATAGTTAGGAGTTGATCAGCTGATGAACATGTTGTGACCTGAGGCTCACTAGAACCCAACCCTGTATTCCCCAAAGAGAAATGCTTTAGTATTTGCGATGACTTTACAGAACATTATGGCCACCAGTGCTGGGAATTGGTTGCATTTATACCAGTATCTGCCTTCGTTCTTTATCTCATGCTATGTCATGTCATTGTTGCCCATTTCCCCCACAACACTACTCAAGTGTGTCCTCTCCAAGTGGGACCTGGCTGTAATGATCTACCCTTACATTGAATAGCTTTGGGTGCACCTGGCCCTGTGCTAAATACCATGTAGGTGTGTGTACACCTCTATGAGTTAGGGGCCAGCATCTCTCCCACTCCACACATGGGACCATAGAGACACAGAGTGTAGACAACATGTCCTTGGAGCTCTGTCCGTGGTACTTATTCTTTCCTGAGGCTTATCCCTCAGCTGGGCCTTGAAATTGATGTGTGTGTGCATGCACCAGTGTACACACATGTAATGAGCTACTGAAAACAAAGCACTGGACCCTGGAACACACAATTCTCAATGAATTTGAGTTACTATGAAAGCTTGGAGCTTATATTTTTAGTATTTATTGTTTTAATTAGGGTGTTCCATTTAATAAAGTGCACAAATTTTAATTGCAGAGCTAGATCAATTATTGCATGTGTGTACATGCATGAAACCACCACCCAGGTGAAGATAATGGACATATCTAGCTCTCCAGCGTGCTTCCCCATGCTGCTTCCTAGCCAAATCCTCATGATAACAACCCACTAGCCATGATGACTCGTGATGCCTATCTATTTATTGGCTATCTGATGTCTTCTGTATGGTCACTGCCTACGTCTTTTGCCTATTTAAAAAATTGGGATATCTATCTTTTTCTTATATGATGTTTTCATTTTTTGCATATTTTTTCTTATATGCATTGTTAACACCTTTTCTCAAACTGTCTTGTTCAAGAAGTCTTTGTAATTGACTAACCTCACACAGCATAATGATCCCCAGGACCAACCGTGTCAGTGCTTCGTGGTTTTGTCATTGTGTTTTAGCAAGGCATAGTATTCCATTGTGTATCGATACCAAAGTTTTCCTTATCAGTTCCTTCACTGATGGGCATTTAGCTTATTTCCATCTTCCTGCTATTGTGAACAGTGCGGGGATGAACGTGAATATGCATTTGTCTGTTCCTATTGTGATTCTTAATACTTTAAGATATCGACCCAGTACAGGGATGGCACGGAATTTCTACTCTCAGTTGGTTAAGGTAATGCCATATTGCTTTCCGCAGTGGTTATGCACATGTACAGTAATTAATGTTTCCAATATCTCCACAGCTTCACTAGCATTGATTTTATTCTTTCTAACGGGCTGCCATTGTTGATGTAAAGTGATATCTAATAGTCGTTGTGATTTGCACCTCCCAGATGACTAGTGACCGTGAGCATTTCTTGATATGCTTGTTGCCCATTTGGATGTTGTTTTTGGTAAACTATGTTTCTGTCCTTTGCCCACTTTTTTCCCCTCATCGATTTCCACTTTATTTATTTATTTTTTAAATTAATAAATCATTGTATTGAGGACTCTTACAGCTCTTATCACAATCTATGTATACATCCATTGTGTCAAGCACATTTGTACATATGTTACCATCATCATTTTCAAAAAATTTTCTTTCTACTTGAGCCCTTGGTATCAACTCATTTCCCCCCTCCCCCGCCCTCCCTCCATCATGAACCCTTGATAATGTATAAATTAATATTGTTTTTTCATGTCTTACACTGACCGCTGTCTCCCTTCACCCACTTTTCTTTTGTCTGTCCTCCTGGGAGGGGATTACATGTAAATCATTGTGATTGGTTCCCCTTTTCTCCCCTACCTTCTTCTTCACCTCCTGGTATTTTTACTTTCATTATTGGACCTGAGGGGTTTATCTGTCCTGGATTCCCTGTGTTTCGAGCTCTGATCTATACTAGTGTACATGCTCTGATCTAGCTGAATTTGTAAGGTAGAATTGGGGTCATGATAGTGGGGTAGTGTGGAGAAGCATTTAAGAACTAGAGCAGTGGTTCTCAACCTTCCTAATGCCGCGACCCTTTAATAGAGTTCCTCATGTTGTGGTGAAACCCCAATCAGAAAATTATTTTTGTTGCTACATCATAACTGTAATTTTGTTACTGTTATGAATCTGGAGACCCCTGTGAAAGGGTCATTCAACCCCCAAAGGGGTCACGACCCACAGGTTGAGAACTGCTGAACTAGAGGAAAGTTGTATGTTTCATCAGTGCTATACTGCACCCTGACTGGCTCGTCTCTTCCTTGTGACCCTTCTGTAAGGGGATGTCCAGTTGTCTACAGATGGGCTTCGGCTCTCCCCTTCGCCTTCCCCCTCATTCACATCGATATGATTTTTTGTTCTGGGTCTTTGATGCCTGGTACCTGATCCCACTGACACATCATGATCACACAGGCTGGTGTGCTTTTTTTAAATTTAAATTTTAATTAATTTATTTTTAAAATCATTTTATTGGGGACTCGTACAGCTCTTATCACAATCCATACATACATCCATTGTGTCAAGCACATTTGTACATTTGTTGCCATCATCATTCTCAAAACATTTGCTTTCTGCTTGAGCCCTTGGTATCAGCTCCTCATTTTCCCCCTCATTCCCCGCTCCCCTCTCCCTCATGAACCCTTGATAACTTATAAATTATTATTATTTTGTCATATCTTACACTGTCTGACGTCTCCCTTTACCCACTTTTCTGTTGTCCATCCCCCAGGGAGGAGGTTATAGGTAGACCCTTGTAATTGGTTCCCACCCCTTCCCACCACACCCTCCCTCTAACCTCTTGGTATCCCCACTTTCAGCACTGGTCCTGAAGGGATCATCTGTCCTGGATTCCCTGTGTTTCCAGTTCCTATCTGTACCAGTGTACATCCTCTGTTCTAGCCAGATTTGTAAGGTAGAATTGGGATCATGATAGGGGAGGAAGCATTTAGGAACTAGAGGAAAGCTGTATGTTTCATCGTTGTTACACTGTGCCCTAACTGGCTCGTCTTCTCCCCATGACCCTTCTGTAAGGGGATGTCCACTTGCCTACGATAGGTCTTGGGCCCCCAGTCTGCACTGCCCTTCATTCACAATGATTTGATTTTTTGTTCTTTGATGCTTGATAGATGATCCCTTCAACACCTCATGATCACACAGGCTGGTTGGTGTGCTTCTTCCATGTGGGCTTTGTTGCTTCTGAGCTAGATGGCCACTTGTTTACCTTCAAGCCTTTAAAACCCCAGACGCTATATCTTTTGATAGCCAGACACCATCAGCTTTCTTCACATTTGCTTATACACCCATTTTTTGGTTTGTTTGTTTGTTTTTTCAGGGGAGAGCGCAAATGCAGCCCCCCACTGCCAGAAATTATGCAGTCGAGTTTCCCACATTTGGGGAAATTGCAGGGGTCAGCACATCCGGAGTGTAATGAATAAGCCTGGCCCTGGGAATATACACCCATTTTGTCATCAGCATTCATGTCAGGAAGGTGAGCATCACAGAATGCTGGCTTACTAGAACAAAGTGTTCTTGTGTTAAGAGAGTACTTGAGTAGAGGCCCAATGTCTGCTGCCTTAATACTTAAGAAATAAATATATGTACATAGGTATATTGCCCTATCGTTATATAAATATATTTACATATGTACATGCCTGTGTTTAGACCTCTATAAATATTCTTTGCCTCCTAGTTCTTGCTTCTATTTCCTTTTACTTTCCTCTTGTTCCATTATCATGCTTGACTTTCATTCAGGTTTCGGTAATTCCTCTCGGCTATATTGTCCTTGTTAAAGCACCACCAGGCATCCTACAACCTCCTCGCCATTGATTTTAGATCACTGTTGTTCCCTTGTCCCTGGGTTTGTTGGCACCCTCCCCTTCCTTTCCCCCACCTGCCCCTCTCCCATGTCCCCCAGAACCATCATTCCCATTGTTTTCTCCTCCGGATTGTTTATCTGGCCTATCTTATCTAGATAGACACGCAGAGACAATAAAAAGCACAAAAATGAGACAAAATAAAACAAAACACCAACAGCAAAACCAACAATAATAAAAGGAAAGACTAAATAGTTTCAAGTCTGTTGAACTTTATGAGTGTTTTCTGGTCAAGTCTGATGGAGTGCTCTGCCCTGGCCCCAAAGTCTATTTTTGGTATTTCTCAGGGACTTCATTGCTTTGCTCCCCTTGCTGCTCTGTTGCATGCTCTTAGTGTTTCACCTGGTGTGGTGGGGTCACATCAGGCAAACTTGTCTCCACTGTTGTCCCCATAGTGCTATGGGTCAGTGAGGGATATTGTGTCTTATGGTGGGGCTGGCCCTGTGGTCCTCTCTGTGCATTGGCTGCTCTGAGCAGCATTATTGGATGTGTTCTACTTTCTCCCCTTCCCTCTTTCTTTGCTCCTGTGTGCTCTGATCAAAAGTGCCCCTCTCCCTGAACTTTAGCTTCAGTGCTGTCCTCTGAAGTGCATTCTTCTGGGGAGCTGGGGCAGGGGGTGTTGTCAGTGTAGTTGGGATTTGGGCCGGCCCCTGATTTATTTTTGTTGTCTGACAGCTCAGGCTAAGACCTCCAGCACAATGTTGAATAAGATAGGTGTTAAGGGATATCATCTCCGTTTCAAGTTTGTAAAGGGAATGCCTTCAGTTTCTCGCCCTTGGGCAAGATGTGGGTTTTGCACATGTAACCTATTGTGTTGAAATATTTCCCTTCTATTCCTATTTTGCCACATATGCGTGTTTTTTTTAAAATCAAATGCCTTTGTTGCATTGATTGATATGACCAAGTAGTTTTCTTTTGTTTATATTATAGATAGCATGGATTTTTCCCTCCTAATGTTGAACCATCCTTAAGTACCTGGTATGAAGTCCATGTGGTCATGCTATATCTATAGATATTGATATATTGTTGTGTTTTGGCCAGCAGTTTTTGAGAATTTTTAATCTATGTTCATGAGCACTATTTGGTCTGTAGCTCTTTAGCCTGGTTTTGGTGTCAGGGTTAAGTTCATGTCGTAATATGAGTTTGTTGTCCTTTGTGGCATTCTGGAATAATTTGTGTCAGCTCTTCTTTGAATGCTTGGTAGAATTCCCCAGTGAAGCCTTTGTTGTGGTGGTTGGAATTTTTTTAATGACTTGGTCTATTTCTCCTTTTGTGAAGTGTCTGTTGAGCTTTTCTGCACCAATTTGCTTTCATTGGGTACAATGAATTTGTCCAATTCATCTAGTGTTTTAGAGTTTGTTGGATTATACTCTTTTGTAGTAATGTGTTATTGTAAAAATTTCATTTGGGTCTGTTGAGATGTCACCCTTTTCATCTCTTATTCTTATTATTCTATTTTTCCCTTTGTTGAGATTGCCAGTGGTTTGTCAGCTTTGTCAGTTCTTTGTCAATTTTTAAAATTCTTTTTTACAATCAACTTCTTGTCTTATTTTTATATTATTTTGTTTCCCTATTAATTTACTTCTGCTCTAATTTTCGTGGTTTCTTTTCTTCTGGTGACTGAAGGCTTTCTTTGTTTCTCTTGTTCTCCTTGTTGAAGGTGCCAAGTGAAAATGCTGGTTTGGTTTTCTCTTCTTTTGGTCGGACGGTGCTTATGGCTGTGAACTGCCCTCTGAATACTACTTTTGCTCTGTTGTGTTTTCATTTTCATTTGATTCAAGAAGTTTTTTAATTTCATTAATTACCCACTAAATTTTTAAGCATTTTGTTGTATAGTTTCCATGCATTTGCTTTTTTTGTCCTTTCTCTTCTTGTTATCGTCAAGCTTACTAATTCAGGTTTCCATTTATTCAGTTCTATTAATCTATTATTGTAAAGTGTTGTCTAATTCTGTAGCCTTAGTATTAATCTTCTGGATTTCTAGTTGATATTTTTGTTGTACAGTTTCTAGTTCTTATACTTTCCATTGTTTTCTCCAACTCTTCCCCATTCTTGACCATCATTCTTCTGAATTTGTCGTCCAGTAGTTCCAAAGCCTTTTCTTCCTTAGCAAAATTCCTTTTGATCTGGGTGTTGTTTGATCATGTGTTTGTGCCTGCTTTTCTTGTGGACCAAGAATAACTGCTATTTTAGGACATA
>NW_022103928.1:28791920-28794030 GCF_000313985.2 Echinops telfairi | reverse complement strand
TGTGTGTGTGTGTGTTCAGTCAGCAATCTTGCCTCTATGTCTATTGCTTTGCTTTACATCCAGGATCCATGTCAAATTAATATTTGTGTAGGAGTTGAGGTTCTTTTTCCATATATGTGGCGCATCTTGTTCCCATTGAGTGAGTGATGGGTTCTAATCACCAACACTTGGGTTAACAGTTGAGTACTTAAGTACTTAACTACTCTTCAGTACTGTTAAGAGCCACCAGAGCTCCTAAACGGTTGCTAACATATGGGAATTAAATTTGTTTTTGTTGTGGTTTAAAATAAATAGGTAACATTCCAGTTCAACAGTTCAATGATATTGTGTTCATAATGTTATACAACCAATGATATTAATTCAATGATATTGTGTTCATAATGTGCCATTTTTCCAAATTTTCAGTCTTTGTGCCTCATGATTCCTTATGGTATGCTAGATATTTTTGTATAAAAGAACCATAGAGGCTCCATATGATATCTTCCACCAGATAGGGTGCTCACCTTCTATTTATTAACCACATAGGGAGAGATACTGGTTAGTACAACTCCCTTGTTCTCAAGTATATCCTCATTTCTTAATGGGACTCACCCAAGCTTTTTATTGAGAAGATATTAGATTTCTGGGGGGTTTTCCCCCCAGTCTTGAAAGATGTCTAGAGATTCAGTTTTACTCTCCAGGGATTTTGAATTTAGCGTTTCCATTTCCTATCCCTTATATCTTCAAAATTGGCCTGTGTGTTAAAGACACTCCTCTCTCCTCCCTCCAACATAGGACTTGGTCTCCTGAGTACCACCAGGTTGTGGGATAGTTCATGCTGCCTTTTAACCTCTCCTAATGCCCACAGACTCAAGGGCAGTCTTACTGGGGAAAGTGAGCAGGCAGGCCAGATGCCTCTTGTTTCAGCCCATCAGTCCAGCCCTGCATGGCCACTGAGAGCATTTCTCCTTTCCTGTCCCCTGGTAGCATGCCTCTGCGGACGGAATCAGATCCTCTGTATTCTGAAGGCTCTCCCTTTTCTGAAACGGTAATCTGTCTATTTATTCCCTGTTGCTTCCATAGTACTCTAATATCTTTAGAAATACAATTTTATGCTTGTTGCACTGGAACTATAAGCTTGACATGAACTACTGTATCCTACCTAGAAGCAGAAGCCCACCATACCCCCTTTCTCCTAAATTTTTGTTTATTAAAGCAGTGGTTCTTTATAAAATTTCTTCCAAGAGAGTTGGGTTAAGGGATGAGGGAACTGATAAAAGTAACAGTGAATAATGATGTGAACTAACGTTCTACAACAACCCGTGAAGGTCAGCACTATTACTTTTCCTACCTCTTGGATGCAGAAACTGAGGAACAGAGAGGTAGCTTTCTCAGGGTCCTCAGCTAGTGTGATCAGCTGGGGCCGGTACCCTCCTCGGCTTTATATGCTATGCTTTAGCCGTACTTTTAACTGAAATTCTAGAGCTGCCTCTTGAAGGGCAGGACATGGTTTGTGGTTTGTCTCAAATGGGAACTGTGGTCTGAAGCAGCCTGGCTGAGATGGTTGCATGAGAACGAGCGGTGAGATCCCCCAAAGAGACAAGTCAGGACCACGCAGCCACTTATTTCTGTCCTCCTGACGTCCTACTCTGCTCACTCTTGGCAAGGCTTTGTTCTGTTTTGTAAACAGAACCAACCCTTCTAGATAAACACATATCAGGTATTGAGCACAGCACCACAGGGAGGGGTGGGCCACAGACACAGATCCCATCTGTCAGGGCTTCCCAGTGTCCCCAGGGGCCATATGATCAGTCAGTCCTAAAGAGGAGACAGACCTGGACTAGGACCAGTAGGCCTATGTTGTTGTTCCACCCCCTCAACACCTACCAACCAGGCCAAAGGTCTGTGCAGACAGTCTGACCAAGCACAAATGGAGAAAGAGCAGTGGAAAATCCATCAAGCACTCCCACCCTCATTTTCTGCCCAGTTGTCTTGGGGATTCTTGGCCTTTGCAGTGTGGTCTGGGAAGGCTTAGGAAGTTTCCTTCCAGAGCCCAGGAAGCCAAGAACAGGAGCTGCCCCAGGCCATTTCTGTCCCTGGGTCTCCTTTCAAAGGGTTTTGGGATCTAGGG
>NW_022103928.1:28785995-28790724 GCF_000313985.2 Echinops telfairi | reverse complement strand
TGGCTGGATCCAGGTCTTCAAAAAATGTCTTCACAAACGTGATGCCCTGCTGTTTGGGATCCGTGTCTGGACTGCAGTCTCAGTCAAGTTCACCTCTTGAGGTGCCATGGAGATCCTCAACAACTCCAGCCTCAGCCCTTCTAATTTGGTTATGCCAGTGGAAAGACAATGTCTCTTGTCCTTTTTCTTTAAAACAGTTTTATTGGTCCTTCATCCACACATCATACAATTCAACAGTTCAATTATATCAAGTAGAGTTGCACAATCATTAGCACAATCCATTTGGGAGGATTTTCATCTTCCTTATACTCATTGCTGTTTGTGTAATTCTTTTTTAATTGTGGTAAAAAGAAACACAACAAAACATCCTTCAGTTCAACGACTTCTACATGTATAATTCCGTGCCATCAATACTCTTCGTGTTGTGCAATCATTATTGAAACCCTCTTCCAGAGTATTCCATCACCATTCACATAAACTCAGTGCCCCCTTGGCAAAAACTCTTCCTCCTTCATCCATGGTAGCCACTGGGCAAGTTTAGTTTCTTTTCTTTTTCAGTAATAATTTTCTTGATATATTATTCACATATCATACACTTCCTTAGTTAAATCTCTTTTTAAAAGATGTATATTTACATCATCACAATAAGTTCTAATACTCCCTCTCCCCTCCCAAGTCAATATTTCTTTTCAATAGATGCAGGCAAAGCCCTAGGAAATGCTGCCATTGGCCCAGTGTAGTTCATACCCCCCTACTAGGAGTGGCCCACTGGAGCCACAGGGTCTGCGGGGGTGGAAGGGTGGGTCGGGAAATGTAAGAAGGGAATAGCAACCAGAATAAAAGATGCTGGGAGGCAAAACCAGCTGGTGGCCACTGCCATAAGGTGTACTTACTGCCCTTATGTTTCTGTTCACATATATTTTTTTAGAATTTTATTTTCTTTCCAGGCTTAATGCTTTCGTTCCTTCAAGCTCATATCCTCCAGGAATCCTTCTCTGGCATTCCAAACCCCATCTCCTTTAACCTCGCCGTATCTGGTGATCTGGCCATTCTATTTCATTTTTAAATGAAAATAATGGTCATCCAGAAAGATGATAGACTGGGCAGACAGATTACTCAGATATTCTACAAGTTTAAAACAAAATCACTGCTATTGAATTGATTCTGACTCCAACTGCCCTATAGAACTGCCCCCCAGCACTGAAGACACAGTTTGGAATTGTGCCCCGACACAGAGCAGCAAGGGGAGCAAAGCAACGAAGTCCCTGAGGAATCCCGAAAATAGACTTCAGACTCAGAGGGCAGGGCTTGGCACCTCATCAGACCCGATCACAACACATTTGTAAGGTCAGCAGACAGGCCTGGAACTATTTAAGGAGTTTTTGTTTGTTTGTTTCTTCTTTTCTGTTTTCTCCTCTCTCTCTTTTTTCTTACATCTATCTACATAAGATAGGCAGGATAAACAATCCTGAGGAGAAAACAATGGGACCGATGGTCTCAGGGGGAGATGGGGTAGGAAGGCAGGGGAAGGGGAAGAGGGAACCAACAAATCAGGGACCAGGGAACAACAAGATATCTAAAATTAATGACATCTGACCTGGATTCCCTGTGTTTCCAGTTCCTATCTGTACCAGTGTACACCCTCTAGCTGGATTTGTAAGGTTGAATTGAGATCATGATAGTGGGGGTGGGGTGGGGGTGGCGGGTGGGGGGAGGAAGCATTAAAAAACCAGAGAAAAGTTGTATGTTTCATCGTTGCTACACTGCACCCTGACTGGTTCATCTCCCCACAACCCTTCTGTAAGAGGATGTCCAGTTGCCTACAGTGTGCTTTGGGTCCCCACTCCACACACACCCTCATTCACAATGATATGATTTTTTGTGTTTTGATGCCTGATACCTCATCCCTTCAACACATTGTAATCACGCAGGCTGTTGTGCTTCTTCCATGTGGGCTTTGTTGCTTCCCTACTAGATGGCTGCTTGTTTAACTCCAAGCCTTTAAGACCCCAGACATTATATCTTTAAATAGCTGGGCACCATTAGCTTTCTTTCCCACATTTGCTTATGCACCCATTTTAACTTCAGCAATTGTGTCAGGAAGGTGAGCATCACAGAAGGCCAGGCTGTTAGAACAAAGTGTTCTTGTGTTGAGGGAGGACTTGAGTAGAGAATGTCGGTCTGCTACCTTAATGCTCCATTCCTTGTTTTGTTCCCCTTTCTGTCTCTGCTTCCCCCTTTTCTTTTGTTTCCTTTTCTGTTCCTTTCTCTTTTCTTAGTCTCATCTTTACTATGCTTTTTTTCATTCCCTTCCTCCCTTGTTTGGTTTATAGTGTAGTTTTCTTTTGTATTCTAATTTATTTCTCTTTTGGAAGCATTAAATTATTATTGTTATTTGGCTGTAATTTCTTAGTTTTCTTCCGCCTGGTTTTTCACTTTAATTACTTTTTTTCTACTGTGATTTCTTTCTTCTTTTCTTTCAGCAGGTTGAAAATAGAGACCCTTCCCACATGGCCAGTCCACATCCTTATCTCTTGTACAAATTAATGAGTGAGGGCTATTGCCTGCTCCTGTACAAACTAATTAGTCATGGACAGTGGAAAACATCAGCCAAACCTGCCCTCAACTGTGCTACATGAACAATTAGCTGAAAACTGTGCACACCCTCCTAATCTCTATCATACTCACCAGGAGACAGGTAGTGAGCGAGCAAGCACACCACCATGCAATTACCAATTAAATACAAATACAACAACACTGTAGTATATCAGAGAAACAGACAATTGGGTTTACATGAAGAAATAAGGTGAAGTGAAATAAGGTAGAGAATACAGAGCCAGAAAATTTTCCTGAGGTATAAAAGGGCCTTGGAACTACCTGATAATGCATTCTAAGAATGAGATTTAGATGCATACAGTGCATTGATTAATCAAGAACACTGTAGACAAAATCAAGAAAACTATAGGAGGTCCCAGGAAATAATACACTGACAAATAAAAAGTTAGAAGCTATGCAAAATCACAAATGAAATCCAGAAAATTAACCCAGGATAGTTAATAATAGATAATGCATTGAAAAGGCAAAGTAGAATTTAATCAGTGGGAGACAGAATTAGTGAGATTGATACAAATGTATCAATACTAATCAGCTAGAGAAGTCATCAAAAAATGAATTTTATGATATGTGTATTTTGTTCCAATAAAACTGTGTTTTAAAGACACAAAAGAAGCACAATTAATCAACTTGACCTTCCAGACTTACATGGAGAACTCTACCCAATAGCAGTATAGTATATGTTATTTTTCAGTGCACATGAAACATCTGTAAACTAGGTCATATGTTAAGGTACAAAGCAAGCCTGAATTTTAAAATATTGAGATTTTTATAATGCTTTTCCTTAGATCGCAATGCTGTAAAATTCAAAAGAACAAAAGAAAGAGTGAGGGCCAAAAAAGCAAATGCATGGAAACTATTCTTAAAACGCTTAAAAACTACTGGGTAATTGATGAAATAAGGAATTAAATTTAAAATGCCTTGAGATAAATGAGAACAAAACCCCAGCATACTAGAACCTTTTAACACAAGAAAAGCAATACTCAGAGGGCAATAGGTTCATGCATTAAAAAGGAAAAAACAAACAACCTAAAATCAACACCTCAACTCAGCATCTTGAACAAGTAGAACAATAGCAACAAAATAAACCTTCAATCACCAGGAGCAAAGCAGCCATGAATATCAAAGCAGGAAAAATTAATTTGAAAACAAAAACAAAAGAAAAAACCAACAAGACAAGTAACTGGTTTTAACAAAGTGAAAAAAGAGAATAAACACAAATATCAAGAATTTCACTCACTGCCATCGAGCTGATGCCGACTCACAGCGACCCTATAGGACAAGGTAGAGCTGCCCCAGGAGCCTCTGGGACTAACTGTTAACAAGAGTAGAAAGCCTGATGAAAAAGGTGACATCACAACAAAACTAAGCAAAAAATATTTTTAAAGTATCACTTTACTAAAATGTTACTCCAACAAATAAGAAAATGGATACATTTCTAGAAACGCACTATCTTTCCAAATGAATATAAACTGATATAGAAAACCTCAACAGACCCATAACAAAAGAAATAGACTAGGTCAAGAAAAGTTTTCCCCAAAAAGACTTCACTCAGGAATTCTACCAAGTATTCAAAAAGAGTTGATACAAATTCTACACGAACTTTTCCAGAATATAGAAAAGGACATCAAACTCCCAAACCCATATTATGAAGCTAACCATGACACCAAAACCAGGCAAAGATATTACCAAGATAGATAACTACAGATTAATATCCCTCATGAACATAGATGCAAATTTCTCAAAATATTTGTAAATAGAATCCAACAATTAAAAAAATACACCATGATCACATGGCATGCATACCAAGCATGCATGGATAATTCAGCATTATAAAAAATGTGTAATCTATCACATAAACAAAACAAAAGATAAGAACTAACTGATCATACCAGTTGACACAACAAAGTTATTTGACAATATTCAACATCCAGTTGAATATTGATAATAACAGTCAATAGGAAGGAAATAGAAGAAAGGGGGAACTGATTGCAGAGATTTACATATAACCTCCTTCCTGGGGGATGGACAACAGAAAAGTGGGTAAAAGGAGACATCGGACAGAGTAAGATATGACAAAATAATAATCTTTAAATTATCAAGGGTTCATGAGGGA
>NW_022103928.1:28783781-28785895 GCF_000313985.2 Echinops telfairi | reverse complement strand
TGTACAAATGTGCTTTACACAATTGATGTATGTATGGATTGTGATAAGAGTTGTATGAGCCCCCAATAAAATGATTAAATAAAAGAAAGGAAATAGAAATAGAAAGGAAATTCCGTAACACATTAAAGGCCATATATACAAAACAAATGGACAGTATCTCGAACATCAGGAGAAAACTAAAAGTATTCCCCCTGGGAATGGGAACCACAGAAGGATCATCACTCTTATTTAATATTGTGAGAGAAATTTTAGCTACAGCCATTAACAACAAAACGTGATATCAAAAGAATTCAAATGGGCAAAGAAAGTGAAACTCTTCCTAGTTGCAAATGATATGATTTTATACATGGAAAACTCCAAAAACTTGACCAAAAACTTATTGGAAGCAATAAAAGTAACCCAAAGATTTGATAATGTGGCAAGATACATTAACCCATAAAATTCACTTGGATTCCTATATTCTAAAGAAGAGAAGTCTGACAAAGGAAATCAAGGAAAGAACACCATTTACAATAGCCACACAAAAGAAGAGGAGGACACACTTAGGAATGAACTTAACCAGAGAAACAAAAGACCTGTACAGAGAGAACTGCAGAACAGTGTAAGAAATCAGGCAAGACCTGTATAAATAAAAGAATATTCCATATTCATAGATTAGAATGTTTTACTTTGTGAACATTTCAATACTACTCAAAGCAATTGATAACTACAATGCAATTCCAATCCAGGTTCCAACTTCATTCTTTAAGGAAATGGAAAATTTACTTACTAACTTTATATAGAGATGGAAGAGACCCAGGATAAGCAAAGAATTTGTTAAGAGGAACAAAATAGGAGGTCTGTCATTCCCCAATCTCAAAACCTACAACATAGCCACTGTTGTCAAAACAGCCTGTTACAGGTACATTGACAGACCAATAGAAAACTCAGAAATAATTAATCCACCTGCAGACAACTGACATTTGACAAAGGACCCAAATACCTCAAATTGGAAAGAGATAGTCTCTTCAACAAATTGTAGTGGCAAGATTGCATCTCCAAGTGCGGAAGAATGAAAGAGGACTCATGTTTCACCCTACATGCAAAATGAACTCAATGTGAATCGAAGATCTACATGTGGATCCTAGAGCTCTAATCTCATCAATGAAAAAATTAGGACAAACTTAATAGCTCTATTGCAGGGCATGGACTCACAATGAAATAGAGCAAAGGTAAAACACACAGTAGAAAACAAGATAGATGAACAGGACCTACTAAAAATTATGCACACCGTCACAGTGTGGGAGAATGCTTTGGCAAAATGCAACAAACAAGGGACCGACTTTTAAAATCTGTAGAACCTGCAACTCCTCCATAAGAAAAAGGCAAGTAACTCAATTAAAAATTGGAAAAGGACATGAACAGACAGTTCACTAAAGATGGCATAAAATAACCAATGGGAGATGTAAATCAAAGGAATGATGGGATACCACCTTACAGGGACAATGACAGCCAAATAGTAACAATAAACCGAGAAGACAACAAACTCTGGAGAATTTTTTGGAGAAATTGAAAGCCTCATATACTGCTGATAGGAGTGTACAACTATTATGGAAAGTGATATGGTGCTACCTCAAACAAATGGAAATAGAAAGTCCATGTGATCCCGTAATACCTCTGCTGGGTATCCACCTTAAAGAAATGAAAAAAGACAGCACTGACAAACATATGCATTCCAATATTCATTGCAGCACTGTTTACAATTATAACAAGATGAAAACAACCCAAATCCCTATCTTTTGTACACAGACACAATGGAATATTATGTGCTACCAAAATACAATGATGAAACCACAAAGCACATCATGGCATTGATCAACCTGGAGAACATTATGCTGAGTGAAATTAGCCCATCACAAAAGGACAAATATTTATGAGATCGCTGTTAAAAGGAAACAAAGATAAAGGCTTTGATACCAAAGGGAACAGATTTTGGAGATTACCAAAAGGAGAAACTGGAAGGCAGGAGAGATGAGTCAATATGCTAAGGCGTTGGCAGGTCTTGGTACAGGTGAAGGGGAAAACAGTAATCTATAGCAGGGAGAAATCAGAGAAGGGGAGGGAAAGACCTTGGG
>NW_022103928.1:28776397-28783681 GCF_000313985.2 Echinops telfairi | reverse complement strand
ATTACACTGTCCGGCATCTCCCTTCACCCACCCCTCTGCTGCCCGTCCCCCAGAGAGTAGGCTATATGTAGCTCCCTGTGATCCATTCCCCCTTTCTTCATCCCCTTTCCCTCCCGGTATCGCCACTGTCACCCCTGGTCCCGAGAGGTTCGTCCGTCCTAGATTCCCTGTGCTTCCGATTCCCATCTGTCCCGCTGTGCATCATCTGGTCTAACCAGGTCTGCAAGGCAACATTGGGGTCCTGGTAGTTGCGGGGAGGAAGCATTTAAGAACCAGAGGAAGGCTGTGGGTTTCATTATTGCTACACAATCCCTATATTTTGTACACAGACACAATGGAATACTATGTGCTACCAAAATACAATGATGAAACCACAAAGCACATCATGGCATCGATCAACCTGGAGAACATTATGCTGAGTGAAATTAGCCCATCACAGAAGGACAAATATTTATGAGACCACTGTTAAAAGGAAACAAAGATAAAGGCTTTGATACCGAAAGGAACAGATTTTGGAGATTACCAAAAGGGGAAACTGGAAGGCAGGAGAGATGAGTCAATATGCTAAGGCATTGGCAGGTCTTGGTACAGGTGAAGGGGAAAACAGTAATCTATAGCAGGGAGAAATCAGAGAAGGGGAGGGAAAGACCTTGGGGTGGGGGTGTTGATGAGAAGTTTTAATTATTGAATACAAAATTGTTGATCTTAAATGTAAAGCCTCGCCTAGTTCATGATAATAAAAATGTTAAAACACAAATAAAGAAAAGTTACTCCAAAGAAGAGCCAATAAGACTAAACTGATTTCTTGTCACAGACCACATAGCCAAGAAGGCACCAAATGGCACATCTAGCACTCTGAAATAAACAAACAAAAAAGACAACCAAGAATTATATACACAGCAGGGTTGTCCTTCAAATACGATGATAAAGTTAAGAAATTTCCAGATCAATAGAAATAAAAAGAATTTGTAAAAAACAGACCAACTTTATAAGTATAACAACCAGTATACATTCTTCTCCAGCTCACATAGTACATATTCTAGAATAGATAAGGTCATAAGACAAACCTCAATACATTCAGGAACATCGAGTTCTATTATTTATTTTTCTCAGATCACAAAGCTATAAAATTGGAAATCAACAATAGCAAGAACAGGAACACAAAGATAAGCACGTGGAGACTGAGTAGCACACTACTTAAAAAGGACTGCGTAATATATCAAAAAAGGATAAAATTCTTAAACGAGAACGATAAAAGATCATACCCAAATCTTTGGCTATGATTTGATTGACAGGCTAGACTCCACCTCTTCGCCAGTTGACAGGAGGTTATGTAACTGTCACAGTATATACCCCAAAGAAATAAAAGACAGAATACAAACACATAGATGCTCTCCCATGTTCACTGCAACACAGTTTGCAGCACAGTTCACAGTAGCAAGAAACTGGAAACGGCCCAAATGCCCCACAGTAGAAGAATAGCTAAAGAAACTCTGGTACATACATACAACGAAATACTACATATCCCTTAAAACACACACAGAAAACAGCGATGAAACACTTCATGATATGGATGCACCTGGAAGCCATTATGCTGAGTGAAGTTAATCAGTCACAAAGGGACAAGTATTGTATGATTCCACCACTATAAGGATAAACACCAAGATGAAGGCAGGCTTCTGACCTCAGGTCATGTAATCTAATTTTGTCTCCTAATCACTGAAGCAGAGAGTCTGCCTAGTGCCCAGGAACCATATATCACCCCTTTTATGTGCACATCTTAAAAGCCACTTTGACAATAGCGGGGTCAGTTCCTCAAGATGGGAGGAGAGGGAGATTGCTGCCATACAGCATTGTGCTAAAGTCACCCCAAATCTAAGTTTAAGACACTCCTACAAAGTGATAAGGGAACCTTATTGGAAATTAAAGTTAAGATTGGGGACAGGGGACATGGATGTCTTGAAGGAGGCAATTACACTTCTTTGGGTGGGTAAACCAGGTGGAGCAAACAGCCATGGGGAAAAATACTTAATGATATTTATATAGAACCCAAGAGAAGAATATATCTGGTACTAGGTTCCTAATTGGAATCCTTTGACCTAGTTTATATATAGTCTTTGGTGACTGCGGTAGATACATGTATGTCAACTAGACACTCCTGGATAGGGGTGGAGTCAGATTTGTCAATCAGGCCACAGCCTGATGCAATCTCCTTGGGGGCATGGCTTTCTCCTTAGGAAGACCCTGTGAACCTCCTCTTCTCTCTCCCCCTTCACCTTCCTACTTACTGGCCATCCTGAGAGTTACCAAAGCCCTGCCAGATTTCCACTGACCTTGGATCCACAGGACTGAACCCACTGGCCTGTGACCTTTCTGCATTCTACTTCATTGTATGTAGCTGTGTAATTCTAAAGAGGGATTTATGGACTAGTATTGGACTGATAGACTTGAGTTGGACTAGGGTGGGATGTTTTTGGCATATAATTACTTCTCTATATAAAGCTCTTTCTTATAAACATGTGAGAGTCACTGGACTTGTTTATCCTGACAACACACCCTAACACAATGATCCAAGCCATGTGCTAAAGACCACTGAGACTTTAGAGTCTATCCTTTGGAGGTGCACTGCGTTCTTCATAGGCCACACCAGAAGGATTCGATGTGGGAACCACGGTAAACTAACTGGGCCTTACCTCACACTCACCTGTAGTAGATTCAGGATTCGACATACTCTCTTAGGGTTGGGCCAGGCTGACTGGGCCCTCTTTATGAGCAAGCCACACCCACAAGGAGGCAACATCAGCTGTAACTCGATTGACAGTTTGGAAACCACTCCTACACTTTTATATATCCTCAAGTTGACTTAAAATTATGTCACTATCACATGTGACAAGAACCAGACTTGGGAAAAGGAGGATGATCTCCTTTCCCAAGGTCATCAAATTGGTGATAGCTGGGCGTTGGTTTGGATCTCTTGCTTTGAGGGTGCCCAATGAATGATGGTCTGGGACTACCATATTGTGTTAGACCAGGTTGACTAGAGAACTAAATTCAGAGACACTCATATATGCATATGAAAGAACTTTATATCAAAAGGTAATTGCATATTATGAAAACATCCCCCCCACCCCAGTCCAGATCAAGTCCATAAGTCTGATATTAGCCCATATGTCTGAATGATGCCGAATGCAGGAAGATCACAAGCTAATGTGTGAAAAGCCTTGTGGATCCAGTGGTGGTGGAAGCATCTCAACGCTGGTGTGGGTCTCCACATGACTCCTCTAATTCTCCTAGTGTCTCAACAGCAGGAAAGTGAAGCAGAGAGAAAGTATATGACCCACCTCTGGGAGAATAAAAGGAAGTTCTCAGAATCCTCATGAGAAGGCCACGCCCACAAGGAGGCATCATCAGGCTGTGACATGACTGACAGGCTAGAATCCTCCCTTATACTTATTTATCAAGTTGACATGAAATTATGTAACCACCACACATATATTTATTATTTTAATGTCTTCCTTGCTTTATCATGTCATGTATTAGTCGAGTAGGCATGGTTCTGCCTTTGTGAATGTGTGATTGGTAGTTTTGCCCGATCACCAACCCTTATTTTTGTCTAGCACCCAGTCACTTAAGAGTTTAATTAGTACAATTCAATAATTCATGTATTGTGCTCGGAGGCTGGCCTCACTCACTCACTCAGTCACTAACTGCCATCAAGTGGATGCCAACTCATAGTGACCTTAGTGGAGAGTGTCAGGGAGGGTGGGCATCACAGAATGCCAGGTTGTTAGAACAAAGTGTCTTTGCATTGAGGGAGGGCTTGAGCAGGGGCCCAACATCCGTCCACTTCCTCAATGTATTGCCATGTAAATATATGTACATAGACCAATACTTCTATTTTTATGAATTAATATATTTACGTAAGTGCACATCTATGTTTATACCTCTATCCATAACTTTACTTCCTAGATATTTCCTCTGTTTCCTTTTACCTTCCTCCTACCACACCATCATGCTTGCCCTTCTACTGCCTCTTAGTAATTCCTCTCAACTAGATTGCTGTTGCTCCAACACCACCAGGATCTCTACGTCCTCCTTGTTGCTTTTAATTCCCTAGTTGTTCCCGTCTATGGCGTTGTTTGCTCACTGCTCCTTTCTCCCACCTCCTCCTTCCCCAAATCCATCCAGAACCATCCGTCCCACTGCTCTCTCCTCAGGCTTGCTTTCAATGCTTATCTTATGTAGGTAGGCAAAACAATAATAACAGAGACAAAACAAAAGATTGATTAAAAAGAGAAAAACAAAACAAAAAAGAAAAAAACAGACATAATTCCAGGTCTGTCCACTGACCTTTATGACTATCTTCCCACCGGTCATGGGGGTTCTGGGAACTGCCCCCCTAATCTGGTCTATTTTGGGGCCTCCTCAGGGACTTTGTGGCTTGGCTTTGCTCCCAGTGCCAATCTGTTATGTTTCCTTATTGCTGTGCCCCACTGGGTGGTGGTGATGGTGGTGGTGGTGGCGGCGGCAGTGGTATCAGCCCGGACTTACTCCCTGCTGTGTGTCCCCAGTATTGTCATGGTATGCTCCAGGGGGGGACATCATGTCTTGAGCTGTTGGCCCTACAGTTCTCTCTGTGCCTTAGCAGCTCCATGCTGGGACTTTGTCCTTGGGGCTCGGAGTGTCAGTATAGGGTCTAGCCCCACATTCTCTCTGTTTCCTCTTGGTTTACTTCTGTGTGGGTGTGGCAGGCTGACCCCTCTCCCCAACCTGCAGGTTTCGTGCTGTCCTCTGTAGCTCATAGTTCGAGGGAGAGGGTCAGTTTGGCTTTGATTGGGGCAAGTCCTGTGGACCTATCTGTTCATGAGTTGCTCCATGTGGTTATGTTGCCCTCAGGGTTTGGCGTGCCATCATGGGGTCTGCACTCACACTCCATTTCTGTGGAGACATAAGCAATACTCTCCTCCTAGGTGAATTAGTACCCTGCTCCCCTAGTGCCATTGTCTTCCTCTCCACCACCACCCCCTTTCTCCATTCCCCTCCCTCTTTTCCCTTCCTTGCGTTGGAATGACATGTACATCCTTGGGTTTGGTCTGCTCCCCACTCAATTGCCTGTCCCTCAGCCAATAAAGTGTGAGATAAGCGGCTTTTCTTCTATACCTACGGTGCTGGTTATACTTACCTTAGTGGACTCACTTTGTACTTGCCCTTTTGTGAGTGGCTAACTTTGCTTAACATAATTTTCTCCAACTCTTCCCATGAGACGATATGCTTCATGTGATCATCAGTGCTTTTTAGGGATGCATAGTACCCCATGGTGTGTATGTGCCAGAGTTTTCTAATCCACTTGTCTATCGATGGAAATTTAGGTTGTTTCCAATTCTTTGCGATTGTGAATTGCACCACAATAAAAATTGGAGCATAACTCAATTACCATTTGCTTTTAAAAATGCCAGATGGCTTTCCACCATGACTGTATGTATGTGCACAACCACCAGCAGTGGAGAGTTCCTATCTCGCCACATTCCCTCCAACATTTGTTCTCTGATTTTCTGATTTGGGCTATCCTCACGGGTGTTAGGTGATATAATCATTGGTTTAGTTTGCATTTCTCTGATGGCTAATGATCGGGAGCATTTTCTCATATGTGTATTGGCCATTTGAGTCTCCTCCCTAGTGAAATTTCTGTTCAGGTCTTTTGCCCCTTTCCTTTGGGGGTTAATTGTTTTCTTCTTTTTGAGGTTAGGAGGATATAGATTTTAGCAATAAGCCCTTTGTCTGTTGTGTCATTGCTAAAAATCCTCTCCCACTCTATGGGTTCTCTTGTTACTTTCTTGGTGAAGTCTTTTGATGCACACAGGTGTTTTACCCTTTGTACATCCCACTTGATTTCAGCTTCATCTGTGTGTGTACCCTTCCCCGTAACAATCAGCCTATGTATTCCCTGCACCGAGGTTCTTAGGTTTGTCCCAATTCCTTTGTTGATGGTTCTGATAGTTTGGGGTTTAATTCTAGGTCTGTGATCCACCTTGAGTTTGTTTTAGTGAGGTAAGCATCTTGTTTCATTATTTCCAGCACCACTTGTTAAAGAGGGCATCTGCCTCCCTCGTGATGCTTTTGGGGCACATCAGTTGTCTATATGCTGGTGGCTTTATTTCTGGGTTTTCTGTTCTTTTTCATTGGTCTGAGTGTCTGTCATTATTCCAGCACCACACTGTTTTGACCACTGTGGCTGTATAGTAGGTTTTAAAGTTAAGTAAGGTGAGCCCTCCGAGTTTATCCTTCTTCTTGTTGAGTTCTCTGTTAATTCTGGGCTTCTTCCCTCTCCATTGAAGTTGATGGTCAGGTTTTTTTTTTTTCAATTCTTTGAAGAAAGTGATTTGTATTTGAATCAGGATAGCATTAAACTTATATAGTTCCTGGGGTAAGATTGACATCTTTACTATATTGAGTCTTCCAATCCACAAACATGGAATATTCTTCCATTTGTGGCGGCCATTTTTGGTTTCCTGTAGTAGGATTCTGTAATTTTCCTTGTATAAGTCTTTCATTGTTTTTGTTTTTTGTTGTTGGTGGTGTTGTTATATATATCCCTAGATATTTTAATTTGTTCTTGGCTATTTTGAAGGCTGCCTTCTTGAGCTCCTCTTCCATGGTCTTGTCAAATGTATATAGCAAACTAATAGACTTCTTTTGGTTGATCTTGTATCCTGCCACTCTTCCATATTCCTCTATCACTGCCAGTACTCCTGTTGTGACCTTTGGGATTTTTCAATGTATAAAATCATGTCATCTGAAAATAATGATAGTTTCACCTCCTCTCTCCCAGTCAGACACCTTTAATGTCCTTCTGCTGCCTTATGTTGCTAGTTAGGACCTCCAGTACGATGTTGAGTAGAGTGGGGACAATGGGCATACTTGTCTGGCCCCCTTTTTAAGTGGCATTGTTTTCATATTTTCTCCATTGACTATGATGTTCGCTGTTGGCTTTTCATAAGTATCTTGTATTAGCTTGAGGAATTTTCCTTCCATTCCTATCTTCTTGACTGTTTTAAATAGGAATAGGTGTGGGATGTTATCAAATGCCTTTTCTGCACCTATCAATATTATCACACAGGCTGGTGTGCTTCTTCTATGTGGGCTTGTTGTTTTTCTGCTGGATGGCTGCTTGTTTCACTTCCAGCCTTTAAGACCCCAGATGCTATATATTTTAATAGCTGGGCACCATCTGCTTTCTTCACCACATTTGCTTATGGACCTTCGTCTTTTAATAGGCACGTTCAG
>NW_022103928.1:28774228-28776297 GCF_000313985.2 Echinops telfairi | reverse complement strand
TCCACCTTGAGTTTGTTTTAGTGAGGTAAGCATCTTGTTTCATTATTTCCAGCACCACTTGTTAAAGAGGGCATCTGCCTCCCTCGTGATGCTTTTGGGGCACATCAGTTGTCTATATGCTGGTGGCTTTATTTCTGGGTTTTCTGTTCTTTTTCATTGGTCTGAGTGTCTGTCATTATTCCAGCACCACACTGTTTTGACCACTGTGGCTGTATAGTAGGTTTTAAAGTTAAGTAAGGTGAGCCCTCCGAGTTTATCCTTCTTCTTGTTGAGTTCTCTGTTAATTCTGGGCTTCTTCCCTCTCCATTGAAGTTGATGGTCAGGTTTTTTTTTTTTCAATTCTTTGAAGAAAGTGATTTGTATTTGAATCAGGATAGCATTAAACTTATATAGTTCCTGGGGTAAGATTGACATCTTTACTATATTGAGTCTTCCAATCCACAAACATGGAATATTCTTCCATTTGTGGCGGCCATTTTTGGTTTCCTGTAGTAGGATTCTGTAATTTTCCTTGTATAAGTCTTTCATTGTTTTTGTTTTTTGTTGTTGGTGGTGTTGTTATATATATCCCTAGATATTTTAATTTGTTCTTGGCTATTTTGAAGGCTGCCTTCTTGAGCTCCTCTTCCATGGTCTTGTCAAATGTATATAGCAAACTAATAGACTTCTTTTGGTTGATCTTGTATCCTGCCACTCTTCCATATTCCTCTATCACTGCCAGTACTCCTGTTGTGACCTTTGGGATTTTTCAATGTATAAAATCATGTCATCTGAAAATAATGATAGTTTCACCTCCTCTCTCCCAGTCAGACACCTTTAATGTCCTTCTGCTGCCTTATGTTGCTAGTTAGGACCTCCAGTACGATGTTGAGTAGAGTGGGGACAATGGGCATACTTGTCTGGCCCCCTTTTTAAGTGGAATTGTTTTCATATTTTCTCCATTGACTATGATGTTCGCTGTTGGCTTTTCATAAGTATCTTGTATTAGCTTGAGGAATTTTCCTTCCATTCCTATCTTCTTGACTGTTTTAAATAGGAATAGGTGTGGGATGTTATCAAATGCCTTTTCTGCACCTATCAATATTATCACACAGGCTGGTGTGCTTCTTCTATGTGGGCTTGTTGTTTTTCTGCTGGATGGCTGCTTGTTTCACTTCCAGCCTTTAAGACCCCAGATGCTATATATTTTAATAGCTGGGCACCATCTGCTTTCTTCACCACATTTGCTTATGGACCTTCGTCTTTTAATAGGCACGTTCAGACTATTGACATTCAGAGTTATTACCACTACCTGTGGACTCATTGCTGTCATTTTGTACCTTTTGTGTTGGGTGTTTTCCTATCTCCCTTCTTATCAGTGTGCTGTGTTTATGTGTGGGGCTTCATTTTTGCCATCTTTTCCTTTTGAGGCAATGTCATCTTGGTAGTTGTTTTGGTACGTTGACTTCTGGATGCAGTTGTGCTATATGGCAGTCTCCTGCTTGTGCTTGGTGGATGTTGGTCTTCTAACCACAGTGAGTCAGCAAGGATTTTCTGCAGGGTTGGATGTCTTATGGCATATTCTTTGAGTTTTTCCTTGTCCGGGAAGACTCTTACCTTACTGTCTATCTTAATACAAAGTTTGGCAGGGTAGAGAATTCTTGCATGGGCTTTTTTTTTTTCTTTCAGCTTTCGGAAGATGCTACTTCACCCGAGCACCATTGCATGTGACAGGCTTTTTTTCCCTCTTGCTGCTCTTAAAAATTTCTTTTTCCTCGAAGTTGGATAATTAAACTATTATGTGCCTTGGTGAGTTCTTCCTGGGTTAACTCTAATTGGTGTCCTCTCTAATTCCTGTATGAATATCTGATTCTCCTTCATTAAAGTGGGGAAGTTTGCTTCCAGGAATTTCCTCACTAATTTAGCTGTTGACTTCATTGTATCCTTTTCTGGACCAATTATTTGAATATTGTGCCTCTTCATAGCATCTGTCATTGCTCTCAGGTTCTCTTTCGCCTCTTTGATTATCTTGTTTGACTGTCTTTCCTGTTTGTTGAAATCTGCCTGATTATCCTCAGGACAGCTGATGC
>NW_022103928.1:28772001-28773670 GCF_000313985.2 Echinops telfairi | reverse complement strand
GGAGGGTCAAGGAATGGGGGAGGATTGAAAAGCTGATACCAAGGCTCAAGTAGAAAGAAAATGTTTTGAAAATGATGATGCCAACAAATGTGCTTGACACAATGTATGGATGTATGGATTGTGATAAGAGTTGTATGAGGCCCCAATAAAATGATTAAAAAAAGATTTTTTGCGAATATGATGTAATTTCAATAAAAAAGAAAAAAACAAGAAATTGGATTATATGAAGAATGTGGCATCAGGATCAGAAGAAGGCTCCTTAATAACCTGCAATATGCAGATGATACAACCTTGCTTGCTGAAAGGGAGGAGGGCTTGAGGCATTTCTGATGAAGATCAAGGATTGCAGCCTTCAGTATGGATGATGACTCAATGACAAGAAAACAAAAACCCTCACAAATGGACCAATATGTAACAGGACAAATGGAGAAAGGTTTGACTTGTCAAGGATTATGTCTTGATTGGGTCCACAATCAATATTCATGGCATCAGCAGTCAAGAGATCAAATGGCACATTGCACTGGGTAAATCTGCTGCACAATGCCTCATTACAATATTGAAAAACAAGGATGTTACCTTGAGGACTAAGGTGCACTTGACCCAAACCACAGTATTTCAATTGCCTCATATGCTTATGAAAGTTGGACATTGAATAAGGAAGATTGAAATAGAATGGATGCATTTGAGTTGTGCTGGTGAAGAATATTGAAAGTACCATGAACTGCTAAAAGGTCAAATAGACCTGTCTTGGAAGAAGTATGGCCAGAGTGCCCCTTAGAGGTAAAGACGTTGTTGTGACTTTGCCTTACATGCTTTGGACATATTGTCAGGAGACACCAGTCCCTGGAGAAGGGCATCATGATTGATAAAGTAGAAAGGCAGCAAACAAGTGGAAGGCCCTCAATAAAATGGATCGACGCCCTGGCTGCAACAATGGCCTCTAGCACAGGAACAATTGTGTGGGTGGCACAACACAGGGCAGTATATTTCTGTTGTGCATAAGGTTGCTATGGGTCGGAACAGACTCGGTGGCACCGAAAAACTGCCACAACAAAAATACACGTTTTTTTTCCTGTGCAGATTACTCTCTTAAGTGATTAGACATTATTTACATGAACAATGGGGGTTGATGTTACAGCAAAACTTTCACTAACTCTCACTTGCAAAGGTAGAATCATGCCTATCATACGAATATCTATATATGAAACAACAACAAGGAGTTCTGTTTCTTTTGATTGCAGTTTTTCACTTTTTTTGACTCAACTGCTTTTGTTTTGTTTTTGCTTTCTATATATTTTGTATGATTTTCTGAATATGAAATCCATGATAGGTAAATCTATAAGGACAGTAACTGGATTAATAATTACCTAGGGGAATGACAGGGGAGGTTTGGGGGAAATGGGGAGCTTAACAATGATTATGTGTAGAAAGTGTTCATTCATTGATTGTGGATGGTTCTTCTTAATATGTTTGAATGATCAAATTGTATGATATATGAATATTCCAATGAAACTATTTTTAAAATATGCTGTCTACAGGAATACATCTAGACACAGAGACAAAAACAGACTGAAAATAAGAGAATAAAAAAGAACAAGACGGGCAATTTTAATTTATGATAAAAATAGATTTTAAGGCAAAATCTAGCCTAAGAAACAAAGATTGAACT
>NW_022103928.1:28769589-28771280 GCF_000313985.2 Echinops telfairi | reverse complement strand
CACAGAAGCAGCAGAATAAACAAACTGAACTACTTCCATGAGTCTGAAGCTGAAATGTGTCACTGTGAGAAGAAGCAGGAGACTACTGTCTTAAGGGTATCAGTGTGAAAGCCATTGGACTTTGGTTCAAAATTCTTGCCTTGAGGGTAGCCCGTAAGTGGCAACTCAAGAGTGCTCAGCATGTGCTGTTTTCCTCCTCTTTGCCTTTGTCTGATATGAATACCCCAGCTCTGCCTCTGCGAGTGAGCACTGATGAGGGTTTTGTGCCATCTCCAACCCTCATCGTTAGTGTCATCAGTTCCAGTCACCTAAGTTGTTAATCTGTGCAGATCAACAATACGTAATGTATGGATTGTTTAAAAAAGCTGTAATAGTCCCCAATAAAATGATCTTTTAATAAAACAAAACAAAAACTGTGTACTTCATTTTTCTCAACCGTGTTTTAAAATCTATACTAGTGACTAAATTAGTGGTAATATCAATAAAACTACCATTTTTATAATGTCCTTCAACAAAAGAATAATGATGTCTTTAAAGCGAACTACGGACATAAATAAACCATGGATATATGAATGGATTTTGAGCTTACACTTAATCATAGCACCAATTTAACAATAATGTGTTCTAATGACATGGCCCTGCTCAATCCTACCCCCATGAAGTGATCACTGAAGTTATAGATGCTATAGCAAAGGGTAGTGAACCAGCAGATGGTACCCAATTATCGGAAAGAATAGCACCTGGCGTCTTAAAGGCTGCACACACACACAAAAAAGCAGCCATATAAGTGAGGCATCAATTAAGTCCACATGGAAGAAACACAGCAGCATGTGTGATCTAAGAACTGTAAATAAAATCCAAATCCAGTGGAGAGAATGATATTAGAGCTTAAATGACAAAGACTTGGTTTACAGAAGGCTGTAGATGGCAGTGAAAGCCCATACCCATTTGCAGGGTGCCTCCCACTGCGTAAGCCTCTAGTGAATCCCTTCTGACTACGCACCACAAATGGGACTGGTCTTGTTACCAGATAGAGTGCATTACAGGGTGGGTTACTGCAATTGTAGTTAGGTCAAATGTGACACCTTATTATGATTTCCCTCTTGATCCAATGTAAAATTGCCCCAGTGTTTAATATTTTCTGCTTTGTTTTCTATTGAAGTTTTTTCTCATTTTCCCTGTGTCATTGCTGTTGGGCCATTTGTTTGTATTCTGTCGTGATTTTGTATGTTTTCTGTATCTGAAACTCAGATTAGGTAAATCTATAGTGACAACAACTGGATTAATAATTTCAAAGGGACGTGGCAAGGGAGGTTGTCAGGAAGTGGCTAGCTAACAATGAGTACAAGGAAGAAGAAATGCCCAGGAATTGATTGTGATGATGGTTGCCCGACTCTTATGAATGTTATTAAACTATCGCCATATATGATAATGAGTGATATGTGAATTGTATGTCAGTGAAATTGTTCAAAATAAACAAACTATTTTTTTTAAAGTGTGGGCCCAAATGACTTCACTGGTGAATTCCATTAAACTTTCAGAAAAGAATGACACCAATTTTGCTAAAATTAGTCAAAAGTGTAGAAAAGGATAGAAAATTCTGAAATTCATTTCATGAAATAAACATAACTATAATACCAAACCCAGACATAGGCATCACTAAAGAAGAAAATATAGACCATTATTACTCA
>NW_022103928.1:28764171-28766157 GCF_000313985.2 Echinops telfairi | reverse complement strand
ATTTTAAAAACCCCAAACGATAAAATATCTAGGGAATTGATGAGGATAATATATAAAATGGGTGTACATATTAAGATCACTAATAAGTGATTAACAATAAAAGGTTACTGTAAAATAATGAAAAAAGACAGATTATTGCAGATGTAGCTGCTGGGTGCCATTGAGCCAATTCCAACCCGCAGTGACCCTGTGCACAGCAGTCCTGTGCCATCCTCACAATTGTCCCTAGACCGGAGTCAGTTGTTTCGGCCACTGTGTCAATCCATCTTGTGGAGAGCCTTCTTCTTTTGCAGCCACTTTACCAAGCATGGTATCCTGTAGCGACTGGTCTCTCCTGACAACATGTCCAAAAATATGTGAGACGAAGTCTCACCATGCTTGCCTATAGGGAGCACTCTGGCCGTACTTCTTCTAGGACGGATCAGTTTGTCCTTTCAGTAATCCATGATACTTTCAATATTCTTCTCCAGCACCAGAATTCAAATGTATTGATTTTTCTTCGGTGTTCTTTATTCAATGTCCAGCTCTCCCAGGCAGATGAGGCCATTGAAAATACCATTCGTATTATTAATGAATGTTTAATGCTATTTCTTTTCCTTTTGAATCATATTATATTATATCATATCATATCATATCATATCATATCATATCAGCAAATAAAGGTCCCCAAAGCTTTACTGTGTTCACATCATACAGGCTGACTCGACTTTGAGGATGTCCCTCTCCAACAGTGGTATGTGGGCGCCTTCTGACCTCAGGGGGTCCTATTGCGGCACTAGTCACACGGTTGTCACTGACGACTTTCTTTTAGAAGTAGATCACCAGGCCCTTTTCCTAGTCTGTCTTAGTCTGGAAGCATCACCAACCCTGCCCATCCTGGGTAGTGTTTGAGATTTGAGACGCCGTGGATCGCTTCCAGAATCCTAGCCGCATGTGCGCCACCACAGTACAACACACTACACATGAGAATGCCTGCACAGTGTTTCATGACATGCCTGGGCCGTGATTGATTTGACGAATCCCTCATGAGGGAGCACGGAAGGCTTGGCCACAGTGCCCGTTTAGAGCACTCGGTTAACTTCCAGACGGCTTCGTTTCCTTGTCAGTCATATGGACTCGCTTTTGTTTTTCTGTTTTAAAGAATTATTATGATTGAATTGACTTACGGAACAGATCATCGGTTTTAAATTCAACATTCCCTCACATTTTGTCTTTGCTCAGTCATCGCAATCCTCACGATGTAATGTTACTTATCCCACTTCCTCCTCTGAACATTGTCCTTGGGTAAATGGTGCCCTTGTGACCTCAAGAGATGTAGCATTCTAAAGTCTGGGTACCTCGCCAGTGTTCGTGTTCCCCTTCCACGCTCTTGTTTGGCTGAAAATGGAGTCATGGAGACGAGTTCCGTTCCAGATCCCAAGGGTGACTCGCAGCCACAGTCGGAGACTCTCAGGGGTCCCTACAGTATCTGACCAGCGAGCAGGGCGTTTTCCATGATTTTGAGTTTTATGGAATAGTTCTTCCCATTTTATCAGAGCCATCTAAAAGGATCATTTTGTAATAATAGTGGTCACTGGGCACAAGAGAGTGTTTCTGGGATCTGGGTTGTAAAGGCAAATGTTGGTTAATTGTTTCCAATCCTTTTTATTTACATCAGAAAATGTGAGACCACGAGTTGCACCGGAGATGACTGTGCATGAGCTTTTAAGACCTCCGTCACTACTCTCCAGAGCAAGATGTACAACCTTGCTTGGTGGGCTAAGTGATACCAGTTGATTTTGTGTCCCTGGAGAGTATGGTCCAGAGCCCCCAGGCCCAGCAACTCATTCTTTCAGTGTTTTTGCTTATGTCTAACTAGTTTTCAAAACTTTGCCTTTGTCAAGCTCCCCTCCATTCACATATGTTTGTTGGAAAGGTCAATATCCCTTTACAAAAAATATCTCACCGTCACCTATTCAACTTGTGTATCTAATTCATGTATGCACT
>NW_022103928.1:28762095-28763521 GCF_000313985.2 Echinops telfairi | reverse complement strand
GGGGTCCTATCCTTCCTTGGGTTTGTATCGCGTCGTGAATGCCTGTCTTCTCATCTTTCAGGGTATTGAGGACATTTTCTTTCAAGACCCCGCTGACGACCCTCTCTGTGCTTTGTTGGTGTCTTCCCGTTTGGGAATTCCTGTCAAACTCTAAAACTCACTTCCACGAGTCAATGCCGACTCCTGTCAACACTATAGCACAGGGTATGACTGCCCCTGCGAGTTTCAGAGATTTTAACTCGTTATGGGAGTAGAAGGCCCGATCTTAACTGAAAGCTGCTTTTAAAAGCTCAAAATAGCAGCACTGCAACAATGTGCTCATCTGTGTCCTATCCACTGCTTTCATTGAGCGTCATCTCCCAGTCTGCATTCAACACTCTCTCTACCCTCCCTTTAAAGCCCGACTCCGGAGACTATCACCTGCATCTGTTTCACCAGCTCTACCCCATCTTTGTTGTTAGAGGTCTGGGTAGCATCTCTGCCTAGTCTGCCATCTTGCCCAAGTCTGCAGCTACTGAATCATGTAAGCTCCATTAGTTGCAGCACACCTCCACCCCTTCTATAATATACTTCCATCTCTGCTGCCTCCAGCTGGACTTTGTTTGTTTGTTTGAATCACTTTATTGGGGGCTCTTATAGCTCTTCTCGCAATCCATACATCCATCCATTGTGTCAAGCACATTTATACATATGTCACCATCATCATTTTCAAAACATTTTCTTTGTATTTGAGCCCTTGGTATGAGCTCATTTTCCCCTTCCCTACCCTCCCTCCCTCATGAACCGTTGATAATTTATAAATTATTATTTTTTATGAGGGTAAGGGGGAGTAAGGGGAAGGTTGGAGGGGGAACCAATCACAATGATCCACATATAACCCCCTCCCAGGGGGACAGACAACAGAAAGTGGGTGAAGGGAGACATGATATTGCTACTTTCATTGTTGGTCCTGAGGGGCTTATCTGTCCTGGATTCCCTGTGTTTCCAGCTCTTATTTGTACCCGTGTACATGATCTGGTCCAGCCAGATTTGTAAGGTAGAATTAGGGTCATGATAGTGGGAGGGGGCATTAAAGAACTAAAGAAAAGTTGTATGTTTTGTTGGTGCTATACTGCACCCTGACTGGCTCATCTCTTCCTTGTGATCCTTCCATTAGGGGATGTCCAGTTGTCTACAGATGGGCTTTGGGTCTCCACTCTGCCTTCCCCCTCATTCACATCGATATGATTTTTTGTTCTGGGTCTTTGATGCCTGGTACCTGATCCCTTTGACACTTCATGATCACACACACTGGGGTGCTTCTTACATGTGGGCTTTATTGCTTCACAGCTAGATGACCACTTGTTTATCTTCAAGTCTTTAAAACCTCAGACGCTATATCTTTTGATAGCTAGGGACCATCAGCTTTCTTCATCACATTTGCTTT
>NW_022103928.1:28757057-28761516 GCF_000313985.2 Echinops telfairi | reverse complement strand
TTTTTTATCTTGTCTCTAGCTTTCCATCTCAAAAAACTGCACTCTCTCAGCTCCTTCCCTCTCACTGGCACCTTGACCACTAGATGGCAATGTTTCAGTGTCTGTCCCAACCTCCCCTCCAGCTTGGGAATCGAGGACACCAACCTTCACTCTGACCACCCAAAACACTATTGAACACCATTCCTTGAAGGTGATGGATGCTTCGTTTTCAGCACCAGGAGAATGAGTTATGAATTATGAGTGCCAAGAAAATGAGAATGAGTTATAGGGCAGTGGTGGTTCAGTGGTAGAATTCTCACCGCTTTGTAAGAGACCTGGATCCTATTCCCAGTCTATACACCTCATATGAAGCTACTGCTCTTCTGTCAGTGGAGGTTTCTGTGTTGCTGGCTTAGGGGGTTACTCTTTCAGCTGTTATCCACAAAGTTAGCAGTTCAAAACCACCAGCTGCTCCTCAGAAGAAAGATGAGGCTTTCTACTCAGGTAAAGAGTTACGGTCTCAGAAACTCACGGGGACAGTTCTACCCTGTCCTATAAGGTCACTATCCTTTGGAAACGGCTCAATGACAGTGAAAAGGAAAAAATTATATTGAATAGGTTTCAGAGGAGTTTCTAGACCAGGTAGCAAGGCCTGGAGATCAACTTCTGATCACCATTGAAGGAAACCTGTATGGGCCTCTACAGTTATCTGCAAACTAATCATGGAGGTGACGCAGGTTTGGGCAGCATTTGCTCATGGCAACCCAGCAGTTGGCTATTTCCATGCTTCCCTGCATGAATGGGACATCTGGCACTGGGCATTAGTTCTTGCCATATAGTGTCCACCTTTCCAGTAGTTCTTGAGATGGTGCGAGATGGTACCAGCACTTCCATTACCAATCTCTGTTTCTAGAAAAATAGTGTTTGTCCGTGAAGTCATTATTATTGCTATTTCATGGAAAGAAGCTAGTGACAAGAAGAGGTCAATGAAAAAGAACAAAAGTGCAGGTGACACAGAGACAAACCAGGACAGTGACGTCAGAGAAACTTTGCGTTCATTGGAAAGCGCTAGTTCCCGCTCTGAGTCTGCATTAAAAGCATGGCGCAGTCTTAATCAGTGACTTAAACACCGAGTCCGTGAAAAACACTGCATCTTGGAATCATAGAAGTAGTCTTAGAGCCGTAGTATCTTTTTAAAAATGCAGCGTATAGACAGTGCTTAATAAAATAATCTTCCCATTATCATTCTTAGAATCTATGAGACCATATAATATTAGCCAACTACAAAAAAAACCCACAAAAGCACAGTACAAAGCAAACCCACTGTCATTGAGTCAATTCTAACTCAGTGGCCAGGTTTCCGAAACAAGGGCATACAGCCTCATCTTTCTCCCTGGTAGCTGCTGGTGGTATGAATCACAAACCAACCTTTCCATTAGGAGTGTAATGCTTATCCCGCAGCTCTCTACTAGAAGTTCATACTTACTGAATCCTAGACTCCCAGAATCTAGATTAGAACAGTTCTATCGCAGATGCCTTCTTTTGCACATGGGAAATCAGTCCCAAAAGAGCTACTGAATGACTTGCAGAGTTACTGCTGTTGTTGCTAGGTGCTATTGAGTCCGTTCCAACTCATGGCAACACTGCGTACAATGGAACAAAACACTACCCAGTCCTATACCATTTTCATAACTGTTGCCATATTTGAGTCCATTGGTGCGGCCATTGTGTCAATTTATCTTCTAGAGCAGTGGTTCTCAACCATCCTCATGCTGTGACCCTTTAATACAGTTCCTCATGTTGTGGTGACCCCCAACTATAAAATTATTTTCATTGCTACTTTATAACTGTAATTTTGCTACTGTTATGAATTGGGTGACCCCTGTGAAAGGGTGGTTCGACCCCCAAAGGGGTCACGACCCACAGGTTGAGAACCGTTGTTCTAGAGGGTCTTCCTCTGTTTTGTTGACTTTAGCAATCATGACTTCCTTCTCCAGGGGCTGGTCTCTACTGAACATGTCTGAAGACCATGAGACCAAATCTTAGCATCCTCACTTCTAAGGAGCATTCGGGCTGTACTGTTTCCATGACAGATTTGCTCATATTTCTGGAAATCTGTGATATATTAAATATTCTTTCCAACACTATAATTCAAATGCATCAATTCTTCCTTAGTCTTCCTCATTCACCGTCCCGCCTTTTCATGCATATGAAGCAAGTGAAAATACCATGGTTTGGGTCAAGTGCCCCTTAGATCTCAAAGTGACAGCTTTCCTTTTTAGCACTTTAAAGAGATCTTTGGCAGAATATTTGCCCAATGCAATAATATGTCATTTGGTTTTTTGATGACTGCTTCATCAGGCATTGATTGAGGATCCAAGCAAAGTGATTTAAATCTCTGACAGCATTAATATTGTCTCTCCATTTATGATGATGCTGTTTCCTGGCCCAGTTGTGGGGATTTCTGTTTTCTTCATGATGGGGTATAATCTGTCCTGACAGCTGTACTCTTCGGTCTCCATGAGGAATCCTGCATGTTCTCCTTGCTTTCAGGAAGCGAAGTTGTGCATCTGTTGCTAAGTCTTTCTTCAATCCTAATGCCATGTTAACACTGCCAAATAATGGCCCTCAAGGTGAGCTTTTCTCAAGTTAGTGGGCAGAACACTCATACCCTGCCCTCAGACTTCCCTCTGTCCTCTGATGCCAGGGGCTCCAACTGGGTGGCACCCCACCCAGGCTTCACGCTGTCACAAGCTCTCTCTCTTCTCCGTAGAAACACTTACTCAGTTGTTTCCTTCCCCGCAACTCCTTCTTTCTGCTAGCTCACCGGATGGGCTAATTAGTCCATATGATGCTTCACATTAATGGGAGCATGAGTGATTTATGTGACACATATCCTCCCTTTCAAGTAACATGTGCTTTCTAGAATATGTTGCAATTTACAGGCTGGTGCTAGTGATGGAATTTTAGGCAGTGTAGCCAGCCAATGAGAGCATTATTTTGAGAATTTGGGGTCCTTCAATCATCAGTAGTCACCTACTTGGCCTTTTGGGGGAAATGGCTACATAAGCAAAGCTCTACAAAGACCTTCTTCAAGAAAATATTCCCCAAACACTGGAGAAGAACCAGAAACCGAGTTCTGAACCTCCAGGGTAGGAGAGATGCCCGGGTCAGACACAGACAAAGGAGAGAAGCTCAAGCAAGGAGACCTTGAAAAGCAGCAAATTCTTGGTGGGGCAATAAAGTACTGCTGGCCAGCCTCTTCTCCAGCATTGTAGGCCACAGGGCTGGGAGGGAGAAAGGCAAGCTATCACTCATTTCCCACATCTCCCAGATCCTGTGATTTAATCTAATCCCTCAGAGAAGAGTGGCACCCCTGAGGACAGGGGCACCCCTCCCCCACCCCCCTACCAGGGAGGGTCCGTGCATCCCCCACCCCCTACCTGGGAGGGTCAGTGCATGCTGGGGGAAGGCGACTGGAAAGGACACACACCGTACATTGTTTCCTGGTCAGTGAAAGATGCTATAACGTGACACTGGGCAGAGATGAGTGCTATTGCTCCTCCACTGGGACAGAGATGAGTTTGTAGCAGGAGAGTGGGCTGAGCTTCTGGAACCTACATTTCTCCCTCTCCTCATGACCGTTTGGTCTTGGAAGGCAGCTGTTCCAGCCATTGGCCAACATCCCCAGTAACCACAGAAGGTAACCTTGAGACTGGGACCTTGGCAACAACCAACAGCCATTAATTGCTGTTTTGTTTTCTTTTTGCTTTATTTGCTTGTCTGTTTTATCTTATTTTATTTTGAGAGAATTTTTGTTCCTTTGGTGGTTTGTCTGTTTTTCTTTTAATTACTTTAAGGGGGGTTGTGCTGAAGTTGTTTATTAAGTACTGGTATGTGCCTCTGTGCTTTATTTTGTTTGTCATTAATCCTTTCTCAGAATTGACTATTACGACACAACTCAAATATCCCTGACCCTGCAGCAGCTACAACTAGTGTACAGGGAATTTAGCCACTCTAATATTGCCTGATCAACAAACAGAGACAAGCATAAAAACAACACTACTTCTCAAAACAACAGCCAATCTCTGCACACAAGACAGCAGGAAAAGTTAGCTCAAGCATGTGGCCAGACACTAACATGAGAAATTTTCAAGATGTAATAAAATGCACTAGAGAAACCCAGTAGGCGAGGGTGGGGATTCAGAAAAATGGTGTTCAACTGCTTTCAATGGATGCAGGAAATTTTCTTTTCCAAAGAATCCCTCTTCAATAAACTCACTCTTTCTGTTCATACCTTTTCTCTGACTCTTGTCTGAATGTTGTCCCCTGCCTGAAATCTTTCTTGTGAGCAGGACAAGAATCGAGGAGTGGAAAGGCTTGAAACTCTGAGTCTCTCATGGTAACACAATGGAATTCCAAATTTATGAGCTCAAAGATAATTTTCTTGAGATCAAATTATAAGATTGAATCTATAAAA
>NW_022103928.1:28744141-28756957 GCF_000313985.2 Echinops telfairi | reverse complement strand
TGAATCTATAAAAACAAGAACAGCAAAAATCTGAAGAAAATTTGAAATGTTTGTGGGACACCACCAATAGGAATAATTTATATTTGATACACATTCTAGAACAGAAAGAAGAAAACAGAACCACTGAGATAATAGTCCAAGAAATATTGGGGGAAATTTCCCTAATATCATTACATAAAAGAAAATAATCACTCAGAAGCCAAAAGAATCCCAAAGAAAATTGACCCCCAAAGAAAACCAACCTCGAGATAAAGAAAAAATGTCTAACATCAAACAAAAGAGTCTTGAGAACAACTTGAGAGGAAAAAAAGACCTATAACAGGGAACCAATAAGAATAAGCGTGTGTTTTTCCCCAATAAAAACTATGCAAGCAAGAAGGCAATGGAACGATAAATACAAAAATATGAAATAAAAACTGGCCAACCAAGAATCTTATATCCAGCAAAATTATCCTTCAAATACGAATGATAACAGTATTTTCAGACAAGGAAAAACTTTGCGAAAATAAGACCAAACTTTCAAAAATACTAAAGGGAGAATCAACATCAGTAGACGGTAACCTAAGACACAGACAAGACCAACAGATTCAAGTAATAAATACACAATGTGAAACAAGCCTACAAGATCAAAAGTAGGAAACCAGAGATGACATTCTGAAATGAAGACGCTAATAAAGTAACAGAAGGAATAGAGTAGATATAAAACACTAAAATGGAAAGGAAGTTAAGTAATCCACAAGAGAGAAAAAACGGCCTTCATCGTGAAAAGAAAATAGTAAAAACAAACTAACCACAAAGAAAATGGTAAGATGCAATGAAATGATTAAGGAAAGTCATATTTACTAAACAGTAAGAATATGACAGGCAAACCCACAAACACAAACATAAGGAAAACGATAATAATACACATTTCCAAATTTTAAACAATACAACTCTTAGTATATAGATCTGCTTTAAGATACACAGGATTGGAACACCACTTAAGAAAAGAAGATGATTTTCAGGCTAAAAAAAAGAGTTTGGACCTTGAATTACTGAGGTTGAGTGCTCAAGAAAATCCATTTGCTTTTATATTCTTCTAGGTCTCAAAGTTCAAACCCATTAGTGTTTAGATTACGAATCTCTACAAATCTTTCCCATCTCAAGCTGCAGTTCAGATGTGACCTGTGATGGTTCCCCACAGAGCTGAAGAACTGAGCGTTTCACGTGTGCCCTTCACGGGCCTCCAGTTGTACCCTACAAACTGCTCATTATTGAGCTTGCGGTTCGATCACAGTATTAGTCCTAGTGACTCAGGGCTTCCAAATTCAGAGACCCATAGGGATAGCAGACAATACAAGTGAGTTCAAAACACTGGGGACTGCAGTACACTAGAGGATTCTTTAAATGGGGGTGTTCGTGTCTCCTGCAGGCTAGTGTGGCCATCTGAAAATGAAGGCCCAACATTCCCACATCGGATTCCAACCCCCCGGACATATATTGTTTAAAAGCAAAGCCTTCCATATGACGCCGTGATTTTCCTCCTAGGGACACAGCTAAGGTAGTTGAGAGCAGGAGCGCAGATTCATGTGCACAGATGTTTGCTGCTGCTCACAAGAGCCAAGGCAGAGGAAAAACCCCAGCGTCCCCTCACCAGATGAAAACAGAAACTAAATGTGGCCCAATATTACTGTCATAAGAAAAGAAATGAAGTTATGCTATGTGTTATAACATGAGTGAAACCTGAAAAGGATGCTACGTAACATAAGACGCAGAGGGACAAATAACATCTGATCTGATTTATATGAACTATCTAGAATTGGCAAGTGTCCAGAAACCAAAGTTTGTTAGCCGCTGCCAGGGGTTGAGGGAGGGAAAATGAGGAATGACTACTTAAGGCATATTAGATTTCTGTCTGGGGTGCTAAAAGCAAAACAAAACTAAAAAAGGTTTGGAGAGGGATACTGGTGATGGTTGCACAATACGATGAATGCAATGAACTTCGGTGAATTGCACATTTTAAAATGGCAAAAATGTAATATATATCAGTCAAAAAATATTGCTACTAGGCTCCAGCCCACGCAAGAGTGGGTTCTTTAAAACAAAAGGCCTCTGAACACATGACCGTGCTTAGTGGTTGGCTGCAAGCGAGTTCTCTCAGCCATACACTTTTTGGGGTGCCTTCCCAAAAAAGAAAAAGCAGACCTAATCTAAGCAGTCGCTCGTAGGGCAGTTTGCCGGGCCGGTTCAATTCGAGGCAGAGACGTCAGCTCAGATGGCTATGGCAAACACGTTCCGAGTCACCTTCACCGATGTGTCTCAAAGGACAGAGGACCCTCCCAGGGCTTTTAAGAAGACAGAACGTTACTTTGGTGGGTGGAAGACCCAGAGAGTCGTACTGAGGAATTTTTTCCCATCACAAAAATGCACCTGCCCATTCTTCATGGGTAGCAAATGCTGTCCTGTACGACAGCCTTCCAGCCTGACGTTTGAGACTTCAACCTTCATTTTCTTTTCTAAATCATTTTATTGGGGGCTCGTACAACTCTTCTCACAATCCATGCATCCATCCATTGTGTCAAGCACATGTGTACATTTGTTGCCATCATCATTCTCAAAACATTTCCTTTCTACTTGAGCCCTTGGTATTAGCCCCTCATTTTCCCCCTCCCTCCCCACCCTCCTCCTCCCTCAAGAACCCTTGATAATTTATAAATTATTATTATTTTGTCCTATCTTACACTGTCCGATGTCTCCCTCCACCCACTTTTCTGTCATCTGTCCCCCAGGGAGAGGGTTATATGTAGATCCTTGTGATCATCACCCTTCACTTTCAACCTTTGCCCAAACTCATTTATTTAAAGGGAACACGTTTTCAGTTCCCCAAGGCTGCCCAAGCTGCCATGGGGGTGTGGTGGATATGGGTGCCGGATAGCCAGCTCGGGAAGTTCTCCTCAGCAACTATGGAGGAGGTTACCCGAGGAGGGAAACCCTTCCCTTCCCGGCAGGGAGGAACTCAACTTAGAAGCGAAGTAGACCCAAGTTTCTCAAGTGTGAGGGTGGCAATGCCTGCTGACAAGTCCCTTCACAGTGGCCGTGACAGGGGCTGCCTCTGTGAGCCCCACTCCTTTCCCACAGCCAGTTTTTCATGGCCCCTTAGGGCAACCCAGCCAGCCCAAACTCTTCCTCCCTGACCTCTCTTGCTCACCTGGGCAGTGTGGTATAAATATTCTTGGCACCTCAGCTACAATGCTTGCCATTCCCCCCCTGCTCCTTTTTCCCTGTTTTGTTCTCTGGTGCCCTCCCATCCCACGCGCCCCACCTCCCTCATGTGCCACCCGGGAACATGCACACGGCAACACTGCCAAAGAAGTAGCAATCCCCACCCACAAGGTGGTTTTGTTTTAATTTTATTTGTTATATTATCCAACTTTAATTATTTTGTTCGAGTCCACTCCCATTTCCTCTTCCGGTGTCCTTTCCGTGAGCTGCCATGCTCTCCTGAGAATATGCATTCCACCAGGAAAAAACAGGCAGGCATGTGCATTCCGACTCACCCACTCAATCAAGGTTGTTGTTGTTGTTTTCATTTCTTTTTTCTCCTGAGTGCTCAGACCCGGCCACATTGACACTACCATAGCCACAGAGCTGCAGCCCCACAACCAAGCTGCACTGAAGGCTTTTGCCTCATTTGCACCCCTTTCCCCTGTAAATCCCCTCATCTCTTTTTCCTAGTGAAATATATTCCCATGAAACATATTAATTCTGATTACCTCCCTTAAAAGACATTTTCTCATTATTTTTCTACAAATCTGTTGGTCACAGACCACTATCTCTCATGAATACTGAGGCAAATTTTCTCAACAAAAAGTTCTGTCCGAAAGGACCCAACAACACATATTAAAACATAATTCATCATGACCAAGTGGGGTTCATACCAGAGAGGCAAGGATGTTTCAATATTCGAAAAAACAATCCATGCAACCCACCACATAACAAACACAAAGAAAAAGAACCACATAATCATATCAAAAGACAGAGAGCATTTCACAATATCTAACACCCATTTCTGATTAAAAACAACCAAACAATAAAATAGGAACAGAAGGGGAAGTTCTCAACAAAATAAAAGCCATATATAAAAACCCAACCACTAATAGTATGCTCCATGGGGAAAAACTGAACACATTTCTGCTGAAAACGGGAACTAGACAAGGGTGTCCCTTATCACCGCTCTTATTCAACTGTGGCTCCCCAAAGAACATGGCCACACTCTCTTGTTTTGGACATACCACCAGGAAAAAAGGACACATGTTCATCACAAGAGCCTCAGTGGGGGTGAGGGAAGTCCTGAGCGAGATGGATAAGCAGAGTCATCACAACAGATTCAAGTGTGCCAGTGACATGAGGATGACTCATTCTTTGTTCAATTACAAGGGGGCCACCATGAGTCAGCGATGACACCACCCCAGCTTTCTATGTCTACCTTAGTGTTGGGGTGATTTGTTACATCACAATAGAAAACTGGAACATCAAGGAACCGGGGTCTCATTGCCATTGATTCTAGGCTCTGGATTCTTTTCCTCCCTGAACCTCAACGTCCTCATTTACAAAGAGAAGGTTTGGTCTGAGGCCAAGGGTGAGTGTGAAGAGAGCCATAGGGTACGTGATGGACAACTGGTGGAGGTGAAACTGCATGCCCCCTGGAAGAGGTTTGGCCTTGTTCAGTGATACACCGGGTATGTAAAGCCTCGGCCCAGCACCACACTCCTCGATCACCTGCTCTCGGAGGCAAGCAAAAAGACTCCTTGGTAAGTGCTTTGGAAAGTAGACAATTGGAAACAGCCTAGCCACCCGTCAACAGGGGAATGGCTTAATGAATGGTGGTTTATTTATGGGCTGTAAATGCGTAGGTGAGAGTTCCAGCAGCCATGTGCAGAAATCTCCCTGACGCGATGCTGAGTCGAAGAAGCAAGCTATAAGGTGACTCATACAGTATGGTCCCTGTTATAATGTCAAAGAGGAAAGTGTAGTAGTAGACAGCTCACTTTCATTTTAAGGTGTTTTTTTTTTCCTTTGTAAAGAACTTTTTTTATTGACATATAACATTTCTATGGTTCAAGAGTTTAAACATATTAAAAAGAGTGGCACAATCATCACTACAATCAATTTTAGAACATTTTCTTCTTTCTTGTACTCATTGTGATTAGCTCCTCATTTGTCCCTGATCTCCCCTGCCAGAACTCCAAGAAACTATTGATCCAGTTACTGTCTCTATAGATTTATTTATCCTAAATTTCATATAAAGAAAACATGTTTTAAAAACCCAATTCAACAATAATAACAAAATAAAACATAGAAGAACCTCAGTTTAAAAGATAACAGGAGATAATGAAAACTAGAACAAATGTAAAATGAGTCAAAAGGGAGAATAAATGATAAGGCATTTATTAAGGAGTCCACTTTCCAGAGTATTCTCTCTGGCAGCAAGTCTATTGGCAGCAAATCCCATGGTCCATATGGGATTCCTTGGCGACATAATCCAAGTGGGAGCACTGCCAATGGATTTTGAGCCTTCACTATCATCATAGACTCTGACCACCGGTGCTCAGCATTTAAGTTCTAATACTGTATCTTCCCGGGCTCTTGGATTTTTACTATTTACAATCCTAGTGTGCTTCTTCTGTGTGAACTTAGCTGACACCTCACTTTCTGACAGCTGGGCACCATCTGCTGTTTTCACCACACTTTTCTGCAGCACCACGATCTTCAGTAGTCTCTTCATGTGGGCAGCTATGGAGCAGGGCCACAGAATGAGAACAAGTTGTCCTTAGAGTAGGGCTATGATTAAGTGCAAGTTCAAAATTCATGCATGTATCTATGGTCCACATTAGAGATCATCATTCTCCTTTTATTGAGGAACATCCTTAAATCACCCCAAGGGGCATATGATCATTACTTTAGTCAAGATTATAGAATTTCAAACACTGTTTTGAAAAGGAAAGTATACATGTATAGAACTTTTGATACCAAAGTACAAGGAGTGTTAACCTACCTGTACAGATCTGAACTTCGTCAGAGCTGGTGCCAGGGGATGGGGACCTCAAATCAGAGAGCACTTGAAATGTGACTGGGGAAGAGTTGCTTTCTCAGAGGACAGTTGACCAGGGGGACATGAGTCGGGTAGAGCCCATGGGAGGGAGGCTTCAGGATCTTCATTTGCTGATGGGAAATGACTCAAGGTCAAGAACAACAGCTGCAAAATGCTGCCAATGTTTGGAACTTGGAACGTGTGAAGTATGGATCTAAGAAAATTGGCATTTTTAAAAAATGAAATGGAACACATAAAGATCGATATCCTAGGCATTAGTAAGCTGAAATGGACTGATGTTGGTCGATTTGAATCAGAAAATCATGATTTACTATGGCAGGAATACCACAGTCAAGAGGAATGGCATTGTACTCATTGTCAAAAAGAATATTTCCAAATAATCTTGAAGTATGATGCTATCTGTGATAGGATTATATATATCTACCTTCAAGGAAATCCAGTCTCCATGACTATTACTCAAATTCATGCACCAGTTACAAAAGCTAGTGAGGAAGAAACTGAAGAATTCTACCCAGGACATCAGTCAGGAATTGGTCAAACATGCTATCAAGGTGAATTGATAATGATTGGCTTTTGGAATGCAAATGTTGGCAACAAAGAGAAAGGAGCAGTAGTCGGAGAACATGGCCTTGGTGATAGAACTGAAGCTGGAGATCGCATGATAGAATTTTGCAAAACCAAGGACTTGTTCACAGCAAGCACCTCTTTTCAACAGCACAAAAGATGACTGACTATACACAAGGACTTCTCCAGATGGAATAAACAGAAATCAAACTGACTATCTCTGTGGGAAAAGACAATGGAAAAGTTCAATATCATCAGCTAAAAGTCAGGCCAGGGGCTGACTGTGGGACAGACCACCCATTGCTCATATGTAAGTTCAGGTGAAAGCTGAAGAAATTTAACCCAAGGCAACCAGCGCTAAAATATGACCTTGAGTCCATCGCACCTGGATTTTGAGAACATCTCAAGAATAGACTTGCTGTAGTGAATGCTAATGACATGAGACTTGACCTGTGGGAGGACATCAAGCACATTATTGACGGAGAAAGAAAAAGGCCACTAAAAAAATAGGAAAGGAGAAAGGATCAAAGTGGATGTCAGAAGACATTCTGAAACGTGGCCTTAATTATAAAGCAAATGAAAGAACTGAGGAAGTCAAGACCCGAATAGAAAATGTCAAAGGGCAGCTTGAGACCATCACAGAGTCAAACGTTGTAATGAAATGTGCAAAGACCTAGACTTAGAGAACCCAACAGGAATACCCATCGAAATGTTTCCGCAGGCTGAAGAAGCCCTGGAAGCACTCACTTGTCTATGTCAGGAAACTGGGAAGACAGCTACTTGGCCAACTGACTGGAAGGGTGCCATGTTTGTGCCCGTTTCAAAGAAAGGTGACCCAACAGAGCACTCAAAGCATAGCACAACATCACATGCCAGTAACATTTTGCTAAAGGTCATCCCACAATGTTTGCAGTAGTACCTTGACAGGGAGCTGCCAGAGGTTCAGGAAGGATGTGGAACAAGGAATGTCATTGCGGTTGTCAGATAAATCTTGGCGGAAAGCAGAGAATACCAGAGCGGTGTTTACTTGTGTTTTATTGACGATGCAAAGGCATTCGAGGCGTGGACCATCATAAGCTGTGGATCACCTTGAGAAGAAGGGCACTTCCAAAACACTTCATTGTGCTCAGGGCACGTAAGGAAAGCTCAGTCTTTTTCATGGCTGTGTGGGCATTCCATGTGTGCATGCCAAAAGCTACGCTTCCATCTGGGAGTGGCTAGAAAGCCCACTTTCTGTCGCTGCGGCTGGGGCTGGTAGGGGCCCCCTTCCTGAGCCACCTGGGACATCACAGCAGGCCTGTGGAGGCAGCACCAGAACACGCCCTTAGGAGAAGGAGGCAGAGAAGATGGGGAGCGACTGGGACTCCACCCAAAGAGATCTGATCCAATGCTTTTCACCGCCCCACACTGCCCCTGGCCCCAGCCCAGCCCTTTAGCTCCCCACCAGGCTTCCTCCATTATCTCATGACCTCTTGGTCGGTGGGTTTGTTATCTGCCTCCTCTTTCCCAACAAGCCTGGCAAAAAAAGCAGGAGCCAGTGAGTGCGTGCTGATTGCCTACTTTCCGATCCCTCCCCTGCCAGGAGGCACTCAAGCTGATACCTGGTCCTCTTGTGTCACGGGGCCCCACGTGCACTGGGATGATGCTTGCTGTGTGGGAACCTGGCAGGGACAATCGGAAGTAGAAACTAGTCTGATTTGGGCAGGCAGGTTGCTACACTGCTGTTAATTCGATGTGGGCCCTGGGGCAAGTCACTTCACCTCCTGGCACCCCACTTTCCTGCTGCTGTGAGGATTATGTAGACTGATCCCTATAAAGGAATTAGCCATAATCTGTGCTTACAGGTGGGCTTGGGCACTTTCAGAGTCATTGTTCCTCCTGTCCCTTCTTGGTGTTATAAAGGGGACCAAGGGACATCCATTCCAGGCCCTGTCAACTTGAGCCAGCTGCCCTCCCCTGCCCCATCAGTTATTCTTTGGAGTTTGCTAACCTCTTTTAAAGAGGTCTGGTGGTTAACCTTTTTGTAACCCAGGGGACATATAGTGCCCACCTACAGGTCCCACCTTTGGAATTTGGTGGGAAAATGTTATCCTACTTATAGTGTGTGCTGCCATCTGGTGGGTACCTGTATCCCTGCATGAATCTGAAGAAATCAGTCACATTCCACCAACTCCCGACACCCCTCAGGACACAGGTGACTCAAGAATTGTATCAAAATCTACATTAACTCATTTTTTCCATTTCTTTCAAAATGGAATGTTTCCATTACAGAAAACATATGGCATCAATAAAAAGTTCCAACCAGAAAATGATTCGAGGTTATGTGCTTGGTCACTAACCCGAAGGTCAGTGGTTTGAACCCACCAGCTACACTCCTCAGGAGGGAAGCGTAGCAGTCTGCTCCCATCAATATTTACCACCTTGGCAACCCTCTGGGGAAGCTCTCCTGTGTCCTATCGTGTCCGCGTTGAAATCGATTCAATGGCAACAGGTTTTTATTTTGCTTTTGAACCTCACTCCAGCGTCATAAAATGTCCATTTCCTGGTAAAATCTTCTACTTCTGCGCTGAGCTTTTGAAGATCTCCAAGCCAAACAGAAAGGCCTCCGGCTTCTTTTAGCTTTCCAAAATAATTAAACGTGGGTTTTACAAGCGGAAAGAGGCAATAATTAAACCACATGGAAGCCAAAGCCGGCCCCTTCTGCCTGCCCCAGGGAGCAGGGAAATCCAACTCCTCATCAGCCTAATGCCACAGGGGATCAGACAGGGCTCCAGCCTCCATCCTTCTCCTACCCAATTCGGACACCCATCTTCCTTCCCAAGACTCGACTCTTCTATTGGGTTTAATAATCTGTTGCAAAGGTCACACAGAAAATAGTCATGATTAAGGGGATTTATTGGGGGTAACAGGTTACCACAAGTCAGGATTAAAAAGGAGGTGGGGGGCGGCATCAAAGATACAATCATTGGTCTATAGCAACACCTTTCCTTAGCCAGCAGCCAGGTCTCTCTTGAGTGTTCAGCCTCTCCGCCCGTGGTCCCCTGCCGCTGTGGGTCAGGAAACCAGCCTGCTCCTCCATCTCACCATCTCCTACTCTACACTGCTCCTCTTTTCCCAGAGTCCCCCTCCAGTCTTGGTCTGGCTTCTTGGCTCTGTCCCATGGTCTCCGTGCCTCAGCCTCTGGTACCTCTGGTCTAGCACCCACCACTTCCGACCGAGATGGTGAGCAGGCTTTGCTGGGTGCTTCTTTCTCCTTGGTGCTCCTGGGATTTCTCTCTGCTGCTTCCGCGATGGCTCTTACACACAGAGAAATGTCTCTGATGAAGGTGTAGATGTCGTCTCTCACTGGGCCACACTGCCAAGGAAACAAAGGGTGGTGATTTGGCTCACAGCCTCTAGAGAGGTAGAGACTCCGAATGCATCCCTTCTTCATTCTGCCCAGCGCTCCGGTGGCATAGTGGGTTACGAGTTGACTGCCAACTCAGCAGTTTGAAACCATTAGCTGCTCTGTGGGAGAAAACGAGGCTTTCCACACCGGTCTTGGAAACCCACAGGCGCAGTTCTATCCTGTCCTATAGAGCCACTGTGGGTCAGTATTGACTGAATGGCATTAAAATGTATTTTATACCTGTCCACTAGGATATAGAGAATTCCTTCCAAAATGGGATTATAACCACAGGCATAGAGGCTAGAATTTATAATACAAAATATAAGGAATTATGGCTATATCTCAGGCACCCAATATAAAAAATTAAAATCTCAAAAAATAAAAAAAATAAAATAAAACTTCCTCACTCTTTATCTCTCCAGCATCCATTTCTATCTCACGTGGCTCCAACATTCCTTTATATCTTTGCAGAAATACTCTGTCATATAGCCACACTAAATATCTTCCTGTAATTTTATTACAGCAAATCACAAACTTTAAAAATAAATGAGCAAAGTAACCCATTGGCACTTTAAAATTGTTATTTTTCAATAGTTTAAGACCGACAAGAACTTGCAACAAGGATAAGAATTCTTGTGTATCTTTTGCCCAGCTTTCTCCAGTTCCCCAAATGATAACATCTTAAATAATCATGCTACATTGTTAAAGCCAGGACATTAACATTGATGCAATAGTACTAACTCAAATACAAACCATATTTCCCTAGTTTTGACGTGACTTATTGTTTTGTTTGTCGTGTTGTGCTTTGTGGCACCACAAACATTGTGTCACTTAAATAAACTGGTGTGTAACGATCATAAGCTAGAACTTTTCTATCCCCGCAGAGAAACACATTGGCATCCACCGCTGTGTTCTCCATCACTATAAGGATGTCAATTTCACATTGGTACATAAATGGAATTATACAGTATGTGATCTTCTTTTGAGATATTTGTTTGTTTGTTTAGCATAACACCCTTGAAATCCATAGCAAGGCATCACCCCTCCCGATAGGATGCTGTTGTTGGATATACCAGTTGGTTTATGACTGTCTGGAAGGACATTTCAGTGGTTTCCAGTTTGGGGTGATTACAAATAGATCTACTATGAGCTTTCATGTGTAGTTTTTGCATGAACTTGATGTTCTGTTTTTCTGTGCCAACTGCCCAGGGTTGCCGTGAGTCCAAGTCAACTCACTGGTGGCGAGTTTTCGGTTGAACTACTCAAAGGTGCGGTTGCTGCTTTTGTGGTCAGGTGCCCTGAAGTCAGTTCTGACCCAGCAGGAAACACGGCCCAGCCCTGTGCCATCCTCACATTTGTTCCTATGCTTGATCCGATCATGGCAGTCACTGGGTCATTCCATCTCAATAAGACCCTTCCTCTTTTTCACCGCCCCTCCACTGCACCAAGCAGAGCATCCTTCTCCAGGGACTGGTCTCACTGGACAACACACCCAACAGACGTGAGACGAAGCCTCGCCATCCTTGCCTCTATGGAGTATTCTGGCTCGACCACTCCAAGAATGACTTGTTTGTCTTTTGGGAAGTGCTTTGTACCTTTCATATTCTTCGCCAGCACCACACTTCTAAGGTGTCAATTCTTCTCTGCTCTTCCTTATTCAATGCCCAGTTTTCCCATGCATATGAGGCAATTGATAATACCGTTGTTTGGAGCAGGCAAACCTTAGTCCTTAAAGTAGCATCCTTGCTTTTCTACTCTAAAGAGTACTCTAAATACTCTAAAGAGGTGTGTGCAGCAGATGAATCCAGTGCAACACATCTTTTTATCACTTGAGCATGGATTGTAGAGCCAAGCAAGACACAATCCTTGACAACATCAGCCTTTTCTGTTTATCATGACATTACCTATTGGTCCCAGTTGTGAGAATTTGGTCTTCTTGACATTGAAGCCTGCAATCCTTGATCTTTCTCAGCAAGTGCCTCAAGTCTTCCTCACACCCAGAAAGCACAGTTGTGACATCTGAATATCGCAAGTTGTTAATGCTCCTTCCTCCAACTCTCCTAAAGGTCAACAAACAGACCTTGAACTATTTACAGGCTTTACTTTTTGTTGTTGTTGTTGTTGTTTTGTTTTCTTTTGTTGCTTTGTTTTGCTCTGTCTTGTTTTTGGTGTATATCATTATCTCTGCAGGTTTACCTAGATAAGATACGTGGGATAAACAATCTGAAGGAGAAAATAACGGGACCCACAGTTCTAGGGTGACATGGGAGAGGGAGAGGACAGGGAAAGGAAGTGGGTGTTAACAACCCCAGGGACAAGGGAACAACAAGTGATCTAAAAGCGATGGTGAACAGGGTGTAGGAGGCCTGGTAGGGCTTGATCAAGGGCAATGCAATCAAGAGGAATTACTGAAACCCAAATGAAGGCTGAACATGATCATGGGACAAGAGGAAAGTAAAAGGAAATAGAAGAAAGAACTAGGAGGCAAAGGGCATTTATAGAGGTCTAAATAAAGACATACACATATATAAATATATTTATATATGATGATGGGGAAATAGATCTATGTGCATATATTCATAGGTCTAGTATTAAGGTAGCAGGTGGACATTGGATCTACACTCAAGTACTCCCTCAATTCAAGAACATTTTGTTCTATTAACTTGGCTTTCCATGATGCTCACCTTCCTGACAATATCGCTGAAGACAAAGCGTGTCTATAAACAAATGTGGTGAAGAAAGCTGATGGTGCCCGGCTATCAAAAGATATAGC
>NW_022103928.1:28718954-28743159 GCF_000313985.2 Echinops telfairi | reverse complement strand
GGACCAACAATCAACCTTCATGGAACCAGCAGTCAAGAAATCAAGCAAGGGGTTGCACTGGGCACAGCTACTGCCACAGAGCTCTTCCCAGGGTTGAAAAGCAAATGTGTTGCTTTTCTGCCTGCGGTGTGCCTTACCTATGCCATGGTCTTTACAGCCGCTCGACAGGCATGCAAAAACTGGACGTGGAGAAAAGAAGACATAAGAATGGGTGCATTTGAGCTTTGAACATTCTATTATCTTCTCAGGGAGCTGGCACCCACTCACTGGTCTGCGGACAGATCTGCATTACCAGGCCTTTCAAGGATCCTTCCGGACACTGGCTGCCATCACTGCCTTCTGGTGGCCCTTTCTTTGAGGGGATCCTCACCCCCTTTCCCCGCTTTCCCAGTGCTTGTCAGGGACAGCCTCAGCGAGGACTTGCCTGAAGGCTGACCAACAACAGGGCAAGGATGCTCTGTAGAATCAAAGGTAGGGACAGAGGCTGCTCCGATGGGGCAGCTGGGAGCCCTAGAAAGTCCCCAGGGACGTAGGGGGCGTTGTTAGCCTGGGTAACATCTCATCAAAAACTCAGGTTCTCCTTCTTCCCCTTATCTCTTCAAGATTCTTGGGACTCCTCACCTTAAAGGGATGGGGAAGGGAACTGAGGCAGGACTAGGCGGGGAGGCCTGACAGTGTCACCACCCAGAGTTTGACCTTGGGGATCTGGATTTGAACTTGACAATTGGCTGTGTATCCTTGGGAGAGGCAATTTGCTGGTTGAGTCCCTGTTTCCCCATCTAAAATGGGGCAGAAAGCGGTTCGATTTGCTGTAAAGATTAAATGCAGTGGCACTTGCGAAGAGTTTAGCCTGGAATGGAGTAGACCCTCCCTTTGGGGAGCTGTTGCTTTGATGGTTGTTGAGCAGAGACTTCTACCTGGCGCCCCCTCCTCACTCCCTGCACTTTTCTCATCCCATTCAGGCTACAATCTCAGCTTAGACAAGCCCATATGTAGGCCCTGGAGACATGTCAAGGAGCTGGTCACTGCCTCCCCCAGGAGTGGCTGGTCTAGTGGCTTTTGAGTGGGGGCCACGAGGCTGGAATCAAAAGATCTGCCTTCTCATTCCAGATCTTCTACCAACTTCCTGGGTGCCCTGCAGCCTTTTCCCCTCCCCGGGGTGGCACCACACCCCACAGAGGGCCCATCGCCCCCCCCCTCCCGCCCAAGACCCTGGAAAGAGGGCAACGTCTCCTGGCTCCACATCTCCTCCTGCTCTGTTCTCCCAGAGGTGCCCTTGATAACAGCCAGGCTTTGTGAACTTGTGGGAGCAGCTGGATGATTTCATTGGCTGGCATTCCCTGCTGCTTCTTCACTAGCAGAGGGTTTCGTGGGAAACCGTTCCAGCGGCTAGATCTTCCTCAAGGGAAGTGGAGACATCCACCTGGGAACTACTCGAGCACCTCAGAGGCCATCTCTTACCACACCGGGAAAATGCCAGTTCACACCATCTCGTCTTTACCACGCGGCTCAGACCGCTCATCATTCCCAGGGATGGAAGACCCAGCTATCAGGAGATGTACCCAGTCCTGTAACTGACAAGACTTGAAGTTTCAGACATGGCTGGAAACAGGTGCTCAAATGCTATCTCTAATCGACAGAGGTGAGAAATGGAGGTCCCCGTGGCTGAGGACACAGCCAGGGAGTGCCTCCTCATGGGGCTGGCTCCTTTTTGGGCAGGCTTGCCTCCTTGAAGAGAAGGTGGCAACCAGCTGTAGCTCAGAACTCGGCCAACGGAACGAGTGTCTGTTTCCCTCCATTGCTTCAGCAAAAGCCCTTGTGAGGCCTGGGGCACATGGTTGTCTTTGACCAGTCTCTGGGTCAGGCATCAGGCTTTGAATGAGTACAGCCAGGGCATCTATTTATCTCTAAGGCAGAGGCTGGGCTGGCTTCCCCTGTGTCCGAGACTCAGAGTCTCAGTGGAGCCCCAAACACTGGGGAGTGGCTTCAGAATCCAGAATCGAGGTGTTTTGTGGTTTCTGGAATCCTTGGATGGGCTGTGTTGGACATGAGCACCTGGTGCTGGTTCAGGAGAAAGGAGTTAGCCAGCCCCATTGCTGGGCAGTGGATACGCTGGCAGCTGCCTTCCTGGGAGGGTCCTGCCACTTCAGAAAGAGCTTCTAGCTGTAGTGAGAAGCTGACCCATGAGAATGACACAAGCAGTGGCGAAGGTCTCCTGGGGACCTGCTCCTCTATCTGGAGATAGACCAACCTCAGCCCTTTCACACAGGCCCACACAATCTCATCTAGGGAGGCAGAGGCGGAGACGCATGCGTGCATTTTAAATCACCATTTATTAGACACCAACTGTAAGCTAATGTAGAGACCAGCTCTTCTTTTTCATTAAAGACGGGTATGCTCTGCAATGAGGAAACGTACATACAAAAGGAATAGCCAAAGTTAGGGTGAGGGGGTCCCCGCTACATAGATACTCCAGGGCCCGGTACTTTATTAGGAGCAGGCTTAAATAAGTTCCCTGCAACAGGTGACAGGTTTTAAACCAAGGGAAAGTTCACAATTTGAAGGTTTACAAGGAAGCAGTAACACTTCAACCACGTTGTGCACAGATGGGAGGGGAGGATAAGGTTGGGAACATGAAGTAACTGATAAGTCTGCAGATGGCTGCCTTCTGCAGTTTTTCTCAGGGAACAGGAGGCAAGTGTCTGTTTATCTCAGGCCAGCGGTTGCTTCATCAGCTCCCATGGCTGTGCCATCAGCATTCTCCCGCAGGCCATGCACCCATGAAAGGTGGTAATCCTTTCCCATTGGCCGAAGGAGCAAATAGCATTTCCCCCACAACTTACCATGGCATCTGCCAAAGAGCAGGCCCACTGACATGCCATGATCTCTACATTCCATATCCCCACAAGCATTCTGAAGCCCCTTGTCCATTATTTGGAATCTTTGCAAGAGCCTGAGAGGGAATAGGTGTGTGCTCATTATACAGATGGAGAAATTGAGGCTCATAACCATTTCCTTCAGTGTAGCCACAGTAGTGAGAAGGTAGAGATCAACAAACAACAACTCAGTAGGTACCAGGAAAACACCCCGAGCAGTTACAAGACAGAGAGGGTTTGCCAAGGAGGGGCCTGACTGATCAAGTGAGAAGGGGGTCAGCCAGAGAGTTTTGAAGACTTTAATGGCTAAAGACAATCCGGATGCATTTCACTAGAAAAATAATCATGAAGGGGGCATGCTCAGTAGAGGGCACAGGCTGGAGAGAGGTGAAGCAGCACAATAGGTGTAGAGCTAGAGCCACTGGCTATCCCAGGGGACAGTCAGGGCTAAAGTGGAGAGAGCGGCCACATCGGAGAGGCCTTTGGATTCTGGCCAGGGTGGCCTGTAGCAGCGGAGGGCACCTGCTGGTCAGTGGAGTGGTAGCAGACGCTAAGCCCATTGCCAGAACAGCACAACAAAGGGACAAGAAGCCTAGGACCTGGGCTAGGGAAAAGGCAGGAGCTGGCATCTGTAGGGTTTCTGGGTCTTCTGCTAAGTCTGGGCAGCTGGGGAGGCTCCAGTGCCCCCCATCCCATGGCCTTCAAGAATCCCACCATCATGGACTGAGTATCCATTCTGAGCCCAGTGCCCTCCTCGGTCAGGACCCTGAGTCCTTGGTGGAGACCCACGAGGGGTGTTATTGTCCCCATGGTGGGGAAGGGGAAGCTGTGGCTCTGACTGAAAAACAGCATGCCCCAGGGAATGGCAAAGTGGGCCTCAAACCCAGGACTGTGACTCCATCCCCTCTGGGCCTTCCATCATCCTGAAATAGCTCTGGACCCAGCATGCCCATTGCCACTGCGTGCCTAAGGAGACCTTGAGAGACTTGCATTAAAAATGTCTGTCCTGCAGGCTTTTGAAAAATTAAAGAGCCAATAAATGCTCATGCTTAAAATATTAAACTGTACAGGAGACTCTAAAGTGAACAGCAAGCCTCCTTGCCTCCCTGTGGGTGCCCATCTTGGGTACCCTACAGTCCCTCTGACCGGTTCTGGACCCGTGCCTGACTTCTACAGGATCCACTTCTAACACCAGAACCTGCATCGCTCTTCAAAGGCAGTCTTTCGGCTACTGGAGACGTCGGACTGGAGTTTGTGTCCCCACTCTGGCCCTTATGGACCATCGGCTGTTCCATGGTAGAATGATCATTTTTCCATGTAAGATATCCAGATTTAATTCTGGCCAATGCACTATCTGTACAGCCACCTCCCATCAGTCAGCGGGGGCTTGTGTGTTGCACTTTTACTGGACAGGTTTCAGTGAAGCTTCCAGCCTAAGACAGATGAGTAAGAAAGACCTGTCGACCCACTTCTGAAAATCAGCCAGCAAAACCCCCGAGGATCACAATGATTCCATCTGTAACCAATCGTGGGGACGGCACAGAACCAGGCAGCATTCTGTTACGTGTGCGTGGGGTCACTGTGAGGCAAGGCCTACTCAAGGACAGCTCAACAACACTCTGGTCCCGGGCAATTTTTAGCCAAAGTGAATACAGGAATCGGTAAGCCCAGCTCCCTTGCCTGAAATCAAGTCAAATGCTTATCCTCCAAAGCTCTTCTGCAGGAAAGCCTGCAGCTGTGGGCACACGTTTGCCTGGAGCCAGGCAGCACAGACTACATACACTCGTTGGCCATGAACGCTGCTCTCACAGCTTATCCAGGGAGAAGAAGACAACCAGTGAGCTGCAAAGGTGGGTCTAGTTCTCCACCTTTCCCTTGCTCGTCACCCTGCAGTCCCTTTCACTTAGATGTTGGGCTCGGTGATCACTTGCCTTGGCCATTCATTCATTCATTCATTCAGTGAACATCTATCGAGCACCTACTATGTACCAAGTGTGGTTTGTTCTGTTGACAGTCAATGTCACTTTCAATATTCTTTACCAGCACCATAATGCAAATGCAGCGATTCTTCTTTGGTCTTCCTTCTTCAATGCTCAGCTTTCACATGCCCATGAGGTGTGGTAGGCCAGGCTGACCAGAGAAACAAATCCAGAGACAGTCATATGTGTGTAAGCATGAGCTTCATATCAAAGAGTAATTGTGTATAAAGAAAACATCCCAGCCCAGTCCAGATCAAGTCCAGAAGTCCGACATTAACTGGTAAGTTCAATACTAGTCCCCAAATCCTTCTTCAGATCACACAGTCACATGCAATGATGCAAAATGCAGGATGATGACAGGCCGGTGTGTGCGAAGGCTTGTGGCTACAATGGCGGTAGAAGCATCTCAGCACTGGCATGGGTCTCCACGTGGCTCCTCCAGCTCTCTGAGTGTGGCTCTTCAACAGGAAGGTGAAGCAGAGAGAGAGCTCTTGCAGGTCTCAGCAAGTCTCCAAGTGGCTTGTCAACCGGAAGATCAAGGCAGAGAAAGAGAGAGGAAGTTCCCAGAATTCTCATGAGAAGGCCAGGCCCACAGGAGGCATAATAAGGCTGGGACCTGATTGGCAGGCTAGACTCCACCCCACCCCCCTTTACTCTTAATACCCTCAAGTTGGCATGAGGTTATGTAACTACCACATGAGAATAGCATGCTTTGGGTCAGGAGCACCTCGGTCCTCGAAGTGACATCCTTGCTTTTCAATACTCTAAAGAGCTTGTGTGCAGTAGGGTTCCTCCGTGTGACGCCCCGTGTGATCTCCTGACTGATCCTTGACAACATCAGCCTTCCTCATTTATCACTCTATTACCTTTGGTCCATGTGAGGATTCGGGTCTCTTTACACCGAGTTGTAATCCATACCGAAGGCTGCAACCCTTGATCTTCATCAGCAAATGTTTCAAGTCCTTCTCAATTTTGGCAAGCAAGGTTGTGTCATCTGCATATTGCAGACACCATCCTAAGGGGTCTGTCCTATACGCAAAGGTCACCATGTTAGGAAGAGATTTAGGAGAAGATAGTCAGCAAATCTAGTAACCAACTCTCCTCCACCATCCTGAATCCAGCCTCCGCTCCTTCATAACACGCACACCTGCAACTGCAACCACCCACCCAAGGTTGGCTCCAGAAATGAAAACCACGTGCCCTCCTTGCGTGGCCTCCTGGGAGACCCTCTTGAAAGCGATGGCAATGACGGCAATGGTGGTGGTGGTGACCGCGAGCGATGACGCTGAGAGCGTAAGCATTTGCGTGGCATTTTCGCCCGCCCCAAGTGCTTTCCTGGATCTAAGTGCTTTGCAACTTTGATCTCATGAAATCTTTACAACGACAACCCGGGGAGAGTCCTGTTATTTTTCCATCTTACAGACGAGGACACCGAGTGAGGCACAACGAAACGCAGTGGCTAGCGAGAACACCGCGAGGCCTCAGAAGCTGTTTCTCCGGTGCAAGACCCCATGGCAACTCCGGAGGCCGCCCTCTCCCCTCGCCTGGTGTGTCTCCGGGCTCAGTGGAAGCAGCAGTCCTCAGAGCCCCGGCTGTACCACACGATTCACTCGGGAGGCCAGTCCTGTTGCAGTGATAAAACCCAAATCCCCGGGAGGGGAGGGAATCCGAGATTAAATTCTGAACACCTGGTTTGCAGAAGGCAATGGACATGACCGTGGAAGTCCAAAATCTATCTGCAGGGGCCCCACATGGATTAAGCCTTCGGTAAATCCCCTCTGACCATAGTCCAGGGCTGTGAATAGCCTTGCTATCAGACAGAGAGCACTGTAAGGTCGATGATGCCACATGTGGTTAGGTTAAAATGTAACACTTTATCCTTTGACCTCCCTTTTGGCCCCTTTTAAAGTTGTTCTGGTTTGAAATATTTTCTTTCTTTTTTTTTTTTTAATTGAGGCTGTTCGGTTTTTCTGTTTGCTTTTTTTTTTTTTTTTTTTTGCTTTCCATTTGTGTTTTTTACGGTTGTCTGTATATGATATCTGGGGTAGGTAAATCTACAGAGACAGCAATTGGATTAATAATTACCTAGGTGTAAGGGCATGGGAGGATGGGGTGGGGGGGGGATAAGGAACTAACAATAATGAGTACGAGAAGAAAATGTTCTGAAATTGATTGTGGTGATGATTGTATAACTCTTCTTAATATGATCAAATGATTAAATTGTGTGATAGGTGAATTATATGCCAATAAAACTATTTTTTAAATCATTTTATTAGGGGCTCATACAACTCTTATCACAATCCATACACACATCAATTGTGTAAAGCGCATTTGTACAGTCATTGCCCTCATCATTCTCAAAACATTTCCTCTCCACTTAAGCCCCCAGCATTAGGTCCTCATTTTTCCCCTCTCTCCCCGCTCCCCACTCCTTCATGAGCCCTTGATAATTTATAAATTATTATTTTGTCATATTACAAGGAACTATATGTGACCTCCTCCCTTGGGGACAGACAACAGAAAAGTGGGTGAAGGGAGACGTCGGACAGGGCCAATAAAACTATTTGTTTAAATGCCAGGTGTAAAGGCCTTCTCCACCTAGTCTCCCGTATGTAGCAGGAACACAGCCTGCCCTTCTGCCCCAGGCCCAGCTTTGTGGACATGGGCTACCTAGACTCTGAACTACATGCCCAGGCGGCAGTTGGAAGCTAGACGGGACTTCTGGGCTCAGAGAGTGCAGCTATCTGCCCAGGGCCCCACAGTGATGATAGGAAGAACCAGGATTTGAACCCAAGTTCAATGACCCCAGGCCTCGGTGGTTGTCACTTCAGACGTGTGGTACTCATCCAGCTCTCATCTGAAGACAGTGGCCTGGCCTGTTTGGGGCCCTGTGTGGAAAAGCAATCACTGACATTTACGGAGTGTTAGTTGCTGAGAGCCAGAGCCTTACACACATGACATCATGTCATTCTCTCAACTGCCCCAGATGGTTCAGACCATTTTATTTGTTATTTGATTATGGTCAAATAGTTACAGTCTTTTGTTGTTGTTGTTGTTGTTGTTGCCATTTCGACCATTTGAAAGTGTACCATTCAGTGGTATTAATCACATTCACCACGTCGTGCAACCATGACCACTATCCCTTTCCAAAAGTGTTTCATCATCCCAAACAGAAGCGGTGCCCGCTAAGCAATAACGCCTCATTTTCCTCCCCATCCAGTCCCTGGCACCATCCATAAAGGTTAGTCTCGATAGACTTGCTTATTCCGGATAGATCACTTGTGTGTTAGTCTGGGTAGACTAGCCAAACAAATTCACAGAAACTCGTGTGTGTATATATATATATATGCATCCCAACCCAGTACTGTCCAAGCCCATAAGTCCAACATTAGCCCATATGTCTGAAAATGATCCACAAAGTCCTCCACCATCTCACAAAACACACACAATGGCGCCGACTGCAGGAAGAAAGCCAAATCAGTGAGAGTGTAAGCATCTCAGCGCTGGCAGGGGTCTCCACACGGCTACTCCAGCACCCAGGGCTGCATCGGGATAGGTCCATGTGGCTTCTCCTCAGGAATGTCTTGCAGGAAGTGAGTCGTGCCAGCTGAAGTAAGGAACTGGCTAAGGCAGCTGCATCCTGGTCTGACCATCAGAAAAGCAAGAGACCGGAGAACTAGAGAGGCGAGGCTCACCGAGCCAATGATCTCTCCGCCCTTCGGTTGATTCCCACATGTGTTTATGGGCCAGGTTGGCACAATAAGCCTTAACTATCTCAACGTGTAAGTGGGATCATACTGTAGTTTCCCTTTTGTGTCTGACTTCTTTCAGTCTGCAGGATAGTGTGAAGGTTCATTCACATTGTTGCACGGATCAGGCCTTCTTTCTCTTGATGGCTGAGTAATAGTCCTTTGGAGCACAGCATTTGTTTATTCATCATCTGCCGATGGATTGCTTCTACCTATGAACTCTTGTGAGTCGTGCTGCAGTAAACATTAGGGTACAAGGGTCTATTTGAGTCTCTGGCTCCCCATTATTTGAAGTCTCTACCTCTGAGAGGAAGCGCTGGGTCAGGTGGTATTTCTAAGAGTCTCTGGGTGGTTCAGTTAGCTAAGTGCTGAATGATGGTGGAAAGGTTGGCAGCTCCAACCCACCCCGAGTCACCTGGAAGTAAGGTCTGCCGATCTGCTTCTGAAAGGTTACACCTTTGAAACCCCTCCTGGAGAGCAGTTCTGCTTTGTACGCACAGGGTGGCCAAAAGTAGGCCGTGGCTTGAGAACACAGTAATTCGATGTTTAACTCTTTGAGGAATCTCCAAGCTGTTTTCTACAGAGGCTGTGCCTCTTTACCATCTGCTGGCCTTGCCCGCCTGGCATTCTTGGCTCCTTTTCTGGGAAGGGTGCACTGGAGTGAAATTTCTTAGTCTGGCTCTTCTACCTTGGTAACTCATGCCAAGGGCTTGGGTAAGACTACAAATAGGGTGTGTTTCACACTCATTGAAGAGATTGCCGCCACCCTCCAGCTAGAAGGATGAGCCGCCTTTGAAGCAGTAGCAGAGGAGAGAAATCCTGAGGACTTTGGAAGGTCACGTTCAAGGTCTCTGCCTGCAGTGGCAGAGGTCGCGGAGACCAGATGCATCACAGACTGCGGGAGACTCAGAGGAGCAGCACGGAGGTGATGGGTCCCTTCTTATCTGGTCTGAGATGATGGAACTGTGGGACAGAGTGATGGGGGCTGGCGGGGTGGACTGGTTTCCTGGCCCATGGAGGCAAAGGCCAAGGGACCATGTGACTGAAAGAGTAAGAACCAGAGAGAGATCAGCCTACTGACTGAGAAGACCAGTGCCGGTATCCTTATTGTTTGCTGATCCTAACTTGTGGTAACCTATTAACTTTCCTGATAACCCCCTGTGATTGAGAGTATTGTCTGTGAACTCTGTGTGACCTTTGCAGGGAATTCACAGGTGTGGAGCGGCGTAGGAAGAGCCGTACGTTGGTCAGAATCGGTCCTGAAAGATGGAGCCATGCCTGACTCTGGTGGCACTAGGGAAGCCAGAGGAGGTCAGGTATGTCCACCCCCATGTTGCTTACCACAAAGGGCACCTACCTTCCTGCTGCGGTGGCACCACTTTGCCTTTATTGTTGGCTGTGGGTCAAGCCTGTCAATCAGGAGATGCTCATTAACATGAGCACGTGACCTGAGCTTGGCCAATCAGATGCTCTCTTCTGGGACTTTGCCTCTTGTAGCATGTGACACACACACACACACACACAAACAAACAGGGGAACCATTGCACCTTGTCCAGCCTGCTTGTCCTTGCTGCATAGACAGGCTCACCCATCTGAGACTTGCTGGCTTGGGGACTTTGACTCCCCACGCTGTCCCCTATCTTTTCAATCAGGGCTCCCATATCTTGGTTGAAGTTAGTTGAGTCAGCTCCTATTTCCAGCCTGCCAGCCAGAACCCCAGCCAATGCCAGCAAGTGCCATGGAATTCAAACCCAGCCGGCCTTATGCCAGAGTCCAAAGTCTTAGCTGTGGCCTAGGGTAGGACTATTTGGGCAAAAATTGGGAAAATAGACATTTCCAGGGAGCAGGAGCACTGTGGGCTGAGGCTCTGACATGGAATTTCCTACCATAAGAAAGTCATTATTTTTGTAAAATAATAAGGTCTTAAATTACCCAGGTGTTAGTTTTTATTCTTTTCGGTCTTTGGGGCTTCACCAACTCTAAGTCCAACTCCTGAGATGCTGTAAAAATCACGGGTTTGTTGTCGCACAGTCTGAGGAGCTAGAAGTCGAAATTAAGTGCCCGAGACTTCCTTTGGCGTTCCTTGGCTTCTAAACTAGCTTGCACGTAGACTCTTCCCTCTCTGTGGGCCTCTCTTGTCGTGTCTCTTTCTTTTTTATTAAACACTACTCAGAAGGAATGAGTGTTTACAAGTTACGACAAATTAAAAAAACAAAAACAAAAAACATAGATCCTGGAATGAATTCTGGGCTCCACTAAATCCTAGCTCCAACTTAAGAACAATTGGTTCTTACATCATGGCCCTGCTCAACACTCAACTTCATGAAATGATCACTGAAGATAAGGGTGCTACAGCAAAGGGTGGTGAAGAAAGCAGATGGAGCCCGGCTATTAATCAGAATAGTGTCAAGGGTCTTAAAGGCTTGTATTGAAACACGCAGCCATCTAAGCAAGGAGCCAAGTAAGTCCACACAGAAGAAGCACACCAGCTCGTGGGAGCCAAAGAGGACAATTACAAAATTTCAATATGGTGAGAAGAAAAGTGTTAGAGCTGAAAATATGGACACCCAATTTGGAGATGACTGTGGAGGACAGTGGGAGCCCAAAATCCATCTGCAGAATATCGAGTCAGACCGAGCCGCTAGCAGATCCGTTAAAGCCAAAGGCCAGAGTCCCAAACAGCCTTACTATCCAGCAGAGACCATTGCAATCCTGATTATGCAGGGTTGAACTCAGTGCCGGGCCAGTTGTCCTCCCTATAGACATGACCTGAATTAGTACTGGGTAGAAGTATCTCTTAAATGTCCTATGACAGAAATCTCTTCCCGGCTTTTTGAATGTTGATGGGGGCCTTCTCCCTCTTACGCATCGTTTGTAATTTTTTCTTTAAACTAATATGATCTTATCCTTACCATCTTAGTGTGATGTGACTTACACTGTTTTCTGTTGGGTTTCCCAGCTGTGATGCACAGGAGAAATGGATATATAACGATAATAACTGATACAAGGTTTATAGGGAATGCAGGGGTGGGGGGATAAGCAATAGGGAGGGAAAGGGTGTTTTAGGAGTAAATAATGAAGGCAGGAGCAGAGGGAGGGAGCACTAAGGGGGATCTCAATTGTACAACTCAGTTTAAAGGCTATATAACCACAGTGTGTGTGTGTGTGTGTGTGTGTGTGTGTGTGTGTGTGTGTGTGTAAAGGCTCTGAGATAGATGTGATGCTGATTGTACAACTCCCCTTGATGTGATTGAACGATTGACCCATTCAATTGTATGTTATATGAATTATGTGCCAATAAAACTGCTGGGGCAAAAGAGAAGGAATTAGTGTTAGGACTCATCCTATGCCAACATACCCTCGTGAACAACACAACGATGACAAACACCTTTCTTCTAAACAAGGTCAGTCACAGATTCTGAGGTTAGGCCTTCCCTTCCCCTGTGGGGGGAGCAAAATTCAATCCATCATAGTTGATCATCTGAAGGGCATTTGGCTTCTTTGTTACCACCCCACACCTGTCCCTGTTAACTGGCCTGGGGCCCTTAGCAGAGCATCGGCCCGTGGCTCCCGCTCAGGTTTGGAGCGGACAAGAGTCCCTCGTGACCATGCTCCGAGGACACTGTGATCCAGCCTCGTGTCCCCAGCTCAGGACGCTCATTCCATTTCCATATTTCTGTCATATTCACGTTCCTCCTGGGCTATCATTTTCTTCATCTTTTGTTTTAAACTGGCATCTTTTTAAAAATGTAAAGTCATCTAACAAATCTAGAATGCTTACACCCCTACTGTACCAAGGGTGCCATGATACCTGTCCATAAAAGAAATACATCCAGGAGGGGAAACAGCATGAAGTATGACCAGGCAGGCAGCCTCCCTGAGCCTGAGGTTGGAAAGGGTGGTTGTGCTGTTGCTAGCTGCCCTCGAGTCACCCGCCGAGTCCTGGCAACTCCTTGCACTACTGAGCAAAATACCCACAGGGCCTGCACCAACCTCGTGATTGCTTGCAGATTGTACTGATGTGTCCATACGGTTTCCATTGGCTGGTTCTTGGAAATAGATCATCAGGCCTTTCTTCCTGGTCTGTCTTAAACTGCAAGCTTTGCTGAAATCTGTTCAGTGGCGTAGCACCATGCTTAGGCTCTGCCCACAGGTCATGACAGGGCGTTGAACCTAAGATGCATTGAGTGGGAGGTGGGTTGGGTGGGTTCTCCAGAGAAACAAACCCAATGATGTTTGCATGTGTATGCAAATAGAGTGAGATCTGTGTCAAGAAATGGCTTACATGGTTGTAGTCATAGATAAGTCCAGTCGAGTTCTAGTCCCTAGGTTAGGTGCCAGTTGGAGGCTTCTGCTGACTCGTTGTAGCCTTGGAAACTGATGAACAGGAAGCAGGAGGGGCACAGGCTGGTGGATGCAGAAGTAACTAAAGCTGACGTGAGCTGAATGAATCCAAGGTCGGCAGTCTACTGATGGCTCCTGGCATCAGTAGGTGGCATGACAGGAGATCTATGAATCAGACACAAGATCCAGATTCAGTAGAATGCAAAGCGGAGAGAAAGCAAGCTCAGAATCTCTCTTACACTAAAGACCACATCCCCAGGAGTTCCCATCCAGGATGCAGCCTGATTGACAGGTTGGGCTCCATCCCTGCCTTCACCAGGTATGTCTAGTTGACAAACTCTAGCCATCACAGACCACCCCTTCTCAGCTCGACACCTGTACACAACTCTTTAACCATACATAATCTCCAAAGACAATAATAAAATCATACTTGTGCCTTACATGATACAGCTAACATATGTACAAATGAAAACACAATAACTCCTTTTCAGCTTATATTTTATTTCATTTAGTAACTGGTATTTTATTGGTTCTTTTGAGGATCAGTTACAGAGAACTTGTAAAAAAATGTGTATATAATTTGTTTTTGTTGTTGTTGTGCGGCTTCACACTGGCTGTATTGCTGATGTTTGGGGCTGGAAGGGGATGGCAGTCTGTCCACTCTGCTACCATTGGCTGAGGATATCCCAGGAAACTGACTCAGCTCGGTATCCACAGCCAAGGGAAGACAAGAACTCTGCCCCAGATCTCCAGCCAGTTCATGGACCTCCAGCTCGCAGTTACATTTTTATCAGGTTGTCAGGGTAACAGAGTTGGGGGAACAGCTCAGCTGCAGGTAGTAATTCAAGCTCTTAACAAGCTAGTGTACATTTCTTGCTAATTGGGCAGGCAGAGTTTGCAGACACCTCGGAAGATTCAAGGTCTTTTTTGGAGAGCATAGAGAGGGAAGAGGAGAAGGGGGGATAGCTCAGCGCCATCTCCACATCTTATATTTCATAAGTGAGCAAAACAAAAATATTCATATATAAATGGGAACTACTCATAACAATGATGGTCCTTATTCCTGCAGCTAGTCACATGGCTGTCACTGGTATTTAGAACTACCTTCTTCGACGACCCAGTGCATAGTTCCTTTATCCTCAGCAAGTATCTTGGTTGGTCATGGGTTCTTTACCTGGTGGGGTGACCTAAACCTCCGTTCCTGAAGAGTCTGGGCCATAAGTAGTCATGTCAGAATTGGGGTGCCATACTTTACCATTGACTTTCATCACAGGACGTGGTCGTACTAAGAGACAACATAAGGAATCTCTTGGACGCCAAATTTCGTCTTCTTTACCTCCATTAGGCAATACTATCCCAATTTCCCCTTGGTAGTTGAGATCAATCACACCACTCAGCACAGCGACACCCTTCTTTGCCTGCTAATCCAGAAGAAAGAAGAGTCCAAAATGGCCAGGCTTTCCTAACTTCCAGTTCAATGGGAACTGGTATGGCTCTAGGTGGGAGTATCCCTCCCTTTGGAATGAAGACCTCAGGACCGAAAGAGCATAGCTTGCAATGGCAGGAAGCAAAAATGTGGTGAGTGGGTCATTAGGAGTAATAGTGAGTCGTGCCACTCCTATTTCTACCCCTTAGTTCCTGGACCTGTGAATCCTGGTTATTGGAGAAGCAATGCCGTTTCTTGGATGCCGGTTTAAAGAACGCACAGCCTCCTGAAGAACGTGGTCACAACCCTGCCAGGTGCTGCCACCGACTTGGTGCCTTAATTGTGTCTTCAGAAGTCCATTCCATCATTCTATGGAGCCAGTGGCGTCAGGATGGTGGGAAAGATCAGTAGATGCCCTGCATCTGGGCCCTTGCCACACACACTTCATTTGCTGTGAGGTGAGTCCCTTTATCTGAGGAGATTTTGTGTGAGACATCCTGCCAGGGAATGAGACATTCTCTAAGTTCACAGGTGGTCATTTTAGCAGAGCTTTGTGTGCAGGGAAAACAAATCAGTTTGCAGAGAAAGTGCCTATTCCAGTAAGTACAGAATACTGCCCTTTCTATGAAGGAAGTGGTCCCGGGTGATCAACTTGCCACCAGGTTGCTAGTGGATCTCCCTGAGGAATGATCCCACATCACAGACTCAGTCATGGTATGTGTTGCTGGCAGATTGGACGGCCAGCAGTGCCAGTAGCCAAGACAGCCTTAGTGAGTGGAGCCCATTGCTGAGACTATGCATAACCTCGCTCTCTGCCCCCGTGGCCACTTTGCTCATGTGCCCATTGGGCCAGGACAAGAGTGACTGGGGAAAGAGGGTGACTGGTTTCTAGAGAACCTATCATCCTATTCGCTTGCTTGTTAAAGTCATCCTCTGCAGAGATGACCTTCCGGTGAGCATTCGCATGAGACAAACGTGTTCATTTTTTTTGGCCTAGACAGAAAGGTCTCTCCACATACCTCTTCCCCCCACCTCCTTGTCACCAAGTTTCGAATCGTGCTCCTTCCAGGTCCCTGACCATGCAGCCAAGCCATTGTCCACAGTCAATGAGCTAGTATACAGTCACACATTTGGCCAGTTCTCCTTCTAAGCAAAGGGAACTACCAGGTGTCCTTCTCGAAGAACTGCCCCCTGGGAGGCTTTCCCTTCAGCGCTGTCCTGTAGAGAGGCCCACAAAGTAGCTATAGCGTGGCTGCTATCCACTTTTCAGTGTTACTTGCATATCGTGAAGAAGCATCAATCAACAAAGCACACCTTTTCTATTCTTAGCTGATCATTAGAAACTCGGCCTGAGGCTATAGGTGCAGGCGGGGAGAAATGCTACGCTGTGGCTGGCATGGAGACCACGGGCACTTCAGCCTGATCTCAGAGCCATCACTTTGGTTTAATGACGGAGTGCTGCTGCTGTGCCCATCCAGCTCTGTGACTGGTGGGTCAGACAACCCCCAGTTCAGCTGTCTGGTGACTGACTCGGTGGCCCAGGGTGAGGCATTCCGTCTTCACCAAGGCCCAATAACAAGTTTTCAGTGGGGGAGTTAGATGTTTGCCGAGGGTGGCAGAGCTTTCATGAAAAACCCTGGGTCTGTGCTGAGATTCACCAATCTGGAAATGCTGAAGACGCCAAACAGCATCTCGATCTGCCACTGACCCCTCAAGCACCATTGGATCAGCTGGATCCTGTGGCCCAACGGGCAGCCTGGCCTGCACAGGGCGACCTGAAATTGTTACAGGGCCTTCTCTTGTTCTGGGACTCCCTCAAAGCTGTTAGCTTCTCCAGTCACTTGATGTATAGGCCTGAGCAGCAGCCCACCCAAATGAGGGCCACCCCACAATCCACTGGGGCCCACCAGGGGTTGTGCCTCCTTTTCCGTTGTGGGAGGGGCTAGGTGCCATCACTTATCTCTCGTGTTTGTAGGGGTATCTCGACATGCCCCTCTGTACACCAGTGGATCCCTAGAAATTTCACGGAGGTGGAAGGTGCCTGAATTTTTCTTGGGTTAATTTCCTACCCTCGAGTATGCAGATGGTTTACCAATAAATCTAAAGTCAGTGATATTTTTTCATTACGAGGGCCAGTCAGCAAAATGCCATCAACGGAATGGACCAGTGTGACATTCTGTGGAAGAGGAAGGTGCTCAAGGTCCTTGCGGACTAAATTAGGGCAGAGTCTTAGAGAATTGATGTAACTCTGAGGGAGAATTGTCAAAGCGTGTTGTTGCCCTGGCCAGCTGAAGGCAAACGGCTTCTGGTGGCCCTTTGAAATTGCCAATGGACAAATCCCTAGCTTCCTACCAGGGACCAGGAGAAGTAGCAATTTGTTCAAGAAAGGAAGCCACATCTGGAACAGCAGCTGCAAGTGGAGCCACCATCAGATTGATTTTACGACAATCTACTGTCATTCTCCAAGACCCTTCTGGGTTTTGTACAGGCCAAATAGGCAAATTATATGGCAATATGGTGGGACTCGCCCCCCCGGGCATCTTTCAGGTCCTTGACGGTGGCACCGATCTCTGCAGTCCCTCCAGGATCACCGATTGCTTTTGTTTTACTACGTTCCTAGGCGGAGGCAGTTCTCATGGTTTCCACCTGGCTGTTCCCACCGTAATCCTACATGCTGGAATCCGACATGGAGTCTCTGCTAGTTGCTGAGTACGGCTACTCAGATAGTGCTCTCCTGGAACTGGGGAATTACTCTGGGATGAGTTTGTGGACCTACTGGACCCACTGTGAGACAGACTTGAGCTACAAGGCCATTAATAAGTTGGCATCCAGCTGCTCCCATTCTGACTGCTGGGCCTTTAAAATGGTTTGGGTCTCCCGGGATTAAGGTTAATTCAGAGCCGGTGTCCAGTAATCCATGAAAAGCCCGACTATTTCCTTTTCCCCAATGAATAATCACTCTTGTGAAAGGCTGTAGATCCCTTTGGGGAAAGCTGGGAGAAAGACAAACAGTATAAACCTCGGAGGGGGGCGGGGCGGTAGTGGGGTCCTCCCTCAAAGGAACTCAGCCCCCTTTCATTCAAGGTCTGTAAACTGGCTCAAGTTTTGGAATTGAATGAGGAGTCATGACTCCATTCTGCCAATTTGAGTTAGACTGGTGTTCACTTGATCTAGAATTTTTCTGCGTGCACAGGTCAAGGAAAGATTTACAGGTCACGTAGGCTTCCCATCTATTTCACTCATAGGGACACCCTGCCTAAGAAGCCAATGTCAAAGGTCCATATAATTCAGACTATTTTGATTGCTACTTTGATTCTGCTGGTCATTCTGGTAACCACAGACATTGTCTCTGTCCATTTAGGGCTGCCATTTGGCCCCTACTCCCAGGGGGCCCGTTCAGCCATGTTGCAAGAAATTGTCTTAATTCACGTAGGGCAGTTCCCACAGTCAAGCCTGGCTGACCTACAATAGCAATCCCAGGAGTCCTCTGTGATGATGGGACTCCCTTCACAGATTTGTTTCTTACTGTTTTGGTGAAAGGTGACTTGGGAATTCCCTTTGTGAGTCTATGGATTTATCCTGATAAATCCACTCGAACATGCCAAGTTCCCTTAGCATTTGGATACTCTCTAAAATCGTAGGCCAAGATTGGTCTGGTACTTCAGCTTGGCTTAGTGTTGGCATCTCACAACCCATGCCTCGCCAAGGACCAAGCACATGATGAGATCCTCTCCTAACCGCTCGAATCAAAGCACGAGGAAAGAATCAATACTTACGGGTGAATTCAGACGGATCCAAGCTTATGTTCCCAGTACAAGGGTCCCACAACCATTAATAACCACTCCCACCCATATTCTCCAGGCTTCTGTCTGTACAGATTGGAAAGTATAGCACTCCTTTAGTATAGTCCACCTCCTCCTGGCTCGCCGTGTCTGGACTTCTCTTTCGGACACTCCCTGTGACTGAGGTCTAATTGTGGGTCCAGGCAGCAGTGTCCGGTAAGGCATCTGCCTCACTTCGGACACAGCACCAGGGTCCACATCAGCTTCCAGAACACCAAGAAAGCAAATTCACAGGCCTTGAGTTGATGCCACTCCAGAGTGCCCCTGTAGGGCAGGGCAGAACTGCCCTTGTGAGTTTCAAGGCTGTAACTGTTTATGGAAGTAGAAAGCCCCGTCTTTCGACCGTGGAGAGGTTGGTGGTTTCAAACTGCTAACCTTCTGCATAAGCGTTATGCTGCCAGGGCGCCTACTCATGTGTATTTGGGCTAAGCTCCTTTCGTGTGGGGTGGGAATAGTAGTTTTGCTGAAACTGGACTAATCCTCCAGATGGGAGGGTTGATGCTGGCAGTGGGAGTGGCTCAGTGGAATCTAGGGCAGAATGTCTCCATCTTCTGCATCATCAGCCCATCTAGTCCCACCCCCATGTTCAGGGTCCCATTTCTTTCCAAGCAGTGCTCTCACTTTAATATCAGACCCCGTTGTAAGTTCAAAAGTAAGCTGGCATTGCCATGTAGCTCTCGTGTGAAAAGACTCTGCGTTTGGTTTTCAGCAATATCAGCTCTGTTACTAGAAGAGATGAAGCAGTCTTTCCTGGCACACATAGAAGATTTGAGGTCTTTTATTCAGCATTTGAACTAGGCTTCTGAGACCCAGATATCTATCTTTCTTTCAGCACTTGGGCTAGTGTACGGAGCACCTACTGACCAGCTTCCCTGGATTTCCTATCCTGGCAAAATTGCAGGAAGATTTCAAGCCTGTGATCACCCAGAGCCTCACTTCTCACTAACCCTTCATCTCCCGGTGGTGGTGCTTTGGGTTTTAGCTCTGCCACTTATGCCCTGGATTAACAGTGCCCTCTGTACTAGTCCTGACTTGCATTTACCAAGAGAGGGGTGGAGTTCTCGGTGTCTTTAGGTCCAACCTCTTCTGAGAACCCGAAGAGAAAACCCAACTTCATGCTTTTGTTTCTCTAGAATGACTCTCAGCACCAAATGCATTAGGTTGCATTTTCCAGAGAAACCCCATTAGTCCTGTTTAAGTCTGTCGGTCAGAGGTGAGCTGGAGGGTTCTCCTGCCTAGCGTAGCTATGGAACCTGACCAACCAGAAGAAAGTAAACAAAGCAGGGGGCCACAGGCTGGTGGGTGCGGATGCCAATGAATCTGAGGTAGGCATGTCACTGACTGTTCTGGGATCAGCAGGCAACATAATAAGAGGTGGACAAAATAGGTGCAGCAGGGTCCAGATCCAATGGAAGGCAAAGGGGCAACCAAGAGAGAGATCTTGATTCTGCTCAGGAACTCGCTTACAAAAGGTCACACCCCCAAAGAGGTGTCATCCACCTGTGAACTGATGGATAGATTGGGCTCCACCTTTACCTTCAACCAGTATGTCAGTTGACATAAAAGGTAACCATCACACGAGGTGGTAGTTGTATTAGTGACCCACCGCTACCTCCGTCTGCAGGGATCGTTCAACAACTGAGGTGCTGTCGAGCCAGTGCGCACACATAGAGACTCTTTGTACAACAGAACGAAATTCTGCCCGGTCCTGCACCATCATCACAATTTATGCAGGCGCCCATTGTTGAAGCCCCTGTGTCAACACATCTGCTTAAGGCCCTTCCTCTCTTTGGCTGCCCATCTACTTTACCAAGCAGATGTCCCTCTCCGGGGACTGGTCTCTGCTGGTCACATGTCTGAAGCCCAGGAGATGACGTCTCGCCACCCTTCTAAGGAGCACCCTGACTGCACGTCCTGTGCCCCCGCCACTGTTCTCCACCAGCCCCACACTGCAAGAACATCGGTTCAGCTCCTTTCCCAGAGTCGCCTTTTTATTCTTATGAAATCCCAGTGTTACGAGCAACATGCAGGACTGATCTGTCTATGTTTTTTGACAAAATATGGATCAGCGTCAAATCAATAAACTTGAATGCTTTTGTCTTTTAAAACTGTTCATTTCGATGTCAGAAAATTGAGCGTTGTTTTCATGTGTGGTCACAGTTTTCGACTTACATCTCTCCTTGAAGATGTACAAAACTTGTATGCCAATGACACTTGACTTATTGATTTTTGTGGACCTTTGAAAAGCAAGTTTTATTGGCACATAATCCACATGTCATATAATTCATTCATTTCATCATATCAAGAAGAATTGGACAGTCACGACCACATTCAATTTTTTTTCTGTCTTTTTTAAAAATCATTTTATTAGGGGCTCATACAACTCTTATCACAATCCATACACACATCAATTGTGTAAAGCGCATTTGTACATTCATTGCCCTCATCATTCTCAAAACATTTCCTCTCCACTTAAGGCCCCAGCATTAGGTCCTCATTTTTCCCCTCCCTCCCCGCTCCCCCCTCCCTCATGAGCCCTTGATAGTTTAATAAATTGTTATTTTGTCATATCTTGCCCTGTCCGACGTCTCCCTTCACCCGCTTTTCTGTTGTCCATCCCCCAGGGAGGAGGTAACTTATAGTTCCTTGTAATCGGTTCCCTCTTTCCTACCCACTCTCGCTCTACCCTCCCTGTTTCGCCACTCACACCACTGGTCCTGTAGGGATCATCCGCCCTGGATTCCCTGGATTTTCAGTTCCTATCTGTACCAGTGTACATCCTCTGGTCTAGCCAGCACATTCAATTTTAAAACATTTTCTCCCCCACCCCTTTAAATCACCTTTAAAAAGTGTTGTGTGCAGAAAAGTGGGTGAAGGGAGATATCTGACAGGGCAAGATATGACAAAATAAGATTTTATAAATAATCATGGGCTCATGAGGGATGGGGAAGGAGGGGAAAATGCGGAGCTGATGCCAGGGGCTTAAGTGGAGAGCAAATGTTTTGAGAATGATGAGGGCAATGAATGTACAAATGCGCTTTAGACAATTGATGTATGTATGGATTGTGATGAGTTGTATGAGCCCCTAATAAAGCGATTTTTAAAAAAAAGAAGTCTTGTGCAGCAGATCCGCCCACTGCAATGGGTCGACGGACCGACTGCCTGACTCTTGCTTCCGTGGCACTGATTTTGTATCCAAGCAAGAGAAAATCCTTGACAGCATCTATCTTATCTCCACTGATCACGATGTTATCTATTGGTCTGGTTGTGAGGATTTTGATTGTCCACCAATGGTTGTTGGCGTTGTACTGCGGTGAACTTGGGTGGCACTGCGATGCTAGAAGCTACGTCATTGGGGTGTTCAAAGACCAGCAGGGTCGTCCAAAGTGAATGGGTTTCAGAGGAGCTTCCAGACTAAGACCAGACTCTGAAGAAGGAATGCGCTGTCCACTTCAGAGGAATTGGCCACAGAAAGCCTTATAGATAGCATAAAAAGTTGCAAGGACTGGAGAAGCGTTAAAGGCACCCTCCCAGCACGACACAAAGCTTGTGTGCTGGCTGTAATCAGAAGGGAGGGTCGAAGGGCAATCAGAGAAAGAACCACCTCATCAGCGTATGAGTCAATGCCATTTAACGTCAGGCCATGGGGCCCACATATCCCATTTCCAGAAACCTTGATTCTTGAAAACAGAGAGGGAAAGGGTCTTATCCAAGGTCACACAGCACATCAGGAAAAGAAGAACCTGGAACTACTTCCTCCCACTCTCACCCTATGTCACTTTCTGTGGCACTGCAGACACTCCCGGGGAAGGCCCACGGTTGCATGGCTACGTTTCCTTCTCCAGTAACCACCCTCCTCCCATCTGCCCGGTTCGGGCCCTGCCCGGTTCGGGCCCTTATCTTCCCTCACCACACCCCTACTACTCCTACAACACCAGTTGGTGTGGGTTCTGCAATTTCCAGCTCATTTAAATGTCAGCTGGAATTGCACGGAGCTAGAAAGGCAAACAGGTGACAAAAATAGATGTGACAATCACAGTATCCTAGACTGTCAGCAGGTGCTTCCAGCTTCTCTTAACTCTTCCTAGGGCAAGTGGCCCTTGGAAAATCAAGATAATCATAGAATGATCTCCATTCTGGGAAAGCTCAAACAGCCATCATTTTGCATATAATTCTGGAAGGGTCAGGAGCCCCTTGTGTTTTTGTTTTTCTTTTGTCTCATGCTTTGTGGTTCAAGTACGATTTTGCTTTCAAAGAGTGATCTGATACCAAGAATTTAGTAGGTGGTGATTTTTTCCCCAGTGAACCTAATTAGTGAGCTGTGTAGAGAGGGTCAAGTCCACCCAGGCTCAAGGTCTACCTTTTGCAACAAGAGGTGATCTCTCTTGAGAACTCATTCAAAATATGTGAGACAAACTCTCACCTTCCTCTCGTCTAAGGAACCTTCTGGTTCCTTCTGGCTATACTTCTTCCAAGACAGGTCTGTGGTTCTGGCAGTTCTTCGACAGCACCAATGTCATAATTCAAGTGCACCAGCCTTCCTCACTTGTTATTCAACGTTCACATACATATATGACAGTTGACTAAGGGTCAGGTGCACCTTGGTCCTCAAAGTGAGATCCTGGCTCTTTAAAGAGATCTTGAACCACAGATTTTTGCCCAGGGCAATATGTCCTTTGACCTCTTGAGTGCTGCTTCCACAAGCATTGATTGTGGACCCAAGCCAGACAAAATCCTTGACAACGTCAAGATTCCCTTGGTCTATCATGATACTGCCTGTTGATCCAGCTGTGAGGATTTAGGTTTTCTTTACACTGAGTTGCAATCCACCTGGAAGGCTACTTGGTCTTCACCAGCAAGTGCTTCAAGCCCTCTTTGCCTTCAGCAAGTAAGGCTGTGCCATTTTACCATATTGTTGTGCCATATTGTGCCATATTGCAGGTTGTTAATAAGCTTCCCTCCAATTCTGATGTTACATTCTTCTTCGTATAGTCCAGTTCCTTGGTTAATTTGCTCAGCATACAGATCAAATAAGTCTGATAAAAGGATGCAACCCTGACACACAGATGTGTGTAAACCACACAGTATTCCCTTGTTCTAATCCAAGGACTGCCTCTTAGAGATCCATGTACAGGTTCCGAATGAGCACAGCCAAGTGTTCTGGAATTCCCATTCTTCACCATATTATCCATAGTTTGTTAGGATCCACACAGTCAGATGTCTTTGCGTAGTCAATAAAACAAAAACAAACATCTCTCTGGTATTCTTTACTTTCAGCAAATATTCATCCGACATCAGCAATCCCTTGGGCTGTACCCTCTTCCAAATCCAGCTTGAATTTTCTGGCAGCTCCTTCTTGCTGTACTGCTACAATGACCCTTGAGTTATCTTCAGCAACATCTTACTTGAATGTGAGATGAATGAATAATGTTTGATTATTTCCACCTTCTGTTTGGACCACCTTACTTTGGAGTGGGCACAAATATGGATCTCTTCCAGTCAGTGGCCTGGAAACTATTTTCCAAATGTCTGGGCAAAGACTAGTGAGTGCTTCCTGTGCTTCGGTACCTTATCAAAACATTTCGAGTGCTATTATATACACTCCTGGAGCCTTAGTTTTTAACTAAGGCTCCAGTGCTGTTTGGGCTTTTTCCTTCACTAGCAGAAATGGTTGAATGTTGACTGGGTCTTTTTGGTACAGTGGCTTTGTGTCTTCAACTTCATTGTCTTTTGATGCATCCTGCATTAAAGGAAAAAGTTCAAACCTTGGGTTGCAATATTGAAGGTGTATTTAGGCAAAATATCAAGCCACTATTTCAGCTGAAGTATGTTGGATGCATTCTTCCCCTTTGACTTTCTAACTCCAGGTCTTTGCACCTTCATTTGAAGACTTTACTTTGTCTTCTCAAGCTGCCTTTTGAAAATGTTGTTGTTCTTTTGAAAATGTTGTTGTTCAGCTATTTGGCCTCATCATTCCTTCCACTTGCTT
>NW_022103928.1:28705466-28718812 GCF_000313985.2 Echinops telfairi | reverse complement strand
GTGAGTGTTCAACGAATCAAATCCGTGATTGAAATGGTCCGTAACTTCAGGTGGGATATGCGCAAAGTTCTATGTTGACTCTGGTCAATCTCTGATGGGTGGGGAGGGGCGATTCCTTCTGCAACTGTTAGCTGCCCCTGAAACTGAATCAGGAAGCTCACGACCTGGTGCCAATGGCCTTGTAGTGCTGGTGCAAAGCAGGTGAGGCAGAGGAGCTGGCTCCAGCAGTCAGCTGGTTGGGTCCAGGCCTTGGCCCCTTACCAGTTTAGCTTTCCTGAACTGCGCTGTAAAATTTTCTTTCTGTCCAGAATGTCGGGCTTTTGTGTGCTACCAAGTTCAGGGTCAAGGGAGAACAAGTGGTTCATAATGCATTGCCTCAAGCAAGCCCTGTCACCCCTGCCTGAGTCACCAATTCTTGCCACGGGGATCCCTGTTGGGCCCACTTCCTGATGTGTTTGTGAGCCATGCACAAGTGGTATGCGTGCAGGGTCTCTTCAGAGTGGAGAATGGCCAGCTGTCCTCCTCCTGGGGGCAGCCTTCAGATGCAGTAAGTGACCTCTTGGAACCCACAACTCAAATGCCCATACATTTCACCCACATCATGGCTCTACTGCTTGAGTGGACCTCAGAATCTCTTCTGTATACAGAAATGAATATTTCAATATTATTGAAAAATCTATACCCTTTGTTCTCTTCTCTTACAACCATGGCAGGCATGGCTAAATAATCAAGATATTCTTTCTCAAGAATACTTCCATGTGTCCAGAGCTCTGCAGAGCCACTCCCAATAGCTGGAATTTGTCATTTGATATGACAAATTCTGTTTGCCACTTCTGTTATAATATCTGTAGAGTATAATTCCTGGCACAGAGCAGATCCCGTATACATGTCAGTTAACCAATTAATTTCTGCTCCACACAGGAATTCTTATCCAGGATCCTCAACTTCTGCTTACTTGTCTCTAAGGACAGGGAGCACACTGCTGTCCCAGTTGCCATTCCATCAAATGGCCCTCCCTGCACCTCCCTTCTCCCTCAGCGTCGGACTCTATGGCACAGAGCCCCTTTCTGTCCTGGATTAGTTGTCCTTACAGATTTAGATGATTTATTTTTAGGAGATAGATTTGAACCTCCTGATGAGTAAAACCTTTCTCAGCTTGCAGGAAGTTGATCCCTGACTAGCTAAACAGCTTTCACATTTGATGGACCTGTTTGAGCGCATAACTCTGCGTGTGTGTGTGTGTGTGTGTGTGTGTGTGTGTGTGTGTGTGAGAGAGAGAGAGAGAGAGAGAGAGAGAGAAAAGAAAAAGACTAAATGTATTTGGATGTCTCATAACATCGCAGGCCATGCTACTCCTTATGTAATACAGCCTAAGAGATCCTCCAGGTAGAGAGACCACAGTCACAACCCTATCATTAGCTGACTAAGACTGCTTATTCCGGGAGGGGGGAAGTGAATCGGTTTTTTTGTTTGTTTGTTTGTTTAAAGAAGAAGGACATGAAGTTACATAACCATTCACTTCTTTGAATTTAATGTACAATTCTAAACTTAGGAGCCAGCAGATTGTAAACATGAGCCCTCTTGATAGGAGATAGTACCGGTCACACAAGAGGATCCGGGTCTGTGGGTGTTGGAGCCCCATGATGCCTAGGGTCATGGTGGGGGTCCCTTTCTAGGGGACAGCTCAGGGGTCTCATCTCTGGACCAGCAGAGAGCTGGTGAGGGGAACCAGGGCTGTCCCAGGGCATTTCACAGCCTAGAGCACTCGGACATGCAATTGGGAGGTGACGAGCAAGCTGATGAGGGTAAGCTAGGGTGAAATGACTGGCAAGGCTGAGTAAGTCTAGGAGAAGTTGGCCTGTATCCTGTTTGTAGCCTACGCGCACCATTTCCAAGTGGATTTCCTCTCTGCTGGGCCTCCCAGCTTTTCTCTTTAAATGTCCTCCGGAGGGGCCTGGACCCACCCGGTTGTACACTGCGCCGGGCCATCATATCTAAGGGCACCTCACCCATTGGAGAGCCTGCACACTCAATTAAGTGTGAAGACAATGCTTTCTATCTGGCAGCACAGGATGTGCTAACAAAATCACGGGTACAGCACTTCTCTGGCAGATGGAATCCAAATGTCTTGAGCAAAGCGAGCCGTTCCACCCCACCCCTAATTCGCACCACGAACCAGCAGCAAATGTCCTGTCACTGCCCCTGGTTGTAGCTGAGTTTGAGTCAGAGTGTTCCCGTTCAGGGAGAAGCCGATGGAGGCCGAAGATAAAGAGCCGCAGTCGGCTGTGATGAGTCATTGGAGATCGCCTTCGGACGGACGCAGCTCCCCGGACGGCAGGGAGGTGAGAGCACTCGACTCGCACCTGCGGTGAAAGCACTATGAACTGCAAAGAATCCGCACAGGAGTTCGGAAAGGCTACGAAGCCGTGTGACGCTCAAACTTGATCGCACTGCGCCACAGTCAGTCCGTGTCATAGAATCATTCCCTTCACCTTTCTGGCCCTTGGTTGGATCAGCTATCAGAGGGGAATCAGGTGGGCCTGCTACAATGTCGACATCACAGGGGAATGGGCCATGCAAGGGGCAGTGCAGAGCCCGGCTCACAGGTAGGGCTCTGCACTGGCTTGACCTCTTCTCTCAAGGCTAGGATCCAAGCAGTTTGGACACTCGCCCCACTGCTTCTTCGCCATTGAGCTGTGTCCTGACCCCGAGCTAGGGAATGGAACGTGCCATAGGCTTTCTTGGCGGTGATCTTTACAGACGCAGTCTGCCAGGCCTTTCCTCTGTGAAGCAGCTGGCTGGGGCAAGCCACCGACTTTGAGGTTTACAGCCAAGTGCTGAGCCACCGATGTCCCGCAGGCTTCTCAGTCTGGGCACAAGAAGGTGATGTTTTCTTAAAGCCACATTAAAAAGTCCTGGGTATGTGTCCCACACTCTAAATATGAGCTTCTCCCTTGAGACCCGCCAACTCACTCCACTCCACTCCTGGCTGTCCCTCTGCCTGGAATGTCCCAGCCTCCGGTCCTCAGCTTCCTGCCATCAACTGTATGTTACTTCTCAGCCCACTCCATGTTGCTCCCTTACACTTTATGTATGGGCTTACGTATTTTGTCTCTACCACTAGCATTTGAGCTCCACAGGGGCAGAGAGGTGCATCTGTCTTATTCACTGCTATCCCCGCAAATCATTACATATATGTCGATCTTTTAAGTGCCAATACATGTATGTGTGTGTGTATTACACAGTATATAATATGTACACATACTCCGTTGTTGTGAAGTTGGTTCTGAGCCAGGGCGATCTTATGTGTGTCGAATCAGAACGGTGATCAGGTTTTCAGGGCTCCGACTTTTCTTCCAAGATGCCACGGGGAGGATTTGAACTGCCAGACTCCCAGGGAGTAGTTGAGCATAACTTTATGTCATTCGGTGACTACCCCAGACCACAAGTACACAAGTAAACAAACAAGTCCAGGGCCCCCAAGGCGACTCTGACGCATAGGGGCACTACAGGACAGCATAGCGTCTCTGAGACCATGGCGTCTCTGAGACCATAAGTCTTCATGGGAGCCAACCGTTGCCTTTTTCTTCAGGGAAGTAGTGGGTTTGAACCACCAACCATGTAGTTAGTAGTCCAGTGCTTACCTCACCGCACCACCAAGGTGCCTAGTAAATATTTGCTGGTGAATGAACATTTGTAAAGTGAGTGAAGAGAAGTCCCTGAATCCCTGCCTACTTCCTTCCCTCTCCCTCTTCTCTCTCTCTTTTGATATATGAACCCATATACAAAATGTGGTATAACCATATAGTGGTTATTAAATGAAGTTCTAATGCACGTCGCTAGATAACAAACTTTGAAAACATTATGCCCAGTGACATAATTCCGATACAAAGGGGCAAATAGCATATGATTCTACTGATACATATAGAATAGGAAAATGAACGGTGGCCAACATTTGTTTGAGGCTATCAGGGGCGGTAGGGAAGGAGTCCTGGAGGTGCGGGAATGAGCTGCTAACTGAAAGATTCAGGTTTGAACCCAGCGGCCATATGCAGGAAAGGCTATGCCCGCCTGCTCTATAAAGGTGATAAGTCTTAGAGGGGAAGAGACTGGGAGGTTTCCAAGAGTTAAATGCAACCGATATCAATATGGTTATATTGCAATAATGGTGATATCTATGAATAGATCCTTGGCTGGACAGACTGAACAAGTGTGGGAGGAAGATTGGAGGATACCTGCCAGTATGTATATATGTACATACATATATGACAGAGGATATTCATATGTGTTGTAACCTTTGCTGCATGTACACCTATGAATGTAGTGGAGCATACAGAGGAAAGAGTTAGGAAAACCTAGCCACAAACAAACACCTTGATCAAATGAGTCAGTGGACCCACGGGACTCAGGACCATAGTCTTGGGCTCACACAAAGACAAGGCTCTACATCCTACCTCAGTGAGTAGCCACTGGGGTTGTAAAAGCTGGTGAGCAGCCTTCTAAGGAGCAAATATTGGTTTCTCCCCCTCTGGAGGAAAGAAGAGTGATGGAACTCTACAGACCCATGAAAACTAGTGAACTGTACAGATATCAGTCTCCACAACTCTGAAACCAGAAGAACTAGATGGTGCCTGACTATCAAAGACACCCAATAGGACCATATTAGATAGCCCTGGATGGAGTGTGAGGAAGAATGTGGAACACTCATCACAAAGACCAGGCGGACTGGTAGGGTAGAGGCTGGGAGGATGCTTCGACTATGATCCGTCCAACCTCTTCAAATCTGTAGCAGAGTGTATACTAATGTTAGAATAATGAACCATTCAGGATCAAAAGACAGCATGTACCCAAGGATAAAGCACAGAGAGTTTAGAAAGAAGGAGGAATCGAACCAGGAAACTCTGGGAGGAGTGGGATAAGTGCTGGTGTACTGAGGTGACTGCAGTAGATGAGTTGAAATAAAATGTGGGTGAATAGTTGGATGTGAAACTGATGATCTTCTCTGTGCACCTTTACTTCACAATGACAAGCTTTAAAAAAAAAAACAGTATAGCATTTAAAAGATCTATGGGAATGAGGGGGAGGGCAGAGTGGAGACCCAAAGCCCATCAGTAGTCAATTGGACACCCCCTGTCAGAGTGGCCACAAGGAAGAGAAGAGCCAGTCAGGGTGCAGCATAGCACCAATGAAACACAAAACCTTCCTCAAATTCTTTAATGCCCCCCCACCCCAACCCCTGCCCCACACATATACTACCATGACCCCAATTCTATCTTACAAATCTGTCTAGACCAGAACATGCATATTGGTACAGATAAGAGCTCGCAACACAGGGAATCCAGAACAGATAAACCCCTCAAGACCAATAAGGGGAGCAGTGATACTAGAAGGGTAAGGGTTGGGAGGGGGACCACAATGACTGAAGTATGACCCCTGTCCCAAGGCGGGGGGTGGGAGGTGGACAACAGAAAAGTGGGTGAAATGAGATAGCAGTCAGTGTAAGACATGAAAAAAAGAGAATAATTTATAAATTATCAAGGAGGCATGGGGGACGGAGGGGGAAAATGAGGAACTGATGCCAGGGGCTCAAGTAGAAAAAAATGTTTTGAAAAAGATGATGACAACATATGTACAGATGTGTGTGACACAATGGATGTATGTATGGATTGTGATAAGAGCTGTAAGAACCCCCAATAAAATAAAATTAAATTAAAAAACCAACTCTATAGGCAGTTCTACTCTGTCCTAGAGGGTGGCTAGGAGTCAAACTCACTCTGATGGCGGGAGGGAGCCACCTTGCTTGGGAGGCACGTAGTTTCTGTTAAGGGTGCTGGGAGCAATTCGGTTGAATAACATGATGAATGTAATTAATGTCACAGAATTGTACATGGAAATAAGTTGACATGGCAAATGTTTCGTTATTGTATTTTTACTACAATTTTTTAAACTATAAAAATAAGCCGATGACCATGGAAGGGAAAGGTTGGGGGGAAGGGGGAAGAAAGAACAAAAGAGGGCAAAGTACACAACCCCTAACAATAGTGGTGTGCGATGGTGGGACTGTGGGCAATTATCTTCGTTATCTCTACTCTGGTTTTGTTTTATGGCTGGCATGTTTGTACAATAAAAAATTATTTTTAAAAAGAGTTAAAGACATTTTCAGGTAGCTTACGTAAATTCAATGCCCATGGTAGCAGCAGTCAAAAAGTCAATCAACGTACGGCATTGGGTGAATCTACTGCTAATAGTGGTTTTTTTGTTTGTTTTTTTATTAAATACTTTTATTGGGAGCTCTTACATCTCTTATCACAATCCATACATCCATCCAATGTGTCAAGCACCTTTGCACATATGCCGCCATCATTTTCAAAGCATTCTCTTCCCACTTCAACCCCTGATATCAGCTCCCCATTGCTTCCCCTCTCTCCCCTGCCCACCCTCCCTCACGAACCCTTGATAAATTAGATTATTATCTTCATATCTTACATCGTCCTCTGTTGCCCCTCATCCACTTTTCCGTTGTTCGTCCCCCTAAGAGGGGGTTGCAGGTTGATCCTTGGGATCGACTCCCCCTCTCTCCCCTGATCCTCCTGGTAAGTGCTGCAGAGCAGCCCGTCTGCCTGCTTAGTGTGCCTCTCCTAGCCACAGTCTCTGGGACCACTTTTCCCCGGGGAGTCTGGGGCGGAGAAGGTGGAGGGAGGGACGACTAGGATTCCGTGTGGAGTGCTTGCTGACAGGATTCATGGTGCATTGAGTGTCTGTGGGTTGAGCTATACAGCAGAGTGGAACACTCTTCAGGCATCCATTAGCTGCCCTGGAAGAACTTTGTAACATATCCAGACTAAATAAGCATTTCTCACCTGCATGGTAACCTGTTAAATTCCTTAATAAGCCTTGAATCATGAATATTGTCTGTGAGTTTTATGCAGCTGTGTTAGTCTGGGTACTTTAAAAAAACAAATCCACAGAAACTCATGTATATGAGAGAGTTTTATATAAAGGTTAAGTGCACATCAAGAAAACATCCCAACCCCGTGCTGCCCAAGCCCACAAGTTCAACATTAACCCATATGTCCAACACTAATCCACAAAGTCCTCCTCCATCTCACAAAACACACACTGTGATGCCGACTGCAGGAGGAAAGCCAAATCAGTGAACGTGTAAGCATCTCAGCGCTGGCACATGGCTGCTTCAGCACCCAGGGCTGCATCGGGGTAGGCCCATGTGGCTTCTCCTCAGGGATGTCTTGCAGGAAGTGAGCCTTGCCAGCTAAAGCAGCAACTGCACCCTGGTCCGACACCTGAGGACTAGAAAGGCGAGCCTCACCAAGCCATTTATCTCTCCGCCCTTCCTTTAACCCCACATGTGTTTATCGGCCAGGTTGGCACAATAAACTGACTACCTCAGTGGCCATAAGCAGTAAATGATCAAACTCAGTAGCTAAAAAAAAGTAGAGTACTGTTTTGTGACTGTAATGCTTGTACAATAAGAAAGTAATTTAAAAAGAGTTAACCCTTCCTATGTCCCGGAAGTTTATGTAGGATTGGTGTCAGCCTTCTCTGAACGCTTGGAAGAATTCTCCTGTGAGGCCAGCAGGACCGGGGCTTTTTCAGTTGGAAGTTTCTTAATGACCTTGTTGAATTAGACAAGGGTCTTTTGCCAAGGGTCTGTTTGAGTTGCAATATAGAAAGATTTTTTTGTTTTGCCCAGCAGAATTGTACATTTACTACCTCAATTTCTAAACATTCTTTTTCTATATAGATCCATTAATATCATCACCCCGCTATCACCTCTGTGCACCCCCTCCCCCAAAAACCCTTATTCCATTTGCGACTCTACAGGTTAATCAGCCCTAGATTGCCTGCACCAAGTTCTTAATGTCCATATACGTTAATTTGGGGAGAGAGTGATTTTCTAGGTATTTGTCCATGTCATCCAAGATGATTGAATATGTTGGAATACAGTCTTATATAACACTGAATTATTAACCTTTTTATTTCATTAGTGTCCTGATGTGACGTCCCCAGTTTCACCCCTAGTTCTAAATATTATCATCTGCTCTCTTTTCCTTTGTTGAGTCTCCTAGTGGTTTGTTGATCCTTTCAAAGAACTCACTTTTTGGTTTGTTGGGGTTTTTTTGGTCCCATTGTTTTTCTGTTTTCCAATTCATTTATTTCTGCTCTAATTTTTTATGATGTGTCTTCTTTTGCTGTTGGAAGGATTATGGTGTCGACTCTCTTCTAATTGTCGTGTTGTCTTACGGTGCTGAACATGGTTTTCATTTTATCCTCAACAAGGTGGATTGACACCGTGGCTGCAACAATGAGCTCAACCATTAAGAAGAATTGTGAGGGTGGAGCCGGACCGGGCGATGTTTTGTTCTGTTGTGAGTCAGAACCAACTCAACAGCACCTCACAATAACGACCACACAGCACAAACTTAGGGCTAACGTAAGAGCAGGTCTGTAACAGGACATCTGAGAAAATCCTGATAGAAGTTTGTACACACATATATTGGTTGCTGTTAAGTGCCACAGAGTCTATGCGCAACAGAACAAAACACTGCCCGGTCCTGCACACCATCCTGACAACTGTTCCTATGCCTGAGCCCATTGTTGCTGTCACTGTGTCAATTCATGTTGTCAAGGATACACACACACACACACACACACACACACACACACACATTTATATATCCCCAGTGACGTGATTTGTTAAGCTCTGGATTTCTAACATCAAGGTTGGCAGTTAAAAGCCACCAGACAGAGGGGGAAAGGTAAGCTATCAGCTATCTGCTCTGGAAAGATTTGAAGCCCTATAAAGGGTTGCTATGAGTTGAAATCGACCTGATACAGTGGATGCGGGTTGGTTTGGATTCACACACACATGCACACATTTCAATGATAAGTTGTGAAGCTGGAAGAAACTTTTCTTAAGGGTTAAAATAAAAACTTTACTCAACATGCCAAGTTAGAGTGACGTCTGTGGACTCCATAAAGGATTCCAGATCCAATTCCTTTCCGTGCTCCCTATGGTCCCCGTGGCCCCCAGCCACTGCCCTCTGTTGCAGGCATATAGCAGTAGCCCCTTCGCTCTGGCCTTTGTCATGCCCCACAGCTGCCCGGCTGCCCCTGTGATTGTGGCAAGCGCCTTTGGTGCCAGTGTCCTTGGGGGATGCAGATGACCGAATGTTTTTTAATTCTCTATAAACAGAATTAGATCCTCTCCTCAATAAAAATGATCAATGATCTTGCCGTTGAAAACTCTTGAATAAAAAGATAAGCATTTTGTCCGACCATTGATTAGTAAAAAGAGTGTGTTATTTTTCCAGAATCTGTGGTGTTTGTGACACTTTCCGAAATCCCTACCTTTCTGTGTGTGTTTTCCTAACTTCTTCTAACTATCACGCTGGTACCTGGGTTTCATTTCTTTACTTTTCAGACTCTCCAGGTCCCTACAGACAACAGAACCCAACCCTGCCGGCCCTGCACCGCCCTCAGGATTGTTCCTCTGTCTGAACCATTGTTCAGCCACAGAGTCAACCCATCTCATTGAGGGCCTTCCGCTGTTTCCACTCATAGCGACCCTAGAGTTTTCTTAAGGGGACCCTCAAACTTGAGGTTTGCTTTGGTCTCCACCAGGACACGGAATTTCCAAACACGCACAATCCATATTCTTTTATTTTCTAAATCTGTTTTTCTCTTTACATAACCTTAAACCAGTTGTCATGAAGCCCATTCTGACTCCTGGCTATAACAAGTCTATCAGAGCAGAACTGTGCCCCATACGATTTTCAAAGATTGACCTTTCAGAGCTAGATAACCAGGCCTTTCCTCTGAGGCACGTGTGGACAGGCTCTAATCCCCTATTTTCTGCTTGGCGTCTGAGCACTGCTAGTCGTTTGCACCACCCAAGGACTCCAACATCAAAGAAATTTGCCACACTCACAGGTTCAGTGTGCGGCAGGGCGGAGGTCAGAGTAAGGGGGCCACTGCAATCCATATGCCTTCAGCAGAGGTTGGTGGCTGGGGACCATGGGGCCATGGGCCTGGGATCTGATTTAGAGTCACTAGGAGTTGCTGACGTCTTGGAGGGGAAGAGTGGGAATGCTTTGCTTGGTCTGATTTGGGGTGGGGGGTGTCAGGGTGCTGGGATCACTGCAGCAAGTGGAAGGAAAGCACCCTCTCCCGCTGGAGGGCTGGTAACCGCCCTGTCTCTGTTGGTCATTCGTTCGGCCTGGGGACGCCAACCCCAGGCAGCTGCCCACACTGAGCGCCGAGTCCGCCCCGGAAATGCATGGTCTGCGCAGACACCAGCGGTTGCTGCAGCCCGCCTGCGCTGCCTGAGCCGGAGACTTGACCTTGGCGGACGGACGCGAGGGGCCCTCCTTCCCGCCGCGCCAGAGCAGGGGCTGCAGGCTGCAGTCCTGCCTTCCTCCACCACCGCTTTGCTCTCGGCGTCCCCTTTCGCAGTGAGGGATGCTAATACTTGGCTTTCCGGGCACGCTTGGGAGGGCTGGTTGAGCGTGTTGGGCTTTTCCAGGGCGACAGCAGTCTGGAGACAGTGAACCCTGCGAGAGTCAGGCGGAAACCTGGCGGAGAAGGAACATTCGAAGGTGTTCCACTACTCAAGCCTAAAAGACCAGCGATAAGGCCGGCCCCTGTCCGAGGCAGAAGCGTGTGACCTCGGGAGCGTCTAAGCCAGCGCTGTGGAGAGCTGGCTCTGCCGGTCATCTCACGGTGCCCCTCATGAGCGGTCAGCCCCTGTGGAGCAGGTGCCCACGCACGCTGCCAAGCCCTGTTGTCAACCTCCTGGATTCATTCATTTCAGCCTCCCGGTCATCCCCAGACGTCCAGCCTTCTGCATTGCCCCCATTTTACAGATGGGGGATTGAAGGCCAAGAAGTTGAAGATCATGATTCTTGTCAGTACTGATCGCCGTAAGACAATGCGAGGATCAATAGTAGGGATGGTCACAGGGCGCTAGCTCACTGGGTGCTGTAAGCAGTTCATGGGCTCACCTGCAAGCCAACTGAAGAGTTGAGGTCTGAATGATCAGGGGTGCCCCGGACACCACCCCTGGTAACCTATGTCCCCCCAACCGGCCCTTGTGGGACACAGTTCCACTCTGACACATAACGGGTCCCAGGAGACAGAATCAACATAACTGGGTTAGGGCTTACTGACAGCTCACTAAGGGTGAGCAGCAGGTACATTAAACCTTGACCTTCATCGGATGAAGGTTCAGCAGACGAAGTGACTTGCCTGTAAGGGCAATTGGGCAAGGGGCAGAGCCAGCTTTCTAACCCACTGCTTTCTAACACGCAGCCGTGTGCACTACTGGCCATAGCCAAGGGGTCTCTAGCCTATCACTGGGCGTCTCCCTGCCAATCCTTCTAAGGTGGATAAGTATGGACAGTGCTTGGAACTACAAGATGATGGTTCCCACTTTGAAGCTCATCGAGGGCAGTGGCTGTTACACCCGAGGGCAGTCATCTAGGCAGGGGAAGGACGGCCAAAAGTGTGGCTTGAACCCCTCCCACCTCCTCACTTATCTCTGATGGCTGAGTCAGCTTCCAGCCCTAAGGCTCAGATGAAGGTACCCAGAAAAGCCACCACTAATAAATTTCCCTTTCATAAGTTCCACCTGGTCGGTTTGCTAGGTGATACCTGTGTCTTTCCTTTCCTGCCAGGTGCCCAGTCATCTGCCTGCTCTCTGTCCATGGTTCTACCAGTCCGACTCTTCTTGAACTCTGGAGGCCTGGATCTCTTCAGAGAGGTAGACACCTTGCCCACCTTCCAGATACCTGCCAATTTTGGCCCAGCTGACCCTGGAAGTTCTTCTCAACCCCCCCCATTCCCATGTAGATCCCTGGCTCCAGAACCAGGCTAGAGAATCCTTGGAGACTAGCAGAAACCTGGGCCATCAAAACCTGTATAATTAAAAGCAAGTTTAAGAGTCTCTTCTGACATCCACCTTGATTTTTCTTTCTTTCCTATCTTTTTAAGGACCTTTTGCTTTCTTCATGTCTGATGTTCTTGATGTCCTCTCCCCCCGTCCCCCCACCCCCCAGCTCATCAGGGCTCCACCATTCGTGTCAGTGCATCACACCTGCTCTTGAGGTCCAGGTGGCATATTCTCAAGGTCTTAGTTTGGCTCTTGTGGACTTGTTGTTTTCTTCAGCTTCATCTGAGCAATTGGTTGTCTGTTCCACGGTCATCTAGATCAAGATTTGGAAGATAGCTGCATGGCTAACTGACTGGAAGAGATTCATATTTATGGATATTGAGCTTCACTATGGTCTCTTCCCACAAATGCAGTCAATTTGATTTCTGTGTATTTCGTCTAGAGACGTTCACATATATAGTCACCATTTGTGTTGTTGACAACAGGTAATGCATTATCTATTTCTGAAATCAGAGTACTCAGCTTTTGTATTTCTATTTAACGTTTTTGTATGTTTTCTGATTTTCCTTTATTTTATCCATTTTCTCTTGTAATACTTCCTGGAATTCTTCCAAATGTATTTTTGTGACTTACTTGTTTTCATTGATCTTTCTCTCAATCCATTGAAGGAGGTTAAATACTCCTCTTTGAGATTCCTTAACAGGCAGTCCCAATGTGTTTTCCTCGTAGAAAGGTCTTCTGGCTCTGTTGATTGGTCTCTTGTGGGGGCTACTGTATCTAGTTTTTCAAGTGAACTGAAGTTGTCTATTGCCTCCAAGTCATTGGAGTGTGGTTACCTTTAATTGATCGTTGTAGTGAGACCCTAGCCATTCACCACCTGTCTCCTGGTGGGTGTAACGAAGAATATGCATGGTTGTGCGTTTCTCTGATGGCCGTTTGTGCAGCACAGCTGAAGATCCGTCTAGTTGGCGTTTTTTGACTGTCTCTCAAGGATTCTAAAGTTTTCAGCGACGACTTCCTCTGAAGTGGGCAGCTGATGCCTCCGCTGTAAAATCTGTTCTTAGTCTGAAAGCTCCATTGAAACCGTCCACTTGGATGACCCTGCTGGCATTTTAGGTCACAGGGACACAGCTTCCAGCAGCCCAGCAACACACAGGCCGCCACCGTACAACGACCTGACAGACAACTGGTGGTGGAGGGGCAGCGAGAGGGAGGAAGACCCCAGCGAGATGGATGGATGCGGTGGCTGCCACACTGCGTTCCAGCAGAGGGTGGTGGAGGGCTTGCCGCCTGTTGCTCTGTTGTGAGTGTGTCGCTGTGCATAGAAGGCGACTCAGTGGCAGCGGACAACGACGACAACAACAGCAACCTCAGTGATCAAGGAGTGCAGGAATGCGCCGTGTCCCTCACCCAGCAGATGGACTGTGGGAGGCAGGGA
>NW_022103928.1:28677790-28705366 GCF_000313985.2 Echinops telfairi | reverse complement strand
GGGGGGGGGGAGAAACATCCATTAAAAAGAAGAGAAGAAGAAGCAGGGGAAGCAGGCAAGCCACAGTAGGAAAACAGTAATTTAATCACTGAAGAGTGAAAACAGGATAGGATAGAAAAACAACGTAAAATAAAATAATACAAGTGGGGAAAAATTACAGTCAGCAAAACGAGAGAAGAAAGAGAACAAGAAAGTAAAGAAAGGGGAGAGATAAAGGAGAAACAGAAGACAAGAAATAAAAAGGAGAAGCAGAGAAAGGATTTGGAAAAACTGAGACGGGAAAGAAAAGGAACAAGTAAATGAAATAAAACAAACAAATAATGAACAATGAGGGACCCAGGGCACCCAGTATGCCCTGGCCTCATCGACCAACTAAGGAATTCATATGGTGGGGTGGGAGGGGTGCTACACTGGTCCTAGATGGAGTTTCTTAGGACTATGTTGCCTGAAGTCAGGGCATCTGATCTGGAGCTCATGCTGGCTCAGGTGATGGAGGAGGTTGAGGTGCTTGTTCCCAGAAGGAATTCAGATCCAGAAGGCAACTGGGGGGAAAGGTAGTTGGTTTGGGAAGGAGTTCTTGTCCATCCAGGGGTGACCAGGGACCTGGCACTGTGTGTTCTGATGGTCTGGAGAAGGAGCGTGCCTGGGCCCCAGATGCAGTGGAAGTACATCCATTGGAGCAGAGTGGGTGTTTTTGCCATTTTAAATCCACGGCCGGAAGTTCCTGCTTCAAGTGGGGTGTGTATTTCCTTCTATCCATTTTTCTCCTGTGCAGCATGGATTGAGTGCCTCCTGTACACCTGGCTTCACCTCAGAGCTCACCCTCCCAACCCCCTATGAGGTAGGCATGGCATTTATCTCTGTTACACAGCTCCCTGAGGCTCAGAGAGATAGGACGTACTTTGTCCAAAATCCCAGAGACAGCATCAGAATCATCTTTCTGGCTAGGCTGAAATCTCTGCCCCTGGAAAAGTAGAAAGCATCTTGGTGTGTGAAATCGTCTCCTGCATCCCTACCTTGGGAGTGGAGACCCCAAGCCAGCATGGGAAGGGCCTCAGGCAACAGCTGCCTGGTCCCTGGACCTTCCTAAGTAGAGGGGGAGGTCTCACCAGCTTTCAGCATATGACCCCTTACTTCCCACAGGGCCCAGGTGCCCACGCGTGAGAGGAGAAGGAATGATGATCTTGTCTCCCCATCGCAAGACCTCTGTCAACAGAGAGTGCTCATGCAGTCATACGCATCCCGCCACCCTCCTGGCTTCCATAGCTCTCTCCTGAGGGCTTATCTATAGCTGCCCAAACTATAGAAGGGTCTTCAGTCATGTGGAAGATAAGGTGACGCATTGCCCCCTGAGTTCTGTAACACAATAATCCTGATCACAGTAACTTTGTAATGAAGTCGCTCAAGGAGAATTGGCACATTTTACGTACGAGGGAAATCGACACTCAGAGATGTCACCAGGGTCTGTCAGGCTGGGGTGGGGGTGAGGGAGTCATCTTTAACTCCCTTGGCCCACCCATTTCAAAAAAAGAATCCTTTGTACAGTTGATGTGTTGGAACATTTATTTATAGACTTATTTCTTAATGATTTGCATTCACACGGTAACCAGAGGCTAAGGAGACTAAAAGCATATAAGGAGAAAGTCAATCTCCTCCTCATCCCTGTCCCTAGACACCAGGCCTCTGCCCAGAGGAAGGACTTACCAAGTTCTTGTGTATCCTTCCAAAAACATTCTTTTTTAAAAAAATAGTTTTATTAGGGGCTCCTACAACTCTTATCACAATCCATACATACATCAATTGTGTAAAGCACATTTGTACATTCATTGCCCTCATCATTCTCAAAACATTTGCTCTCCACCTAAGCCCCTGGCTCCTCATTTTCCCCTTCCTCATGAACCCTTGATAATTTATAAATTATTATTTTTGTCATATCTTGTCCTGTCTGACGTCTCCCTTCACCCACTTTTCTGTTGTCCGTCCCCCAGGGAAGAGGTCACATGTAGATCCTCGTAATCAGTTCCCCCTTTCTAACCCACCCTCCCTCCACCCTCCCAGTATCACCATTCACACCACTGGTCCTGAAAGGATCATTGGCCCCAAAACATTCTGTATGCGCCATCAACTAGCTAAGAAACCACCCTATGCCCCCTCCTCCTTTCAGTATCCGCCCCCCCCACCCCACCTACCTGGGGGCAGAGATGTTGAAGGAAGGAGGGGGCGGAGGATGTTTTGTACGGGGTTGCAGGCTGTTTCCGAGGTCTGTGGTAACCAAATGCCATAAGGTGGGTGGTAGGAAAGAACACGCATCCCTTTGTCCAGCTCTGAAGGCTCGAAGTCCACACTCAGCTGTTCGCTGTGCTCCGTCCTTCAGAAGGTTCTGAAGGGGAAGTTGTGTCCTGCGCTCTCCTGGTGTCTAGTGGCTGCCAGCCAGGCCTAAGCCTGCCTTTGGTGCTCGGAGAGGGATCATTCCAGGCTGCCTTTCTTCTGTGTCCACACTCTCCTTTTGTAAAGCACCACTCTGAAGGGGTCAGACTTAGGACCCCACCCTATTCAGGTTGACCTTGTGACCTGATCTAATAGCATCTGCAAAGAAAGGCCTTATATCCCCCCAAGACCACACTCACAGGAACAGGGTTAGGGCTTCAGCTTATCTTTATGAGGGACATCATTGAGTCCATAACAAGACATCTCCCCTCTTATCGGGCCTCTTCCCACAGGCTCTGGATCACATCTCAGCCCCATTAAATACATACCCTGCTGAAGGGAGCCATGCGTCAGTGTAAGACATGAAAAAATAATAATTTATAAATTATCAAGGGTTCATGAGGGAGGGGGGGGAATGAGAAGCTGATACCAAGGACTCAAGTAGAAAGAAAATGTTTTGAGAATGATGATGGCAATAAATGTACAAATGTGCTTGACACAATGGATGGATGGATGGATTGTGATAAGAATTGTATGAGCTGCCAATAAAACGATTTTTTTTAAAATACACCCCCTGCCTCACCAGACACTTTGCGCCAGTCCCAGAGCTATGAGCCTTTCATTTCCCTGCCTCCAAGGGGTCTTTCTCACCCCTTTCCCCCCAGCTGTCTCCTCATCACCCTTCACATCCAAGTGTGGCACCCTACCCGCCAGAGTTTTCGCTGATCTGGGCACGTTCCCTGGGCACCCTGAGCTACTTGCTGCTCTAATTTCTGAGAGCTATGTGCTGCTCTAATTTCTGACTTAGCACAACGCTTGACCTTCTGGGGTGAGGGATGCATCTGATACCCCTCTGTGCCCCCAGCTCAGAGCTCAGATTTTGACCAGGAAGAAATCGCACTCCTGCTGATTCACACCAAGCCTGGCCCCCAAGCCCTCTACCCTCCCCACTTGTTCCCCTAACCCAGGCACTGCTCAGTCTTAGCTATCCTGACCTGGCTGCCCACCAAAGTGATCTAGTGCTTCCCACCCTGAAATCCTACCCCCACTCCTATCATCTTAGCCAAAGTTCCTGCTATCAAAACCCAACTCAGGCCCTGCTTTGGCTGGGACTGATGAAATCACATCAGACTTAAAAATCAGCTAGATATAGTCACCGTGTGATGCTGAACAGGTCCTTTTGTCTGTCTGTCTGCCCTTCTCTTTCCTCCTCCACCATCTGATGCCCATGGCTTATGGCAGAGAAGGAGCTGGCCAGCTTATGTTGTCTACCTGGGACTGTGGGCTCCATGAGGTGCTGCATTGATTTCGGGAACCCCCACTCCTCGGGGCCTAGAAAGCAAGCGCTGGTCAACTAAACTATATCCACTTTGGAGAGAGATGTGGTTCAACTCTGGGGTTCCCCAGCGCCATGCCCACCTCCATCCCTCCATGACCCAGGTGGCAGCTGAGGCCAGGAAGGAAGACTAAGGACAGGCTTGGTCATCAGCGTTCACAAGTCCCCTCCCAGACAGTCATAGAGGTTACCGGCCCATCCCAAACCACACCGTCAGTACACTCTGGGGCCAGCCCTCGACCCTGGACTTGTGCTGAGCCCTGGCAAAGCATCCCAGTGATTACTGCTTGATTGTGCTGTGACTGTGCTTACTGCTCGATTGTGCTGAGCCCTGGCATAGCATCCCAGTGCTCACTGCTCGACTGTGCTGTGATTGTGCTTACTGCTCGATTGTACTGAGCCCTGGCATAGCATCCCAGTGCTCACTGCTCGATTGTGCTGTGATTGTGCTTACTGCTCGATTGTGCTCAGCCCTGGCATAGCATCCCAGTGCTCACTGCTCGATTGTGCTGTGATTGTGCTTACGGCTCGATTGTGCTGTGATTGTGCTATGATTGTGCTTACTACTCGATTGTGCTCAGCCCTCGCACAGCATCCCAGTGCTCGCTGCTCGATTGTGCTATGGTGCTGAACTCTGGGAGTGGCAGAGGCGAGACTAGAATCCAACTCTGGAGGTGCCTCTCCCTGTTCTTTCCATGTTTTCCAGCACGTCTGTTGATTGGTCATGAATGGACAGAAGCATAGTCTCTCGGTTTCTCTGTGTCTGTCCCTCTTTTCTCTCTCTCTGTCTCTATCTCTTCCTCGGTCTGCCTTTACCTCTCCCCCCCCTTTATTTCTCTCTCTCTACCTTGTCCTTCCTTCCTTTCTTCCTTCCTATCTTCTAAAAATGTATTGTTAATTGGGAATTTATATATATTTACCTATATGTTATCATTCCATAGTTCAATCACATCAAACAATATTGTACAATTGGTACCACAGTTTCTAAACGTTCTTTTTCTTCCTGGACTCTTTGACACTGTCTCCCTTTTAACCCCACCCCACCCCCTCCCTGCCCCGCCCCGCTCCCCGCCTCCCACCTTAACCTCTATTCTACTTGCTGTCCCTACAGGTCCATCCATCTTGGGTTCAATATACCGAAAGACAGAAAAACATACAACACACCTTCAAGAGGGCGACCCCCAAAACAAACAAAACCAAAATACAGACAATGTTGAAAACCAGATCCGGTCCAGCGGGCATCAGAGCGGGGATCAACTGACACAGCTCTAACTGTCGAGTCAGGCTTATCCCTTTGATCTCACATCCGCCTCTCTCCCATGAACTCCCCTCCTTTCTCTCTCTGTCTCTCCGAATCCCTGTCTCTCTCTCTCTCTCTCTCTCTCTCTCTCTCTCTCTCTCTCGCTCTCTCTCGGCTTTTCCTCCATTCTCAATGGGTTTAAATGTTGATTGTGAAGCAGCAACTGTTCTGGGCAGAACAGGACATGGAGTGCCCAGCAGGGAACACCAGGCACTGAATCAAAGGCAGGAGCTGAAAAATTGTTGGCACCTCAGCTGTGGTGCCCCTCCATATTGTGGAGTTGCTTAGAGACCAGTGAGGTAGGTGCCCAGCCTCCCCTCCAGAGCAGCTGGGTGTTTACTGTGGCGCTAGGGTGTAACTCTCTAGGCACTGTTTGCGAATGGGAAGTGGCCAGAAGGGAAAAGAACAGCCTTGTTGGTGTCCTACCCTCTGTCTGCCATCGGTGTCTCTGTGCCTTAGGACTGGCTGAGGGCTCTGAGAGCCGGGGACACGGTCTTGGCATTGCATTGCTTCTGGGCACCAGGAAGGGGGAGGAGGGGGCGTGTCCTTGAACATGCAGCCAACAACACTCACAACCAAACTGTGTGCTCTTCCTTGGACACTCAGTGATGTGGGTTTGTGTCTGGGGCGTCCTGAGGGAGGGTGCTGAGGGGCTCTGCAGTACATGAGGCGTTAGTCCGCTCGTCCTGTGCACCAGGAACAGGGGTGATTGCTTGTTGGGGTTGTGGCTCTGCGCCTTCTTCAATCCCTGAACCTAGCTGGACCTCAGTTCCTGCCTTGGGAAAATGGAGGCAATAATTATCATTATTTTCAACAATTCTGTGGCCCAAGATTAAGCTGGAATGCTAAAGCATCAAGTGGGGTTATTACCACTGCCCTTCTGTTCAGTAGCTGAAGCCCTTATGGTTGTAGGCAAGCCAAACCATTTGTGTCTTCCAGATCCAAGAAGTTATGATTGTTTTTTTATTTCATGTTGCAGACTGGATGGAATTAAAATGGGAGATCACAAGTCTTCTGAAGAAAAGACATCCAGGAAAGAGAAAAGAAGCTTTCAAAAGAGGAAATACCGAGCCATCCAGTAATTCATCCAGGATGGATGCAGTGTGACGGACCGATCTTCTTGCCATCTGGAGCTTGCCCTTTAACTTTCTTAAGCTGTCCTTTGAAGAACAGAATATTTCATTTTAATGAAGTCCAAATGTAGCTTTTCCTTCTTTTCTAGCTAGAGAGCCTTCTGTGCTGCCTCATACATCTTTGCCTCAAATAAAACAAAACCTTTACCTCCCCAAAGCCAAGAAGATTGCCTCCCATATTTCACCCTAAAATCTGTGATGTAGTTCAAATCAATGCCTGCCTGCGGCATTCCCTGAGTGGTGCAAATAGGTAATAGGCTAACCAAGGCACCCCGAGGTATCTCAGCAGTCAGTCCCTCCCATCGACTTCTGGAAATTCGGCCGTGACAAGCCATCACGACCACTGCTCGACTCAGCAGTGGCAGCTAGTCTATGGAGTGAGGTAAAGGAGCAGTCCAGATCGCCAACGGCTGCTCATAACCCAAAGGATCACCAACTGGATAGCTTGCAAACACACAGATTTACTGTCTCATAGTTTTTGAACTAGAAGTCCCAAGCCAAGATGTGGATGGGGCTAAGAAGACTATAGGGGAAGACCCGTCCTTGTCTTTCTCTGTTTGTGATAGCCCCAAATGTTCTGTTGTCAAGAAAGCCACTCTATTACATGGGCTTTATTAAGGCCAGAGATTTGAGAATTGGGTAGCACCGCCGAACCACATACAGAAAGGTACTGTGGTGAATACTGATGGTGAGTGGCTTTGTATTGATAAAGCGTGGAAGAAAGATGTGTGCTTCCAGTGGGTTTGTACAGTTTAGCATTAAAACCTTGTCAGGATTTTTTCAGTCGGTGAAGGTGGACATGCAATCAGAATCTCATAGGTCAACTAGGGGGCCTGACTTTTCAGGAAATCCCAGCTTAAATTTTCTCAAGGAGATTTTAGGGTGTTGTCCATTGTGGTATTTACATAATCTGTTGTCAATCTGAGACTTAAGAGAGAAGGGTCTATCAGGTCGCAGCTTAATGGCCTTTTGGAGCCGCTAAGGAGATAAATAGCTCCCTGGGACGGACACACACACACTCCCTGTGAGACATTGCTGCTGCAAAGACACATGGAGCTATGTTAGAGCCTGGGAGCTGAAGGAGCCACATGGAAACCCCTACCAGCACTGAGATGCTTCCACCGCCACTGGGTCCATGAGACTTTCCATCCACTGTCCTGTGATCTTCCTGCATTCAGCATCATTACATGTGTTGTGTGAGTCTGAAGCGGAATATATTGATTGGTATCAGACATATGGGCTAATATTAGACTTATGGACTTGATCTGGACTGGACAGGGATGTTTTCTCAATCTTCAATTGCTGTTGTATATACACATATGAGTCTCTTTCTATACATATTCTAGTGTTGATGAATTTGTTCCTCTAGTCAACCCAGGCTGACACATCCATTCACAACCCTGGAACACTACTTTGTCCAACACGTGACTCCATTTATATTCCTGTGAACACTCAGCTTACAGCTGTAGCATAAACATGTCCTCACACAAGTAACATGGCCATTGTCCCTCTCCCTCTCTTCTCTCTCATACAGACCCAGTACTTTCTTTTTCTAATTGGACCCAGTTTTATTGGATTCAGATCTCCCATTTACTCAACTGATCACCTCTTCCGAGCCCTTATTCCCAAAGAAGGGACAGGGTTAGGACATGAATATATCTTTATGCGGGGTGGCCAGTTCAGTCCATAGCTGGGGCCAAGGCTCATGGTTGTCCACATGGTTCAACCATCCCAGTGTGGCTTGTGACAGTCTTTCCTCACCTGCTGCATGGCAGAAGTACCTTTGGGGGCATATCTGTGCAGCAGAATATGACACAGCAATAAAGACTAGCTACTGCCTCACATGGCAGCCTGGGTGGAGCTTAACGGCCTTATGCTAAAGAATCCATTCCAGAGAGTCAACATAGATTGGATTATAGCAAGTCCCAGAAATGCCAAATGAGTCCATTGGGACAGAGGCCAAGATCCAAGTGGGAGTGGGTGGAGTACTGCCTGCAAAGGAGCACACAAGAAACTTCTGGGATGCTGGGGATATTCTTGACTTTGATCTGGGTGGGCAGTGGTTACCTTGGTGTATGCAAATGAAAGCAGCACTGAGCTATGCGATGAAGATCGGCATGTGCGGTATATTCTACAGTTCATCTGTTGTACACTGAGTTAGAAGAATGTTCGGGGAGCCAGCAGAGGAAAGGGTGAATTCACACACAGGATGTTTGCTGAGAGGACCCTAAAAAGGCTCTTTGGAGATCGTAGCTGAGAAGAAGGAAACAGCAGCCCCTGATCTGGGCCCTGATGCTTCCTGTTGGATACGCGCAATCCCACAGAAAACCAACCTCGGTCGAGGTCATTTGGAAACCAGGATAAAGGGAGACAAGACAAGGCCACTACATAATTTTGTCTACATCCAGACATGAGAAGGTCACCGTGACACAATAACCCCCCTCACCACCAGCACACCCCTGCACATTGCTAACAGAGACACTGCTCCTTACCAGGGATGGCTCCTCCTCATTCTAGTCCCCTCCCTGGAGAGAAGATGTAACATCCTCCAATCCAATGGACCCCACTGCCTCAGACTTTCCCAACCACCCACTCAACGCTCCAGTCCCATCCCAGCGTCCAGCACTCTCAAGGAGACCCCCTGTGTGCTCTTCCTCACTACTGCAACGAATAAAGAACTTCACTTGTCCAAATGGGTGTCCTGGTGGAGTTTGGCTGAAGGCCACGGAGGGGACATTGGGCCTGAGTCTGAAAGATGTTTGCTAAGCCAAGAAAGAAGGAAGGCTTAGTGGTGATGGAAATAGGAAGTAGGAAGGAGTAGAGATGTGACCCCAAAGGCATGGCCCACTCCTTGGTACAGAGGAAGCAGCAAGAGGAGCACATGGCCTGGGGGCTAGAGTGTGAGCTGCAGAGAATGTCGCACTACAGTTTCTGCGGCAGTAGGAGCAGAGCTGCGCTGAAGGGACCGTATGAGACCTGGGCTTGTGAATGAAAACCCGGCCCCTGCTATCAAGTTGATTCTGAATCCCAGTGACCTTGTAGAACATAGCAGACCCACTCCCTGGGGTTTCCAAGACTATCAGATTTACGGGAGCAGACAGTCTTCCCTTCTTCCGCAGAGCAGCTGGTGAGTTTGAACCTGCAACCTTACTGCTTAACTCAATGCTTAGCCGGCTGATGACTGCCCCAGAGCTCTTTCCCTGAGAATGAGCGCCTCCTTCCATCTTGCCTGCACCGGCCTCACCCTAAGCTCCACTCTGGACGGAAGCAGCCCGCACTGTAACGAGCTGGAATTCCGGGCCAGCCCCAGCCCTCGGTGCAGCCTCTTCAGAGTCTGGTGAAGACTTCAGGCAGTGGTGGGTACTGATGGGCAGTGGCCTCCGAGGGGCTGCCTTGTATGCCTTCCGGCCACCTGTCGCGACCATTTCCAACCTCTCTCAACAGCACATACCTATCCATTGCCTCAGCACTTGGCATGAAATTTGAGGTCCCATGAACTGCCCACCGCCGGATCACCCGTTTGTGTTGCAACCACCTGAGGCTCCGTGTCGTTTGCCTGCCACAGACAAGGTCCTTGGGTGGCACCCAGGATGTGCGTTCCACTGCGAACTTCAAGGTTCCAATCCATCCAGCAGCCCGTGTGGTTTCCTTCCAAAAGGTTACAGCCGAGAAAATCCCACGGAGCAGTTCTGCATTGTGTTACCATCAGTTCACTTAGACCTGATGGCCATGGCTTTGTTTGTTTTTAGTTTACACATAAGGCCCCCCTGATGCCCACTTCACCTGCCTACCTTCCTCAGCTTCTTTGACCGTTCCTTCCCCTGCAGGCTCCTAGCAGATGAAACTTAAATGCCAAGGCTCAGGCTATGAGCTCAGCTTCTTGCCTTCTCTTCTCTGAGCTGAGTCCACCTCCTCTGTTGTCTTCTGTGACCTCACCACTCCTCAAGCCACATGCTTGTGCTTGATGTCAGCACCCCAGACCCCATGTTGGGCTGAGTCACCTGTGCCCAAGAGTCACATGCCAGGGACGAAATAGGGAAGTGTGCTTCTTTGGGACAAACTGGTAAGGGAGTGTGGAAACAGAACCTGGAAAGAGGGGGAGCCTAGTCAGGGAACAATTTCAGGCAATGAAATTAGAGCAGCGGTGCTCAACCTTCCTAATGCCGTGACCCTTTAATACAGTTCCTCAAGCGGTGTTGGCCCCCAACCACAAAATTATTTTCATTGCTTCTTCATCACTGTAAGTTTGCTACTGTTATGAATTGTAATGTAGATATCTGATATGCAGGATGTATTAGCCAACCCCTGTGAAAGGGTTGTTTGACTTCCAAAGGGGTCACGACCCACAGGTTGAGAACCGCTGGATTAGAGGGTGTCTTTAAGATAATCCCAGAGAGAACTCTGGAGGGTGAGTCATACTCCGAGCCTGCCCCTCACTGGGTGTAGGGCTGCCGTGTGTGTGTGTGTGTGTGTGTGTGTGTGTGTGTGTGTGTTGAGAGGGAGAATGATTGATTGATTGATTGATGCAAAGTTACTCCAGTGGCCCAAAGGCAATCTGCCTTTTGTGGGGGTGGGGAGGATTTGAGTGAGAGACCTACCCAGGCCCTGCCCACAAGGGACTATAATTCTGCAAAAATAGCAAGCTTGTACAAAGACTGCTGAAATTCAGGGCTGACAGGAGCAGTCGTGGTTTGGGGACTGGCCTAGCATTGTCTAGGGCGCAGTCATCGCAACACATGGGGTGAATTTGACCCCCACATCTTCCTGCTGCCGGTGATCTCAGGGAACAAGTGTGGTTGCCAAGTAGGACTTATAGAGAGTGGGGCCTGCATAGGCATTTCTTCAGACAATTTAAGATGGTGGGCAGCCACAATCTCCCATAGTCCTCTGGGCACATCTAAAAATTTAAGAAATTCTGTATATGCCAAACACTTGCCATGCTGCAGTCAGGTTCTCTCTCTCTCTCTCTCTCTCTCTCTCTCTCTCTCTCTCTCTTTCATGCAGGCTGGGTTTATAAATGGTTTCATTATGTGCAAGTTGATTTGGGTAAAGATGGTTAAGAACAGACACCTTTCCCTTTTTACTGATAAAGATGTGCAAGTCAAGTGAGGTCTACAAAGTTAATAGATCTTCAGGGTAGAACTCGAGTGCAAAGATTTTGGATCTGGGTCCCCTACCAACCAAGAGACTGTGGCAGTAATCCAGGAGGGAGATAATAAGGGCTGGCCCACAGTGATCTCCGTGGCTATGGTGAGGAGGAGTCAGTCTGGATATGATCTCAAAATCGGACCCACAACTCTTCCTCGCAGTCTCACTGAGTTGGGGTAGTGGTGGTGAACTGCCATCGAGTGGGTCCTCAACTCCTGGTGACCCATACACATGGGACAAAGTGCTATCCCTGGTCTTGAGCTATCCCATGATCCACTGGGGATCATCGAATCAGTGTGGTCTGCAGGGTCTTCACTGACTGATTCTCAGAAGTGGATCACCAGATCCACTTTCTTCCTAGTCTGTCTCCGCCTGGCTACTGCGCTAAAACCTGTTCAACATCAAACAGCACACAAGCACCAGCTCACCAATGGAGGGTGACTTCACCTGAGAATTGTTGGCTGGAATGGAGCCCCATTTTCCACATGGTAGGCAAGAATTCTTCGGCAGAACCACCACTGCCCTCTTTCATTGTGGTGCAAGAAAGAAACGGTGATGCCAAAGGTGGGCCCAACAACTGAAGAATCACGGGGCGTTTGCCGCAGTGGGAGGAGCACGCTTGGGGGTCGGAGAGCTCCAGAAGGTAGTTGGAGACAGGTGAGTTTCGAGATCCCTGCTAGTCAGCAAGGAGGCGCAGGAGGCAGGAATTCGGGAAGGCCTGCACTTAGGCATTTGGGAGTCATCATTGCAGACTGATGAGATCACAGAGGGGCACAGGAAGACACAGAAGCGGCCAAGGACCGAGCCCTGAAACACCCCAACATTCCACAGTGGCGGACAGGGGGAAGCTGGGGAAGAAGGCTGAGAGACTCATAATGGCAGCGAGCAGCGCAGTAGAGAAAGGGTGGGTGAGCTGAGCGAGGACAGGGCGGCTTCTGTACAGACGGCGTGGGAAGGAGTCACGGAGCAGGTGGACTCCAAGCGAAGGAACCTTGAATGCCAGTAGAGGAGAGTCCCAGCCACTGTAGGTTGCAAAAAAAAAATAGTTGTATTGGCATAGACTTCATGTATCACACGATTTAATTGTTCAGTCAATCATTAACACACTCAATTTCAGAATATTTTCTACTCATGGTTGTTAGTACCCCATTTCCCCCATCCTTCCCTACTGTGCCCCTAGATAATTATTAATCCAGTTGCTGTCTGTCCCTATAGATGTACCATCACAGATTCCATGTACAGAAAATCATCAAAGCACAAACAGAAAGCAAAAACAAAATGACCTGGCAAAAACATCAAAAAATCTCAATATAAAAGAAAGCAGAAAATATTAAAAATGGAAACAACCTTAAAATGGATCAAAGGGGAGAGTAAATAATAAGGTATTACATTTTAACTTAAATACATCTGTCATAAACAACTACACCGCTCTCTGTCTAACAGCAAAGCTATTCACATCTCTGAATTATCTTCAGAGGGGATTCTCCGGAGGCTTAATCCAGGTGTGGACTGTGGGAATAGCTTTGGGACTTCCTTTTGCCTATTGGGCTTTCACAATTTAAGCTCTGGTACCATTGCCTCCTTTGGATTTGGATATTATTGTTCACAATTCTTGTATAACACAGACTGGTGTGCTTCTTCCATGTGGACGTAGTTGATGCATCATTTAGATGATTGCTTGTTTGAAAGAAAACCTTTAAGACCTAAGATGCTATTCTTTCTGATAGCAGGGGACCATCTGGTTTCTTCACCACAAGCATCCATATCTTCAGTGATCTCTTCATGAGGGGAAGTATTGAGGAGGGCCATAACATAAGAACTAATTGTTCTTAGATTGGGGCTAGAATTAAGCATGAGCTCAAAATCTATTCCTATACCTATGATATGTGGGAGAAGGTCAGATGCGCAGGCATTCCCCCCACTGAGGGCAATCTGTTGCCAGACTGCTGTCTCATCCCTCCACAGTTCCCTTCCTCTGGGGACAATGGACAGACTCCTGTAGGCGGAGTTTTCACCCTACTGATAATGGTTCCTATGGAGACCCGGAGACAAACCCAGAGACCACCCCCTCATTGCTGTGTAACCTATAGTGTAACCCCTTCCTGTGACGTATGTCTACCTGTAATTAGTGGACTGGCATGCCCCCAAAAGGTATATAGGCGTGAGTCAGCAATATAGAGCTCTCGGACCTCTCTGAATCTCTCTGGCTCCCCTCTCTTCCCCTTCCCTTCCCCCTCTCTCCACGTGGACCACCAAGCTGGGCTGAGGTGAGCAATGCTACCATGTAATGTGTCTGATAATAATGTGTATTATTGTAATATCTCTCATGCTCTCGATGACTTTAATATAATACTTATATATCTCAACCGTACAACTGTAATTACTGAACCCAGAAGTAGTATTACTGAACCAGTGAGTTCTAGTAGCAGGTAGGGCTGGAACCCCACCCCCCACCTCTGCTTCACTTTTAATTTAATACTACAATGATATATGTATGCCTCTGATTAAGTTTAGAGATATCATTCTCATTTTGTGATAGAGAACATTATAAGCCATCCCCCTGAAGTATAAAGTAACTCTATTGATAGTGTCATTCATTTAGCCAATGGTATAGAATTTAAAACACAGTTGTGAAAAGGAAATTATACAAGTACAGACCAGCTTCAGACCACAATTCATGCATTGTTGATTTGTACAGATTAAACTCTTAAATGACTGGACATTGGGGGCTGATGATAAGGCAAAACTCTCAGTAATATTCATTCACAATCACAGAACCATGCTTTGACTGTTAAGGACAAGTTTCATTGAGACGTAGGTTCCCGCTCTCGTTAGTGTCCCGCAGCATTCTCAGGCCTTCTTCAGATTCATTTGCTTTCTTGTTGATTTGTTTATCTCATCAATTGTAGCAGGACCGATTGTCTTCCAGCTCATTGACACAATTTTCCATTTTTTTTACATTCTACTACTCAGGTCTTTTACTATGTTGCCTAATCCTATTATCTCGTTGTTTATCTTCTGGGATTCCTTTTGATTCAAGGATTTTAGTTTTTCTATTTGTTCCATTGTTCTCATGAGTGTTTCCTACATCTCTTGAAGTGACCTAAATATAATTCTTCTGAATTCTGTTTCTGGTAGTTCCAACGCCTCTTTTTAGTTATGTAATTCCCACTTGTTCATATTTTTTTCTTGACTTTTTGTTTTGTTTTCCTGTGGTTGACTGCTGTTTTCTCAGCATCATAATACTATTGCTCATGTGTGAGGTACTGAGTCACGTGGAAGTGGTTGGCTCTGTCTAGTGATGTGGGAGAAGTCTAATAGGAGTCAGAAAACATGGTGGTACAATGGAAAAATGGGGAGAGATAGATGGACAAGTGGGAACATTTGGATGAAGAAGACAGAGAATAAAAGAAAGTAATGGTAGCTATAATAAGCAGCAATTTGAATAGGTCAACAGATTTGTAAACATAATGGGAAATGAATTTTAAGACAGGTAATCAGAATTAATAGGTTTCATGGAAATATATTTCATGAGGATAATGAGAGAGCACAGGAGAGCATAATGGGTGGATGTGTAAGGAAGAAAAAAGATAAAGAGACCAAAGGGTTGGGTATGGCTTGGGTGTGGGTGCTGAAGTTCTTTTGCTACGGCAGTGTGCATGAGGGTGGGTCTGTGCCCTCAAAGGGAAAAAAGAAGAGAAAGAGGAGAAGGAGGCATCTGGCCTGAACCTCTGGCAACTGTTGATGTACTGCTATAGCCGTTGTTGGATGATCTTCGGCAAAGTTTCACTTGCCTGTGATATTGTTCTATAGTTTGAACATTCTTTTGGGTCACCTTTCTTTGGAATGGCTTCAAATATGGATCTCTTCCAGTCACTTGGCCAAGTCGCTGTCTTCCAAATCCCCTAGCATAGACAAGTAAGTGCTTTCAGTGCTTTGTCAGCCTGTTGAGACATTTCAATTGGTATTCCATCGAGGCCTAGAGCCTTGGTTTTGGCTAATGCGTTCAGTTCAGCTTTAACATCTTTTGTCAGCACCATTGGTTCTTGCCCGTGGACTACCTACTGAAATTGTGGAATGTCAACCAGTTCTTTTTGGTACCATCACTCTGTGTATTCTTTCCAGATTCCTTGGATGCTTCCTGTAGCATTCGATATTTTGCCCATAGAATCTTTCAATATTACAACTCGAGGCATGAATTTTTTTCCTCGAATTCTTTCGGTTTAAGATTACTGAGCATGTTCTTCCTTTTTTGCTTTCTAACTCTAGGACTTTGCACATTTCACGATTACATTTGACTTTCTCTTCTCCAGCAGCTCTTTGGAATTTGCTACTCACTCTTTGATGTCATCATTTGTTCCATTTACTTCAGCTATGCTACGATTAAGAGCAAGTGTCAGAGGCTCCTCTGACATTCTCGGTGATCAGCTCTTTCCTTCCTTCCTGTCCTTTTAATGACATGTTGGTTTCTTCATCAATGATGTTCTTGATGGCATCCCACAGCTCATCTGGTTTTTCCCACTAATGTTCAATACAGCAAACGTGTTCTTGAGATGCTCTCAAAATTAGACTCCAGGTCTTATTTTGGCTCTCTTGGAATTGCTTTCATTTTCTTCAGCTTTAACCTGACCCTACATATGAGCAACTGATGGTCTGTCCCACAGTCAGCCAGTGGTCGGGTTTTAGTGCTAACACTGGGCTTTTCCATCATCTCTCCCCTCAGATGCAGTCAATGTGTTTATGCATGTTCTGCCTGGAGAAGCCACGGGTAGACTTGCCATTGTGTTGTTGAAAAAGGGTATGTTCTATAAATGAGTCCTTGGTCTTGCAAAATTTAATCATGTGATCTCCAGTCTCATTTCTGTCTCCAAGTTCATATTTTCCAACTTCGGTTCCTTCCTCTTGGTTTACAACGTTTGCATTCCAATCACCAATAATTATAAATACATCATCCGTGCATGTTTCATCAATTTCTGACTGAAGTTGCTGGTAGAATTCTTTGGTTTCTTCATCACTAACTTTAGTGGTTCACACATAAATTTGAATAATAGTTATTTTAATTGAATTTCCTTGAAGGTGGATAAATATAAACCTCTTACAGACAGCACTGTACTTCAAGATGATTTTGAAATGTCTTTTTTTGTTCATGAATGCCACACCATTCCTCTTGATTGTGTTCTTCTGACATAGTAAATCATCTTATTTTCTAATTCAAAATGAGTAATACCAGTCCCTTCCAGCTTGCTAATGCCTAGGATATCAATCTTTATATGTTCCCTTTCATTTCTGACGACTTCGAATTTTCCTAGCTTCATAGGCTGCACATTCCACTTTCCGATCATTAGCAGATGTTTGCAGCTGCTTCTCCTTTACCTGGAGCAAAGCCCAGGAGCAAATGAAACCCCCAAGGCTCCACCCCCACAGGCTGTACCCAACTCATGCCATCATGGCCGACTTCACTCAAGAAAGTAGCTCCTCCCCCCGGCCCCCAATTGTGAATGCATTGACTCAAGGGGCCCATTCTCTGGCGAGATCTCGGACAATGTTCTTCCATTCATTCGGCCTTCGATGTCTGACCATGTTTCAAAGAAATGTATAAAGTTTTCAGTGGCTACTTCCTCCCAAGTGTCTAGCCGAGCCCTTCCTTGTTGTCTGTTCTTAGTCTGGAAGCTTTGTTGACCCTGTTTGCTCTGGTGACCCTGCTATCATTTGAAATACCAGTGACATAGCTTCTAGCACCACAGCAACACACAAGCCACAAGGACAACACTCTGGCAGTCAAGTGGTGTACAAATATTACAGTAGAACAAAAGTACAAAATATCAGGAAAATAAAGTAAAAAATAAAACCGCCCTGTGGCTTGGGATTCCTGCTCCTTTGGCCGTGTTACTGTGTGTATATGTGTGCCGAATAGGGGAGGTGGACAAGTAGAGGGGTGGTGTGCCAGAGGGAGAAAGCAAGAAAAAAGGGAAAAGGGGAGCGGGGAATGGCAAAGGGAGAAAAAGTGTAGCTTGGCAACTGAGAATGTGTACACCGGGCTGCCCACACCATCTTCTACCCATGCAGGGACCCCCGGAGAACAGCAAGTAAGCGATTTGGATGGCTGGGTTGCCTCCGATGCAGGTGGGGTGGCTTGGTGGGGCTCAGGCTACTAGCCAACGATCGCTGGGAGTCTGTCAGCAGGCATGGCTGCTCTCCCACTTTAAGAACCTTGGGTTCACTTAACTTTGAAGTTGATTTTCTCGCTTCCAGGAAATTCAGGGGATCCATTCTCGTGGAACTTCTCTGGTAGTTGCTGGGAGCTCTTCCCGCACAAAAGGTGGCACTGATACGAGACTAAGTTCTCAATGCCCAGTGTCCAGAATGGTAAGGATGATAGTTGGAGCCCCAAATCCCCATGCAGGGCCCCAACATGGAGTGAGTTTCTGGTAAATCCACAGCCTAGGAATGTGAACAGCCCTAATATTAGACAAAGCAGCATTGGAGGGTGGATTTTATCAGCTGTTGTGAGGCTGGAATGTAACACCACATCATTAGATCTCCCTTGTGACCCATTTTGAATTTGTTTCTTTAAAAGTATTTTCTGCTTTCTTTCTGACTGAGGTTTTAATTTGGTCCTTGTTGCTTGGTCTTTTCCTGTTTTGTTGTTTGTTAGTCTTTACTTTCCTTGTTTTTCGGTATAGGGAAAGCAGTTTGGGTGGATCTATAAAGACAGTAACAGGAGTAAGAAATCCCCGGGGAAGCTAAAGAAGAGGCGGGCAGGAGGATGGGGTGTCAACAGTGATAGATGCAAGAAGGAAGAAAATGCTCTACAGTTGATTGTGGTGATGAATGCACAAGCCTTCTGAATATGATTGAACTATTGAACTGTACGATGCATTAGCTATATTTCAATCGAAGTATTTTTAAAAGAACAACAACAACAGAAAGCCTGCATATGGAGATTTGATAAGTTGTTTGTTATTTCATGAAAAAATGATGATCTGGTATGTAAACTTTCACTACTTGATTCACAGTAATTTTTTTTTTTTTAAAGAGAGAAGTCTGGCAATTTACTTATAAAAACCCAGCCATTGAAAATGCTCTAGAGGTAGCCTCCAGAGAGACCTGAGGCAGAAGCAGCAGCCAGGCCTGGATTCCTGGTCATACAAACTGTGAGAGAAATGGGTTTGGGTTGCGAGCCTGGGGGGTGAAAAAAGCAGATGAAAGTTTATATTTGGGGGAAAAAAAAGAAAAGAAAGTTTATATTTAAGTTTTTTATAAAGATGTTTACAGTAGGGGAAAAAACCAGAAATAATTATAATGTCTAAATTAAGAAAATGATGATGTAGATTCTAGCACATCCATCAGGAAAGTAATTTGTGTTAACAATATGCGATACACCAAGCCGTATAAAGCACTGTGCTATGAGAAGAGGGAGAACCCCCCCCACGCCCCCATAGAGTGCAGTTCTTCTTAGACAGGTAAAGGGTCGCCATGAGTTCACACCTAAACTATAGCAATAGGTAAGGACTGTCCCATGCAAATCGGATTACCTGGTCAGCTTGGTCTTAAGAAACAGCGAGAGTTTGACCATCCAGAGATTGGGCACTTGCTGTCAAGTCAGTGCTGTATTAATAATGCCCCTTTCCTTCGCAAAATACCCAGTGAGAAAATCAGTGTTGCAGGCACCTGACGTGAGCCCCAGCACAAATGCCTGCTTCAGGGATCCTGAGTGCCAGCAGAAAGATTTCCTTTACGCTGAACCTGCACAGCGCTGAGTCCCTCCCCCGAGGGGCTCACACTCCCATCCCTCATAACATGCCACTCCAGACCAGGCCTCTGTCCCCTGCTGGGCAGGTAGAGTCTTTATGAAACACATTTATAAAACACAGAGACTGCTTTTTAGAACAGCCTTCTCAAGATATGTGTCACCTGCCATAAAATATACCCTTTGAACGGGCATAATTCAATGTTTTCCGTCTATTCAAGTGTTGTGCAATCACCCCCAATCTAATTTTAGAATGCTTTCATCACCCAGAAAAGAAACCCAATATCTGCTAACACTCCCTCCCCCCTCCCCCCCCTTCATTCCCTGGCAACCCCTGGTCTGCTTCCTACTGCTTTGGAGTTGCCTGTTCTGGAAAGTTCATGCAACGTGTAGCCTTCTATATGACTTCTTTCTTTAGGGTAGTGTTGTCAAGGTTCATCCATATTATAACATGTATCAGGACCGCACTCCTTTTTGTGGCTGTATAATATCCATTACATGAATTTCTCTTTTTATATGACCTTTCAGCCCACGGTCCCTTAAGCAAACAACGACCGCAAAACTCACTGCTGTCGGGTCGATGCTGATTCACAGCTACCCTATAGGACAGGAGTGAGCTGCCCCTGTGAGTTGAGACTGTAACTCTTTACGACAGTAGAAAGCCCCATCTTCTTCAGAGCTGCTGGTGAGTTTGAACTGCTGACCTTGTGGATTACAGTCTAGTGTGTAAATGCTACTCCCTGCGGTCTCAGCGTCCATAAGATGATTGACTACGCAAATAAGGTGTGGAAAACTCTTGCCAGGAATTGGATAGCAATTATGCAAATAATGGGTGTGTGGCTTGTCAAGGGAATTGGTCAGTTCAGCCATCCACTAGGTTTAAAAGAGCCAGTGCTATAGAAGTTGGGGATGGGAGTAAGACCTCACTACCATCAAGAAGAAGAGCCAGGTGCAGAGTAAGTCCTTTAGACTCATGGTTCCTGTGTTGAGAGCCCCTAAATGGAGGAGACCGGAAGAGTGATAATGCTAGAGGTAACCTGAAATGGCAGCAGCACAAGAAAACAGTGGCATGTGACTCACGGGTGGCTCCGGTGAGACTCACTGACCCACAGAGCAAGAGAGCTGAGTGTCTCCGGACAGGAGGCTCCCTGGGAGAGTAGGGTGAGTCTAGGCATTAGAGAAGAGGCTAAAGAACTGTGACGCTTGCCCAAAAGGCCAGGCTGAAACAGGCCCTGCCTGTGGGCCCAGCTGAGAAGATAATGTCCTGAACAAAGAACTAACTGTCTCTTGGTGGTTTCTGTCACTTCCATGTTGATCCTGATTTGTAACTTACTACTTCCCAAATAAACCCCGTGATTGTGAGTTCTGTGTGACTGCTGCAATGAAGTATTGAACCCAGAAGCAGAGAAGTCATGGTCAAGCTTGTTGTTGCTGTTGTTGTTGTTGTTGTTAGGAGTCATTGAGTCAGCTATGACCCATAGCAACCCTATGCAAAACAGAACAAAACACCGCATGGTCCTGGGCCACTCTTAACAACTGTTCCTATGCCTGGGCCCACTGGGTCAATCCAGTTCATTGAAGGCTTTCCTCTTTTACCACTGCCCTTCCACTTTACCAAGCATCCGTGTCCTTCTCCGGGGCCTGGTCTCTGCTGACAATATATACGTCCAAAATATGTAAGATGAAGTCTTGCCATCCTTGCCTCTAAGGAGCTCTCTGACCTTACTTCTTCCAACACAGATGGGTTGTCCTTTACGCAGTCCATGGTTCTTTCAATATTCTTCTCCAGCACCACAATCCCAGTGCATATGATGCAATGGGGAAGACTATGCTTGACTCAGGGGCACCTTAGTCCTCAAGAAACATCCTTGCTTTTCAATACTCTAAAGACGTACTGTGCAGCAGATTTACCCAATGAAACACTTTGTTGAATCTCTTTCCTGATGCTTCCATGAGCATTGATTGTGTATCCAAGCAAACCAAAATCCTTGGCAACATCAGCCTTTTCTCCATTGATCATGATATGACCTATTGGTCCAGTGGTGAGGATTTTGGTCTTCTTGACATTGAGTGGTAAGCCATACTGAAGGCTGTAAGGCCCTATCTTCATCATGAAGTGCTCCAATTCCTCCTCACTTTCAGGAAGCGGGCTTGTGTCATCTGCATATTGCAGGTGGTTGATTAGCTTTTCTCCAGTCCTGCCGCCATGTTCTACTTCACACAGCCCAGCTTCTCTGATGATTTGCTCAGCATACAAGTTGAATCAGTATGGTGAGAGGATGCAACCGCGTTGCAAATCTTTCTGGATTTTAAACCATGCAGCATGTCCTCCTTCTGCTCCTCACAGTCGCCTCTGGTGCTTGCACAAGTCCCTCATGAGCACGGTGAAGTGTTCTGCAATGGTTAGGTGCCCTCCAGTTGGCTCCACCTCACAGGGACCCCGTGTGCAATAGAGGGAAACACCGCCCGGTCCAGCGCCATCCTCTCAGGTGCAATAACTGGGTCCATGCACTGAAGGCCTTCCTCTCTGATGATGCCCTTCGACCTTCCCAAGCATGATGTCCTTCTCCAGGGACTGGTCTCTCCTGACGACATGTCCAAAGTCGGTGACAGGAAGTTTGCCACCCTTGCCTCTAAGGTACACCTGGACATACTTCTTCCAAGACAGATTTGTTAGTCCTGCTAGCAATCCATGCTACTTTCCATGTTCTTCAGCAGCCCCATAATCCAAAGGCATGGACTCTGCTTCTGTAACCACTGTCAACCAGGATGAAAAAGGTCGGAAAGCGAAGGTATGTCTGACCCCCACTTCCTAGGAGTCAGATTGGCTGGCGTTGACTGTTCTCTCCTCAATGAGGCGACACGACTTAGCATGCTGCCATTTTACACGATCAACAACCCTTTGCTTATTTATTCATCCCTTTATGGACATTCTAGGTTGTTTCCACCTTCTGGCTCTTGTAAATAGCACTGCAGCAACATCGGCCGACGGGGTTTTGTGTGGACATTTCTTTTCAATGATCTTGGCTACGTAACTGCTTTTGACTTGAAAACTAGTGCCTGCATACAGTACACAGATGTGTCTGCGGTGAATTTATACAACTATAAGTCAAACTCTTTCTCTGCTCGGGTAGTCTCTCCAGACACCAGCTGGTCTTGCGTGTGTGTGTGTGTGTGTGTGTGTGTCCGTGTCCTTCCTTTCCGCACACCCACATGTTACGTGAACATGTCTGTTCTCCAGCAAGCAGACTTTCCTGTCACTTGCTCTTTTTGCATATCGGTACCTGGGTGGTACAAATGAAGACCTGCTTAGCTGCTACCTGAAAGGCTGGCAATCGGCCTTCATCCTGGAAGTGCCTCGACAGAAAGGCCTGGAGATCTGCTTTCAAGCGATCACCGCCATTGAAGGCCCGGTGAAGCACAGCTTGACGCTGACAACCACACAGTCACCGTGAGTCGGAGCCAGAGGAGCCGACTCAACCGCCGCTGGTGAGGGTTGTTTGGGGGATGCAATAGCACTCCATCCTGCCCATGGTCGCCTCCACATGCGGTCTGAACATGCCTGCCTTGTTTGAACTACCTGAACACAGTTAGGTTGTCCCTAATCTCTTGTGACTGCAGACATGCCACACGGAGCCTGCGCGTGCCCCAGGTAGAGATTTCAGGGAGAGGAAGCCCTAGAGTGGGCTTCCTGGAACGCAGGCTGTGTGCTATTCGATCTGACTAAGAGCTGGTCCCGAGTTCCTTGACAGGGTGGTAAGTGTTCGTCACTCGGGCAACCCACACAGGACCAAGCACAAGTACCTGTGTCCAGTGGGGGTGGGGGTGGGGTGGTAGCCAGAGCTGCCTGAGGTTCATTTCCTCCCTCGATCCCGTGTGTGCGGAGTCTCACGGAGCTCGCGAGGGACACACCACACTTTGTTGGTGACCTAGGGTTCATGTTATGACCCGCCTGTGGACTAGACTCTGCGCACCAGTTTCCCGCATTTTAAGAACCCAGATCAATTACTCTTTTTTAAAATATATAGTAGCTTTTTAAAAGCCGGATGCTTTTAACTCTCAGATCAGACAGCTTAACCAAAGTAATCTTCCTGAAATATGAACTTGGCATCGTGTTCTAGAAAATTGGGACTATGCGCTAAGCTGCTAAGTGCAAGGTCAACACGTTGAAGCCGGACGCTCCATGGAAGAACAATGAGGCTCCCTACTCGAGTCAAGAGTGACAGTCTTGGGAGCCCACCAGGGCAGTTCGACCCTCTCCCCGGGGGGCCACTGTGAGTCAGAATCAACTTGATGTGTGCTTTGGGTGTTTGTTTCGAATGGAAAAACAGGCTTTCCAAACAAACTTCACCGACATAGCCCCTGTTATTTTCCAGCTCCAGAAAGACGTTTTGAGAAATCCATTTCACTGTACAAGGGGCCCTATGGATTAAGAATCAGGTGACGTGACACGGAATTGGCCGTTGACCTTGAGAAGGTCCCTTATCTTCACTAGGTAGCTTAGCCACAACAGGAAGGTGCTCAATGAGATTAGGATGGTCAACTGGTAAGCAAGCAAATCTGTGTACAGTGAGCGAACTGCCCTGCTCACCACTGCTGAGAAAGGCCTCTCTGGACCCAGAGCTGAAGTGCATATGAGGGGTTAATGTCAAATTTAGCCGTCTAACCTTCATTTGAACTTGCAGTACAAACAAAGGATTAACATCAGGTTTAACCCTCTAAACTGAAGTATTCTGCTCAGATAAGCCCCAGTGGCCTGGTCACCAGCATTGTTTATGCAGAGGCCCATGGCAGAGGTCTCAGGGTTGAGTTGGGTTTGGGCGTGGACTAGGGATTAGGATGAATTATCATTTCTTCCCCTGGTTCATTATTACAGTACAAAGCTGCCTCCCACAGCTCCCAGCATGTCGGGAGCAGGAAGTAGGGTGGTTTGGACAGCAGGAATCTGGCTCCACAAAGACCGCTAAGAAGCCATTGTTCCAGAGCTTAACGGTCCCCTTGTTTGCTGGCAGCTCTCTCACAAGTGGAGCCAAGGTCTTTGCCCAGACACCGATAAACAGCACAGCCGATGCCAGAATGAGACTCATGGCACGCCCCTTCCAGCTAGTCACTGCCCTGCTCAAGAACGTCCAATGCCTCCCATTGCCCGCCCTGTCTGCAACCCGGGCCCAGTTATCTGTCTAGTCTCCCTTCTCAGTGTTTTCTCCCTTCTCAGTGGAACGTGGATCCAGTACGTATACACTTGGAGGCAGGTATTTTGCTACGCTTTGTGAACACCAACTCGCGTCATCTTGATAGACACCCTTAGAGAAGGTCTTCTCCCCATTGTGCCAGTGAAGAAACCGAGGCCCCGGGCAGCTAGCGCAGGAAGAGGATGGTCCCTCTCACTTCTGAGCTTGCCTTGCTGCTTGAAGTGGGGGTTGTGTATTAAAGCCAGGTGTGTTTGGGGCAGTCAGAGGAGGTGATGCTGACTGATGAGAAGCAGCCAGTGGGGAGTGGGCTGCGGAAGAATGCCCCAGGTGAGGGAACAACACAGACAGAGGCCTTTCTGTCCTCCGGGCCTCGGTTTCTTCATCTGTAAAGGGCTTGCGCATGCACACATGTGCTATCTCTGTGCACATGTATGTGCATGGGCATGTGTGAGATTAGGAGGGTCCCTCTTGTTCTCTGGTTCTGTTTGCACCCTAGAGCACCCCAAATTCATTTGAGATTCCCCTCAGAATATTGAGGTGGCTAATGAGTGTCACCTTCAATGTTTTGCCCTGTGTGCTGGCTTGTTCCACCCCAGGAGCCACCAAAGGCACACACCTCTTTGGGATCAGGGAGCTGAGTGGGGTGTGGGTGTTTGTGAGTGGGCTTTTCTGGCCATTGTCAGTTGCCGTTGAATAAGGCCCAATCCCCTTAGGCAAGGTTCAGCCCTCACAGCTCCTTACCGTCTAATAACTCTGTCCAGTTTGACTGGTGCTTATCCCCTGCCCAGCTCCTGTAGGAATTGGCATTTGCAACTTCAGGAAAAATGTTTCCAGAGGCCTCTGTGGACACTTGCTCTGCTTAGCACATCTTCAGCAACCACTTGGCCTTTTTCTTGCATTCCCTTCCCCGCCCCCGCACCCCCCCATCATCTCCCATTCTTTTGCTCTCCTCAGTCTCCTCAGCCCCTGATGTCCTTCCCACTTCTACTTATTTCTCAACCATATTACATCTGACCATAATCTAGAATAAGAAGACCCTCGGAGATGGGTACTACGGCAGCACAGGGCAGAGTATCCCTTCCTTGGGATAGGATCAGGAAGGGCTTCTGAGAGGCGGGAACTCTGGAGCAGGGCTTTGAAGGGTGAATAGGAGATTGAGCACCTGAGAAAGGAAGAAGGCGAAGGCAACCAGCAGGGCTGTGTCCTTGCTTCACGCCCTCCAGCTCTATAACACGGAACAACTGGCATCACTTCATCAAGCCTCAGTTACCTCACCTGTGCAATGGACAGATCTATAGTCCCGACCTAAGTGCTGATGAGGTCAACTTTCAATGAGAAACACGTTTTGCACAAAGCCAGGTGCCGCGCTAACAGAAGGCACTTAATAAATACGTGTCAGATGAAGGGATGAAGAGATACATTAAGCAAAAGGAACCGCATAAGAGGAGGGCTGGAGATGGGACCTCGCACGGGGTGTTAATGGAATCATCCCAGTGTCAGAATCTGAGGCAGAGCCCAATCTTATCAGGGTGAAATTGCACCTCTCTTCTGAACTCTGCATCAGTCCGTCAGCTTCCAAAAACAAAATCCCCATGGCCATTAAGTCAATTCGGACTCATAGTGATCCCATAGAGACTTCCAAGGCTGCACATCTCTCTGGGAACTGATAGGCTTATCTTTCTCCCTGGAACAATGGTGCTTTTGAACTGCTAACCCTGTGGGTAGCAGTCCAACGCTGAGTCAACCAAGCCTCCTGGTACATCAGCTGGAGAGCTTGGTAGGCACATGTTATAAGCCAGGATGCCATCACATCTCAACTTGCATCCTGGAAGATGTTCGGAAGTTAGATTTTACAAGACCTTACATAATAAAGCCTAGTGATGTTCTGTTCACGCTCTTTGCTGTGGGACTTAGCGGCAGTCTGACCCTGGCTTGAGGGTAGGATGTTTCCTGAGAACTAAAGCCCTGCATTTGAGCTCCTAGAAAAATCCCTAAAAGATATTATATTGACCACAACCACCACCACCATAGGCCAGCTTAATGAAAATCAAAAATCCAACACTCACATCAACAAAATAAGCATTTACTTCTATTGAGTAAATAACCTCGTATCAAAAATCACCTACTTTCTCAAGATAAAAAATCAGGAAGATCGTGAGCAATCATGCCTTGTCTCCATTGCTTTTGAGCTTGCCAAAAGGGAATAACAATCAGGTTCCTTGGCAAAGTCAAATTGCGGGCTGGTAAACGTGATCTGCGAAGAGGAGCCTCTCTCTAGTAAGGAAACACCAAACCCGAGAGAGATCTTTTTGAGGCTTTTTGACCAGATCCAGGCAACTTAGGGGTGAGGTGCCATTTTACTCAGCACTCCAGCTTTCTGGCATTTATGCTACAGAGACGCTCCCAACGTGCGTGCAAAATCACACGCGTATCAGGAGGTACCCTGCTGCTTCATTTATGGTGATGAAAGACCATAAACCAGGGAAAGGCCTTCCACAAGGGAGGAGCTAGATCCACTGAGATAACCGCACAAGAAAGCCTGATCGAGCTCCTAAAAAGGAAAAGCTCCAACAGATTCGTTCAATAAATATTAATTTAGTAGCTAATGTGTCAGACCCTGAACTAGGCAGTGGGGACACGGCAGCAAATGAAGCAGAGAAAGCTCCTGGCCTCCCTGAGAAGAGGGCATTTCACTGAAAGTTCATACGGTTGCGGGAGCAAGCTCTCCCAGGAGGAAGAATGCTTTGGACATAGTGACAAGCAAAGACAAGACATGCTCGAGGACCGAAGGAGGCTGGTGTGGCTGGAACAGAAGGAGAGTCAAGTGCCTGGTCAGAGGTAACGAGAGCCAGATTGTGGGGCTGCTTATTGAGGAACAGTGGCAGAAGTGGAAGGTTTGGAGGAGGGCGGGGGAGATGACCCAACTTCCATTCCATCAGGATCTCTCTGGCTGTGAATGGGCTTTAGACTGCAGTGGGGTCCAAGCAGGGAGCCCCTGAGGAGTACGGCACTAGTAGTCCAGGTAAGTGAGAGATGACCAGGGTGGAGGTGGTACGAAGTGGTTGGATTCTGAGTAGATTTCTGAAGGCAGAGTCGACAGGATCTGCTGATGAACCATGTAGGGTGGAGGGATGAGGGGGAGGTTTGTTGTGCCGTTAGAGAAAGGGAGGGGTGGAAGATACCCCCGAGGGTTGTGTTCTTGAGCTTCTGAGTGGATGGAATAGCCATTGTTGAGCATGAACTGCTGTGAAATGGTTTCCAAAGGAATACTGTCACATGAAAAAGACAAT
>NW_022103928.1:28669688-28677026 GCF_000313985.2 Echinops telfairi | reverse complement strand
GGTGAAGGGAGACATTGGACAGTGTAAGATATGACAAAATAATAATTTATAAATTATCAAGGGTTCATGAGGGAGGGGAAGCCAGAAGGAAGAGGGGGAAATGAGGAGCTGATACCAAGGCTTAAGTAGAAAACAAATGTTTTGAGAATAATGAGGGCAACAAATGTACAAATGTGCCTGACATACAATGGATGGATGGATGGATTGTGATAAGAGTTGTATGTGCCCCCGATAAAATGATTTTTTAAAAACGGGGCGGTGGGGCAAATCCAGGGCAGATAAACCCCTCAAGACCAATAAGGAGTAGCGATACCAGAACAGTAAGGGGAAGGTGGGAGGAAAAAGGAGGAACCGATCACAATGGGCAACATAAAACTCCCTCCGATGGGGATGAATAACAGAAAAGTGGATAAAGGGAGACAACGGTCAGTATAAGACATGAAAGAATAATTATAAATTATCAAGGGCTCATGAGGAAGGGAGGGTGAGGGAGGTCGGAAATTTAGCTGATACAAAGGGTTCCAGTAGAAAAAAAAATGTTTTGAGAATGATGATGGCAACATATGTACAATTGTGCTCGACACAATGGATGGATGGATGGATTGTGATAAGAGCTATAAGAGCCACCAATAAAATGATTTTTTTTAAGTTTTATTGGCACAAAATTCACATATCATACAGTTTAACAACTCAATCTTATCAAGAAGAGTTGTGCATAACAAAACAAAACAACTCACAACAATGACTAATCAAACCAGTAAAACATCAATAGAAAAGAAAGCAGAAAATAATAAAAACAGAACCCAATAAAATGATATTTTAAATGGGTCAGAAAGGAGATCTAGTGATAAGGTGTTGCATTTTAACCAAACTACATCTGCCATCATAGACTTTACAGTGCTCTTTGTCTGATAGCAAGGCTATTCACACCCCCGGACTATGGTCAGAGGGGATTCACCAGAGGCGTAACCCAGTTGTGGCCCCTGCAAGTGGATTTTGGGCTTCCACTGCTATCCATGGTCTTCGGCAAACCTGGTGTTCACAATTTAAGCTCTGATACCATTCCCTCCTTTGGATCTGGTTTTATTATTTACCATCCTCGGATCACACAGGCTGGTGTGCTTCTTCCATGTGGACTTAGTTGAGGCCTCACTTCGATGGCTGCTTCTTTGAAGACAAGCCTCTAAGATCCTAGACACGAGTCTCCCTGATAGCCTAGTGCCCTCTGGTTTCTTCACTGCTCTTTGCTATAGCACCCATAGCTTTGCTATGGCACCCACATCTTCAATGATCTCTTCATGACAGTGAGTAGCCAATAGGGCCATGTCATAAGAACCCCTGTTCTTAGATGGGGGCTAGAATTACATGGAAGCTCAAATCCATTCAAATACCTGTGGTTTATATATGTCTCTGCTCCACTTTGGAGACATCATTATCATTTTATACTAGGGAACGAATTATTCTCCTAGAGCAGAAGGTGATTCTTGCGATAGTGTCATTAATTTCGCCAGTGGTATAGAATTCAAAACATTGTTGTGAAAAGGAAATTATAGTGAGATAGGCTGGCTTTTCAGACTACAATGTATAAATTGTTGACTTACACAGATTATACTCTTGAGTGACTGGACACTATTTACACAAATAATGGGGGTTAGTGATAGGACAAACTTTTCAATAACACTCATTTATAGAGGCAGAACAATGCCAACCAGATGGGTACATGTCAAAAGGAAGCAAGGAGGACATTAAAATAGTAAAGATATGGTAGTCTTGGGGTGCCATTCGTTGTACCCTCAAAGCAGGAGAACTGGGCCAAAGTCTAACACCCACCAATTCCATGACCTTGGGATATCAGCCATCTGCTTCTCACCCGAGGGCTTAAGGGAGAGTGTCCATTCCTTAAATCTGCTACAATTGACTTTGAGGTAAAATCCAGTTCACGTAGTGGGGTTTGTATCTAGTCCTTCTGGTGTGGCCTATGAAGAATATCGTGAGCCTTGAAAGGACAGAGTCTACACCCCCAATAATCTGTAGTATACAGCCAGGGCCAAGCAGGGCTGGAAAGAAACCAGATCAAAGATGTCCAGTCAGGAACAAATGACTGGGTATATCCTCCCAGCCCACCCTTGGGGTCTATATAAGATTGGGATTTTTTAAAAAAAATTATCACCAACAGGGAACTGCCAGAAATTCAAGCCAGATTCAGAAGAGGATGTGGGACGAGGGTATCGTTGCTGATGTCAGTTGGATTTGGACTTAAAGTAGATGCAGTGATGTGATATTACCTGCTGTAGCTCTTCTATCCCAACGAATGACTGGGCCAGATCCTGTCAATAGGGTATGGAGGACTCTGTCTTGTGATTTGGTCAATTTTGTCATTCTGCTGGGTATGAAGTGAGCCATCTTGGAAACAGAAACAAAAGCATCTTACAACCATCAAGAAAGAAAAACTCCCATTGGTGAACGTGCGAAAATCCCTGCCTAAAGTGGTGGAGGCAGCAGAGGCACTAGATGCTGAAGCACAAGACCGTGAGACAGAGCAGAAGAGCCCAGGCCATCAGGCAGAGTGACAGGTAGGCTTCCTAGGCCCAGGGGCCACGTGGCTGACAAGCCAAGGGACCAGAGAGCCCTGCCTGCCAACATAGCTAAGAAGAGGTGTGGTAGGAAAAGAACTGTATCCTTAGCATTCTGGAACCTGTTAGCTTCGCTAATAAACCCCATGGTCACGAGTGCTGTCTGTGAGTTCTGTGTGGCCATTGCCACAAATGATGGGGCCCACCAGAGAGGTAGAATGACATGGGCAGGACAGTGGTGTCAGAATAGAATAAAGAAGGATGGAGGGTGGAGGCATCACTGATCTCTACAGTGTAAAAACCCTCCTTGGTAAGTGTGGTGTTGAATTCTCCTTCTCTGTGTAGCCAGAAATGGTCAGACATGGCCCCCAGGCCATTTATTCTGTTAAAAAAAATACCAGAAAGGCATTTAACTGTGTTTTATTGGCTATGTAAAGGCATTTGACTACATGTGTCATAACAAATTATGCATAGCATTGCTAAGAATCAGAATTCCAGAACATTAATTGTGCTCACACAGTGCACAGCACAAGAGGCAATCATTCAACCAGAACAAGGGGACACTGCATGGTTTAAAATCAGAAAGGTGTCTGTCAGGGTTATAACCTTTCATTATACTTATTTAATCTGTATGGTGAATAAAGAATCCAAGAAGCTGGAATATATGACCAAGAACATAACATCAGGATTGGAGGGGGGCTCATGAACAACTAGCAATAAGCAGCTGACACAACCTTGCTTGCTACAATGAGGGGGACTTGAAGCATTTACTGATATCAAAGACTAGCGCCTTCGGTGTAAATCACACCTCAATGTAAAGAAAACAATGTGATACTTCGCAACAGGACCCATGACCATCATCATGGTAAATAAAACATTGAAGTTGTCAATGATTTAATTTTACTTGGATCCACAATCGATGCCCATGGAAGCAGCAGTCAAGAAATCGAGCAACGAGTGGCATTGGGCAAATGTGCTCTCCAAAGAGTTGGTGCACGTTGAGTACTTCCCCCAGCTAAGCTATCACCTCGTATATAATTGAAAGCTGGACAGTGAACGCGAAAGCCCAAAGAAGAACCGGTGCCCTTGGACTTAGGTGTTGGCTAATAAGATTGACTACCCCAGGGGCTGCCGCAAGAAGGAGCTCATTTGTCTTGGACCAGTGCTCCTCAGAAGGGAGCATGCATCTCACGGACTTTGCACACGTTTACAGGAAAGATCAGTCCTCGGAGGAGACCGTCACGCTTGGCCAAGGACACGATCATCGAAAAGAGAGGAAGCTCTTCAAGAGACGGATCGACACAGAGGAACCCTAATGGGCTCAAACACAGCACCGATTGAGGACAGCACTGGACCCGGCAGTGCTTCCTCCGGCTGGACGTGCATTCACACTGACCTGGTGGCCCCTGGCCTAACCCGCACGTGGGGGCTACACCACGAGATCCTTTCAAGCTGCATCGATAAGAATTCCTTCACTCGCATGTCTGCTCTGAAGAACCAGGGCGTGAGTAGGACGCTCACTGTTTTATTAAATGTTACGGTCGAATCGAGTCAGACCTGCCCCACAAGGTCCCAGTACTATCCACTTCACAGAAGCAGAACACCATATCTTTCTCCCGGGCAGCAACGGGGGGGTTTGAACTGCCAGCCTTTCGGTCAGCATGTGAGTGCTTCACACCGCACCACCTGCACTCACCCATTGGTCACGGGGAGTCAGCATGGTCTTGATGGCAGCGAGGTGTCTTTTGTTTTTGTGTCAGTCCCCTATGGAGCATAGTGACAGTGAAGTGGCTGCCCTAGGGCCAGCCAGTTGCTACCTAGTTAACACGTGCTTGTGGTGACTCCACGCGCGGGTCACAGGAGAATGGTGCTCCCTGGGATATGTTCTCCAACAATGGGATGGGAGCAGACATCTGCTGGGGCTCTGGGAAGGTTTGGGATTTGGTGAGAAAGCAGGCCCAGCGTCTCTCTCTCCCCTTCACCCTGCTTTGAGTGCAGACTGTGAGTGCTAGAGCAGGCTAGCCTTTTGCAAGCATCCGAGAAAAAAAAGGAAATCGTGGAATGGTGCCTCTGACCTTCCTGAATGACTGAATCCAGACTTTTATCAGATGAGGAAAACATAAGTCTCCTGTTTCTCTAAGTAAGTGATTGGTTTGTTACTTGCAGGTGCAAGCTTTCTTTCTAGAGTCCATTTGCTGGCCCTGTCACTGGAGCCACTTCGAGGGGAAATTGGCTACCTCGAGCTCCTGAATTGTATTTCTTCAAGCTGGACTCCCATGGGTCAAGGAGGAAGGGCTGCAGCTGAGGGGCATTGCGTGGAGGCTCACGGGGGTGGGATCATTTGGAAAAGGGTATCAGTCGTGATTGCACAACCCGAAGACCATGCTCAAGGGCACTCAACGTACATGTTGCTGAATTGGAGTGTGTTTTGCTGTGTATATCTTTGCCACAATGAAAAAAATAATAATTACACAAATAATGAGTATAAAGACGAAGAGATGTTCTAAAATTGATTGTGATAGTGATTGTACAACTCTCCTTGATGCGATTGAACGATTGAATTGCATGAAATGTGGATGGCATGCGGATAAAACTATTAAATAAATAAGCTGAACTCAACTTTCTGAGTCCCAAATTGAGGGGCGGGGGGGCGGAAAGGTTCCTGAAATTAGGCTAATATGCCTACTTTGGATTGCTACACCTGGACCAATTGGCTATAATCAAAGGCGAGCAGTTGCTGTGATTGACTCAGACCAATCAACTGTGACCACAGAGGGGTCTGGGAGAAGAAGCCCTCTCCAACGTTTTTTTTTGACTGGCTGACAGGGGGGTGGGAGGAAGTGTAAGAGAAGCTCTGGGCCGCTTGGCTCATGAATGTCCATTATAGTTACCTAGATCAAAGGCACTGACCAAGCAGTGCCCTTTCGTTCCCTCCTGCCATCACTCATTCCAAAAATGTGTGTTGTGCCTTCGCTGAGTGCCTGTGCTGTGCTAGGGTTTGGACTTTTTCCTAGTCTGAGACCTGGCTCATTTCACCACTAAACCCCAAGAACACCTGACTCTGTTCCGTCACACTTCTGGGACTCAGTTCAGAACGTGGGGCTCAAGCCTGGGCTCTGCTCTCACTGGCTGGGCGACCTCATCTGTTACTTACTTAGATATCAATGGGTAGAGGCTGCCCTAGGGATCGCAAATCCATCCTGGCTTCAAGTTCGCAAACTGGGTTCTATGGTCCTGGCTGCCCCTCCCTGGCTAGCTGACCTTAGAGCAGCCTCTTCGCTGCTCTGCGTCATCAAATTAAACCCAAATGCAACACATACCTCACAGCCATAAGTCGATTCTGACTCCAAGCCACCCTAATTGGGATACTGAGGGAATAATCCTGACCTCCCATTGTTGGGTCAGAGGAGGCCTTAGGAGATTATGCTGTGGCACGCAGGAGCGGCTCAATAAATCCTAAAAATAAAAAGTTAACAGTCCCAAGGAATGGATGACAAATCAGAAGCAGGGTTTCCTGAGGCCAGTAGCCCAGGATGAGGTCAGGCATTGAGGGAGGTCCAGCATCCTGCCACACCCTGTTCTATCAGTCTGGAGGGTCTCCTGGAGCAAGCAGACAAGGCTGGACGGTGTGCCAGACCCTTGCCTAGCCCACGTAAGCTCATGGGATTGGTTGGCAGATGTGGGTCAGTGGTACATGCCAGTCCCTGGGGGGTGAGGACTGCAGAAAGCTATCCCTGTCTATGTGTGTGCTGGCAGCCACCATGGCTACATCCGTGTTGGGGAGAGGTGTGGCATGACAGCTGCTGGCCACCAAAGAGAGGCTGACCTTCTCTTTGTCATTTGGGGAGCCAGGCAGGCAGGGGTTGTAGATATGGGGGGGGGGGGTGTTTTCTAGCACCAGGCAAGCATGCACCTTGCTGGGCCAACCCTCCGGGGGCAGGCTTGGGAAAAATGAGCTCACTGTGAATGGGCCTAGAACCCCCATCAGAACAGCTCCTTTATTCTGAGCCAGGCGCTGAGACCAGCACCTTCACTAGGGTTAGGCACGGCCCTCACAAAGAGCTTCTGTTATTCACTTCACAGAAGACAAAACTGAGGCCCACCCAGAGGATAGGGTTGGCCTGGCCAGGGTCACGAGCCAAGAGTGGGAACCAGAATTCCATCCCAAGTCTTCCCAACACGGAAGACTGGCCTTTGTCTCCCACGTGACATTGTCTCCTGGGAAGTGGGTGCAAAGTCGAAATGGCCTCCTCTGAAGTAGCTGGGATCGGTGTCAGAGACGTGCCATCCATTCCCCAAGGACCCCACAGCCTGGCCTGGCTGACTTCTGGAGCCCCCACCCCCACCCCCACCTTTCCTCCCTCTCCCAGGCCAGGTTCCACTCCACCTCGGGCTTCATTCAGACGCTCCCTCCTTTGCGCAACTCCCCTTGATTTCCCTGCTGTAGGCTTCCCCTGCCCGCCTTGTCCGAACTTGTCTTTCCCTCTGGACGCACGCTAAACCAGGGGGCCAGGAATGTTTCCGGCAGGTCTCCCACAACACCTTGAGCCTGGTCCCCAGTGCCTGCAACAGAGTGGGCCCTCATTAAATATTTGTGGAGTAAATAGTTCTGACCAGAAGCCTCAGAAGAGCCCAGGCCATGTGCTGGGGTGACTTCCTCTCTGGGACAAGGGCAGTGGGACAGGACAGACACCCCGTGGTCCCTGAGCTACCCGCATTCTAGGTGAGATGATGTCTCCAGAGCCCCATTGCATTTTTCTCCTGC
>NW_022103928.1:28664247-28669170 GCF_000313985.2 Echinops telfairi | reverse complement strand
CTTCCAGGCGTGACCCCCTGGCCCTTTTGCTCCCTCAATGTCCTTCCATATTGTCTCTGGGTGCTCTGTCCCTCTCCCAGAGAAGAAGTCAAAGACCCTCAGACAAGATGGAACCGAGAAGGGGGTCTAAGACACTCGGACCTCTAAACAAAGTACCTCTAAACAAAGTACAAACAATCGGAGGAACTTCAGGGAGGGAGTGTACATCGGAGCTCATACATTGGAATGATGGTGTTAGTGAAGACGTTAAATATAGCCTGGACTCCAGAGGAAAAACAATCCGTCTGGGACGAAGTATAGCTCAAATGTTCCTTAGCAGCAAGAATGGTAAGACTTCATCTCACATACTTTGGCTATTTCACCCAGGAGGGGCCAGTCCCTGTAGATGGACATTACGATTGGAAGAGGGACCGTGGAAAAGAAGTAGACCCTCAACAGGATGGATTACAAGTGGCTACAACCATGGGCTCACACACAGCAATGCTTGTGGGGACCGGGCAGTGTTGCATTCTGTTATATGCAGCGGCATAACCGAATAGTACCTTATAGAGGGAGGGAGGGGGGTGTCATATCCCACAGCACCCACAGAACTGAATGCAACACCTGCACAAAGGAGGCACTGGGCTGGAGCCCCTCTTTTCCTGTGACAGACATATGCAAGTGATGGCTATATTCATTGATGGATAATCATTGTACACCAGTGAAGCCAATTACTAAGTCAGATCAACAGAGAAAGGAAATGGATTTTTTGTTAATTAATTTTAAAAGAATCTTAACCGTACCTCATTCCATACAAAAAGATTTATTTGAAATGGATGTGCTTGACACAATGGATGTACGTGTGGATTGTGATAAGAGTTGTAAGCGCCCCCAATAAAAAGATATTTTTAAAATGGATAATAAAACAAGGGTATCTTTGCAATATTTGAGAGGCAAAGTTTGCTTGGACAAGATATAAAAAGCACTACCCCTGAAAGAAATATTGATAAATTAGAGTTTATGTGAATCCATAATTTATGCTCATTAAACTACATCATTAAGAAAACTAATAGGCAAGCCACAGACTGGGAAAGATATTCACTCCACAAATATCTAGAGATGGATAGGATTCATTTCCATACCATCTATTCTATGCCAAAGTATTACAAATCAATATTAATAAGGTAAATAATCCAATTGTGAATAATAATAATAAAAATAAACCAAAGCCAAACTGACTTCCATTCAATCAACGCTGACTCACAGTGAGCCCCTGTGCATTTCTGAGACTGTAACTGTTTATGGGAGTAGACAGCCCAATCTTTCTCCTGGTTGTTTTGAACAGCTGACCATGAGGATCACAGCCCAACGTTTAACCACTACACTACCAGGGCTCATCAATAATAATAATTATAACGGACAAAAACTTAGACACAAAAGGCAACGTATTGCTGGTCAGATAAGCACATGATTGCTACTCAACATCAAGAAAGTGCAAATTAGCTGCAACCAGATTCTTTTTTGTCCTTGTATCAGAATGGAGCCCCGGCGCACAATGGTCATGCAGTTGGCGGCTATCCAAAAGGTCAGCAGTTCAAAACCCCAAGCTGCTCCATAAGAAAAAGATGAGGCTTTCTACTCTCATAAAGAGGGGCAGCTCAGAAACCAAGGGGCAGTTCTGCCCTGTCCTAGAGGGTCACGAGGAATCGGAATGGACTCAATGGTGGTGAGGTTTTGAGTCTGTCAGGATGGCTTAACATTTTTAAACTTCCAAAGCCAAATATTAGCAGGGATTTAGAGCAACTTGGACTCACAAACTGCTAGAGGGATTGTAAAATCGTACAGATATCTTGGACAATAGTTTAGAACGTTCCTAATAATCCTTTCCTTTAACCCTAAACATAAGCATTCATCTACGATGTGGTTCAGTCATCTCGTTCTGAGATGTTTACTCTAGAAAACATATGTCTATACAAACACTTGTACCCAAAGGTCCAGAGCAGCTTTCTTAGGATTAAACACTGGAAACCACTCAAATACCCATCTCCATGAAAGGGGATAAACAAATGTGGAGCATCCCCACAAGGGAACATTACTCCGGGACAGGCAGAGCTAGTCTATAACGGAGAAATCAGACAGGAGACAGCTGAGAAGTGTCCAGGGGATGGGGTGACTGAGAAGGAGTTCAAGAGAACTTTCTAGCGTGCTTAGACTGCTCCATATCTTTTCCAGGTGGCGATTGCAAGGGTGAGTACAAATATGAGAACGTCTTGAAATGAACTCAGATGGGTACAACTTATTGCATCCTAATTACATTTGTCCACCACCCATCTGTCCGTTTGTTTTATATCTATTCATTTGAAATGGGTAATACACACACGTGTTAGTGTTTAGTGGAAGTTATATCAAAAACCATCAAGGTCACCCATAGTGAGCAGGCTCCAGCAGAGCTACCAGACTTAGACCAGGCAGAAAGGCCTGGAGATCCACTTTGGAAAACCAGCCAGTGAAAACCTTTTGTGTCACCACATTGCCGACTTGCTTGCGTTGGGTCCGTGATCAGGAAGGATCAATCCCTAAGGGAGAACACTACGTTTGGTGAAGTAGAGGATCAGTCTGGGTGAGGAGACTCTCCATAAGATGGGTCGACACTATAGCCACACTATGGACACTATAGGATAGATTCTAATGTGCTGGAAATTAGGCAGATGACACAAGGCTGGGCAGGGCTTTATTCTGCTGTGTACGGGTCACCATGAGTTGAAGTTGACTCCATTGATCTAATAAGTAAATTATAGTTATGGTCAGTCAAAAACAGTATCAGAGCGACCTGCTGCCCTCTGTGCTGCTGCTGCTGTTAGGTGTGGTCCAGTTGACTCTAACCCATAGCAACTTTCTGTGTTTCATTCTGCGCAACAGAGTGACACACTGCCCACTCCTGCACCATCCCCACAACCGTGCCTATTTCAGGCTCAAGCCCATTGTTGCAGCCACTGTGCCAATCCATCTCTTCGAGGGCCTGCCTCTCTTTCACTCCCCTCTACTTTATCAAGCATGAGGTCCCTCTCCAGAGACTGGCCTCTCCTGATGACATGTCCAAAATACGTGAGATGAAGTCTTGCCATCCTTGCCTCTAAGGTGCACTCTGGCCTTATTTCTTCCACAACAGATTTATTTATCCTTTTAGCAGTTCACGGTACTCTGAATATCCTTCATGAGCACCCCAATTCAAATGCATCCATTTTTCTTCTGTCTATTGCCATCTTGTCCATTCCCACTCATCTGAACTTAGAGGACACAGTAGAACAGCCCCATAGGGCTTCTAAGCCCGTCACCTTTATGGAAACAGACTGCCTCATTTCTCGCCTGTAAATCCGGTAAATTCCAAATGCAGAGCCTCGATTAACAGTGCAGTACTTAATAAATGCACCACAAGGGCTCCTTTTCATGCAAATAGATATTTTAAACTTACACAGCTCTACAATAGTTAATAGTATTGATCATATTCAAAAGAACAGCATACATGATAAAAGTAAACTGTACATTTTCACGACTCAGCTCAAGAAATAAACACTAGACTTCCAGCAAGATCATGAACTGAGCAGACATGCTACACAGATCCTCTATAACAAAGGCACAAGGGATCAAATGAAAACCAACTGAACTCACTGTGACTGAGTGACACTATGGACAGAATAAAATAGTCCCCGGTGGTGTAGTGGGTTATGCATGGGGATGCTAACCATAAGGTCAGTAGTTTGAAACCATCAACTGGTTTTGGGGAGAAAGATGAGGCTTTCTAATTCCATAAAGATTTACAGCCTTGGAAAGCACAGACGTAGTTCTACCCCATCCTTTAAGGCTGCTATGAGACTTGGTGACAGTGAGGCCAAATAAAACCGGAAGGATAATGCTGGAATGCCGAGCTTCGGAGGAAAGGATACCCCTAGTGAATCGAATACTGACTAAGAGAATAAGCTAACAGACAGGTGAATTGTTGGCCAGCCTGATGTGCATTCTACCCAGACAGTGGCTGCTAGTGAGTGAGGCTGGAGGTTAGCCACACTTCTGGTCACCAAAAGCCTGGGTGTCCCAAGAGAGGATCCCATCTTTCTCTTTGCTAGCACCCATGAAATTTAATAATTCCTTAAGTCACATGAGAGTGAAAATATAATATGCCAAAACCTTCGGGACATAGCAAAAGCAGTGGGCAGAGGTCAATTTATGGCAATAAACACATAAATAAATAAAAAAGAAGAAAGAGCCATAATTGACATCTTAACCCAATAACTCCAACAATTATAAAAAGACCAGCACAAGAAACTTACAACCACCAGAATATAAATAATACAGATTAGAATAGCAATACATGAAATAGAGAACCGAAAAACAATACAAAGCATCTATAAGAAAAAGGGCTGGATTTTTGAAAGGATTAACCAATCTTGGTAAATCTTCAAACCACTGTTGAGTGTAATAAAGGAAAAGAGGAAGATGGAAATAAAATAAGAATTGAAGTGGGTGGCATAACTACAGAACCAACAGAAATAAAAAGGATACGAATAGTATTCTACTATGAAGAGCTACTCCAACAAATTTGAAAACCTAGAAGAGATGGGCAAATGTCTAGAAAATCTATCTAAAGTAACATGGACTGAAGCAGAAAACGCGAAAAGACCAGTATAAAAGAAGACATAACCTTGATACAGAAATTAGCCAAAGACATAACTGAAAAAGAAAATTATAGACCAATATCCCTCAAGAACACAGTTGAAAACATTCTAACAATATCCTAGCCAACAGATCCAACAATATACTAAAAAAAACAACAACAACAACTATACATCATGACCCAGTAGGAGTTGTGCTATGTATTCAAGGATATTTCAACATTGGAAAAGCAATCAGTGTAAACCATCACATAAATAAGGAAAAGAAAGTGAA
>NW_022103928.1:28660160-28664147 GCF_000313985.2 Echinops telfairi | reverse complement strand
AGTAGGAGTTGTGCTATGTATTCAAGGATATTTCAACATTGGAAAAGCAATCAGTGTAAACCATCACATAAATAAGGAAAAGAAAGTGAACCATATGATCATACCAATTGATACAAAGAAGGCATTTCACATTATCTAACACTCATTCCTGATAAAAAAAACACACTCAACAAATAGGAATGGAAGGGAAATTCCTAAACATATATGCAAAGCCATGGCTAGCATTGTTCTCAACAAAGGAAAACTGAAGCACTCTCCTTGCAAACAGGAGCCAGACCAGGATGACCTTTACCACCACTCGTGTTAAGTATTGTGCTTGGAGTCTTGGCCCAAGCTGTAAGGTAAGAAAGGCATTAACATTTGCAAAAGAAAAATAATAAAACTCTATTTGCAGATGATAAGTTCCTATAGAGAACAGCAAAGACTCGGTATAGAATTGTTGAAACTCATAGAAAGATTCGGTAAAATGGCAAGGCACAAGATTGGTTGGATTCCTTTTTGCTAACAAAGAGAGCACTGAGAAGGAAATCGGGGACACAATGCCATTTACATAGCCACTTGAAAGATGAAATACTTAGAAATAAATCCAAACAGAAAAATAAAAGACCTGTTTCCCCCAAACAAAGCAAAAACCACAACACATTACTACACAAAACCAGAAGAGGCCGATATAAATGGAAAAAATACGCCATGTCTATGGATAGGAAGACAGTATGGTGAATATGTCAGTACTACCCAAAGCAACATGCACATGTAATACTGATCCAGATTCCAACATAATTCTTTGAAGAGATGGAAAAACTACCGTACATACCCGTGTATAAGCCGAGTTTCAGCACAAAAAATGTGCTGAAAAACTGGGGTTCGGCTTATACCCGGGTCAGTGGTACCTGACAGACCCAGACCCAGCCGCTCACCGCCTAGCCTCCACTGCTGCTAGAGGTGGGCGTGGCAGCACACAGAGGAGGCTTTCGGTCAGCTGCATCCTCATCCTACTGCGGTTGCTGCAAGTAAGAGTCAGTGCCATCGTGCAGACCGTGAGCTCAGGGAATAGTACTCGTAAGGCATCATTGTGGATACCTTACTGTTTTTGTTGAACCTATTTCCCACTTACTGTGCTGGTCTACTAATGTTAAATGACTTGTCATTTTATTTATGTTTTTTATTTAAAACAAATATTTCAATACATTACCCCACTGATGTCTCAAGTTTTAGTAATTTTATTTTCATTTGTTTTGATTATTGAAACTCACCAATAGCTTCTGCATTTCCCACCCTAGCTTATACTCGAGTCAATCAGTTTTTCTGGTTTCCCAGGTAATAATCAGGTACCTCGGCTTATACTCGGGCCGGCTTATATTCAAGTATATATGGTAATCACCAACAGACGTTAAAACATTCTGGTCCTGGTACAACCACAGATGTATGCACCAATGGAACAGAATTGAGGATTAGAAGTTCATCCATCTATGGAGAACTTATCTTTGACACATTAAACAGCAAAGAAGTCTCTTTAACAAATAGGGCTCAGGAGGACATAGCCTCAGGGGACACCAAGATCAATCGGCATGACATAATCCACAAAGACTATGTTCTACATCCTACTTGAGTGAATAGTGACGGGGTCTTAAAAGCTCATGAGCAGTCATCTAAGTGCAATTATTGGTCTCTCCCCATATGGAGGAAAGAAGAATGATTAAACTGGAAAGACATATGAAAAAAATTAGTCCAATGGACAGAATACTGGACTACTCAAATACCTGTCTCCATCACCCTGAGACCAAAAGATTTACATGGTGCCCAAGTACCAGTGCCAGCTGCTCTGGAAAGGCACACAGTAGAAAGTCCTGGATAGAGCGAAAGAAAACTGTGGAACAGAACTCAAAATCATGAAAGGAATATTGGTCGATAGAGATTGGTGGAACCCCAAGACCCTTACATGAGTCTGGAACTAAACTCAATCCCATGTTAGAATAATCAGCAACTGAAGACCAAACGGCAACATTTCCTCAAGGACAAAGGGTCATGGAAGGAGGAGAAATGGTAACAGAAAACACAAGGAGGACGTGGGATCGATGATGGCACATGGAAGGGATTCAAATGGATAATTTGAAGTAAAATGACATAAGTGGTTGGATGTAAAACTGATGATCTGCTCTACAAACTTCACAATAAAAGTGTTTTTTAAAAAAAAATAAATGAACATTACCTGTAGCTTAGAACTTCTGCTTCCTCTTCCTTCCTACAAAGATAACAGATAACTAGCATTTTGTGTACATTATTCCCTCTATTTTAAAATAATTGTAGCACTTATACTTGGTTCCTCACAGAGTTTATCATTTAATTTAGTGTGTCTATAAATGAGATCACCTGTAATCTTCTGGGATTTGCTTGTGTCGCTCTCATTGCGTCTGTTTCATCCATCTGTGTCCTTGTCTGTCGCTTTAATGCTTCCATTTTCATTGCTGTATAGCAGAGATGCGGAATGTACAACCCAAAGACCATTTAGGCCCACAAAACCATCAATACCACCTAACATCACACACTTCACCAAAGAGAAGCAGTCCCAACCGTCATGTTAGGGCTGAGTTAATGAAATATTTCACCAACATGGTCCACAGTGATGTTATTAAAAAAAGAAAAAAGGTTCACCATCCCTGCTATCTAGTATCCCAATGTGGAAATATATTACAATTTATCATTCTTCTGTTCATGAGCACATGGTCTGTTTCTTGTTTCTGGCAAAATAGTGCTTCTGTTTTTCTTTTTGGATATAAGTTCCTCCAGGGCATAAAGCTATGACAACAATTTCAGGGCCATGGGAAGTTCTTTTCTTCAATCTATGAAATAGAGTTTCTAAAAATCTACTGGGTGGTTTGCCAAGTGTCCGTCTCAATTTACACTGCCACAGCAAATGATGAAAATTCCAGTGGTTCTACATCCTCACCAAACTTGCAATGACCACTTTTGAAAACAGAGTTTGAAATCACAAACTCAGATGCTTATGAGCCATGAAAGTACTCAGTAACTGGATTAGAGGAGCAGTGTGGTAGTTACATAATCTGGTGTCAACTTGTGGAGGGTGGAGGCTAGCCTGTCAATAAGGTCGCAGCTTGATGACCTCATTTGGAGCCAGTAAGGCGATAAATAGCTCACTGGAGGCAGGACACTCGCTCACTCTTTGGGAGACATTCCTGTTGACAAGCCACATTGAGCTACACTAGTGCCTTGGAGCTGGAAGAGCCGCGTAGAGACCTCGGCCAGCCCAGAGATACTTACACCACCACTGGATCCACAAGACTTTCCACCCACTGGCCTGTGATCTTCCTGCATTCGGCATCATTGCATGTGTTGCGTGAGCTGAAGAGGAATCTATACATTGGTATTAGACATATGGGCTAATAGCAAAGTTATGACCTTGATCTGGATAGGCTGAGATGTTTTCTTAATATACGATTACTCTTGTATACAAAGCTCTTTTCTATACACATATGGGTGTCTGTGAATTTGTTTCTCTAGTCTACGAAGATTATAATAAACTGGAGTGCGTGTGTCCTGTTAAAGAGAGGAGGCCTAAGCCCCACTCACTGACTCTGGGAGGGAATGTCGACTTGCCAGAGCTCTGGAGTTTTCCAGAGAAGTCAAAGATCCAGATTTTTATATGAAATCTGATCTTGAAATGTCAGCAGTGACTTCAGAGTTGCGTGAAACACCGTCTGACCAAGTACATTTGTAGGCCAAGCCCAGACTCTTCTAATAGATTCATTCCATTAAAATCCAATCCCTTGATAGTTACTGGAACCTTTGCAAATGATCTCATTTCCCCATATGGAAAAGGGACAAATGACTGTCTACATTGTCATTCTTGTTGCTGTAAATCCACTGTCCTCCCTTCCAATTGATTATTCGGAAAACTCAGTTTTCCAAAAGCTCTGTTGTTTCAGAGGAATAAAGGTATTGGTGTGTTAGTCTATGCTGCTGGGAAGG
>NW_022103928.1:28647219-28660060 GCF_000313985.2 Echinops telfairi | reverse complement strand
GATAGTGGGGAGAGGGTGGGGAGGAAGCATTTAAGAACTAGAGGAAAGTTGTATGTTTCATCATTGCTACACTGCATCCTGACTGGCTCATCTCCTCCCCACAACCCTTCTGTAAGGGAATGTACAATTGCCTACAGATGGGTCTTAGGTCCCCAATCTGCACTCCCCATCATTCACAATAATTTAAGTTTTTGTTCTTGATGCCTGATACCTGATCCTTTCTACATCTTGTGGTCACACAGGCTGGTGTGCTTCTTCCATGTGGGCTTTGTTGCTTCTGAGCTAGATGGCTGCTTGTTTACCTTAAAAACTTATTTTCTCATGCTTAGGAGGCTAGAGGAGCACTGGTAGCATAGTGGTCACACGTTGGGCTACAATCTGCAGGTTCTGCAGTTCAAAACCACCAGTCACTGTGGGAGAAAGACTTGACTTTCTTTAAACAGTTACAGTCTTGGAAACCCACAGAGAGGTGGCTATGAATCAGCATTGATCCAATGGCCGTGAGTTGATGGTACCACCTCTAGGGGAAGACTTTGCTTTTCACTTGCTGAAGGAGATGTCCCTGGCTCTTTGTGCCTTCTGTCCCTTGGTTCCTTGGCAATCTTCCTGTGGAATGGCATCCATCTTCCCCCACTGGTGCTTGCTTGCTTTGTTGCCTTTTATATCTCAAACTTGATTGGTTGAGGACACCCCACCCACTGATGTCACCTCATTAGTATTAAAAAGAAATACTATTCCCAAGTGACATAACACCTACAGGTCTAGAGGTTACGATTTCAACCCTTATTTTGAAGGAACACAGTGGAATTTAGAACACTAGCCTAAAGTCAACCTTCTAAGAGAAAGGAACTGGTGCCACCAACTGTGTCCCCAGTCCCTGGTAGGCAGTGGCCTGCCTTTTGTACACCTGGGTGTGTGATGAAGGGGCTGCCATGAGTCGGAAGCAACTGGACAATAGCTGGTTTTGGGGGAGTACCCGAGTAACAGTAACTGTTAACTCGCTGGATGGTTAACGGAGAAGTTGGTGGTTTGAGTCTACCCAGAACCTCCTCAGAGGAAAGACTGGGAAATCTACCCTAAACAACACAAAAGCAGCCCCTGAAAACCACATGGGGCACAATTCTACTCTGACTTCCACGGGGTCACTGTGAGTCAGAGTCAAAAGCAGACAGCAGCTCACCGTGCTAGGAGCTGTGGTGGGGTGACACGAGGAAGTGACTGTGGACACAGGGCCTCGAAGGGAGCACAGGACCTCGAAGAGGAGCAGAGGCCTCCACAGAGAACAGGGCATGCCACACCTGGGCAGGTACATAGGCAGGGTGCCCTGATACAGCTCGGTGGGCTGTTGGGAGCTAGTACCTGTAAGTCTTTTCAGGATTTCCCTGGCGAGAGCTGGAGGGGAACTCAAAGTCTAGCTGAGTAGAAGCGGCATAGGGCAGATGGGAACCGGGAGGCAGAGTCAGAATCCCAGCTGTGTGCCTGGGGAGGGGCTGCAACCTCCCTGCATTTATGAAGTCCCAGTGGAAGAAGGACACACACACACCTCAGTGCCAACCTATGTTAAAAGAAGTTGATATACACTAGGGAGCATTTGGTCGTGATGCAGAGGAGCCCAGGTAAAGACAGACTGAGGACAAATACCTTCTGGGCAGATGTGAGGTTAGGTAGAGGTGGTTTGGAGGCAGGAAGGAGGCAGGCACATACAAGCCTAACTGTGCTTCAGCAGTCCTCTGCACCCACTGAGTTTTAATTTAAATGCCCAAGCCCTACTAGAGAGGTTTCTGCTCAGTACTCAACATGCTGCCACTCCTAGAGGTTTCCGGGGAGGGGGCGGGGACAAGACAAGCCTGTGCCCAGTGAAGGTTCCAGGGGATCAGGGGATGCCTCTGCAGGCTCCATGACCTCTTAGGTCCCACTTCACCCTGGGGCACTGGGAAGCAGTGTGAAGGAACACAGAGTTAGGGGTTGAGATAGTTAAGGTTTATTGTGTCAACCTGGCCAATAAACACATGTGGGATTAATGGAAGGGTGGAGAGATAAATGGTTCAGTGAACTTCACCTTTCTGGTTCTTGGGTCTCTGGGAAGCAGTGTGAAGGAACACAGAGTTAGGGTTGAGATAGTTAGGGTTTATTGTGTCAACCTGGCCAATAAACACATGTGGGATTAATGGAAGGGTGGAGAGATAAATGGCTCAGTGAGCTTCACCTTTCTGGTTCTTGGGTCTCTTGCTGGGTGGAGAGATAAATGACTCAGTGAGCTTCACCTTTCTGGTTTTTGGGCCTCTTGCTGTCTGATGGTCAGACCAGGGTGCAGTTGCCTTAGCCAGTTCCCTGCTTCAGCTGGCAAGGCTCACTTCCTGCGAGACATCCCCGAGGAAAAGCCACATGAACCTACCCTGATGCAGCCCCAGCGCTGAGATGCTTACACCACCACTAGATTCAGACTTTCTACCCACTGGCCTGTGATCCTTGGCATCGTTGTGTGTGTTTTGTGAGTTTGAGGAGGACTTTGTAGATCGGTGTCGGACATACGGGCTAAGTCAGACTTATGCACTTGGACTGGACTGGGTTGGGATGCTTTCTGAATGTACACTTACTGGTCATGTCAAGCTCTCTCTTACACATATGTTTCTGTGGATTAGTGTCCCTAGTGTACACAAACTAACACAGGTGTCAAGGCAGCCTCGCTCCTGAGAAGGCTTTGAAGGGAACTGCATTTATGAGACAACTGCTATGTCCCAGCCTTTGAGAAAACTGAAATTCAGAGGGGTTGAGGGGTTACTCAAGCAGGGTCACACAGGAACAAGAATGGAAACTTACAGCAGCCCCTCTGGTCCCAGGCCCCAAATGAAATAGTTCAGTCGATTCTGATTGATAGGGCCCCTATATGGTAGAGTAGAGCTCCCTGCCTCCAAGACTTTAAATCTTCATGGGAGGAGAAACCATCACAGAGTAGCAGCTACTTTGAACTATTGACCTTGTGGTTAGCAGTCCAGCCCATAACCTGCTATCCCTTCAGGGCTCACAGGCTGCAGACCCCCAGTTAGAAGAAACTATAGGCACTGAGCAATGCTTTACATGCACCGGCTTGACACGGGACATTTCATTTTCACTACTCTGTGAGGTAGAGAGATTATCAAAGCTTTTTCCAAAAAAAAAAAAAATCGGACCAACAGAGATTAAGAAATAGCTGGTAAGTGGTTGACACCGAATGATGGTGACCATAGTAGTGGTAGTAGTAAGGAAAGCTTGCTCCGGGCAGGACAATGACCTGACTGCGTTACCTATCTTACCCTCATTGCTTCTCACAGCCACTCCTTGAGCTCTGCTACTTTCCCCCTGTTTTACAAATGGAAAAACTACAGAGGTGCTTGAACCCAACTGAGTCTGGATCTCAGGCTTTTCACAGCTCATGGCATGCTCTGAGACTGGACATGGAAATTGTTCGGCAGCCTTGAAAGGCAATGTCAAAGCCATCTTGAGAGAGAGTAAGCTTTGCATCCGTGGAAGGCAAGGATGCTGCAGAGTCAGGGCCCCGGCTGGCCTATGACCCTGTTTTTACTGCTATGTGAGGGTCCCTGTTATATAACCCAGCCTGCCCTCACCCTCCCACCCAGCTAGCAGCCTTGGCAGTCCAGATAGGACAGCGGCACCGGTCAGGCACAGTGGGAGAATCAGACCCAGGATTTAGCAGTTACTTCAGAGAGCAAGTTCTCAAAGGTGGGTTGATGCCCTGCACCTGCCCTGCTCTCCCACTTGGGAAAGTGGTGACTTTTCCTGAGCCAGGATTAGGCACACGCCAAGGGGCTGCCAGTGGCCAACGAAGAGGAAGACATTGCTCAGATTGGTCTAATAGGTGGCCCCCAAAGCCAGAAAGCCGAACTCACTGCCATCGAGTTTATTCTGACACACAGTGATCCTATGGAACACACGGAGCCGCCCCTTTAACTTTCTAAGACCTGGAATCTTTATACGCAGCCCCTTCTTTCTCCAGATAATAAGTGCACTTGGGCGTTTAAAATAATAATAATAAAAGGAAGGGGGCCTTGGCAGGCCCAGGCCTGGCACACATCAAGTTTTCTACCATCTGGTGCCCTTCGGCAGTCAGGCCAAGCTGAGCCTCTGTAGGGGGCAGGCACTCCAAAATTTTGGTGCCATTCAATTATGCCCAACTGCGCCTATTAAGGCGTAATTGACTAGTGCTCACCATGCACTGGAATGTCCAAGCTGCAAAGCTGGAAGCCTGGAATTAACTCAGACCATTGAGTTCAACCTCCCCACTCTCTTCTCCCCCTCCCCCACATGTGTCCAAGGGGCGCGGGAGACCTGCTCTGGGGCTCCATGAGCCTGTGGAAGTCGGTGCTAGAGCTCAGGCCTCCCATCCTGTGCTCTTCTCTCCCAGGACGATCTTTTTAAATTTTTTAATAAATCATTTTATTGGGGGATCTTACAGGTCTTATAACAGTCCATACATCCACTGTGTCAAGAACATCTGTACCTATGTTGCCATCATCCTTTTCAAAACATTTTCTTTCTACTTGAACCCTTGGTTCCTCATTATTTCCCCTCCCTCCTTCATGAACCCTTGATAAGTTATAAATTATAATTTTCATATCTTACATCGCCTGCTGTCTCCCTTCACCCACTTTTCTGTTGTTGGTCCCCCTAGGATGGACATATGTCAATCACTGTGTTTGGCTCCCCCTTTCTACCCCCACCTTCCCTTCCCCCTCCTGGTATCGCTACTCTCATTATTGGTCCTGAGGGGTTTATCTCTCCTGGATTCCCTGTGTTGCCAGCTCTTATCTGTACCCATGTACATGCTCTGGTCTAGCCGGATTTGTAAGGTAGAATTGGGATCATGATTGCGATGGGGGAGGAACCATTAAAGAACTAGAGGAAAGTTGTATGTTTCGTCAGTCTATACTGCACCCTGACTGGCTCATCTCTTCCTGGTGATCCTTCTGTGAGGGGATGTCCAATTGTCTACAGATGGGCTTTGGGTGTCCATCCCAGGACTCTCTTGCAGCAGCTCCAAGACATGGGGGGGGGGGGAGCTCCAGCCCCATCACTTACTACCACTTGCCTCAGTTTACCTCAGTTTACCTCAGTCTCTAGGTGGTGGGTAGCTATAATTGTTAGGGCGTCTCTTGTGGCAGGCATTTACCGAGAAGCTAGCGTTTGGCGTTCACTGATTTCCAACAGGTTTTGTCTGTGGATTGACACTGCCCTTCCCAGAATCCCGTGGAGAGGCCACTCCAGGTGTGGTGGATGAGAGCATGCGCTCTGGAGGCAGATTCTCCTGGTTTAAACCCTGGCTTTGCTCCTTCCCAGCTGTGTGACCTTGGGCAAGTTATTTAGCTCTCCTGTGCCTCAGATCCCCATCTTTAAAACAAAATTGACGTAGGAACCTGATGTGGAGACGGTTTTGAAAGGTACCTAGAAACTTTAGAAGGGTAACTAGCACATAGATGTAGTGTTAACTATCATATAAGTAACGTGTTGCTGCTCCCCTACTTGATCTGGACAGTGTGAATGGTTTAACTTACCTAGCCGGTTTCCTCCCCAGCAGGACCGTTGCAGTAACTATTGGATGGACTCTGGAACCTTCAGGCCACTCCAGCCCTGCCAGCCCTCTCTGGGTGAAAGGGTAAGCTCTGGGCTGGGCAGAGTGGGGACAAAGAAAAGGAAAAGATGACAATGTTTGGGCCCATTCAGTATCCACATGAAAATTCTATTTAGAGTATGTGATTTATAATAGACAATACATATATAGGGAGCACTGGTGAGGTGGTGGCTATGTGTTGGGCTGCTAACCACAAGGCCAGCAGTTTGAAACCACCCGCTGCTCCACTGGAGGAAGATGATACATTTTACTTCTAAAGAGTCTTGGAAACCCACAAGGGCAGGTCTACTCTATCCCATAGGATCGCTAGCTAACATGGAGCCCTGGTGGTATAGTGGTTAAGTGTTAGGCTGCCATCTGCATGGTCGGCAGTTCAAAACCACCAGCAGCTCTGCAGGAGAAAGGCGGGGCTTTCTGCTCCCATGAACAGTTACAGTCTTGGAAACCCACAGGGGTCACTATGAGACAGCACCGACTTGATGACAGTTAGATGAGTTGGTATCGACTCGAGGCAGTGAGTTTTTATATATATATTAAAGAGCCCAAGCAGTGCTATTGCTAGGAAGAGGGCTGCTACTCTCAGGTTGGCAGTTCAAATCCACCAGATGCTCTGAGGGAGAAAGATAAGTTGCATCTATAGGGTCTCTATGAGTTGAAATTTGGTTTGACTTGGGATGTAAATCTATACTAGCTCAGTAATACATATATATACTATATAAATAAACATACACCCACATGGAAGTCTGGGAATCGTTTACCCTAAAAAAGTAACACAAAAAGCAACAAGCCCATTGGTTGCCCGTGTTCCCTGGCAGGCACTGCTTTGAGCATGCGCATACACTGGCTCCTTGGATCCCCCATTGGCCCTATGCATGGAGCACAATTGTAATCCTCACCTTCCACAGAAGGAAGAGAGTTTCAGGAAGGGTGGGTCATATAACTGGTAGTGACTCAGGGGAGCACACCCCAGCAGCTATGCCTGCCTGCACCCTTGACCACTGGGCTACGTTGCTGTTCCCAATCTAAAAGGTCTCAAAGAAAAGAGCCCTACCCTTTATCAGTGTTGTGTCACCCCCAAAAGATATATTAAATACGAACTCTTGGTAGGTGTCAACATGACCTTGTTTAGAAACCATGACGTTACCGTGAGGTCACAGCGGGGTGGAGTGGCCCTGTGTCGTTTTGAGCGGTGTCCCTGTAAGAGAGAAGAGGAGACACAGTCACTCAGGAGGGAGTCAGTCACATAGAGCAAGGACAGACCTGACAAGAGGCACAGGGGGGGTTCGGCTGCAGCTGCCAGTCAAGGCCCACTGGGGGCTCCCAGAAGCTCAAAAGACCAGGCCTTCCCCTGGAGCCTTCAGAGAGAGAGTGTGGGCCTGCTCACACCGGGAATTCCAACTTCCAGCCTCCAGAACTTCAAGACAATAAATGTCTGTCATTTTAGGCCCTCCATGTTGTGGCATTTTGTTATGGTAACCCCAGGAAACCCAGACGATGAAAATTAACCTTCTTACCTTATATCTCAAAGTAAGTACACACACACACACACACACACACAACCACAGCCACAGCCGCTTGTCCTCCCTCCAGCTTGTTAGAAGAGTTGATGCTCCTCCTCTTGGAAGAATTGGCCCCATTCCTTGTGAAGGGAGGTTCGGGCTTTCCTAAGCTGGAAGAGCAGCCCCTTCCCTGCAGACCAGCCCCTGCTCCCCCATCACCAGGCTTCTCCAAGACCGCCCTGAAGTGAGAGGGGCTTGTCGTTCCTTGCCCTAGGTAAGTCAAGGGCATATTGGTGAGCCTGGCACAGTGCCTGATACAGTAAGTCTGTTTGTCAAATTGACGGTAGGCTCATTCACGTCTGCCCTGCCCCCACATCGTCAACCAGGAATCCGACAGCGGCACACTCTGGAACTGCCTCCACCTTGTCGTCTTTCCAGCGAATGCTGTCCGAGTGAAGAAGGAATGAAAGAGAAGCTCCAGGAGGGGCCTCCTCTCTGAAAGAAAACAACCCACTCCCGGTCTCCCCAGCTGCAGGCAGGCAGCAGTTTGGGGTTCTGCTGCAGACTAGGTAAGCTCCTGAGGACAGTTTGAAGACAGAAGAGGAATCCCAAGAGCCTGAACCCCAGGAAGAGAAACAGAGGCGCAGAGAAGAACAGTGTGTTGGCAACAGTCTCTGAACAAGCCCAGCACAGGTCCTTAGGGTGGATGAGAAAACGCAGAGCAGAGACCACCCTCAGAACTCAACCGTGCAACACCCCCTCTCCCCCCACTGCCATCCCAGAGCTAAAGAGAGGAGCTGCGAGGACATGTCACAAGCTGTGCTGAGGGCCTAGGGCCTCGGAAGGAGTCCAAGAATGGTAGGAACAACAGAGCCAGGTTCTGCTCCTCTGTACAGCCTACCGTGCAGGCTCCGGAAACAGTGGTGGCCTTGGTGGACTCGGCCACGGGCACTGGGATGAGGTGTGGCAGGTAAACACGGACATGCTGCCTTCACTCCCACATCGACCGACCACTCTGCTCTAGGAGGAGCTTCCCTATGAGATGAACTCCCATGAGCCTCCATCTCTCCAGGAGCTGGACCGGAATCGTACTAGAATCATCCCACTGCGTGTGTCTTGCTGGTTGCCCCTCCCAGCGTCGTTGTGGGACAAGGAGCCTTGCTACTTCCATTTTACAGACGGGCAAGGGCAGGCTGTTGCAGATCAAGGAGCCCACTTTTGCATGGTTAGGATGCTGTCCGGGGCAGAGGATGGACACAGGTGGGCAGATTACAGAGTCAAGCCTTAAAAGACCTCTTGCCTTTTACCCAAAGAAAGAAACACACTTCTGTGTGCCAAGGCAGCCTGCACTGCTGGCACAAAGAGTCGTTTGAGATGGTGAGTGGGATTAGCCCTGGTCAAGATGTCATGAACAGTGAACTTCCCTAAATGCTGTCAGTTGAAGACGGTGGGTCTTCGAGCCAGAGGCAGAGATATTGAGCAAGAAATAGATGCTATTGTCTTTTTTAATGTTTTTGATGCTATTGTTTTAAGCTTATAATTACTAGAACTTCTGGAGTCTAGGACAGAAACCTTTTTTTTTCCTTCTCTGACCCTCAGTGCTGAGCACCGACCTCCTTGTCCTCTAGTCTCCCTTATGCCAACCAGGCACATGATCGTCGTTGGCCATAGAAGAGCCTCTCTCCCCCTCCCTGTTGCCTCCTCATTTACTCCCCACTGCCCTCTGTTTTGTGTGCCAGCAGCCCCAGCATGGGCTACCATGCCATTCTGTGGGGTGCCTGTCCATTTGTTTAGGTGGGTATCCTCTTGCAAATGAATGTCATTGTTCCCAAAACGTTTTTAGACGTAAGACATTTACAGAAAAGATGATCAACTGCATGCACAGAACATTATTGAGTTTTCTCAGCCTGAACCCACGCATGTCTCCTAATACAAGAATCAGAATACAGCGAGGATCCCAGAAGCTTCCCTGCATCATGACATGGCCCCTTTCAGGAAGGGAAGATTTGACTGCACTTGAACTACATAGCCGTGCGTCCTTGCACAGAGGACCCCTTGCTATCTGGTTTCTATTGCAAGTCTGTGAAATCATCAGTGCTGTAGTGTGTAGCTCATTCTAGCTCAAACATGCCCATCTCACACAAGGTAGTCCCCCTCATACAAAGCCACCCATCTGTCTTCCCAGTGTCCCTTTGATTGGCATGTGCCTTGTTTCCCGGTTGGGGCTATTGCAAACAATGCTGCACATTCCAAGTGTTTGGTGACAGAAACTCACATTTCTGTTGTGAAAATAACAAAGAGTGGAAGTGCTGGGTGGCAGCGTATGTCCTTGCTCAGCCGTGGGGGATGCTGTCAGCATTTTCTAAAGTGCCCGCACCACTCCCTATGCCCACCAGCTGGATTGGAAAGGCTCTGGCAGTCCCCATACCCTCCAGCACAATGGATGAGCATGGATTTCTAAGTTTTGTAAATGATATTATCTTACAATTCCTATTTTTGACAGTTTTGTTGTTGTTCAGGGCCATCAGGTTAGCTCCGACCCCTAACAACCTGATGCACAACAGAATGAAATGCTACACGGTCCTGCGCCATCCTCACAATGGTCCTTGTGCCTGGACCCATCAACGCAGCCACTGCGTCAAACCATCTCGTCAAGGGCCTTCCTCTTGTTCACCAAACACGATGTCCAAGTGGTGGACTGACAGACAAGGGGTGAGTAGCCATTTTTATGGGCATATAATTCACGTACCTTATAATTCAGTGGTTTAAATATGTTTAGAGGAGTTGCTCAATCATCACCACAATCAATTTTAGAACATCTTCTTCTTTCTTGTATCCATTATTATGTTCTGTTACTCCCCAACCTCCCCTGCTCTAGCCGTAAGGAACTATTCATCTGGTTAGGGGCTCTATTCTCATTTTACTTCTCTAATTGTGCTCAGTGCCCCATGACCCATTGCTAAAGTGTTAAAGACATGAGATTCTAGGGTTTTATTTTACATGTAGTATGTCATTTCTGCCACCCATCTGTTGGTTTGTCATAGTATGGTGGCTGGCATGTTGCTATGATACTAGAAGCTATGCTACCAGTATTTCAGATACAGAGCCAACTGTGGTAAACAGGTTTCAATGGAGCTATTAGACTAAATACAGACTGTTTCAGACTAAGAACAAGGAGAAAAGTCTGGGGATCTACTTCCGAAAACAAGCCAGTGAAACCCGTTGGACGGTGCCAGAATAGTTCTGGAAAATGAGCCTCCTGCGTTGGAAGGCAGCCCTGTAGCGATGGACTTTGACAAAGTCGCGAGTGTAAAGATGGCACAGGGCAGGAGAAGGCCAACAAGCTTGGAAAAGTAGAGGAAGAGGGAAGAGGAAGAAGATTCTCAAGAGATGGATTGACGCTGCGGTTGCAACAATGGGCTCCAACATAGGAATGGTCGTGAGGGTGGCACAGGGCTGCGCAGTGTTTCCTTCTGTTGTGCACAGGGCCGTGTGACTTGGAGCTGACTCTGGTGCCCAACAGCATCTCCGCAACCGGGGGGAAACAAAAAAAACGATCGCTCGAAGGTCCATATAAAGTAATTCACTGCACTTCAGAGTTTGAATCACCAACAGATAAAGTACAAACTGCTTGCACAGTCAGAGACCAAGAGTGACCACAAAATTCATGGTCACCAAATCGATGCTGATTCATATCAACTCTATCTTGGGGTTCCCTGGCTATAAATCTTCACAAGAGCAGACAGTTTCATCTTTATCCCAAGGAACAGCATGTCACAGCGCTGATACCAGGACACCCAAAAAGCCCCTTAAAAACAACAACAACCTTAAAAGCATTCCTTTGCATAACTTTTCATGTAAGCCACTACAAACCTGGTTTATTAACATGGCTTTAACATAACAATACAGGAAAAGCCACCAGGAGCAGAAGTCCCAGACGTAGGCCCAAAACTGTTTTTAACAGGCCGGGGCCTGAAAAAAAAGCCTTGGAAAAACGGAAAAAAAAAAAGAAAAAAGACTGTTGAAAGACCACACAAGCCTTCCACTGAGTAAGACATTGCTACACTACATCCCCTCCCAAGCTACGTAAGCAGGTGACAGGAGCAGACCCCATACCCCCACCCTCACTTGGCCACCTCCACCATCCGCATCCCCTCTGATCGGATGCACCAGAGGTACATTATCTCAAGATAATTCACTCAATCACAAGAATACAGCTTTCACAGCCATACCAGATGCAAAGGCATTCCCCTAGCCTGAATCTCATCCCCTCTCTGACACCCTACAGGACCCCAAGGCAGAAAAACATCAGACCACCAAACACTGTGCCTGCATAGTACACATGGTCAAGAAGGGACCCTGGTGGATTCATTATGCTCCTCCTTTACCCCAACCACGCAAACCTCTGGGACCTGTTCCTTTCCCATCAGCAACACACAACCTCCTTTAAACTTACCAAGTAAAATTACAGCTTTCTAGGGAAAGAGTCGGCCTCCAGGGAGACAAATATGCAACTTGAACTCACACCACAACTAGCTCCAGACAGTTGTTCACCTATTTGTATTAGCATCAGAGAAAGAAAACACAGTGCTCCTTTCCCTGCCACAGAAATTGGGCCTTATCATGTCAGGGTTGCTCGACAACCTTCCTTGCCCCTGGCAAATCTAAACAGAAGTCCCACCTGACAGGGACACCTGCAGTCATAGCATATATCTACCTGGGGATTGTACATAAGGAGAGGAGAACTCGAAGTTGTGCAGCAACCTACTATAAAGGGATCTTCTGTTATAAACACAAAATAATTAACGGTTTGCACACTCCTTTCACAATTTACATGGTCGATAAAGGACCCTGGTAGATTTAACACAGCCATCAAACACCCCAGCCACTACAACATCTAGAATCTCCTTCCTACGCCTCGATAATATCTATTCTCCACCAACTTACCAACTAAATCCATATCCCCCATAACCCTCTGTGCCCAGGTCTCCATGGACATTGGTCCACCTGCGTGTGATCACCCTACTCAGTGCCACCTTTGCTACATGAGACAGACCTGGTGCTGCAGCTAGCCATTGAAGCCTGAAACTGGTATGTGCACAGATCCCTGGAGTAGCTCCCTCCACCACTAAGGCATGTGAGCCTGGCCCACACTGCATGCAATTAGCCTGCCCAGCACCACCCTTGCTGCACTCGATCTCCCTGCCCACCCTGCCTGAGAGAGCCCTCCAAATAGAGAACTATGGCTGTCTAGGGACAGAGTAAACCACAGCGAGATAAAGATGCGGCTGGCTCTAGGTAGTCCTTAGAATCATCCCCACTAGCGTTTGAGAGAGAAATCACAGGACTCCTGGACTCTCAGGAAAATGGCACTGAGCTCCAACAAAACATCATGCAGACAACAACCCACATGAGCAGCCACTACAAGGAAGCAAGAGAAACAAAACACAATGTCTGAGGAGGACCTGAACCTATCAACATGCATAGAAGCAACATGCCTAGACTTTGAACCACCACAGAAAGGTATCTTCAGTATGCTGCTTAGAGTCATACAGGATATGAGGGAATCAATACAGAAAAAAGATGGGGGGAAAGGACAGAGAATTGAGTCCGCTTACCAAAGGGAAATAAAAGTTAAGGGAAAATGCAACAGAAGCTAAATGGTAAAAGACCTTACCACCAGGCTGGAAGAGTCAGAGATTCATATCAGCGACCT
>NW_022103928.1:28630010-28645064 GCF_000313985.2 Echinops telfairi | reverse complement strand
CTCCCCAGATTATCTCACATAGATGTCAAGAACTTGAACAGACCCATAGCAAAAGAAGAAATAGATGACGTTTTCAAGGAACTACCAACTAAAAAAAGGCTTGGCTCATATGGGTTCACAGGAGAATTCTACGGAGCATTCAGGGAAGAGCTGACACCAATTCTACACAAGCTCTTCCAGAACATGGAAAAGAACAGTAAACTCCTAAACACATTCTATGGAGCTAGTTTAACACTGATACCAAAACCAGACAAGAATCCGACAAGAATAGAGGACTATAGGCTGATATCTCTAATGAACCATGGTGCAAAAATCCTTAACAAAATCTTGGCCAATAGGATACAAAATATATAAAAAGAATAATTCATGATGACCAAGTAGGATTCATACCAGGGATGCATGGATGGTTCAACATTCAAAAATCCATCAACATTATCCAGCACATTGAGAAGAAAAAAAGGACAAGATCCACATGATGATATCAATAGATGCAGAAAAAAACATTTGATAACATTCAACACCCATTTCTAAGTAAGCCACTCAAGAAGATAGATCTGGGAGGAAATTATCTCAATATAATTAAAGTTATATATGAAAATCCAACAGTCAGCATCACAATCAATGGAGAAAAGTCAAAAACATCCCCACTGAAAAAGGGAATCAGACAAGGATGGTCCTAATTAATAATATAAGGAAACTGAAGGATATCATAGGTATACATCTGGGGAAAGAAGAAGTGAAATTATCATTATTTGCACATAATGTGATTTTATATATTGAGAACCCCCAAGGCTCCACAATAGGAGTGCTGAAAGTGATAGAGGAATATGGTAGAGTGGCAGAATACAGGATCAACAAACAGAAGTCAATTGGATTGCTATCTACAACTGATGGGATTACAGAAAGAGAGATCAAGAAGGTAATACCCTTCACAATAGGCAATATCTAGGGATATACCTAGCCCAAAAAACAAGATCTGTATGAGGAAAACTACAGAACATTATTACAAGAAGCCAAAAGGGACCTTCACAAATGAAAAATACCCCATGCTCTTGGATTGGTAAACTCAATATTGTAAAGTTGTCAATCCTACCTAAGGTTCTATATAGGTTCAATGCAATCCTGATACAAATACCAGCATTATTTTTTCAAAGAAATGGAAAAACTGACTACCAACTTCATATGGAAAGGGAAGAAACCCAGAAATGGCAAAGAACTCCTCAAGAAGAAGAATTAAATGAGTTGGCTTACATTACCTGACTTATTAAAACTTATTACTCAGGTACAGTTGTCAAAACAGCACGGTACTAATGATAGGTACTTGGACCAATGGCTAAGAACAGAAAAATCCAGAAATAAAAAGAGCAGAATATACAAACAACTTATTTTTGATAAGCCCCCCTCTCCACCAAAAAAACAAATGGGAAGCAGATGCCATTTTTAACAAATGATGCTGGAAAAAATGGATATCAACCTGCAGAAGAATGAACCCATACCCTTACCACATCCCAATTAAAAGGACAAATTCAATGTGGATCACAAACCTTGAGGTAAAACCCCAAACTATCAGAATCATAGAGGAAAAAAATTGGTACAAAGCTAAGAACCTTAGTGCACGGAATACATGGGCTATCAGCAATAATAAAGGATACACAACCAGAGGAAGAGAAAAAAGACATGTGGGACTTACTACAGATAAAAACTTGAGTGCATCAAAAGACTTCAAAAGAGTAATGAGAGAGCCCACAGACTGGGAAAAGATATTTAGTAATTACATATCAGACAAAGGTCTTATTATTAAAATCTGCAGACTCCTGCAACTTTACAATAAGAAAAACAAAAACAAAAAAAACGAATTGCCCACTGAGGAGGTGGACAAAAGACAGGAAGAGAAGATTCACAAAGGAGGAAGCCCAACGACCAATAAACATATGAGAAAATATTCCAAGTCATTAACCATCTGGGAAAAGCAAATCAAAACAACCACGAGATACCACCTAACACCCACATGGATAGCCAATTAAAAAAAAAACCAGAAAGCAACAAATGTGGAGGAAGCCAGATCCCCACAACTCAACACGGGTTCAGTAAGTGCAATTGTATGGTTGAGATATATAAAGATTATAATAAAGTCATAGAGAATGAGAGAGATAGAAAAATAAAGACGTCAGACACATTTCATAGTCGTATGCTCACCTCCTGGATGGCCATTATCTCAACAGCCTGGTCCATGCACAGCACGGGCCAAGAGGGCAGGGAGAACATGAGCGGGAGAGAGAGCAATTTATTGCTGACCAAGGCTTATATCTCTTTGGGGGTGTGCATACCTCCTAATTACAGGGAAAGCCATGTGTCACAGGAAGGGGTTGTACAATAGGCAATACAAGCAATAGGAGAGGGATGTACAATGGGCATAAGTGTAACAGGAAGGGGATGAGCTAGGGCTGTTCACATGATAGGAAGGGGAGGGACTAAAGGAATACATGTGACAAGATGGGAGAACCCTATATTCACGATGGCGGCCTAACCTTGGTCACTCTTGAGTGGGCTTGACCTCCCTGGGCTCTCCTTCAGGGAAACGATCTCCTACTATCCTTATCAGAAGGGAGTGGGCCCAACTTAGGATGGGACAGACTATATAGTCTGATTGTTTGAGATGGCTGGTAACCCTTAGGGAGAATAACCCCTGACCTACTTCTGTTGACCTCCAAGTGTGTAGTCATTTGCCACGTGTAGCAAGCAGCTAAGTTCGGCATATATTTGGGGGAGACAACTTGGAAGAAATCTTTCTGTTTCCCACAAATGTTGGAGGGGGCTGTGGTGAGATAGGAACTCTCATCCGCTGCTGGTAGTCTTAGAGATATGTGCAGCCACCGTGAAAAGTGATTTGGCAATACCTAAAACAGATGGAAATCGATTTCCCTTATGACCCAGCAATTCTATTACTGGGCATATAACCAGAAGAAATAAGAAGCAGGCCACATCTAGACATGTGCGCTCCAGTGTTCATCACTGCACAGTTCACATCACAAAGAATTAGAAACAGCCTATATTTCCATCAATAGATGAATGGATTTAAAAACTCTGGTATAATGATGAGGGCAATGAATGTACAAACGTGCTTTACACAATTGATGTGTGTATGGATAGTGATAAGAGTTGTATGAGCCCCTAATAAAATGATTAAAAAAATAAATAAAAAAACCCAACTCTGGTATATACACACAATGCGTTCTACGCATCTCTAAAAACAGTGATGAAATGATGAAGCACCTTATCCCAAGGAAAGAGTTGGAAGATATTATACGAAGCAAAGTTAGCCAAGCACAAAAGGACAAGTACAACATGAGCCCACTGACGTAAGTTCAAACAACAGAATAGGCATAGGGGAAAATGTACATATCGCACAGTTCCCAGGCCGAGGACCAGATACTCTGGCAAGAGCCAGCTCAAACACCATGAAGCACACATCATCAAAAAAAAGGAAAGAAAAAATTTAAAAGATGCAGATAGCACCTGTGCAGAAAGACATCTTCCACCCCCCACCCCCACCCTACCATATACCCTTACAGCCCACAGAGAGTTAAAAGAAAAAAGATGGCAATGGGAGAACAGGGCACTAATCCACCCAAGGGGAGGGTATTGTTTATGTCTCCACAGGAAAGGGAGTAGACCTCATTCTGGTGCCCCAAGCCTTTAGGGGGCTGCTCCTGCTTGGAGCAGCTCATTCACTGTAGGGCCTGCCTCAGCTCAAGACATGACATCCCTTCCCTAGACCACAGCACAACAGAGGATAGCACTGAAGACACATTTCAGGGAGTGGGGCCAGACTGATCCGCCCACATGGGGCAAGCCAAGAGGGAAGTGCAACAGATCAGCAATGGGAGAAAAGCCACAAAATCCCTCAGGAACCTCTATTGTAGATTTCTGACTTGGGCAGGCAGCTCACTTGGCTGCTGAACTGATTGGGGGATATTCATAGGGGGTCACACTGAACATCTAAAGGTGCAACAGGGTGGGAGGTGGGGTACTAGATCGCTCTATCCTTGACTGCAGGAAGAGGTGAGCCCCTCAGACTTGAATGCTGAGGACTAAAAGGATTTAAGTGCTGTCAGGTAAGCGGGTCCTGGGTTATGGATCCCTGAAAGAAAAGGGGCTTGGATGGAAGGATTATAAACAGGGCCTGCTGGCTATTAACAGAGGGATACTCATCTACTCTGGGTCAGGATAACAGACTTGGAACTATTTGGTTTTTTGTTTTTTTTTAATCACTGTGCAACCCATTTCAGTGCCTTAAGCCCACCAGGTAAAGCCAGGTAAGGGTTCGGGGAGACAGTTTGCTTTAGCATAGGACACTATGAGAGGCCCATGGGATCGGACCTGCCGCAAATCCAAACCCATGCACTGACTTGGAACTATTTGTATGGTCTCTCTCTTTTTTCTTTGATTCTTGGTATCTATCTATATAAGATAGGCAGGATAAGCAATCCCAAGGAGACAGCAATGGGACCAATGGTTCTGGGAGAAATGGGAAAGGAGGAGGGTGGGGAGGGGAGCAATAATCAAAGAATGACAGGGACAGGAGAATAGTAAGGGATCTAAAATTGATAGCGAGGTGGGTGTAACGTTCCTGGTCATGTTTGATCAATTGAAATGTATCAAGAGGAATTACTGAGAGTTGAATGATGGGTAAACATGATAGTGGGACAGGAGGAAAGAATAAGAAAGTAAAAATTATATATAGGTATAAATATAGATGGACTTTGGGCCTCTACTTAAATCTTACCACAGTACAAGAATGCTTTGTTCGAATAATGTGGCATTGTTTGACACTTCCCAACATGATTGCTGAAGACAAAATGGGTGCATAGCAAATGTGGTGAGGAAAGCTGATGGTGCCTGGCTATCAAAAGATATAGCATCTGGGGTCTTAAAGGCTTGAAGTTAAACAAGCAGCCACCTAGCAAGGAAGCAACAAAGCCCACATGGAAGAAGCACCCCAGCCAGTATGATCATGAGGTATTCACGAGAATAAGTATCAGAAATTCAAAAAACAAGAAATCAAATTGAAGTAAAGGAGCGTAGACGAAGTGGAGACCCCAGACTCACCAGTAATATAATTGGACAGTCCCTCACAGAAGGGCCACACAGAAGGGATGCTACCTCCAGGGTCCAGTACAGCACCGATGAAGCACATAAAGATCCTCTAGTTCTTCACTATTTCCTTCCTGTACTATTTTGGTCTTAGTTTCACCTCATTACACTTGTGAGACCTGTGTATGTTCATTTGTATAATTCGGCCGCTTGATTCATGATATCCAAGATATATAAACCTTTCAGAAATAGTAATGGGAGTAATGATTCCCTGAGGGTACTGGAAGAGAATGGGTGGACAGGGGGCAGGGACCTATAGCAATGATGACGGTATAACCCCATTTGAGAGGAATGAATAACAAAATTGTAGGTGAACAGATACATTGGATAGTGTGAGATATGGCAAATAATAAGATGTAATATAATAATAAGAGTTCTTGGGGGGTGGGATAGGGGAGGGAGGGGATAAAGGGGAACTGATATCAAAGAGTGTGAGAAGAAAGAAAATGATTGTGGCAGCAATTGTACAATTATGCTTGATGTAATAGAATTATGGATTGCTGTAATATCTGTAAGAGCTCACAATAAAATTATTCATTAAAAAAAATCCTCCAGATTCCTTCCCCATCAGACCTAAAACCTGGTCTGGGGGGCTATAGAAGGAAGAAAAGTAAAACTGAAACGACTTAAATTCTTTTGTGACACACAAGCCAGTTTCAAACAAACCAACAATATGTACTAGGACTTCATTTCTCCTCGTGTGCGGCTCCATTGTATGGATGCACCACTTTGCTTCTCTGTGCATCTGTTGGGAGACATTAGTAAGTCCTCACCTTTGGGCTGCTGTGAATATTGCAACAAAGACCAAAGCGAAGAACAAAGAGCAATGTTGCAAAGAACATAATCACCCTGCTTTCAAGTCTCGTGCAAGTCCGGGTATATACCTAGGAGTGGAATTGTTGGGCCCCGTGGTAGCTCTTAAGGAGCTCAGGTGACACAGTTGGGTAAACACAGGACCGATAACTGCAAGCTTGGAACTTCAAACCCACCAGCTTCTCAGCATGAGAAAGAGGAGATTGTGCCTGTAAAGATTTACAAATCCTTGGAAATTCTATATAGGATCACTGTGAGTCACTGTGGACTTGATGGCAGTGGGTTTTGTTTTGGTTTATGGTCATTCTTTGCTTAGCTTAATAATAACAACAACAACAAACACACCCTTCTATCCATTTTCTACAACAGCTGTACCATTTTATATTCCCATAAACACTGGCTTCTCTCTGGAGACAGAGCTTCCAGAGGGTTATCATCCAATAAAAATAAAGGACATCCTTTTATAATTAAACCCTGGGTTTGTGGTATATCCTATGCATCAGTTGAGATCTACTTTAAAATAAAATCTGGTCTTGGAAGAACTAAAGCCAAAATGCTACTTAGAAGCAAGGGGAGTGCGATTTCATCTCACGTACGTTGGGCAGGCTCTCAGGAGAGACCAGTCCCTGGAAAAGGACGCCCTGATTGGGAAAGTGGAGGGGCAAAGAAAAAGTGGGAGACCCTTGATAAGCTGATGGACACGGTGGCTCCAACCCCGGGTTCAAACATGAGAACAACCGTGAGGACGGCACACGACTGAGCGGTGTTTCACTCAGTTGGACACAGAGCCAGTACGAGTCAGACACAACTCAACAACACTTAACAAAGACACCACCACCAACAAAGTCACTCCTTGCTTACCGGAAATTGACACTTAACTGAGGAACTATATTTTGGTTGTCTGATACTGGTCCTGGATTTATCCTCGTCCGTAAAACAAAGCCTCTAGGAATGAGGGGCTTTGTGGAGTGGGGTAGACAAGCCAAAGGAAAAGCATCACTTCCCCTTCAGTGCCCACCACCCCCTGGCCTTTTTCTTCTTGTTTTGGAACTCAGTCTTGCAGTTGGCTCAGAGCTGGCACCGCCAGCATTGGGAGGAAGGAGATGTGATGTAAGAATGTGCTTTAATCTGATGGGCAAGCTTAGAATGACTGTTTGGGTGTTTGTGGGCAAGGCACTGTGGGTGGGGCAGGAGCCTGGGGCCTTGGAAAGCCCCAGATCAAAAAGTTATCTATTCCATTTGGCTTGCCACTGTCCCACCACGACCTGAAACTGAAGGGCACTCTTCAGGCTGAGTCCTCCCTGCCTCTCAGGAAATGCCATCCTGGGTGATCTGGTTCTAAGCTGGATGGGTTCTCGGTGCACTCGGCAGTGAAGAGGTCCTGCTCTCTGGTGCCGTGCTTCACACTTGTTCAGTAGGGATACAGGCGTGCCTTGATTCGTTGAGCTTTTCTCTATTGCGCATCAGAGATTCTCGCTCTTTCTTTCACACACACACACACACACACACACACACACACACACACTGAAGGTTTGTGGTAACCCTGCATTGAGCACATCTGTCAATGCCACTTCTCCAACAGTACATGCAGTTCATGTCTCTGTGTCATATGTTGGTCATTCTCATAATACCGCGATTGCTTTCATAATCCCCTGGCCCACATAATAGATTACAGGACAGTGCAAACCTCACTGTGAAATCAAAATAATCGTGTCGCTCTCTGTATCATGATATTTGCTGTACTAGGGTGGTCTGGAACTGAACCTACCATACTTTCGTGGTCAGCCTGCATACGGTCCTACTCAGTCGGCCTGCAGCACCTGGTGAGTGGCGGTCAGCTCCCCACCGGCTGCTCTAGCACCCTTGACATCCTTGACTATGTCCTGCCTCGGCGTCTGCTACATCATTCGTGGCACCCATTGCAAAATGAATTGCAGGGCTCTTTGTATAAATAGCAGAAATAAAGTGTGTGGTTAGTTTTTTTTTTAAAGGTCCAAAAATGATCCCTAATGATGCTATGGGTTAAGCATCGGGCTGCTAACCACAAGGCCGGTTAACCATAAGTTGCTCTGAGGTGAACAATGGGCTGTCTGCTTCTGTAAAGACCAGCAGTCTCCGAAAGCCTGAGGAGCAATTCTGTTCTGCCCTCTATGGCTGTGGTTTAAAGGTACTAAAATGTAGTGATTTCCTTTCTCTTGTGGGTACTTTTTCTGTTTCATGTGGCACCTCCTTGGGCGCAAGGATCCTCTTGAGAGAGGACAGACCCTTGTTGCACCCAGCAGCCTGTCCCATCCCTCGGCACCCATTTGCTCAGCCTGGCACACCCTGGACAAGGGCAGCAAGGGGGCCAAGCCAGCCATATCCTGCCCTTGAGCCAGCCATCCCAATCCATGAAGGACAGAGAGCCCTCGGAACCTGATCCCCTGTCAAGTGCCTGCTGAGGACAGCACTGCCTTGCCTTGTCCCAAGACAATAAATAGCATGCATGCCCAGCCCTGATGCTCTCTGTTTCCATGCTCGGCCACGAGGCAGGGCCTGGGGTGCTGATCAGAAGTCATGGGCAACCGCTCATGTGTTGACAGTGTATCTAACCCCGACCTTACAGTGTAAGCTCCATTGTCCCATGAGACCTTGCTATAAAACAAACATTAAAAATAAAATCATTATAAATGTCAAGACAGCGATGGCAGGGTTTTAAGCCTGCCCCCCCCAAAAAAAGTGTGTGCCCTTCTGAGCACCCACCCCTGTGTGATCCTTTCCAGGCTCCCTCCTGTTCCAGGGCCCTTGGGTATCTCTCAGCTCAGTATTCGCTCCCTCCTGCTTCTCTGATTTCCTCCCACTCACCCCTCGGATGCTCCTCAGGCATCACGTCGTCTGGGAAGCCCACTGGATATTAGGTTCCAGTCCCTCCCAGGATCGCACCCGTGTCCCAGCTTGCCCATCTGCACGTGTATTCCTGTCAGTGGTTTCTGCCCTCCAAGCAGAGCAGGGGCCAGATTTTTGTTATTCAACTTCAAGACACCTGGGAGTGTAGGCAACTAGTAGGCACTTGGCCAGTGTCAAATGAGTGATTTACTGAACAAACAGCCTGGTTGGATGGAGAGGGCGGTGCATCCCAGACTGTGGCCTGGAAGCATCAAAGGACCTCAAGCTTGGCGGTCACCTTGAGGACTGTCTGTGTTGGAGGGGGCATGCCAGGGGCTGGGTCAGAATATCAGGAAGAGCCTTGAACGTCAATGCCTGGCGAAGGAAGCAGACTGTATCCTGTACAAAGCAGGGTTCTATGGGGGCGTTCTTAGAGGTGGTATGAGACAGCTGTACCCCAAATGAAGTCCCTCGATGGTTAAGGCTGCTGACCAAAGGTCAGACATTCAAGGACCGCCAGAAGCGCTTCTGAAGAAAGGCTGGGGAGCTAGTTCTGAAAAGCCTGCCCTCGAGCCCCCTAGGGAGCACAATTCGATTCTGACCTGCGTAGGTCCACCGTGAGTCAAACAGGACTGGATGGCAAAGCCACGAGTTGGTGTAAGGACCCACCAAAGTAGGGTGAGACTTAGGGGCAGAAACGGACAGCATCATTGTCCAGGTGAGAGCAGCGAGGGGAGAGAGAGCGAGCACTTTCAGCAGCTGCTCCGCCGGCTGGTGTCTCTAACCCTAATCCCTTTCTCTGGCACAGCCTAGAAGGAGGAGCTTAAATATCACACGGCAGGCCGAGCTCCATTATATGCGATGATTGCATGTTCGTGGACTTCCTGGGCCTGAGGAGGGACAAGGACACACTAAGCCACACAGCTGCCTCTGAACCCCTCGGTTGCTACCATCTCTACTGAACGTGCCTTCCCAAATCCAGGCACCCAGTTTAGCTCGGAGTTAGAAACCCCTGTGCAGGATGAAACGAAACAGTAACATTGAAGCACTGATTGCAGACTGGGAAAGGAAGAGTGGACCGGGCCGGGAATGTAGGTGCCACTTATACTCGCATCCTTGCTTTGGAGTTCTGTCTCCGAGAGTGGAGGGCGCCCTGGGAGTTAAGATGCTGGGGCTAGAGTAGGAAGGAGCCCAGAGTTGAGTATCAGCTCACGCAAGCCAGCGCCCCTGCCGGTGGTGCCCGTGCCAAATGATTCATTCCACTGGACATGACAGGGGCCCTGGAGCAGGGGGACGTGCTGGCCAAGCGCAGACCATGGGCTAGGCCATGCTCTCGAGCGGTGTTGGAGCTGGGAAGCGTGTGCTGGATGTAGGTCCCACCTCCTGTCACTTCCCCCGGGGGGAGATGTCAACTGTGTAAATGGATTCGACCGGTTTTTAACATCTCGGTGCTGTCGTGGAAGCCTTGGAAAACAAGAGGAATTGGTCAAATGTCACTTCTGCCCTCAAGGAGTGTCCAGTCCGCCACTGGTAGAGGTTGGGGAATGTGCCTGTACGTGACTCATCAAGCAGGAACAACCACAATAACGGAAGTCATTATCTTAACAGAACATTGATAGGAGGCTCAGAGGAGGGCGAACGCAGCTGCCGTGGCGCCCAGGTTGGATCCCGGGCTCGCTGAGAGCACAGTGCATCCTCACTGGGCCTCTGGTTCCTCTCTCTGGTTGGCAACAGCGCAGAGGCTCTCGACCTTGGATGAGCATCGGCCCTACATTGAGAATGGTTTTCAAAGGCTGCTTTCACCTGATAACCTGTCTCCGTGAAGTCTTTCTGTGGGCCAGAGCGGGCCAGTGGGAGTCCCAGGCCATGCTGTGAGTTCCGGGGCATGCTCTCTGCTCTGTCCAAGCTTCCTTTGCCTTCTGACTCAGTTGCAGCTGCAGGTCCTCGCTTAGGCATGGGGACACCCTCGGGAGTCACACACAAGCAGGGAGACCTTGGGTGAAGCCCTGCACCCTCTCTGAACCTCAACTCCTTGTCTGTGAAATGGGCAGATGTGGGGAGGGAACCGGAAGAGACCACCCTGGCCGGGGCTAGAGGGCAGTCAGCAGTCCAGCTGCGAGGACTTCTCCTTCCTTTAAGGCAGTTGCTTCTGCTTTTGTTGCTCAAGGCAGAGGACCCTACTGCACTCAGACCCCAGTCTCCCAACCACCGGCAAGCATGTCTCCCTCGGAAGGAGCAGACAGGTTCACCTAGCCCAGAAACCAATGGCCATGTCTCTTTAAGGCCTGCATTTCTTTCTCTACCCCTTCAAAGCCTCTTGGGCACAGGGTGAGTCACCAGGTACTGTTTAATGTTTGGGGACTCGACTCTTCAGAAAGAGCCCACCATGCGGCCAGGCCTGGGGGACTGTCACGGGCAGTCATTGGGGGCAAAGGGGAACCACACTTAGTTTCAAGGGCTTCGTCTCCGAGTTCTCCCAAGGCCACCTTCCTTCAGGGAGCAGCGATGAAGAGGGTAAAGCAATTCCTGGGTGTAGCATCTGAGGTCCCTGGAATGCAGCTCCAACCTCCTTTTCTTAACTCTCCCATTCGGCTCTCCCAGCCGAGCAGGACTTCCACGTCTACTGCTTCAATACCTACCACCTTGCTTGCTTTAGCCAGGGCTGGTCCTCTCACTGGCCTGAACTGCCCATCACTCCCAGTGACCTGCAGGCCCAATGTGCTGAGGACAGTGAGTTTTCCCAGGATGTGGGACTTCCTGAGAGCCCCAGACAAGCTGACCAGATGGCCACGACTCTGCTCTTTTCTGTTTCACATTGAAGCTCCTGTTAGCTCCCAAAGAGGTGAGGACGCAGGGACAGATGGAACAGAAATTCAGAGTCCAAAGTTCCACTCCTCCCTGCGCACATCCTTCCTCTCTCCCTCCCCACTCCCGACTCCCCTGGCCTGACTCTGGGGTGTCTGGAGTTCATTTGACAGAACGAGTTGCTATTGAGTCCGTTCACAGCGACCCCATGCGTGTGAGTAGAATTGTTCTCCATTGAGCGTTATTTTCTTCTCCACGGGATTGGCAAGGGCTACTTGTTTGGAAATGGATTTGCACACCTTTCTTGAGAAATGCCTTGGAGAAGACTCGAACCACCAACCTTTCTGTTAGCAGTCAAGAGCACATTAGCTGTTTGCACACAGACAAAGGGAGACATCTTGGAGCAGCCAGAGAGTCAGGATGTGAGGCTGGAGAGGCAGTGGGTGGAGGGAGTGGGCAGAGCTTGGGCTTCGGTCTCTCCGGGCCTGGCACCATCCAGGGAGGGAGCGTGTAAAGCAGCAGGATTGGGCTATGCTCCTTGAAGAGGTGACCTTTAAACTGAGATCTAGAGCTAGGAGTGAGGGTGGGGAGGAAGAAGAAATGAGGGGGGCAGTGGGGGGAGAAGGGAGGGGGAAGGACATTGCAGCAGAGAGAACATTCAGAGCAAAGGTCATGAGGTGGGAACTAACTGGGTGTGTACTAGGTGGAACGATGTGTGGGAGGTGAGGGCAAAGGCTTGTGTGGGCCAGGTTGGCAAGAGCTCTGAGAGAAACGGATGCTCCGGAAATGCTTGTGTGTCTCTGCAAGGGATGTGACCAATGGAGGCTCACACAGCCAGCTTGGAAGCCAAGGCCAGGTGGCCCTCAGAGGCCTGTAGCAGGGCCCAGTAGAGGATGCCCCTTTCTGGTGCTCACCGGTCAGCCAGCCAAGGCGTCATCCCCCAGCACCCTGCTTAGCTAGCAAGGAAACCGGAACTGACAGAGGGAAAATGTCACCTCGGTTGAAAGACATGTCCCCCTGGTCCCTCTCAAGCAAGGGTCAGGCAGCCTTGGACAAGGAGGTAGCTTATTGTGCCAGCCTGGCCATTAAACACATGTGGGGTTAATTGAAGGACAGAGAGATAAATGGCTCGGTGAGCCTTGCCTTTCTAGTTCTTGGGTCTCTTGCTTTGTGTCGGGCCAGGCAGGGTGCAGCTGCCTTAGCCAGTTCCCTGCTTCAGCTCGCAAGGCTCACTTTCTGCGAGACATTCCCAAGGAGAAGCCGCATGGACCTACCCTGATGCAGCCCTGGGTGCTGGAGCAGCCATACAGAGACCCCTGCCAGTGCTGAGATGTTTACACGTTCACTGATTCGGCTTTCCTCCTGCAGTCAGTGTCATAGTGTGTGTTTTGTGAGATGGAGGAGGATTTTGTGGATTGGTGTCAGACACATGGGTTAATGTTGGACTTATGGGTTTGGACAGCACTGGGTTGGGATGTTTTCTTGATGTGCACTTAACCTTTATATAAAACTCTCAAAAAAAACCCAACTCTCTCTTATACATGAGTTTCTGTGGATTTGTTTCTCTAAAGTACCCAGATTAACACAGACAAGGAGCAACATCCAGGACCACTAGAATTATCAGGACAAAGATCAGCAGGGCCCAGCTTCCCCTCTGGTCTGGGGTGAATTTCAAGCACATCCCATGTCAAGGAGACATGAGAGTCAAGGTCACACTGCCTCTGGGTCTGCGAGAGAGCGCTACCTTGACCAGGAGCAGAAGTGCAGCCCTATATCCACAACCCTCCACTCACTCACTTATCCATTCATTCATCGGTGCATTTATTCAAAGAATGTTAACTGAGAGCCAGGACTGAACTCCAAAATGACTGAGATCCTATTCAGGGTCATAAGACCCCAGATCCCATGAAGGCCTTTTAAAAAAATCCAAGAGAAACTTGACCCCAGGGGCAAGACATTAGCCCAGAGGTAATGGCATGTGAACTAAGGCCTGTTAGAGGCTGGGCAGGGCTTTCCTACCTATGAAAGGGGTAGGGCTGTGGGATTGCAAGGCTAAGGGATGGACTAGGAGCTGGGCATGTGGGCATCATAGACTGCAGTGAAGATGTGGAGGGAGGGGAAGGTGTGGGGTACAGAAAGGTTTCTACCAAGTTGTCTCCCCCAAATATATGCCAAACCCAAGGCATTGCTCGCTACACATGGTAAATGACTGTACACTAGGAGGTCAACAAAAATAGGTCAGAGGTTATTCTCCTTAAGGGTATCAGCCATCTAGAGCAACCAGACTGTATAGGCTGACTCACCCTACGTAGAGCCCCCTTCCTTCTGATATTGTTCCCTTGAAGGAGTACCTGAAGGCCAGCCCAGGACCACTCAAGAATGACTAAGTATAGGCCACTAAATATTGAATCTAGGTTCCGCCCATCTTGCCACAAATGTACCCCTATTCCTTCCCTTTACTATTGTGTGTACACCCCTAGGTCATCTCCCTCCTATTGCTTGTATTGCCTATGTTACAACCCCTTTCTCTGACACAGGGCGTTATCTGTAATCAGGGGGTTTGAATGCCTCCAAAGATATATAAGCTTTGGTTAGAAATTAAACCAAATACTCTCTCTCCTGCCCACTCATCTCCCATCTCCACGTGTACCACCAAGAGGAGCTGAGGTGAGCATGAAATGTGTCTGCTTCTTCATTTTACTCCCTCTCTCTCACCTCTTCCATTTCCCCATGACTTTGCTATAACCTTTATATATCTTAACCGTACGATTGAGCCTACCAAACCCACAATTAGTTGTGAGGGGCTGGCTTCCCCCACAGGAAGGTAAATGGCAAGGCATCTCTGTGAGCAGGGCAAGAGGGATGAACTCATTCTATGACTCCCTGATTGTAACACCAGCATCAGGCCCGACCCAGGCAAAATTTGATCCTCAGGCCCTGAACTCTAGCTCCTGTTAGCAGCTCTGGCCACTCCCCTATCTAGCCCTCTTGCCCCTCCCAGGAAGCACCAAGGCTGGTTGCTTCGTGTCCTCATCTCAAAGGCCATTCTATAAGTCAACCTTGTTCATACCTGAGCCACCGCTGTCTGAGAGAAGTCCTGCATTTTCCCACTGTGGGAATGTATGTAACTGTGCACTCACATGGAAACAGCCACCCTCTGGCTGGACAGAGACACCAAGGCCCATGTTGGGTTCTAAGCCCATCAGCTCCATCAGAGCTGGGAAGAACGGCTGGACCGAGAATATGGTCATTGAGTTTATTTTGGACAGGGCCTCCAGACAGGCTTGGTGACAGTCGATGGCAACAAATGAGTGAATGGAGCTCACCCCTCCCCAATTGTGTTAGTCTGGGTTGATTAGAGAAACAAATTCATGGACACTCATATGTGTATAAGAAAGAGCTTTATATACAAGAGCA
>NW_022103928.1:28626551-28627939 GCF_000313985.2 Echinops telfairi | reverse complement strand
TCAAGGGTTCATAAGGGGGAAGGGTGTGGAGGGAGGAAAAAGATGAGGAGCTTATGCCAAGGGCTCAAGTAGAAAGCAAAAGTTTTGAGAATGATGATGGCAATAAATGTACAAATGTGTTTGACACAAAGGATGTATGTATGGATTGTGATAAGAGTTGTATGAGCCCATAATAAAATGATTAAAAAACAACAACAGTGAGTGGTTCTGTGAGCTGACAGGATAAGAGCTCACAACCCACTGAACCCACAAACAGGAATGGGACTAGCAGCACCAGGAGGGGAGGGGGAAGGTGGGAAGAGGAGGGAGGAATGAGGAACTGATCACAATGATCGACACATAAACACACACACACAGGAATGAACAACAGAAACCATGGGGGAAGTGAGACAGCGATCTATGTAAGATATGAAAATAATAATAATAATTTATAATTTGACAAGAGTTGATGAAGGTGGGAGGAGGGGAGGGTGAAAAAAGTGAGTGGTTAACTGACTACCAAGGTGTAAGCCTGTTCCCAGAGAGAGATCTTGACTGGAAGTTAGAGTTTGCTACACGATGAAGTGTTCGCTGATAACAAAGGCACTAGCGGAAAATCAAGCTGTTAGCTGGTAACCTTCTGTTGTCTGTCAGGTCGCTCTCGGTGGAGCTGACTGGAGGGCACCGACCCGCAACAAGGAAGAATGAGCTAGCGCCTGATGTACACCAGAATCATTCCGTTGAAGGGAAAACCAGATACAAAATAGCCATACCCTACATGATGGCATTTATATGCAGCTCTAGAAAAAAGAAAGCTAACTTCGAGTGCCATCGGCAGAGCAGTGAGCATTTTGACTTGAGGGAGGATGTAGGAGGTGGGGAATGCGTGCAGAGAGACATGCGTGACCCCCTTAGGGTGATGATCTGAATGGTGGCAGTCGCTCTTGCATCCATGTTGCTGTGTGCTGTCCAGTGCATGCCAACTCACAGGGACCCTGTAGGACAAGCAGATCTCCTCCGTAAGACGTTACTTCTTCCCGAAGCAGGTCTTTTCTCCCAAGGAGTGGCCAGGGGGGTCCGACCCAAACTTTTAGGTCAGGAGTCAAGTACTTAACCCTGTGTCACCAGGCTCCTCCCACATCTGCAGAGACTGCTCAAATCTCATCAAATGATAAACCTAAAAGTGTATATATTACCCAGTATATCAACGATACCTCTATAATGCACATTTAAAGGAGAAATGAAAGGCAATTAAGGGTAGCTGGTGACTGGTTTATACATAACTTACCAGGACTCGGCACTCGGCTTTGTTCCCCATGTCTCCTCAATGACTGGAAATCAAGATGCTGTGCTTTCTCCAGGAGATTCTGGAAGCTTCCAAAGCATTTCAGGTTCAAAGCAATGGACAC
>NW_022103928.1:28608291-28625545 GCF_000313985.2 Echinops telfairi | reverse complement strand
AATAAACTTGATGGCAATTGGTTTGGCTTTTTGGTTTGTTGCCTTAAGAGGTGGGAGATTCTGTGCAAACAAAGCATAAAGCAGCGGCTACCTGATGTCCTGTCATGGGAGCATTGTGGGAAGGAGAAACTTAGGTAAACTTCAAGGGTTCTAAGTCCCTGATGTCTGCATCCCCAGGAGGAAATGGCAGTAGTACATGGCCCTTCTGAATTCTAAAAGCCCCAAAGGATCCTCTGGCCTAGTTTCCCCTTCACAACCTGTTCCCCAAATACCCAACTACCCTCAAAGGCTGTCGGCTCATGCCCTTCATTCAGCACCCGGCATGAGTCCGTCCACAGAGTAGATGCTTTGTAAACAGTTGTTGAATAGTGGAGAATGCAGCCCTCCTCGTGCCTCTCCCTTCTCAGAACCACTGTTGAAACGCTGTTAAAGCTGCCTTGTTCTGGACCTACAAGTGTGGACCCAATCCCCACGTTAAATTCCACGCAATGTCTACCTCCTCTGTTGGAATAGATAGATGTGTTTGTTGGCCTCTCCCTCTCTTAGATCCAATGAAGTGCCCACCAGCCCAAGCTAGATGGTGTCTGAATCCTTGGTTGGGACAGATGGGAGCACTTGATCCACCCCCTAGACTGGAGGGGGTGTGTACCTGTTTAGAGCAGTGGTTCTCAACCTTCCTCATGTCACGACCCTTTCATACAGTGCCTCATGTGGTGGTGACCCCCCAACCATAAAATTATTTTCGTTGCTACTTCATCACTGTCATTTTGCTACTGTTATGAATCGGGCGACCCGTGTAAAAGGGTCATTCGACCCCCAAGGGGTCAAGACCCACAGGTTGAGAACTGCTGCCTTAGATTGAATGGGACTAATCTTTCTCCCTTTTTAGATCAGATGGCATGTCCACCTCCTCCCTCAGTTTGCCCTGGGTGATCTGTCTCCCTTTTCTGGACTGGGAGCTCCTTGAGGACAGGACTAATCTATGTCCATGTCCCTGTATCCTGCATAGGACCTGACCTAGCAGTCTTCAGAGCAGAGCCCAGTATGTCCAAGAGACCCTCAGCCTGTTGCCATGCCCCCACTCCTTGATCTCCTATGGTCATTTCTCGGTCGCTGGAGTCTGTGGAGAGGGGCTGACACAGCCCACTTTCATTTTCCCAGTTTCCTCTTCCTCATGCCCCTCTCCCACAGGGTTCTTCCTCCAGTTTCTCAGAAGATGGAACTGGGACCCAGAATGGTTAAAGGCTTGGTTAAAAAAAAAAAAATCGTGGTCAAGATCCCAATCTGGTATAGGTGATAGAATCTAAATTCCATCCAACCACATGGCTGCAACCCGGGTTCCCAAGGGTGGTTAGTTACATAATGTCCCATCAACCTGAAGATCTAGAACAGTGTAGAGGTGGAGTTCAACCCGTCCATCAGGTCACAGCCTGATCACCCCTCCTTGTGGGCGTGGCCTTCTCATAGGAGGACCCTGCGAACCTCCCCTCCTCTCTCTGCCTTCACCTTCCTGTGGGATGACCCTGCTGCTGCCAGAGCCCTGTGATACACCCACTGCCATGGGATCCACAGGACTCAACACCTACCAGCCTTTGCTCTTCCTGAATTCTGCATCATTGCATGTGGCTGCATGAGTCTGAAGAGGGATGGGTGGACTAGTACCGGATTTATGGATTTGAGTTGGACCGGGCTGGGATTTTTCTTGATATCTAATTAGCTTCTTGATATAAGCTCTTTCTTGCACATATATGAGTGTCACTGAATTTATTTCTCTAGTCAACCTGGCCTAACACAACTACTGGAGTGCCAGCAAGTCTTCAAACCCTGTGCTATCTGCTAGGGCCCCAGTGAGGTGTGCACTTCCTAGAGAGGGTGCCTCTTGCAACACTGCATCTTGACAGGATCTTGAAAGTCTGCCCCGAGAAGGGCTTGTGAAAATGGCTAGAGGCCCACCTGCCTGGCACATAGTAGGTGATCAGTAACCATGGCCCTTGCAGATGCCACAACACACCTCGGTCTCCCCTCCTCTTCATTCATGCCTCCTGCCCTGCTGTCTGGGCCAACTGGCAGCCACACGTTTCTCTACTCCTTCGTTTCACCCAGGCAAGTTGGAATTGACCACTGCATGGAGCAAATGAACCAAATATCTGCAGGGAAAAGAAAAGGGAAAGCTACCAATAACTCAGAGCAAACAAGCCACAGCCAGCCAGGATGTCCCTGGGGGACATGTGGACCATGAGAAGCAGGTACAAGTGCAGAGAGGGCCAGTCACTACCCGCACTAGGACCCAGAATGGTTCAAGGACTTGGCCATCAAAACCTGCCAGGACTATCGGACTCCTGCGAGAGGGCTGGAGGACAGCTAACCTTGCAAGTGAACGCAGGCCTCACCTTCGAATGCGATGTGACTCTGGATGTCGCGTCTTCTCTCTGCGCCTCGCTTTCCTCCTCTGTGACATCGCAGCAGTACCTCTCTCCACCTACAGGGCACACGGTCAGGGCTTTAGATAGGTAGCTTTGGTACTGTCCCTCCTCAGTGGACACTGGGGGAGAAGCTAATACTGCCGTGGTCTGAGAGGCTCCCCAGTCTGCACACACCTTCACGCCCACACCGGCCCCCAAAGGACTTGCCCAGAGTCCTTTGTCAGTCATAGGCCCATCCCTGGGCATGCGTCTAACTGTTCTTGTGATTTTCTGCAGTTGTCTTCCTTCGAATTAAAATGGCCTAATGGCTTAAAATTCAAACAACAATCCCAACAACCCCCGTTCCTTTCCACCACAATAAAGCAATAAAACAAAACAAAAACAACTTGTGGCCCCAAGTCCTAATTTCCTGGCACCCCTTCCGCTTCCCACAAACACCCCCAGGAAACAGTGTGCAAAATTTCCCTGCTGAGCCCAGTGGGAATGCTACCAGCCCACGCTCACAGCGCGCTCAGCGTAGCCTGCACTGCCCGAGCAAGCCTGTCCTTTCCACCTCCAACCCCCAATCACAGTCCTCCACGTGAGATCTCCTTCTCCCACTTTCCAGGTGAGAAGACTGAGGTTGAGAGAGACTAAACAGCACATCAGCCAAGGCCACTCAGCTCGTCTGCGGTGGACTGAGATGTAGCCGGAGTCCTGTTGGCCCTACAAGGCCATGCTCCTCCACTGCCCCACTTGAGCCATGGAGAACCTGAGGGCTGGAAAGTGCTTAAGAGGGTGATTCTTGAGGCAACATCCAGATTCCCAGAGCTCAGGTCACAAACTTCTGTGGCCTTAGAGAAGTCCCGATTCCACCGGGGCCAGCACTGCCCATGGACTCCCAGTGGGGAGAACCTGCGGAGTTGGGTTTTATAACTGCCCTGGAGGCTGTTGTGAAGCCGGCCAGAATCCTGAGCAGTCAAACCACACCCAAGTTCAGGTTCTCGGGGAGCTGCAATCTTCACTTTCCATCTGAAAGCAAGCTACAGGCCATCTAAGGGTAATTAGAATGGAGCGATAAACAGACCTAACCCAACTGTTTACAGATAAGGAAACTGATGTCCAGGCTCCCCGTTGTCAGCCATGCGCCTTCCAATAGAAAATAACTGTTGTCACTAGTTCACATGCAACGTTTGCGGTGATTGGCCAACTGTAGGCTGGCACTGGGTTAGGTATGTTATGGACTTCCCTGCATTTCTTTCACTCTGCATAACTGCTCACCGAGGAGCCATCGGATCGACTCGATGGCCTGGGAGTAGAAAGGAAAACTGAGGCTCAGACGGGGAGGGTTACTCACTAGAGGAACCGACAGTGGGTGCAGTTGTGTAAAGGGGAGGGAGAAGGACCATTTATCGCTCCAGAGACAACCACTGAGAAGCCCTACACTCCACTCTCACCAAACAGAGCATGACTCCACTCCATATATCTGGGTCGTGATGGAGTGGTTGAGTTATGAACGCCAGGCTTGTCAGGGGTGCTCAGGAAATGTTTGCTGAACGAATGAATGCTTCTAGATGGGGTGCATCCAAAGGCTCCCAGTCACTATCACGAAGAGTCTGCCCCTTACTCTGGCTGCCACTCTATTTTCTCTTCTCTCCTCCTGCTCTTCCAGATGAACCACTGGCCCGGCGCCTCCACCTGGTCCTGCCCAGTTTCTCCGGTTTGGAATTATTGTCCCTGCTTCCCTCTGTCCCCTGCTTATCAACACTGAACCATTCTTTAGCCGTCCCACGATTTATTCCTACAAAGAAATGTCTCTCCTGACTCATGGGTGAACTAGTGGGCTGGCTTGGCTCCTTCCTGGGGGACACTGAAGAGAGTAGCTGTGTGAAAAACCAATCTGAGGATGTGGGGTGTGCTCCAGCACTGTTCAGGGTTAGCACTCAGCCTGGAGCTGAAGTCGGGGTTCAGTTTGGAGCAAGGATCCAGGCCCATCCAGGGCTTAGTCTATGACCAGAATCATGCCTCAGTTAGGAGCCAGGTCAGAGATCATCCAGGGACCAGTTTATAATTTAAGTCAAGTGTTGGAATTCAGCCAGAGACCAAGATCAGATTTGAGAGTGTATAGTCGGAAGCAGGATTGAGTGCGTTCCATGAACTAGACTATGACAAAGGGTCAGGATCGACCCAAGACAGGTTCAGGCTTAGATCTATGACCGGAAGAAGGGCCCAGGCTGTGACTGGGATCAGGGCTCAATTTATAACTACGTAGGTTCAAGACCTAGGCTATGACTGGAATGAGGATTCCATCTGAGGCCAGGATCAAGTCTCAGGCTGAACCTGTGTCTAGAACGGTCCCTATAATTTCTTTCTTCTCTGCTTTTTTTCCAAACCATTTTATTGGGAGCTAATTCAGACATCATACCATACCATTCCATAGTTCCATTATATCAAGCAGTGTTGTACAATTGCTACCAAAATCAGCTTCAGAACATTTTCTTCCCTTTTTGAACTCAGCTCTCCCTTACCCGCACCAGCCCCCCACCTCCTCCGCTTTCCCCCCAGGAACGCTTATATTCTAGTTGTTGTCTCTATAAATTCACCTATCTTGAGTTTCACAAGCAAAAAAAAAAAAAGAAAAACACATAACAGCGTGAAGAAGGCTACCAACAATGACAAAGTACAGCAGAGTATAAAACACACACACACACACATACAGAATATCCAAAGCCAGATCAAGTCCAAAGCGCATCAGAAGAGAGATTGAGCGACAAGGTTTGTATGGCACCAGAGAGCGTACCGCTTCCAGAACAGACTAGCTCCCACCCACCATTTGGAATCCTGGGATCCACTGAATTTCCCTTATTCCTTCAAATCTGGCTTCCTTCTAGCAAGCAGGGCCCTGGTGCTGCTCCCTCTGCCCTTGGCAGTTCCCTCCAGGGAAGCTGCGCCGGGCCTCCACTCAGACCCCTGCCTCCCTGCCCTCCTGCCAGGAAGGCTCCTGGCTCCAGGGTTATTAAGACAGGAATCTGTGGGAAGAGGAGGGTAAACAGAATCCATCACTCGGGGCTGGGGTAGGCGCCTGTTTCTCCTGAGACTCCATGGGCTGACTCGGAGGGAAAGCAAAACACTAAGAGGGCGATGTTGACAAGAGACTTAATGAAATCCAGAGGGAGGTGCCCTGGCAGGGGCCCACCTGGAAGGAGGCCCTGGAAGGGTAATTAAATTAATTCTGGTGTATGTCCCAACAAGCACGGAGCCAGAGCCAGGGCCCAGGCTCCTTCACCCAGGCCTCCGGGAGTGGGTCATAATTACAGGAAAAAATAAGTTTCGGAACTTACGTAACCCCACTGCTCGGCCCCCAGAGTTAGGCTGCGTCTATGACCAGCCTCACTTCCTTTCTTTTTCAGGAAACGCTCTCGTGCTGTGAAGCCGTGCCCAGCAGGGTCACCTCTGTGGGTCACAGGACTTGGAGGGGCACTGGGTTCTTGCCCCCATTTCTCAGATGATGCAAACTGAGAGCAGGGAGCAAAAGGGTCCGGTTCAGAGTCACGGGATCGAGCCAGACATAGGTCCAGAGTGAAGCCTCGGGGTACAGTGATCCTGCCTCAATCTCTCTATCAAACGAGGAGCGGGTGAGAGGTCAGGGGAGGGGACCAATAGGCTTCTCACAGGCGGTGACAGACCTGAGACAATGAGTAGGGGGCTGGCCAGGCAGAAAAGAGGCAGAAGCACGGCAGGCCGGCGAGAGTGCACATGCAGAGGCACGTGGCTGGAAGGAGCACGGTGTGGAGCGAGGAAGGAGTCGGTAGAGGATGAAGCGCGGGTGCCCGGGCAGGCGGGGAGGAGGTTCAGACAGGAGGGTGAAGTGCACTTTCTGGGGAAGAGTCACAGAAAAGTTGTCTTCTTTCATTCTCACAAGGGGCCCAGGAGCTACATGCATGTGTCAGTTCTGTCTTACGGGTGAGTAAGGCATTTGAGTCCATGACCACACACTGCTCCTCAAGATAGGTCTTCTGCTTCCGGGGAGACTTACAGTCTTGGAAACCCGCAGCTCAGTTCTCCTCTGTCCTCTGGGGCCATGACCAGTCGGCATCGACTCAATGGCAGTGCGTCGAGACCCTTTGCTTCTTCTGCAACACAGCAACCATACAGCACTGTCGGATGAAGGTCCAAGAGGACGGAGCGTCTTCAGCATGATTTACAGCTCAGCAGAAAGAAAAGGGAAAAGCCTTGTCATTGGACCGATACGCAGCCTCAAGGGCAGCAGAAAGGATTGCTGTTGGCGCGGATTTTGTTTTGCTTGGATCCATGACCGGTGCCCATGGAATCGGCAGTTGGGAGGATTTAAATGGTGTGTGGCCTTGAGCAAACCAGCTGCCAAAGAGCGCTTGACATTACTAAAGAGCAAAGATGTCATTTCAGAGACCACGGTGTGCCAGACCCAAGCCAGGGTACTTTCAATGAATGTATATATACACATATATATACATACATGTATACATATATGTGCATACATGTATATATACATATATACATATATATACATACATGTATATATACATATATATACATACATATATATATATATATATGAAATCTGGACACTGAATCAGGAAGACCGGAGAAAAAACTGACACCTTTGAATGACGGTGTTGGCAAAGAAGACTGAGTATACCACGGACTGCCAGAAGAAACAAACCTTCCTTGAAGAAATACAGCCAGTATTACGCCTTAGACGTGAGAATGGCAAGACTTCACCTCATGTTCCCTGGAGGCCCTATCCCTGGAGAAGGGCATCTATGTTTTGCAAAGCAGAAAAGCAAAGTCAAACTCAATGCCATCACGTTGATGCGGACTCAGAGCGACCCTACAGGACAGAGTGGAACTCCCCCTGCCGAGTTTCTGAGACTGTAACTCTTTATCAGAGAGTCTCCATCTTTCTCCCTTGGAGCTGCAGGTGGTTTTGAACTGCTGACCTTGCAGTTATCAGTCCAAAACGTAACCACTCCAGCACCAGGACTCCTCGGTAAAGTGGAAGGTCAGCCAAAAAAAAAAAATTAGGAAGAGCTCACAAGACAATTGACACAGCGGCTACACCTATGGCCTCAAACAGGACCAACATGTGAGGAGACCACCTGCCCAGGGAAGTGTTTCCTTCTGATGGGCCTGAGAGTTGCTATGAGTCAGAACCCCAAGAAATACGGCCAGGAAGTGGTGCAACGGAGATGAGAACACACATAGGTCAAGTTCAAAACTGGTTCCTGAAACACTCTTCTTCCTTGCTGCACCCCCCACCCCCACCTTTCCAGTTTGGTTCCAGGGTCCGGCCAAGGGTGCAGAGACAAGGAAATCCTCCTAGCCAGAGTAGAAGGCGCCTGGATTCTCCAGGAAAGGAGAAAAGAAGCGGGACCACGGAACGGGGCCACAGCAGCCACAGGCAGCCTTGTTGCTGATCCCACCCCCTGAACAACTGCCCCCAGGATGACACGTGGAGGGGCCGAGGAGCCCTGAATCCCTGGCAGCAGGAACCGGGCAAGTCACTGGGAAGCAAGTTCCGGCTGAAGCAAGGAAGGATACACACCCCTGTCTCCGATGGCTGCCAGTGGAGAGAATGAGTTCCCTGCCATCAAATCTGTAGGCAGGCAATAGACAGGAACACTGGAGTAGGGATCCCTGGATTGGGGAGCTCTTAGACCCGCAAATCTGAGTCCTCAGGAGTCATCACCTCTCTTGGGAAAATGCTCACCTCCCTGATATGATCGCTGAAGACAGGTGGGTACAAAAGCAAATGTGGCAACGAAAGCTGATGGTGCCTGGCTATCAAAAGATATAGCGGCTTGGGTCTTAAAGGCCTGACGGTAAACAAGCAGCCATCTAACTCAGAAGCAACAAAGCCCACACAGAAGAAGCACACCAGCCTGTGTGATCACGAAGTGTCAAAAGGATCAGGTATCAGGCATCATCAGAACAAAAAATCATATCATTGTGAATGATGGGGAGTTCAGGGTGGAGACCCAAAGCCCATCTGCAGGCAATTGTACATTCCCTTACGGAAGGGTCGCGGGGAGGAGATGAGCCAGTCAGGGTAGCAATGATGAAACAGATAACTTTCCTCTAGTTCTTAAATGCTTCCCCCCCCACCCCACCCCTGTACTATCATGATCCCAGTTCTACCTTACAAATCTGGCTAGACCAGAGGATGTACACTGGTACAGATAGGAACTGGAAATACAGGGAATCCAGGGCGGATGATCCCTGCAGGACCAGTGGTGTGAGTGGAGATACTGGGAGGGTAGAGGGAGAGTGGGTTGGAAAGGGGGAACCGATTACAAGGATCTACATGTGACCTCCTCCCTGGGGGATGGACAACAGAAAAATGGGCGAAGGGAGACTTTGGACAGGGCAAGATATGACAAAATAATAATTTATAAATTATCAAGGGTTCATGAGGGGGGGGGAGTGAGGAAGGAGGGGGGAAATGAGGAGCTGATGTCAAGGGGCTTAAGTGGAGAGCCAATGTTTTGAGAATGATGAGGGCAACAACTGTACAAATGTGCTTTACACAATTGATGTATGTATGGATTGTGATAAGAGTTGTATGAAAAAAAAAATTTTTTAAAGAGTTGTATGAGCCCCCAATAAAATGATTAAAAGAAAAAAATAGAAATGACAGGTCTGGGCTGAAATGAAGGCCATGAAGCTGGTTGGTGAAACAAAGACCTGGGGTCGGGGGGGGTGGGGGACATTCTCAGCCCTGGGCAATTGAGCATGTCATAAGCTGAAGCTCCCAAGGAGAGACAAAACCTGCCCAGAGGAATGATTTGCTCCCAGAAAGAGTGTCTTCCTTCCAAAAAGTCAGGCGTGGGCAGGAACCTCTCCGTGGGGCTCCCACGCCTCCCCAGACTCCGCAGCCCAGAGAGGAGGAGCAAGGAGCGATCGTCACATCGCGCAGTCCAGGTGGGCCTCGTGGGGGAGGGGCGAGACGCGACCCGAGGGGAGGCCCTTTGTTTGGGTCAGAGGGTCCTTGAAATCACCCTTAATCAGGAATGAGACTGTTTGTTTTCAGCGGAATATTTCTCCGACCGCAGACGAGACGGGACGGGACCACACATTCCAGATTCTTGGCGGCTTGGGAAACTGTGCTGCCCGGTCACCTCGCCTCCTCCTGGTGGCCTGGTGCCCACCCCTGAGGCCCATGGGTCTGCCTGCCAGCCTTAACTCGAACCCTGTCTGTGGCCGAACAGGATGGCGCCCTCCCAGCTCTCCTCCTCTCGTTCTCTGAGATTCCTCCAGGCCCTCCCGCTTGCTCACAGCCCCGCAGAGGCGAACCACAGCCCTGGGAGCTGAGGCTGCCCCAGCACAGGTGAGGTAAGCAACTCTGGCAAAGGGAACAGCACGTGCTGAGACCCCGAGGCAGGAGAAGGGCACGTGCTCTGGGGCTGCAGCTAGGGCTGGCGCTGTGCCAGAGGATATGTCTGAGGACTTTAGCCAGAGTGACATGCCAAGGCCCTGCATCCATCTTGGGGCAGTAGGGAGCCATGGAAGTTGAGCAGAGGAGGGCCAGGGTCAGAATGGAGTCTGATCCCTTTGCCAGCCTGTTGGGATTGCCGCATGAGCTCGTGGAATCCATGAGATCAAGGAAAAGGCTGGAGAGAGGACCCAACTCAAGTCTGAGGCAGAGGGGAATAGAAAAAGACAGGAGCCGATAATGGGCTGGTCATGGGGGTGGGGGTGGGGTGAAGTGGGGGGTGGTGACAGACGAGAATATTAGGGTTCCGGTTTTATAGAAGAGGAAACTGAGGCTTAAAAGGTTGAGAAACTACTGAGGCTTACAAGTTTGAGAAATTACTTTCCCAAGGCCGCTTGGCTAGGAAGGGTTGGAACCAGCATGGGGGCGCCAAGCATAGTGCTGCCTCTTTCCGCTGCAGTAACTCAAGCGGGGAGATCCTACCTCTGCAGCCTGTGGCCGGTGTGTTCCCAGGCGGGTCACACCCCAGCCTCTTCCCTGTCAAGGCCCTTGCCCCTGCCAACCCCACAGGAAGCCCCATCTCCCCACATAATTTGTCTCTTCCCCTTCTCTTGGGTGGGCCCATTTGAACATGTTCAGAAGTTGATTTCCCTTTCTAAATTTGTCTAAACTAAATGCCCAGGCTCCCGCCCTGTTGCCTAGCCCTGCTGCTCTGCTGGTTCAGGCCCCATCCCTGCTCACCGGGACAATGGAGCAGCTTCCTCCCAAGGCAACGCAGCGCACTGGTCCTGGGCAAACCGAACAGAGACGTTCACGCGTTCATCACTTTGCACTTGCCGCTCTCTCTAACGGGTACCTTCTTCCTGGTGACCTCATCCCCTGATCCCCAACTAAACATTCCCTCGGCAGGGCTGCCTTCCCAGAGTGCTGCACACAGAATCAGCAACACTCTGCTCCAGATCCTGAGAAGGTCACCTGCTTATCTGCCCCCACCAAACTGGGAGGGCCTCAGGAGCAGAGGGCCTGATTCATCCTAGCACAGCACTAGGTATGCAGTACGACGGAAAAAACCAACTCCAGGCCAGGCAGTCAGTCCCAACACATCATGGCCCTCCATGCAGTCGGTACTCAGTCACTGTCGATTAGCGAGGTGGATGGATGAACACATGAAAGAGATCAGGACAAAACTCACAACCCGTGGTCAGTCAATAACAGATGTCTGAGGCCAAGACAGACCCAGATCAAGTCTCTGCTCAGTTTCTTGCTGGCTGGGTGACTATGGGTTTTCATCACGCAGAGGCTCAGTTTCTTCCTCTGTAGGCTCTTGGCAATCACGCGTAGGAGGTGACCTGAACTGGGGAACAGACCCAGCCCAGGACACAGCTGAGAGAGCACAGACCATGGGGCTCATAGGCGCTGGCACTTGCTCGTTGGACGGCTACTTGGCTCTTTTGCGGTTCTGTGCCTCTGTTTCCCCATCTGTAAAATGGAGGATTGTGCGACCAGCCTCACAAGGTTCCAAATATGGCAGGTGATGGAGAGGGTTTATAACAGACCATGCAAGTCGCAGCGCCAAAGATTTGCTTGTGCTTGCTTCAGAACCTTGCCTTGGAATCAGTTAGCACCCACGGTGACCCCACATGTGTCAGCGTAGAACTGCGCTCGACTGCATGGTCGATGGCTGATTTTTTCCAGAGTAGATGGACAAACGTTCCCTCCCAGGTGCCTCTTGAAGGACTCTAACCTCCAACTTTCAGTTAGCAGCCAAGCGCATGGCACCTCGCACGTGCTTGAATCACACCCTACCCCCCAGTCTAATGTCTCCTTCATTCTGCAGCCCAGGGAGGTGACCGAGTCCAGGGGCAGGGGAGTTCCTTTAGCTGTCAAAGCCAAGGTCCCTCTCCCCTGGCAAACACTGTAGAGACCACTATTTTGACAAACAGAAACCCCACCAGGACAAGGAATTAACCACATCAACAATAAAGGCCTTCATTGCAGAACATTCCCTGGAGGTGAAAACCATAAAACAAGTCGAGCTGCAGGGGGTCTTCCTCAGAAAGGTTTCCCGCCTCTTCAAGTCCCCTCCAGAAGCACCTTTGGGCTGCGCTTCCTTTAACTTCACATCAAAGGGTTCCCTTCCACTCAGCAAGGCCCTCATTTCTGCGAGCAGGATTATTTTAGCTGTTAGTGTGTTGCGCTCTAGATACTGGGTGATTTGGCCCAAATTTTGTGATTAAATCCCTTTAGCCCCAGGGTGAGAGAGTATCATTCTTAATTTACTGAGCAGAGCTAAGGCTCAGAGAGACTGTCAAACAGGCTCAAGGTCACCCAAGATGGAAGCAATAGAATCAGGATTTGAACCTCCAGTGAGTGCTCTCGACACTCATTAGTTCTCAGCATACATTGGAATTAACTGACAGCTTTGAAAAAATATCCCAGTCCCTGGGTCCTACCCAGAGATCCTGATTCAAATAATCTTATTTGGATTTTATAATCCCCCAGGAAATTCCATCAGGCAGCTAAGTGAGCAAGACAAGTCCCCGGAGACAGAGGAGCCCTGCTCAGGGAAATGTGTCCAGTACAAGATATGCGACCTAGACCTTGTCCTTTCCCCAAGAATGGAGTAACTCTCTTGTCTTTAATAAGATGAACCACCCTTTCCCCAACTCTGGGTGCCAACCATAAAGCCCCAACTACCAACCGAGTTCAAAGCCAAATCCCACTGTTCTAAAACATCCTGCTGCCTTGCAATAGGATCTTATTTAGTAGACAAGGAATCATAGCAAAGCAGAGAGAGGTGGCAGGACCTGCCAAGGTCAGACAGCCTCAAAAGATAGTGTCATGGAGACTTGTGTGGAGAAGCTGTTGGAAACAAGACCAAGGCAAGCTTGGGACTTCAGCCTCTGCCTCGAGGTGTCTAAGAAGGAGCATGACAGGTCTAGGGGCCCAAAGGTGGCGTGGAATCCATTGGTTCTAGGGAGATCCATCCAAAGAGAGAGATGCAACCCCTGCAACTGAAAACGGACCCACCCTGTGTGCTCTGGTGATCCGTTTCCTCCAGTGTATCAGTCCCCATCGCATCCAGAGCCAGCTACACCTGGCTCACAGCTTTTGAGAAGCTCCAACCCCACCAAGAGCCAACAAGGAGGAAACAGAAGCTGGACACAGAACTTTCACCCAAGACTCCCTTCTGACTGCAAGACATTACTTTGTCAGGAGACTAAACCCTGCCCTCCCATATTTGTCCTGGGCCCTGCCTCCTTCTCAGGGCTCAGTAGACTGGAGTTTTCCAGTCATGGATTCCTTTACTAGCAATGGGGTCATTTCCTCAAGCAAAATCGATGGGACTCTGTTTCTCTAGACCTTGACTTATGCTCCCTCATTCTGACATTCCGATGCAAGGTCCCCAAGTCTCCATTCTACATGTAGAGACAATGCATCTCTCAAATCCACAAATGCCAGTCTTAGTGGGTCATCCACATTTCTTAAGACTGTAGGATTCCCTGGATGCTGAGTTCTAATTCAGGTTCTGAGCTGAAGGGCCTTGGTCCTTGGAGTTAAACGCTTTAACTTCACTGAGTCTCCAATTCCTCTCTGCAACATCCTACCTCTTACTTGCAGCTAGATTCAATGAGATGATGTGCATGTAATGCTGTTAACCTGGCACACAGTTGGAACAGAGCAGAGTCTCACATAAGTGATGTAGGCCTTTGGGAATCAAACCTCACGTGGTCCATGGTCCTGATCCCAAGTCATTCATTGTCCAGCTGTTAAGGATAGAACTCAGCGGCCACCCTACCAATGCACCACCCACCTCCTCTCCACCCAGGCCCAAGTCTATATTAGCTTTAATAAAGAATGTAATCTATTTGGGGACTATGTATCTGATAAGGATTTAATGTCCAGAATATATGAAGAACATCTGCAGCTCAAGAACAAAAAAAGACAAGCAACCCAATTTAAAAAAATTGGACTTGATTAGACAATCAATCCACCAACAAAGATATAAAGATGGCCAGCAAGTTCATAAAAAAAGATGCTAAATGGCATTAGTGATTCCCAAACCAAAGCCACTGTTACAGGGTTGATTCCAACTCACAGTGACACTACATAGGGTTTCTGAAACTGTAAATCTTTACGAGAGCAGACAGGCTCATATTTCTCCCTCAGAGTGGCTGGTAGGTTTGAACCACTGACCTTGGGATAAGCAGTCCAACCCTTATCCCACAGTACCATCGGTGGGGAAAACTACCCTAGGAAACCTCTTCATCCATGCTAGGGTCACTATTATCAGATAAAGCAGAAAACAACAGGGGGTGGCAAAGACACAGAGAAATGGAAACCCTTGTGTATTGCTGGTGGGAATGCAAAATGGTCCAGCTGCTTTGAGAAACATTTTGGTGATTCCTCAAAAAGTTTAATGTCAGCTACCATTTGGCCCAGTGATTTCAAAACTTTCTATTCATCGTTTTTTGCTTTCAACAACCTACACAACTCACCTAGACCTCCAAATAGTCGGCCCTGTTTCCTCTTCCCATATTCCCCCCAGCTCCCTTACTTTCCCATCCCTGCCTCCACCCCTGGTAACCATCAAAGTCCATTGCTTCTGGTATGAAAACCTCAGTGTACCCTACAAATCCATCCATGTCATGAGGTGTCTCATCATCTCATCATGATTCTTTTATTGTTTTTAATGAGCTTTGCCACTAAAGACTCCAAATCCATTTCAGTTTCAGATTTACTCTTCCCCACCCGACCCCCCAAGCCACTCAAACCACTGTTTAGTTTTGAGGGATAAGGAATCTGGACGGGTTGTTTTTGGTTAGACTTTTTCTTTTTAAAAAGCACATTGTAGTGACACAGGCAGCCATCTAGCAGAGAAGCAACAACGCCCACATGGAAGAAGCACACCAGCCTGTGTGATCACAAGATGTTGATGGGATCAGGTATCAGAAGATCAAAAGCAAACAATTATATCGATGTGAAAGTAAGGATCAGAGTGCAGACCCAGAGCCCATCTGTCAACAATTGGACATTCCCTCACAGAATGGTCCCAGGCAAGGGATGACTCATCCAGGGTGCAGTACGGCACGGACGAAACACACAACATTCTTCCAGTTCTCTAAGGCTTCCTCCCCCCACCATCAAGAGTCCAGTTCTACCTCACAAATCCAGCTAGACCAGAATGTGTACATTGGTACAGATAGGTGCTTTAGATACATGCATGCCAGGACAGATAACCCCCTCAGAAACCGTAACAGGAGTAGCAATACCATGAGGGTACGGGGACAGGAGGCGGTGGGAAGGGTAGAAACGGGGAACTGATATTAATGATGGATGTATAACCCCCCACCCCAGGAGGACAAATAACAGAAATGTGGGTGAAGGTATACAGTGGACGGTGTAAGATATCTATATATCTATCTATCTATCTATCTATACCATTTATTAAGTATTCACGAGGGTGGGAGACTAGGGGAAAAAGAGGAGCAGATATCAAAGGGCTCAAGTAGAAAGATATTGTTTTGAAAATGATGATGTCAACATATGTACAAGTTCGATTGGTATAATTAATCTATGGATTGCTATAATATCTGTAAGAGCCCCCAATAAACTACTTTTTTTAAAAAAGTACATTGTATATATTTACACAGTCTATCTCAAGAAATGAACCCAACAATGGCCTGTTAAGCCCTCTATATATGTGGTTCTCTTTCTCCCCACCCCCATCCTCCCTCCCTCCCTCCCTCCTCAAAATCCTACCCTCCCCTCTCCCTGTTCTCAGCCTGGACTCCTCATAGCGAGCAGAGTCTTGTCTTTTCGTGTGTCAACCACATGTCTTTTTCGTTGTGTGTTTTTTTCTTATACTAATGGTGTTCTTAAATATCCATCATTCTAAGATGGACTAAGTTTGCTAAGCATAACCGTCTCTAGTTTTATCCATGTGTTTTGGTGTTTATCAGCATTATCACTGTCTTTTACTGAAATTATTCCATTGTATGGATGCACCAGAGTTAGTTGATCCATTCCTCTCTGATACCTAGTAGAGAGATTGCTGGATAGTATGGTATTTGCAAAAGCATTCCAATCACTCCACATCCTCTTCAGCATTGATTATTTTGTTCGATTGAATTGTGTTTAAAGTGTCAGTGGCATCTCATGGCTATTTAAATTTGTATTTCTCCCCCACCCTTTGTCATGATATTGTTTATTGGTTTAGTTATAAGAGGTTGTGTTTTCTGTATATTGAGTTGTAACCCATTCTGTTTTTTTTTTAATTTGTCATCAGTAAATGACACAAGGCCTCGTTGCTGTAAGCAGACAAGGTTGTGTCATCTCCACAGCATAAGTTCTTAATAAATAATGATGCAAATCCTGATGCCTCTTTCTTCTTAATATAATCAAGCTTCTTGGATGATTTTCTCAGTATAGAGACTGAATAAGTACAGTGGTAGAATACAACACTACTAGACCTTGTCCCTGGACTGTCTCTTGGTCTGTTCACACACCCCCATGAGACAGTTAAGAATAATGTAACTCTCATGTTCTGCATAGTTTCCTAGGGTGCACGCAGTTGAAAGTCTTTGCTTAGTCAATAAAACACAAGCAAACATCTTTCTGGTTTTCTCTGCAATAATCCAAGATCCAACTGCCGTCAGCAATGGTATCCCACGTTCCACATCCTCTTGAACCTAGCTTGCAATTTGGGCAGCTCCAAATCCATGTATGGCCTCAACCATTATTTAATAATTTTCAGCAAAATTTTACTTGTATGTAATGTTAGTAATATTGTTCAATTATTTCCCTATTTTCTCTTGGGAATGGGCACAAAATCTAGGTCTTTTCTCTTTTTTAAATTAATATTTAATTGCATTCAAGGTGAGTTTACACAGCAAATTTAGCTCCCTTTTAACAATTTCTACACAAATTATCCAATGATATTGGAGCCACTTCCCACAATTTGTCATTATTCTCAAGCATCCATGCTGGTGGTACCAGATCCAGTATTATGGCTTCCCTGCCCCCTGATCGCTTCACCTTCACTTAGAGTCATTTTTGACCATTTGGTCCACTATAGGTAATTTTTCTTAAAGGAGTTCGTTATTCATGGATTATGTTCATTATTTTTTTTAATCATTTGATTGAGGGCTCTTACAGCTCTTATCACAATCCATCCATCCATCCATTGTGTCAAGAACATTTGTACATATATTGCCATCATCATTCTCTAAACATTTTCTTTCTACTTGAGCCCTTGGTATCAGCTCATTTCCCCACCTCCCTACCCCTCCCTTTCTCATGAACGCTTGATAATTGATAATTTTTTTTTTCATGTCTCACACTGACCACTGACTCCCTTCACCCACTTCTCTGTTGTCCA
>NW_022103928.1:28605810-28607275 GCF_000313985.2 Echinops telfairi | reverse complement strand
TTTTTTTTTTTAATCATTTTACTGGGGGTTTATACAACTCTTATCACAACCCATCCATCTATCCATTGTGTCAAGCATATGTTGCCATCATCATTTTCAAAACATTTTCTTTCAACTTGAGCCCTTGGTATCAGCTAATTCACCACCCCCCTCATGAACCCTTGATAATTTATTTTAAATTTTTCATGTCTTACATCAACTGCTGTCTCCCTTCACCCATTTTTCTGTTGTCTATCCCCCTGGGAAGGGGTTATATGTAGATCATTGTGATCGGTTCCCCTACCTTCCCCTTACCCTCCTGGTATTGCTACTCTCATTATTGGTCCTGAGGGGTTTATCTGTCCTCTTACAGATCTTATAACAATCTATACATTAAGACATTTGTACATATGTTGCCAGCATCATTTCCAAAACATTTTCTTTATACTTGAGCCCTTGGTATCGGCTCCTCTTTTTACCTTCCCCTACCTTCCCACCCTCGTGAACCCTTGATAAATTATAAATTATTATTATTTTTATATCTTACACCATCCACTATTGCTAATGAATGTGAACACTTCTTCATATGGTTGTTGGCTGCCTGGATATCGTCTTTGTTAAATTATCTATTCATGTCTTGTGTCCATTTTTGTTTGGGTTACTTGTATTTCTCTTGTTAAAATCTTGTAGTTTTCTACAGATTCTGGAGATTAGCCCTTTATCGGATATATGCCTCCGGAAGATGTTTTCCCAGCCTGAGGGTTCTCTGTTAACGCTTTTGATGAAGTCTTCTGATGTGCATAGATGCCATATTTTTAGTAGTTCCCACTTCTTTATTTTGTCTTCTATAGTGTGGGTATTTTTAATTATGTTCAGTAGTATGTTTATGCCTTGCATTAGCGTCCTTATATTTGTCCCTATTTTTTGGTTAATGATCTTTCTAATTGTGTTGTTTATATTTAGGTCTTGGATCTATCTTGGGTTCATTTTTGTACATGATGTCAGGTATGAGTCCTGTTTCACCCTTTTGCAAGTGAAGATCCAGTTTTTCCAACACCACTTATTAAAAAGGCTAGCTCTTTCCCATGTCATGTGTTTTAGTTCTTTATCAAAGACTAGGTGTCTATAGGTACTTAGTTGTATTTCTGGGTTCTAGATTTTAATCCATTGGTCTTCATATCTATTGGTGTTAGTTCGAGTTGGCTAGAGAAACAAATTCATAGACACTCGTGTATAAGAAAGAGCTTTATATAAAGAGCAATTGTATATTTAAAAAATCCCATTGGGGTCTTAAAGGCTTGAAGATAAACAAGCGGCCATCTAGCTCAGAAGCAACAAAACCCACATGGAAGTAGCACACCAGCCTGTGTGATCAAGAGGTGTCAATGGGATCAGTTATCAGGCATCGAAGAATAAAAAATCATCATTGTGAATGAGGAGGCATGCAGAGTGGGGACTCAAAGCCCATCTGTAGGCAACTGGACAT
>NW_022103928.1:28601550-28603997 GCF_000313985.2 Echinops telfairi | reverse complement strand
CCAGTAGCCTATCAGTTTTGTTCATCTTTTCAAAGAACCAATATTGATTATTTCTTTTTTTAATGTTCTGATTCATTTATTTCTGTCCTATTATTAATTATTTTGTTTCTTCTTGTATCTCTTCTAGCATCTGATGATTTGTCTTTCTGCACTTTTTCCAATCGTTGTAATTGATGTGGTAAAGGTGTTTATTTCAATTATTTTCTTCTTATGGGCATGTGCAGTCATTGCTATAAGCTGCCCTGTGGAACTACTTTTTCCCTGTCCCAAGGTTTTGATATGTTGTGTTTTCGTTCTCATTTGTTTCAAGGAAACATTTTATTGTGTTCTTTATTCCTTCAATTACCCAGCCCTCTTAAGTAAAGTGTTATTTAATTTCTATGGGTTTGATGTTTTGAAATTGATTGTTCTATGGTTGATTTCTAATTTTATGACATTGTGATCTAAAAAGATGGTTCGTATTATCTCAGTGTTTTTAAATTTTACTTATGCTTGGTTTATGACCTAAAATAAGATCTTTTCTAGAATAGGCACTATGGACACTAGAGAATAAATTGAAATTAATTCTTGTTGGGTAAAGTCTCTGTACTTATCTATGAGATCACGTTAATTGTGGTACTTCATTTTTCTGTATCTTTATTGCTTTTCTTTCTAGTTGACTGATCTTTAGTTGAAAGTGATGTACTGCAGTCTCCTGGTGTTATTTGTCTCTTCATTTCTGTAAGAATTTGATCAATGCATTTTGATTGTCTTTCATTTGGTTTGTATGTATTAATTATAGTTATGGTTTCTTGTTCTATTAAAGCTTTCCTAATTATATACTGATCTTCTTTGTCTCTCATTGTGCCATTAACTTTGAAGTCTATTTTGTTTGAGATTAATATTGCCCCTCCAGCTTTCTTTTGACTGCTGTTAACTTGATTTTTTTCCATCCTTTGATTTTCAGTCTACATTTATCTTTATATCTAAGATGCATTTCTTGTAAACATCATATTAAAGGTTCATCCTCACCTGCCTGCCCCCCAACTCTGTTAGTCTTTGTCTTTTAACTAGTAAATTCAGGCTGTTTACATTCAATGCTTTTTATTGATAAATACAGTTTTATCCATGGTTGGTGTCATTTTGTTGTGGGTTAAATACCACAGTTAACTTGATCTGATCAATAAGTCCAGATAACAACACCTGCTGGTGTAGTTGTTATGTGTTGGGCTGTGATCTGCATGAGCAGCAGTTCGAAACTACCAGCATCTTCATGGGAGAAAGGCTGGGCTTTCTGCTCCTGTAAATAGTCTCAGTCTCAAAAACCCACAGGGCGTCACCAGGAGTCAGCATTGACTTGATAGCAGTGAGTTTGTTTTTTGTGTCTTGGTTATTTTTTGTTATAAATATATTTTATGACGTTATTGGTTTTAGTTTTCATAATGATATTTTTGGTTTGTGTACCTTTTGTTTCTTCCCAATACTCTGCTGTTCTTTGTTGTTGTTGTTTTTCTTTTTCAAATCGTTTTATTAGGGGCTCATACAAGTCATACAAGAACAATGTTTTGTTCTTTCACAATGTTGTCCACTTCTAAGATTTTGGTGCTTGCCTTTTGTATATTTGTAGGAAGTTGTTGTATCACTTCTAACTTTTCATCCATTTGGTCAGAAATGTCCTTCAAGGCTCTCCGAGTTCTTGAATCATGGTTTATGTTTCTTCTCTGTCGCTCTCTAATCTTTCCTTGGGTGGCTTCAAGTTCCTGAAGATCATTGGGATAGTTTCCCTTGTGGGAGGATCCCTAGTCCTTTCCTCCTCCAGGGCTCCTCTGAGCCCACATCGCAAGCCCCCCTTAAGCCCGGGTCCAAAAGGGCATGCAGATCATTCACTGCTGCTACGGTGTAGTGTCATTGTTAGTTAATTTGTCTTTTATGTTTGATGCTGAATGCTAGTTATCCCCACACACCTATTATGTAACCTGTGTAGTCAAGGGTGGCCAGGCGATTCAGTACCAGCTTACCCTCAGCAGGAGCTAACGTCAGCAAACAATGAAATATGGGCTATGTCAAAGTCCTGGTTTTTGGGGGGTGCCTGGCAATTATTGATCAAACCAGCACATTGAGGGAGAGAAGCTACTAATTAGAATAGTGGTCACCCAAACAATCTCCGGTGGGGTTTGCTGTGTCAGTGTTGGACCCAATCACTATTTGGACATGGGCTTATGGGCAGGCAGTTGTTACCACTTTGAGTCCTGGGCCTGCAGAGAAACCCACACTCACTCTTTAGCCGTCTCTCCTAATATGTGCCCTCTTGAATCTGCACTCCCTCAGAGACGGTCAGTCTTCCAGATGCCACAATCCAAACCCCAAGAGGCCCAGTCAGATGCTTGGAGCCAGTCCACTGCAGACCCAAGTCTCTCCAAACCAGCTAGCATGCCCTGAGGGAATCAGGGCCCTCCCAGGCCCGGTGC
>NW_022103928.1:28595387-28599595 GCF_000313985.2 Echinops telfairi | reverse complement strand
TTGCACCCACCAGCCACTCCTCGGGAGAAAGATATGGCTGTGTGCTCCCATAAAGATGTATGGCCTTGTAAGCTCCATTGGGGCACTTCTACTCTGCTTCAAACGGCAGCTATGAGTTGGAATCAACACAATGACTGGGGTTGGGGGAGCTTGTTTGTTTGGTGTTTGGTTTTGCTGTTTGTTCTTTTGTTATTACACTATGTAATCTATTCTTCAAAGCTAAGTTTGACAGCTTTGAACAATGTCTCCGAATTTCATGGTTAGAGTTTGCACATTTAGTTCTTTCCATCCATTATCATTTGTTTTCATGAATGGTGTGAGACCTGAAGCCTGGTTCATTTTTCTACATATGAACATCCAATTTTCCAAACACCACTTTTTTGGGGGTTTTTTTTGGTATACAAAAAAGAAGACTATATGAAGAAAAATGGCTCACACCATTGCAGCAGCAGGTAAATCCATTCTGTTTCAAGTCAATGGGTCAGATGTGAAGCTAGAGGCTCTTCCTGAACTGTGCAACTGTGAGGGCTGAAAGACCAGGAAGCAAGCAGATGAAGCAGCTAACCCACAGGCTGGTAAATGGCAGAAAATCAGGCCTGTGGCTGACAGAGCCACAGGAATCCAAAGCTGACAGGCCCTGATGGCTCTCAGGGTCAGAAGGCAACACGGCAGGCCATTGATTGCTCCCAGGGTTGACAAGGTGTTGGCTCAAGAGTCAAAAACCAATGCAGCGCATGAGAGATCCAGGCCAGTAAGAGCACAATAGACACCAGCAAAGAACACCCTCATCCGTATTCTCCAAACAACTGTATCACAGTGCAGTCATAGTCATTTTACCTCAATATGAATGTGCAATTTCGATTCAAAGCAGAACCATAGAGTACTCTAGGACAGACTGTCAAACTCTTTCTATAAAACGACAGTAATAGTGTTAGACTTTGCAGATTACAAGTCTGATTGAACTTTATGTTTTCCATAACTTGGGCTGATTTGAATAGGACAAATAAGCACTGGACTTTGGGAATGTCTTGTACTCTGCCCCATTTCAGTCCCACACGCCTGAGCCACGTGCTCAGCCACAAAGGAACAGTACCTGCCTCAACATTCCTGTTTGTTTGTTTTGTAACAGTTTTATTGACATATAATTTGCATATCATACAATTCGATGGTTGAAGAATCTTAAAAGAATTGTGCAATCATCACCGCAATCAATTGTCAAACACTTTCTTCCTTCTCATACTCATTATTATGCTGTGTGTCTTTACAGATGAGACTCTCATAGCTCAGCTAACTGATTCAGGGCTATCAAAATGACACCTACCACCTGTGCAATCTTGTGTCAGAAGTCTGAGCCAACCAACAAGACAAGGAAAAGAAATAAAAGGTATTCTGATGGTAAAATTATCTCTAGTCCTAAATGACAAGTTTCTATAAAAATAATTTCAACAGGTTGCAAGAAAGTTTCTAGAGGAATATAACAAAGTTGCAGGGTACAAACAAAAATCAGGTTTGTTTTGTTTTTAATACACTATCAATTAAAAATCTGAAATGTAAATGAAAGAATGGTTACATTTACAATAGCAACTAAGAGAAAAAATGCCTAGGAAATAATTTAATGAGGGATATAAAAGATGTATACCATGAAAATGGCAAAACACTGCCAAAAGAGATTAAGGAAGGCTTAACTACTGGAAGAAATGATGCAGTAAGAGAGCGGGACTGAAAATGCCAAAATGAAGCTTCAGAAAACAAAGTATTACACTGAAATGCAGAGACCTGGAGTGAGAAAGTAAAAATCTCAAGCTAAAAGAGCTGAGGAAAAAATGAAACCTTGAGTTGGAATACTGAAGGATTCTCTGGACAAAATATTGAACCATGCAGAGTGCATCAAAAGCAGATAGAAGGAATACACAGAGTTACGGTACCAAAAAGATTTTGTTGACATCCAACCAATTCAAGAGGTAGCATGTGATCAAAAGCTGATGGTATTGAAGAAAGAAGTCCAAGGTGCACTGAAGACATCTGTGAAAAACAACGCTCCAGGAAGGGACAGCTTATCAATTGCATTTGCAGAAGAATGGATGCATTTGAATCATGATGGACAAAGAATATTGAAAGTATCATGGACCGAAAGAAGAAAAAACAACCTATCTTGGAAGAAGTACAGCCAGAATATTCCTTAGAAGCAAGGATAATGACACTTGGTCTCATGTACTTTGGCCATGTTATCAGACGACACCAATCCTGGAAAAGGACGCCATGCTTGGTAAAGTAAAATCTCAGCTTAATGACTCTTAATGAGATGGATTGACACCATGGCTGCAGTAGTGGGCTCAAACAACACCAATCGTGAGAGGGGACCCAAGACCAGGCAATGCTTCATTCTGGTGTCCACTGTGCACAGCATCACTCTTCTTAGTGGCCTGGATCTCTCATCTGTTGCATTGATTTTTGACTCTTCAGTCAACAGCTCATCAGCCCTGAGAGTGATCAATGGCTTGCCATGTTGCCTTGCTGACCCTGAGAGCCATCAGGGCCTGTCAACTCTGGATTCATTTAACTTTGTCAGCCACAGGCCTGATTTTCTGACATTTACCAGCCTGTGGGTGTAGTCTTGTGGATCCAATGGTGGTGGAAGCATCACAAGGCGCTGGCAGGTCTCAGCCACGTGGATCACCAACAGAAAGGTGAGGCAGAAAGAGGGGCTCCTCACAGTTCTCAGCAAGTCTCTGTGTGGCTTATCAACAGGAAGATGAAGGCAGAGAGAGAGAGTTCCCAGAATCCTCATGAGAAGGCCACACCTACAAGGAGGCATCATCAGGCTGTGATCTGATTAACAGGCTAGATTCCACCCCTACGTTTAGTTATCAAGTTGATATGAAATTATGTAACTACCACAGTCGGTTTCATTCACTCACATTGAGGTGAAATGATTATGTGTGAACCGTGATACAATTGTTTGGGGAATATGGATGAGGGTGTTCTTTGCTTAGCTATGATAGTCTCATCTGTAAAAGTCATGAAGCGGGGGGTGGGGAGTTTCTGCCTGTAAATGGAACATTTATGATTTAGCAGCCTGTACATTTTCAAGCTACTTTGTACATGTTGTCAGGAGAGACCAGCCCCTGGATAAGGACATCATGCTTAGTAAACTAGAGGGGCGGTGAAGAAGAGGAACAGTGACACAGTAGTGGCAACAATGAGCTCAATCAAGCATAGGAACAACTGTGAAGATGGTACAGGACCACGCAATGTTTCGATCTATTGTGCATGGGGTCGCTATGGGTTGGAACCTACTCGATGGCACCCAGCAATAGCAAGTCCTGGAGGTCTTGAAAATTCCCCCTGGGGTGCCAACCAAGGTAGATGAGCCACAACTATTTTCTAAAAGGCTTGGGACAGGGAGGTGAGATAATTTTCCAAAAAACGTCTAACCCACTAAGGAAAACATCATCCAACAGTTATGGGGGCAAGGGTCAGAGGTCGGGAGGTAAGGATATACTTGGAATCCAACCCTTCTGCCCATAGTACAGACTGGAAGCTGTTTCAACGGGAATAGCGTGTCTCCTTGGGTCTTCAGAATCGGCATCTGCTGTCTCTTGGACCAGGAAAGCATAGCTGTGTGTCCTGGGACGTGTGGCCTCCTCTCTCTGCATTGTCAGCCTCAAGGGCAGAAAAGAGATGACATCACGAGAGGACTTTAAAAGAGCTAGAAAGGACTGGTTATACCCATGGTGCTCTTCTGTGGAGATGAGAGGAGGAGGGTGGGAAAAGAAATGGATTTAGGGTAATAATGCAAGAGTTTGTTTGCTTCCAAATGTGAGTTAGTCTTTCACTGAGCATTCATGAAGCACCTTCCTGGATGGTGTCATGGTTAAGTGCTCAGCTGCTAACCCAAACGTTGGAGGTTCGAGTTCACTCAGAGATGCACAAGGGGAAATCCCTGGCCATCTACTTCCAGAAAATCAACCACTGAAGACCACCCAGAGCTCGGCTCCAGTCTGACAGATATGGTATTGCCATGGGCTGGAGCTGACTCGGTGCATCTGGTTTTGCCATGTGCCATACATAGGGCAGCACGGTGAATACAAGGACACATGAGGTATTCACATGCACCCTGCCCTTGAGAGCTCATAATCTGGATTGTTCCAGAAAAGGAGCCCTGTAGGCTATAGCTAGGCACAGACCTGGAAGGTAAAGGGGAATTC
>NW_022103928.1:28588759-28595015 GCF_000313985.2 Echinops telfairi | reverse complement strand
CCCAGCTCTGGCCAGCCTCAGCCTCAGCCCCAGCCCCAGGTGAGACAGGGCCAGCCTGGGCCTGCTCCAGGGTCTCCACATCAAAAACACACCACAATGAATACTACGCATTGCTAAAAATCATCCATGATGAAACCACGAAGCACCTCATGCATGGATCAACCTGGAGAATAGAATGCTAAGTGAAACTGGCCCATCACAAAAGAAGAAATGCTGTATGGGCCCACTGTTATATAGGAAAAATATGTGCCAACGGTAACAGACTTTGAGGTCACCAAGAAGGAGGCAAGGGAGGGAAGATGAAGTAATAAACCCGAGAGCCGGCAGGTATTAACTGTGGTGAAGGGGAAGAGAGTAACACACAAGACGGAGAAGAGAAATCAAAGGAGGTGAGATAGAGTAAACTATCGGGGGGGTGGAGGGGGGCACCAATAAGTTTAAACTGTTGAATACAACATTGGTTGTCTGCAATGCAAATGCCCACCTAATGCACAATGCTGAATTGTTCATCGGTAAATAAGTAAACGAACCACCTTTCATTCCATTACTCTGCATGATGAAGAGCAAGAAGACCAGACTCCTTTGGCCGATGCTCAGCCTGGGTTTGACTCTTGGAAGAAAAGCTAGGCTTTCTGTTCCTGCAAAGATGTACAGCCTCCGACACCCAAAGGGAGCAGTTCTTCTCCTATAAAGCCATTAGGAGTCAGAATTAACTCCAGGGGAGGGGGTCTCGTGGGCAGGTAATGCTTCCCACTCCAGGATGAGGTGGCACTGCCTCCTTCCCAATGCCCAAACCAGAAATGCCAGGTCTCCCTTGCCTCCACTTCTCTTTCACTGGCCCCAGCCTAGCAACTCTCATTATCTCTCAGCCAGACCATGGAAATGGCCCCTTCTCATCTCTCTCAGTTCTGTCCTCCATACTACTGACTCAACACAGCTTCATGGACAAGCAGTTCACTCATTTATTCAACAAATGTCCACTACATAGTTCTAGGTCCCGGGACTGTCAGTGAGAAGAGAACCCTGCAGAGGGCTCACCTGAAGGGGAATAAATAATAAGAAGTCAATGGTTGGTGTTGAGCAGAAAAGGGGAGTGAGGAAAGGGGCTGAGCATGTGCTGGGGTCTGGAGATTTTCATTTTAAATAGAGTGGTCAAAGAAGGCAAAACTAACAGGCAACCATTAGAGCAGAAATCAATGGAGGTGAAGGAGGGAGCCATGTGAGGTTTGGGGGCATGAGCATTCCTAGCAGGAGGAACAGCAAGTGCAAAGGCCCTGAGGCAGAATTATTCTTGCACGGGGTGGGGCGAGCATCTGGAGTCAGGTGACTGAACGGAAGGTCTACTGCCTTTTCAGAAAAAAAATTTACCCTGCCAGTTAAGTGTTTTGGTACTATAGCCCATAATCCTGCAGAAAGTGCAGGTCTCTGCTTTTGCAGCCCCCTGGACCACTCCAGCATCATCCATTTTGGGAAACACTGGATACAGGATATCAAAGAGGTGACAGGGCTCAGACCATGCAGGTCCCTGTGAGTCACTATGGGGACTTCAGATTTGACCATAAATGAGGTGGGAACCCTGGGAGGATGCAAGTTAAGGAGAGATTGTGCCCTAATTGAGAAAATAACCAGATCCCTCTAGGTCCTGTGAGGAAAAGAGGCTGAAGGGCTCTGTTAGTCCGGGTTGACTAGAGAAACAGATTCATAGACACTCATATGTGTATAAGAAAGAATTTTATATAAAGGAGTAATTGTATATTGAGAAAACATCCCAGCCCAGTCCAGATCAAGTCCATAAGTCCAATATTACCCCATATGTCAGTACTAGTCCATAAATTCCTCTTTAGACTCATGCAGCCATGCAATGATGCCGAATGCAGAAAGATCACAGGCCAGTGAGTGTAAAGTCTTGTGGATCCAGTGGTGGTGGAAGCATCTGAGCACTGGCAGGGGTCTCTATGTGGTTCTTCCAGCTCTAGGGCTCTGGCTCTATCAGCGTAGTTCCATGTGTCTTGTCAGCAGGTATGTCTCCCAGGGAGAGTGTGTATCAGGCCTCCAGCGAGTTATTTATCTCCTTAGTGGCTCCAAATGAGGTCATCAAGCTGCAACCTGATGGATAGGCTAGACTTCACTCCTTCACAAGTTGACAAGAGATTATGTAATTGCCCCAAGGGCCAAGGGAGGAAGCAAGCTGAACAGTGTTTAGACCAGAGTAGAAGCACCAGATGTGGTAAGAAGCAGTTGGATTCTGGGCTTTTCTGAAGGTGAAACCAACAGAACCTGGAAAGAGGATAATGATGAACTCATAGCACACACACCTCCGTATTTCCCTCCCGGTCGATGGCCCACTGCCATCACATGATGCTGATTCACAGCGACCCAGTACAGCGGGGTGGAGAACATCAGGCACCAGGACTGTATACAAAGCTCAAACTCACTGCCATCAAGTCAATGCTGACTCATAGTGACCCCTGTGGGTTTCCAAGACTGTAACTGTTAATGGGAGTAGAAAGCCCAGTCTTTCTCTCTTGCAGCTGCTGGTGGTTTTGAACTGCCGACCATGCAGACAATCACTGCACCACCAGGGTTCCTAAAGACCCAAAAAATCATCAATACCAGCTAATGTCACATGCCTTATCATAAAGAAGCAATTCCAGTCATCAATTAGGCGTAAGTTAATTAAGTGTTTTATAAACATATATAGGCAAATTTTGAAGTTGATAATTTTGCCTGGCCTACAAATGATGTTATAAATATCCAAATGCCCCTGGACAGAAAAAAGGTTACCCACCCCTGCAGTATCAGGTTTCTGAGGCTTTGTAAATCTTTAAGAGAACAGGCAACCTCATCTTTCTCCGGCGGAGCAGCTAGTGGGTTGGAACTGCCGACCTGAAATGTCCAGTTCAACGTTTACCTGACAGAGTCACCAGGGCTCCTGCTGGTCCCTGGCAGAAATCATCAATTGAAGACCATTTCTTGTTGATCACAAAATGATTCCTAGAGTCCTCGTCAACCTAAACTTGCATTCTCACAGATCAGGGTTGAGTGCCCAATGAGGTTGGAAAGCAGTCTGATTTCACCCCAAAGATGTAAATCATTGTTGGTAGGCATCTATCAGGTGCTCTGGCTGCAACGATGGGTTCACTCTCCATGTTAAGTCAATGGGTGCTGTAGTAAGCTAAGGAATTGCTATGATGCTGGAAGGTACGTCATTGGTATTTCAAAGGCCAGCAGGGTCATCCAGAGTGAGCAGGTTACAGTGCAGCTCACAGAGTAACAAGAGACTATTAAGAAGGATTCAGCTGCCTACTTGGGAGGAAGTAGCTGCTGAGAGCCTTATGCATAGCTTTAAAACACTGGTGGAGACTGAAGCCTAAGAAATGGAAGCAGAACATTGTCAGAGACGGTGGTGGATGATGGGTCACTTAAAATGTGACCAAGGAGGAGCTATTTCCTCAAAATAGAGTCAACCGTGGTGACATGAAGGAGAGTGGGAGTGAAGCCTGCAGGGTCTTCATTTCCAGACGGGCAAAGCTCAAGGTGAAAAGAAATAGCTTCAAAACATGTATTGCTAATTGGAACTTAGAACAAAAGAAATATGAATCTAGGAGAATTGGAAGTCTTCAAAAATGAAATTGAACGCATAAAGATAGGTCTTCTGGGCGTTAGTGAGCTAAAATGAGCTAGTACTGGGGATTTTGGATCCGAAAATCATATGGTTTATTATGCTGGGAATGGCACAATCAACTGGAATAGCATCACATTCGCTATCAAAAGGGAAGTTCATGATCTAGCTTGAAGTACAAAGCTGTCTGTGATGGGATTATATCTACTTGCCTTCAAAGCAATCCAATCAAACAAAATAATAATAATTTATAAATTATCAAGGGTTCATGAGGGAGGGGGATGGAGGGAGGGAAGAGAAAAAAATGAGGAGCTGATACCAAGGGCTCAAGCAGAAAGCAAATGTTTTGAGAATGATGAGGGCAACAAGTGTACAAATATGCTGACACAATGGATGGATGGATGGATGGATTGTGATAAGAGTTGTATGAGCCCCCAATAAAATGATTTTTTTAAAAGAAATCCAATCAATATGACTATTATTCAAATTTATGCACCAACTGTAAAAGCTAGTGATGACGAACTTGAAGAATTCTACCCTACGTCTTCAGACAAATTGATCAAAATGCATTGATAATTATTGAAAATTGGAATGCAAAGGTTGGGAAAAAAAGAGGAAGGAACAGCAGTTGGAAAATGTGGTCTTGGTGCTAGAGATCGCTGGATATTGCATGATAGAGTTTTGCAATACCAACAACTTCTTCAGAGCAAAACCTTTTTTTAACAACCTAAATGGCAACGGTACACATAGACTTCTCCAGATGGAATACGCAGAACCCAAACTGACTACATCTCTGGGGAGAGGCCATGGAAAAGCTCAATATCACCAGCCAAAACCAGGCCAGAGGCTGGCTAGGGAACAGACCATCAATGGCTCATCTGTAAATACAGGCTGAAGCTGAAGAAAATTCAAACAAGTCCCTGGAGACAAAATAGGACTTTGAGTCTAGGCCACCTGAATGAATTTTGAGGACGTCTTAAGGACAGATTTACTTCATTGAAACACTAGTGACAGAAGACCTGGTGAGCTGCGGGAGGACATCAAGAACATCATTCGTGAAGAAAGAAAAGTCACTCAGAAGACAGGAGAGAAAGAAAAGATCAAAGTGGATGTCAGAAGAGGCTCTGAAACTTGCTAGTAATCATAGAGTAGCTAAGGCAAATGAAATAAATGATGAAGTCCAAGAGCTGAATATAAAATTTCAAAGGGCAGTGCAAGAAGACAAAATAAAATAAAGAAATGTGCAAAGACTTTGAGTTAGAAAATAAAAGAATACACTTAGCATATCTTGAACTGAACAAGAAAAAAGATTCAAGCCTCAAGTTTCAATATTGAAAGATCCTATGGGCAAAATATTGAATGATGCTTCAAAAGAAGATGGGAGGGGTACACAGAGTCACTGTACCAGAAAGAACTAGTTGACATCCCACAATGTCAGGAGGCAGCATATAAGCAAGAGCCAATGGTCCTGATGGGAAAAGTCCAAGTTGCACTGAAAGCATTAGCCAAAAACAGTGCTCCAGGAATCAATGGAACACAGATTGAAATGTTTCAACAAGCTGATGAAGCGCTGGAAGCACTTACTCATCTATGTCAGAAAATTTGGAAGTCAACTATTTGGCCAACTGACTGGAAGAGATCTATATTTGTACCCATTCCAAAGAAAAGTAACCCAACAGAATGCTCAAATTACAGAACAATATCATTGATATCACACGCAAGTAAGATTTTTGGAAGATTACCCAACAATGATTGCAGCAGTACATTGACAGGGGGCTGCCAGAGGTTCAGGCTGGATTCAGAAGAGGATGTGGAACAAGGGATACCATTGCTAATGTCAGATGGCTCTTCACTAAAAGTAGGGAATACCAGAAAGATGTTTACTTGTGGTTTATTTACTATGCAAAGACATTCAACTTTGTGGATCATACGGATAGGGAAGAATGGGAATTCCAGAACACTTCATTATGCTTATTTAGAACTTGTACATGGATCAAGAGGCAGTTGTGTGAACAGAACAAGGGAATATTGCATCGTTTAAAAATCAGAAAAGGTGTGTGTCAGGGTTGTATCCTCTCACCATACTTATTCAATCTGTTTGCTGAGCAAATCATCAGAGAAGTTGAATTATATGAAGAATGCAGTTTCAGGATTGACAGAAGGCTTATTAAAACCTACCATATGCAGATGACACAACCTTGCTTGCTGAAAGTGAGGAGGACTTAAAGTACCTGCTGATGAAGATCAAGAAATGCAGCCTTCAGTATGGAATTCAATTCAATGTAAAGAAGACCCAAATCCTCATAACTAGACCTAGAGTTAACATCAGGATAAATGGAGAAAAGATGGAAGTTGTAAAAGACTATGACTTACTTGGATCCAAAATCAATGCTCATGGAAGCAGCAGTCAACAGATCAAGACAGCTTGCATTAGGTAAATCTGCTGCGTAATACCTCTTTAGTGTATTGAAAAGCAAAGATGTTACTTTGACGACTAAGATGTGCATGACCTAACCCATGGTATTTTCACTGGCCTCATATGCAGGTGAAAGTTGGACAATGACTAAATAAGACCCAAGAATAGATGCTTTCAAATTGTGGTGCTACCGAAGATTATTGAAAGTACTATGGACT
>NW_022103928.1:28585153-28586503 GCF_000313985.2 Echinops telfairi | reverse complement strand
AATTAGTCCACAGAGCAGTACAAATAGCTCAGTTCAACTCACTTCCATGAGACAGTTAATACACCGGCAGTCCTTCAGCTCACGAGGGTTGTTGGGTGCAAATCGAAGAAGCAGACTGCTGAGTCTTCTGTAGAGCAATATGGGCAGTCCGACGACAGGCAACAAACAGCAGAGCAAACACCAACCGTCAGCCAGATGACAGGGCCCCACAGTCCCCAGCTCAAGTGATGTATTCTCCTGTGTCCTGCATTTATCTGCTCATTTCCACCCCTCAGCCTTTTCCTGGGCCAGGATTCTCACCATGATGTGGTGAAGCAGGTCTCGAAGGACCCTCAAACTGTAGTGACATAATCCACAGGTTGAGTGTCCCACAGGTAGTGTAGCTCACAAGTTGAGGCAGAGAACTCGCTAAGGTAGCTAAGGTAGCCGCACACTGGTCTGATCATCAGAGAGCAAGAGACAGAAAGGCGAGGCTTGCCGAGACATTTATCTCTTTGCCCTTCAATCAAACTGCAAACTTATTAACCCTACATGTGGTTATTGGCCAGGTTGGCACAATAATCCTCCTACGTATCACAGATAGCAACATGATCGGCTTCTGCTCTAAGGACTGGTTTGACAGTTGACCCATGCAGTGTTAGAACCAGGCACAGGGCATAGGCAGCGTGACTTCCTGCCAGGGAGATGTTTGGGAAAGTGAGTTCCCATGAGTCTGAGTGTTGAATAAACATGGTGACTTGTAGACACCACAACCTCCCGGTGGCAAGAGCCGCGAAAGTAACAACTGGTCTGCCACCTGCCCTGCACCTCACCTCCCACCCCCTATAAACGCTCTGCAGCACGGCCCTCACCTCCAGGCACGGAGACATGAAATGAGGTTTCCAGGGTTTGTCCTGTGTCTAGAAGTCATTCTACAGCCCCCATTCATCCTGCCCATGGCACCTCCCCACAATCCTGACGCCTAAAGCCCCCAATTCCAGCCGGACTTTGCGCTGGACCGGTGCCTCTGTGGAACGGGCAGTGCTGCCTACCTCTCAGCCTGATCTAAGGGCCACACTACCCTTTCTTCCCAGGAAAGAGATAGAACCTATTATGATTATGCGATTATTACTGTGTAAGATTCTGCTGTGTCCTGCACTATCTGTTCATTTCCACCCCTCAGCCTTTTCCTGGGCCAGGATTCTCACCACCAAGGCCTCCTGTCCCCCTCACCCAAATCCCTTATTGTCTTTGCAGGTCTTCCCCAGCCCCTCTAAAGAGCCCATAGTTGGGTACCAAAGGGCCCTACCTGTCACCCAGCTGGCTGTCCAGTGCAAGGCGAGACACCAGAAGACTGTCCAATTAGGGTAA
>NW_022103928.1:28583289-28584861 GCF_000313985.2 Echinops telfairi | reverse complement strand
TGTCTTGTCCATGGTCAGCTTTCCAAGGCTGAGTTTGCTGCTCTGTTATCTGTGTGGGATTGAAATGGAAGGGAGCATCCTGCCTTCCACAGGTGGCTTCTAGTATTTGGTCTTCTAGTATTTGGTCTTCGCCTACGTGGGAAAACTTCATCCTGCTCTCTACTCTATAAACATCACGTCCTTCAGGGTCTCCTGTCACGTCTCTCCCTTTGCCTGTATGCCCCTAATTCAACCCGACACAGCAGCAGTTTCCAGACCCCACAGCTGGCTGGCTCTCTCTCCTCGTACAGCCCCACCCATCACCCCAATGATTCCTCACAGACGTCACCCATTCCCAGCTGCCCTCCTGGCACTCACGGTCCTCCTGCTGCCCTTGGGCAGTGTCCTACCAGGCTGATGACACACAATTCCCCAAATGTGCCTCTTGCTTTCCTGGCACAGCCTCTAGCCCAGAGGCCTCTTGGCCCAACCCCTTCCCATCACCTGCTGAAATCTGACTCATACCTCAAGGCCTCAGGCTTGCCACCTTCCTGGACAGAGCTGCAGGCAGGGGATTGACCAGGCGAGGGATTGAATTGTAGCTTTCAACACTTATTTAACTTGGTCTTCAGTAAGTTATTTTTCTTCTCAGTCTGCTTCCCTGTCTTGGAAATAAGATCATGCTGGGGATTCAAACACTATAATTGATCGAGCAGTTCCAACACTCCAGGCACCTGGCCAAGCATTTGACAACCATGATTTCATTTTCTCTTCCCAACTGCATGTGACGTGGGGAGTGACTAACATTTCTTGAACAAGAACTCTGTGCCAAGTACTATGTCAAGTGCTTTACTGTGTGTTAACTCCTTGAATCCACAAGCCAAACCCAGAGGCGAGGGCTGCCATTATCTCCATGTTACCTGTGGGGAAATTATGGCACAGGGTGACCGCGTGACAGCCCAAGATCATGCCCTAATAAATGACAAACCATATGCACACCGGGCAGCATAGTTTCAAGGCACACTGTCTCTAAATATACCTATTTTAAATGAGGAAGTTGAGACTCAGAGAGGAGAAGTGACTTATCAAAGTCCACAGAGCTTAGAGAGAGCAGAAGTAATCCAAGGCTGGTTGATTCCAAAACCCCTATCAACCATACTGTACCTAACACAATGCCAAGCATAGAGTAAGGTCCTCTGTAGTAGTTAATTGAATGGGATCCTACTGACTAAGGGCGAAATCACTCTCCCTGGAAATTTATACATCCCTCTTCTGGGCCCCAGAGGCCTCTGCCTGAGGGGAAAGTGAGTTGTGGACAAGGGAGGCTCTCTGCCCACACGAGAGCTACATGGCAATGGGGACTTTGCCATGCTAAGCCATCCTCCTACCCACACACTTATCCTTCCATCCACTCTCCACCCATCTAGCCAGCCAGCCGTCTGTTCATCCATACCTCCAGTTCTCCACCCATGCACTTATCCTCCCATCCACCCATCAACCCACCTATCCTTCCATCCTTCTGTTCACCCACTCATTACTCGTGCTTCCTTCCTCCATCCACTCACACATTCATCCATTCACCCATACATTTCC
>NW_022103928.1:28582044-28583189 GCF_000313985.2 Echinops telfairi | reverse complement strand
CGAGAGCTACATGGCAATGGGGACTTTGCCATGCTAAGCCATCCTCCTACCCACACACTTATCCTTCCATCCACTCTCCACCCATCTAGCCAGCCAGCCGTCTGTTCATCCATACCTCCAGTTCTCCACCCATGCACTTATCCTCCCATCCACCCATCAACCCACCTATCCTTCCATCCTTCTGTTCACCCACTCATTACTCGTGCTTCCTTCCTCCATCCACTCACACATTCATCCATTCACCCATACATTTCCATGCATCTATTGATCTATCCATCCATTCCACCTTTCATTCATCTACTTCCATACCCATTCATCCAATAATTTCCCTTCCATCCTTCTACCCACCCATGCTCATGTACATACATACGTTCATTCACACATTGCCCAGATACCTATCCATTCACCCACCCACACACGTAATAATTTTTCCATCTCATCCAACTGCTAATCATTCCATTCACCTTTCTACACATCCATCAATTCACTCATCCTTCATCTAGCCACACACTTATTCTTCTATCACCCTTGTGGTGGTTACATAATTTTGTGTCCACTTGAAGATATAAAAGTATAGGATGGAGTCTAGCCTGTCAATCAGGTCACAGTGATGGTGTGTCTTTGTGGGCATGTCGTTCTCATAAGGAGGGCCCTGGGAACCCCTACTTCCACCCACCCCTGCCTTTACCTTCCTATTGAAGAGCCACTCTGAGACCTGTGTCAGCCCTGTGATGCTTCCACCGCCATTGGATCCACAAGACTTTTCACCCACCGACCTGTGATCTTCCTGCAGTCTGCATCATTGCATGTGACTGCATTAGTCTGAAGAGGGACTTAGGGTAAGGTGACCAGACGTCCGCTTTTGGCAGGACAGTCCCGATTTTTAACAATTTGTCCCGCGTCCCACGGCGTTTTTAAAGTCCCGATTTTTGGAAAGAATGCATAACAAGCTAGGGAACGGCAGACAAATGGGAAGGGAATATACAGTTTTCAGCTGCCATGTGGCTATTTAGCCAGGATATGAGTTTTATATGATTTGTGTTAGTTTTATAATGTTAAACTTTAATAATAACAAATAATTGTTGAGAACTGATTATCGAGAACTGCTTATCAAAGTTCGCATTGTTGATCAGTTGTTAGAATTC
>NW_022103928.1:28580296-28581544 GCF_000313985.2 Echinops telfairi | reverse complement strand
AAATCTTGGGCATCAGCAAAAATCACAATAGAGAACAAATGGTTAGAAATATTTCATCATTTTGAAACAAACCATGTTCCATACAATAATGCACTTAAAAATTGTGGAATATATGCTGTCCTTACCAGGAACTAATGCTGTGACTGAACGCGTTTTTTCTACGGTAAATAAAGTGTGGACATCAGAAAATTCACAATTAAGTATTGAGACTTTGAAAGCCATTTTATGTGTGAAATATAATTTAACAAATTCTTGTGAAAAATTTCATGACCTTTTAAACGACGACAGCAATCTAAAAAAAAACCTCAAATGAGAAATATGCCAAAGAGTAAAATAATACTATACATAATTTTTATGTATTATATTTGTAAATTGTACTTATGTTGAAATTAAAAAATATATATTACAATACTATTTTTTCCATTCTATGAAAATTTTTGTTGCTCCATATAGACCAAATTTTTAATCAAGAACACCCCACCCACCCCCGGTCAATGGTGTCCCGCTTTACCAATGTTAAAATCGGGTCACCTTAACTTAGGGACTAGTTTTTCAGACTTATGGACTTGAGTCTGTTTTCTTGATATATAATTACCTCTTGATAGAAAGCTCTTTCTTACACATATATGAGTGTCACTGGAGTACTTTCTCTAGTCAACCTGGCCTAACACAACCCATTAATCCTTCCATGTATCTATTCACCCACTCATCCACCTTTCCATCCATCCATCTTTTTAACTATACATTTATCTCTCTATCTAGCCACCCATTTGTCTATCAGTTCTGTTAGCCACTGTCTATTCATCTTCTCTATGCATCCATCTACCCATCCTTCCATTCATCTACCTACCTTATCATCCACCCACCAGGTAACCAACCAGCCAACCAGTACCTTTCCTATGCTGGCTTGTTCTATGGACTTGGGTGGATTTTCTCCAGTCTCTAATATCCACAGCTCACACCCCAAGAAGAGAGACAGACTCATAATTAATTGGGACAAATGCTATGCAACTGAGGCAGTATGAGCGGTGATAAGAGGCCAGAAAAGGTGACCAACACTGTTTAGGGGTCAAGGAAAGCTTCCTGGAGGAGGTTCCCTTTGAAGGGTATTTTGAATGAGAAGGGGTGTGGGGAAAGGGACAAGAACATTCCAGGCTGTCAAAATAGCCCACAAATGAATTTCTGAGAGGGCCGTGACGTCAAGATAAAGGTCTTGACTAACATTTCTTGAACAAGAACTCTGTGCCA
>NW_022103928.1:28573972-28578018 GCF_000313985.2 Echinops telfairi | reverse complement strand
TATTCTCTCTAGGGTCTCTCCATGACTTGTCTGTCGACTGTTGTGTTGTGGTGGCTTGTGTGTTGCTGTGATTCTTGAGGCCGTATCACCGGTGTATTCAAATGTCAGCAGGATCGCCCAACGTGAACAGGTTTCAGTTGACCGTCCAGACTAAGAACAGACTGCAAAGAAGGAATAGGCTCGCCACTTCAGGGGAATTAGTCACTGAAAACCTTGGATATGGATGGATAACATCAAAACACTGTCAGCTACCGAAAACCTCCTGACCAGCAGCAGGACATTGTCAGAGACGGTGCCAGAAGACGAGCCCCTCTCGGGTCAGAAGGCACTCCAATATGACTGAGAAAGAGCTGCCTTTTCCAAGGAGTGCCCACTATAATGATGTGAATAATGTCTGTGGGAAGAAAGGCTTCACAGCCTTCATTGATGATGGGGTATGACTCAAAATGAGAAGAAATCGCTGAAAATCGTCAAAAATGAACTGGAATGTATAAAGATCAATCTATTCTAGGTACTAGTGAGCTGAAATTGACTGGTGTGGGCCATTTTGAAAGAGAAAACTATGGTTTACTATGGTGGGAATGACACAATCCAGAGGAAAGGTGCTGCATTCATTGTCAAAAATCACGTTACAATGTATCTTGAAGCACAATGCTGTCTGTGACAGCATAATATCTATCTGCATACAAGGAAACCCCAGTCAATACAACTATTATTCAACTTCATGCACCAACCACTAAAGCTCCAAAAGCAAAGTCACTACCACGCAGTCAGTGCTGACTTGCAGAGACCCTACAGGACAGGGTAGAACTACCCTGTGAATTCCCAAGATGGCAACTCTTTACAGGCATAGAAAGCCCAGTCTAGCTTCAGAGGAGCTAGCAGGTGGTTTTGAACTGCTGTCCTTGAGGATTGAAGCCCAATTCATAACCACTATACCACTAGTGATGAAGAAACTGAAGAATTCTACCAATGACTGCAGTTGGAAATTGATCGAGCATGCAATCCAGATGCATTGATAATTATTGGCGATTAGAACGCAAACATTGGAAACAAAGACAAGAGAACAGTCGTTGGAAATAGAATTGTAGATGGTGATAGAAATGGCGCTGGAGGTCACATGATCAAAATTTGCAAGGCCAGCAGCATCTTCGTGGTAAATACCCTTTTTCAACCACACAAAAGGTGGACATGTGGGCATAGGCCCTTCTCCAGATGGAATCCACAGACCTCCAGTCGACTTCATCTGTGGGAAGAGGTCAGAGACACACTCAATAGCACCCACTGCTCATATGCCAGTTCAGGTTGAAGCCGGAAAAAATTAAAACACGTCCAATATGACCCAGAGTCTATCCCACCTGAATGTTAAGAACATCTCGAGAACAGATTGGCCACTTTGGACACTGAATGAGATGTCCTCATGAGCTGTGGGAGGACATCAAGAACATCGTACATGAAGAAAACAAAATATTATTAAAGACAGGAAAGAAGAAAAAGGTCAAAGCGGGTGTCAGAAGAGACTCTGAAACTTGCTCTTAATAGTAGAGGAGCTAAGGTACATGGAAGAAAGGATGAGGTCAAAAATAAGACTCTCTCCTATAGCTTAGCAAGGAGGTTTTGAAAGGGAGCCAAAGGTAGATTTAAAACAACAACACACACACACACACCATAGATTGAGGGATGTGTTTGGAGCTAGCACTAAATCCTAGCTCCAGTATAAGAACAACTAGTTCTTACATCACAGTCCTGCTCCATACACACCCTTGGGAAGGGAGCACAGAAGATATGGGTGCTACAGCAAAGTGTGGTGAAGAAATTAGATGGTGCCAGTTATCAGATAAAATAGTATCCAGGGTGTTAAAGGCTTGCTTCCAAGCAAGCAGCCGTCTAAGTGAGATGTTGTGGCAGTTACATAATCTACTCTTGACTTGAGGAAGGGGTGGAGTCTAGCCTATCAATCAGGTTGCAGCTTGATGACCTCATTGGGAGCCCCTAACGAGATAAATAGCTCACAGGAGGCCAGAGCTTTATCTCCCTGCGAGAGATTGCTGTTGACAAGGCACATGGAGCTACACGGATGGAGCCAGAGCCCTGGAGCAGGAGGAGCCATGTGGAGACCCACGCCAGCTCGGAGATGTTTCCCTCGCCACTGAATCCACAAGACTTTCCACCCACTGGCCTGTGATCTTCTTGCATTCGGCATTATTGCATGGCTGTGTGAATCTGAAGAGGAATTTATAGACTGGTTTCGGACATATTGGCTAATATCGGACTTATAAACTTGATCTGGACTAAGCTGGGATGTTTTCTTAATATACAATCACTCTTTATATAAAGCTCTTTCTTACACACACGAGTGTCTATGATTTTTTTCCTCTAGTCTACCCAGACTAACACAGATGGCATCAAGTCCAAATGGAAGAAGCACACCAACATCAGTCACCGAAGGATTGTCAATCATATAATCTGAAATCAAAGGAGGGAATAGTATCAGAGCCTACATTGTGAGAATCTGGTTTGCAGAAGGCTCTGAATGACAGCGGGAACTCCAGATACGTTAGTGGGAACTACGTAGGACAGAAGCCTCTGGTGAGTTCCCTCCATCCATCACAGAGGGATGGGAGGAAAGTGGTTACTAAATTGCCTCTCCACGTCCTGCCGCCCTCCTATTTCTCTACGTCCCACTCTGGTCCTCTTGAGAGTCGCCCCTTTCTCTACTCCTCTGCCCTTTTCTCTCTCTCTCAGCCCCTGTCTCTGCTCCTATCTCCATCTCTGACTCTCTCGATTTCTATGGCAGCGGACTCACGGTGACCCCACACACAACGGAACACAAGGCTTCTCAGGCCTGTGCCATCCTCAAGACTGCTTGTGGCTTGAACTGTTGTGCTCGATGGGGTTTTCACAGTCTGGTTTTTAGATGCAGCTTTGCCAAGCCTTTCTGTTTTAGACTGTCCTTGTCTGGAAGCTTCGCTGAGACCTGTGCAGCACCACAGCACCACACAAGTCTCCGCTGACAGAGGGGTGACCTGTGCCTGCACCTGGGGTGCCTTCACCGGGATCAAATGCTTGTGTGGAAGGAGAGAATTCTACCACCAAACCACGACTACCTCTTTGCACCACTATTTGCCCACAAATACTTACCAGCTGCACTTAACTCGGCACATGAACCCAGAACCTGGCTTCCCTTCTCATTGTCAGTGTGTGCTCCGAGCTCACTGGGGGCCTGTTGCCTGAGCCCTGAACCCCTCCAGCATAAATGCTGGGACATAGTCACTTCTCCACCCTTAAACTCTGCTCCCTGACCTCAGCTCTGCGCCAGCCCCACTGTGGGCACTGTCTTCGCTGACACCCCATCAAATTCCATGCTGACAACCAAGGTAAGGGTATCATCCCCATTGAACAAAGGAGAAGAAAGAGAGGCTCAGATAGACCACGCAACATGCCCAAGTTCACCCAGCAAGAGTGACAGGTCCAAGACGAGGACCCTGGTAGTCTGACCCGATTCCCACTCTCTGGAATCCACCGTGCACGCTCTCCTTCCCTCAGTGTGCACTTTTCACAGGGTAGGGCATCGGGACTGAGGAGGTGGAGAAAGATGGGGGGTTGAAATGGAAGGACGACAAGCCAAACAGGGAGGGGCTGTGGGAGGAACAACGGGCCTTGAGACCGGAGGACACTCAGCAGGATTCCCTGGCTGGAGCCTGCAGTGCTGGGAGCAGGGCCGTAGCTGCGGATGACGGCAATTGTTTCTTCCTCCCTGGTGGATGTTTTCATCAAAGCTGGAGCCTCGTGCTACAGAGATGTGAGGGTGGGCAGGCTCCCTTGGCAGCAGTCACCCCTGTCAGGGTAGGCAGGGGCCTGTGCCAGGCTCCAGGCTCCAGGCTGGATGACCACTGGTCAGTGGGCCAGCAAGCCGGACTGTGAGAACTGTGAGAGCAGCAGCAGCTTCTCTCCCCCACGGAGTGGAAGGGGGTGTTGATGTGGAATCCCAAAAAAGAGGGGTTTTCCTTGGGCCCATCCTTGAGAAGGCAAACTCACTTGCCTGA
>NW_022103928.1:28569690-28571007 GCF_000313985.2 Echinops telfairi | reverse complement strand
CCGAATCTTAAAGCCAGGTCAAATGCCACCTCCTCCTGGAGCCTTCCTGATTCTCTTTAGGCAGGAGTACTTTCCCTCTCTCCCCAGATCCTTTGTCCCTTCATCCCAGAACCCCTGTCCCTCCAGGCCTGAATACAAGGCTCTTGCAGGTGTCAGTGCTCATCTTCGTGTGTCCACAGGGCTCTGCTCACCTAAGGAACCCTCTGAATGAATGAAGTTCTCTCTCTGCTTGACTGGAACGTCCAAGAAGCCAGAGCCACTTGCATTATGCCCGAGTTTACCCAAGGGGTCACCCAGTGAGTGGCATGCAGGGTCTTAGTCTACCCTTCTAAAGGACAGGCAAGTAGTTGAGATAGTTGGCAAGGTGCTTTCCTATTCCTTGAGATATGACTTCCTTGTGACCATCAAAGATGGGTTTCCCTGACTCACCTCTTACGCTGAATGGGGTGAACAGGGTCACGTGTCCACATCAGTCTCATGCTGAATAGGGTGGAGCTGCGTGATCAATGAGATGATGCTGACACGGTACCAGGTGACTTTTGACATTAAGTTAGCTAGGCCTTGCAGCCCCCACCTTCCTCTCTGGGACAAGTTCTTGTTGGGAAAGCCAGCTGCCACGGAGAAGCAGAAGACCATAGGCCTCCTACGCACATGGGACACCAACTCCCAGCCCTGGAAGGCTTACCCGATCTTGCATCTATCTCATGAATCATGGGGCCACATTGCACTGTCAGCCTCCTGATGAGCTGCGCTATGAAGACCACTGCACTGCTTGTGAAGATGCACTTCTACATGGTGCTTCACGGCTTGTCCGCTCACTATTATCAAGTTAGTTCCAACTCATGGCAGAATAGAACTGCCCCTATGGGTTTCCAAAATTGTAACTCTTTATGGGAGTAGAAGGCCTCATCTTTCTCCCTTGGAGAAAGGCTGGTGGTTCTGAACTGCTGGTGTTGGGGTTAGCAGCCCAATCAGTAGCCAACTACGCCGTGAGGGCACGTGAAATCAAGGGACAGAGAAACACGTTAAAGGATGCCATGAGGAATCAGATGACATTCTGTCCTGGACTTTCCACCCAAGTCAATGCCGCGTTGATCAGCACAGTCACTAGAAACAGCCTATTGACCAGTGAATGCATCCAAGTTCAAACACACACCTAGCCATGGGGTTGAGTCTGTCCGACTTCATGCTGAGGGAATGCAGTCCTGCCCAGCCGAGCTCCCACTGCCCGATCCCATGTAGATGAAGTCCTGAGACAGCTTAAACCAATCTGCAGTGAGAGAAATTGAAACTTTGGCTACCTCCGGCAAGAGGAAG
>NW_022103928.1:28566972-28568871 GCF_000313985.2 Echinops telfairi | reverse complement strand
GAATCTAGGCGGGATATATATAGAAGGTGTGTATTTTATGTCAACTCTTCTGTATTGGGGGACATGTTTACAATAAAAAATGGGAGAACACTGAAGAAACCTTAAAAATTCTACCTGTGGTCTATGAGGTCATCCCGCCCTGACACTTCTGATCTTACCTATCACTCTGCTAGCCACACACACACACACACACACACATACACACACACACACACACCTTGCTCTCTCTCTATTCCTAGACTACACCCAACTCTTCCCTGCCTGGGGTCCTTTGCGTGGCTGTTCCCTCTTTGACATAGAGCCTTCTCCTAAAACTCACGTGGTTGGCTCTTGCCATCGGATCTTACTCTGCTCCCAGGGGGACCCGGAAGCTCAGTGGGGTCCCAGAGGATCTCAGAACTTCCTGACTTCCCACAACACCATCCTTACCCTGTCAGTAATGCCTTCCTTCTTGGACATGAGCTAACATGTTGCCCTTCCTAGGTATTGAAAGCAGAAAAGAAGCAAACACTTGCAGCACTGTTCACCATAGCCCAAAGGTGGAACCCACAGAAGTGTCCATAAACAGGTGAATGGATAAACAAAATGTGAAACATGACTTAGCCATAAAGAGTGATGAAATCCTGATACATGTCGCAGCATGGATGAACCGTGAAAACACTGTGTTGAGTGAAATAAGTCCGTTGCAAAAGGCCAGGTATTTTATGCTCACACTCATGTGAAGCCCTAGAATAAACAGCTTCAGAGAGACAAAAAGAACTAGGGAGGGAAAGGGCTCCTCTGAAGGATGGTGAAATCATTTGGAAATGGATGGCGGCGATGGTTGCACAACATGATGAATGCAGTCAAGGTCACTGAATTGTACACATAAAAATGTTGGATTGGCACAGGAATTGTTATGCATACTTTACCACGATTGAAAATTTTAAAAAGCTTGCCGCATGGGGTATCCAGTCACCCAAACAAGGAGAAAAGAAACAGCAGCCTCCCCCAGAAAAAGAAAAAAAAAAGAGGTACCTCTCTCTTCATCAGGAAGGAAACTTTCCCAAAGCCCTGAGCATAGTTCCTCTTTTCTCATTGATCCCCTGCCTCCTGTGCCTACCATTTACATCAATCGAGACTAGGATGGCTGAGACTACCAAGACCAATCCAGATTTCTACCTTGGGGTAGGTGGCCCACCCCTCCACCCCATCAGCGTTCCCGTGGCCTGGCAGAACAGGATGGCCACATGGGTGCTCCTCATCCATATCTGGAGCTTGGAGATGACCGGGCTCACTTCCCAACTGTGGCTTCTCTTAATCAAAGGTAACCCAGGTCACTTGACTTATCGCAGTCCTGGTGGGATCTCTATAACTCGCTTCATTGCTGAGGCAAACGGATTGGATGCAGATGTCACCGAGAAGGGCCAAACCACTCTGAGAATCTCCTCTTCCTCCCCTACCTGTTAGTAACCTATCTGGTTAGTCAACTGAGACATCTGAAGACTGGCCGATGACTTAAGAATCTTATTATTCGGTTTGTTTGCTTATTTCCCATGCTTATCCTGCAACCTGAGTTAATGTAAAACATTGGGGGTGGGGGGTTTGGGCAGGGCATCTGTACTTGTCTCCCCTAAGGTGTGAATTCTGAAGTAAAAAGTATATATTTTCTATGCATTCTGATTTCAAACAAGACACCATCAAGACAGCCTGTGTTGCTGTCTGTCCTCTTTGCTGGTTAAACTTTCTTAAAAATATATAAACTTCTCTTTTTTCTCTCTAAGTTGGAGTTAGTGATTTGGCTTTCCTGCCCCAGGGTACAAACCCTTAGTATTTTTTTAAATCGTTTTATTAGGGGCTCATACAATTCCACAATCCATACATACATCAATTGTGTAAAGCACATTTGTACATTCATTG
>NW_022103928.1:28544495-28565877 GCF_000313985.2 Echinops telfairi | reverse complement strand
CTGCTTGGCCTCCCACACCCACTTCACCACCAATTTGGATCACTTGTTGTTCCCTTGTCCCTGGGTTTGTTAACACCACAAGCCCTTTTTAGTGGTAACACTTCCATCAGTTCTGGTAGCAGCTCATGGCCTCCAAATTAACTTTACAGATGAGAAAAATGGAAGAACAGAGAGATAGAATGAATTACCTCAAGTCACATGGTCCAATGTGGTTCCATCCCAAATTCTCTAAGAGTCTGCAAGGATAGGACAGACAAACTATTGTGGATATCTAGGAGGGAGAGGTCCCACAGCCAGGCTTCAGGGAAGAGGTGGCACTTGATGGTGTTAGAGATTGGATGAAATGTCAACAGAGGGTGGAGGGAGTGCCAGATGGGAGGAACAGTAAACAAACAGAAGGAGAGGGAGAGAAATGGGCACCTTCAGGCGATGAAAAGAGAGGAGGAAGGCTAGAAATCCAGATCTGGCTGGATTACAAGGTCACCTTGAGGGCAGGCAACAGGGAGCCATGGAAGGTTCCAGGTGGCAGACCACTGCAGAGTGAGCTGAGAGAGGACTACAGGGGTGAGATGGAGACCAAGAGACCATTAGAAGGCTGGTGCAAAGCTGTAACCCTGGAGAGAAGTGGCTTAGGGGATGGGGACTAGGGGAGATATTTCTTTCAAGAAAGAGCCACCAAGAAAGGAAGTCCTTTCCCCCTTGGCAACCCCCTTCAGCACTTTCTCGGGAGGGCAGTTAAGTTCTACACAGCTTAAGTCAAACGTGTGATTTCTTGTTCTTATGTCACCACATCCATTCATCCAACAGCCACTGAATGAATAAGTACATTGAAGTAAAATCATGGTGTGGTTGAATGCGAGCTTTGCAGTGAAAACAATTGGCCTGCCTCCTCTGCCTCATGCAGACTAGCTGTGTCTCTGTGGCTTCCTTGCCCCTGAATCAGGAACAGCAATCATATTATGAAGCTAACACTCAGTATTTACAGGTTGGTATTGTACCAGGTTCTCTCCCAGTACTGGCCCATTTGACTTTACATGCCCCCGTGCAGGTCACATCAGCTTTCCAATTTTCAGAGGGAGAGCCCTCCACACCTCAGTGAGTTGGAGGGGAAGGTTGAAATGCGTGACACTAATAGTTCATGTGCGTGACTGATAACCAAAATGTTGTACATTCCAATCCAGGTGGAGACACCTTGAGAAAAAGGCCTGGCAGTTGATTTCTGGAAAAGCAGCCAATGAAAATCCTATTTAGTGAAAGAGAGAGAGGGATCAGACCTCAGCCTGGTATGACAATCCTTGAGGGCAACATGCCCGCATGAAGCAGTGAACTAACAAAGAGGTCTTCGAGGCTGGCCCAATCCCAGCTACATCGACCCCCTCCCCAGAAGATTGCACTACAGAGGACAGCACTGAAGATACAGCCAGGGGAGAGTGGCAGGTCTGCCCAGACCACATGGGAGCAAACTAAGAGGGAAAGAGAAAGAGAGAGAGTGGACCCCTCCTGGCCCATCAAGCCCCTAGGATGACACTCTTGCCAAGGCACAGAGAGGACCATAGGGCTGGCCCCACCTTAGACATGATGTCCCCTCACTAACCCACAGCACTGCAGGGGACAGCACTGAAGACGCAGCACAGGAATTATGCCTGGTCTGACCCTCCCCACCCCACACATACCAGGGCAAAACTAAGGGAGCGCAACAGAGCAGCAAGGGAAACAAAGCAACGAAGTCCCCGAGGAATCCCAAGAATAGACTTCAGACTCGGAAGGCAGTGCTTGGCACCTCATCAGACTCGATTGGAAAACATTCATAAGGCTCAGCAGACAGGCCTGGAACTATTTATAGGCCCCCTTTCTTCTTCTTCTTCTTCTTCTTCTTCTTTTCCCATGTCTATCTATATAAGACAGGCAAGATAAACAATCCCAACGAGAAAACAATGGGACTGACAGTTTCTGGGGGACAGGAGAGAGGGGGGGGTGGGGGAAAGGGAGGGGGAGCCAACAAAACCAGGGACATGGGAACAAGTGATCTAAAATTGATGATGAGAGCGCATAGAATGCTTGATGGGTTTGACCAAGTGCAATGTAGCTGAGAGGAATTACTGAGAGTCAAATGAAGGTCGAACATGCTAGTGGGACAGGAGGAAAGTAAATGGAAATTGAGAAAAGAACTAGGAGGCAAACAACATTTATAGAGGCATGAAAATAGGTGTGTGTATGTAAATATATTAATATATAGTGATAGGGATATAGGTCTATGTACATATATTTATATGTTAAGTATTAAGGTAACAAACGGACATTGGGCCTCTACTCAAGCACTCGCTCAACACAAGAATACTTTGTTCTAATGACCTGGCATTCTGTGATACTCACCTTCCCTACATGATCGCTGAAGACAAAATGGGTGCATGAGCAAATGTACTGAAAAAAGCTGATAGTGCTCAGCTATTAAAAGATATAACATCTGGGGTCTTAAAGGCTTGAATATAAATAAGCAGCCATCTAGCTGGGAAGCAACAAAGCCCACATGGAAGAAGCACACCAGCCTGTGTGATCATGAGGTGTTGGTGGGAGCAGGCATCAGGCTTCAGAAGACCCAAAACAAACAATCATATCAATGTGAATGAGGGGGGTCGAAGTGGAGACCCAAAGCCCATCTGTAGACAATTGGACATCCCCTCACAGAAGGGTCACAAGGAAGGGATGAGCCAGCCAGTGTACAGTATAGTACCAACGAAACACATAACATTCCTCTAGTTCTTTAATGCTGCCTCTCCTCCCCTTCCCCCGCCCATCATCATGACCCCAGTTCTACCTTACAAATCCAGCTAGACCGGAATATGTACACTGGTACAGATAAGAGCTCTGGACACATGGAATCCAGGACACACAGGAATAAACCCCTTAGGAACAGTAATGGGAGTAGAGATAACATGAGGGTAGATGGGAGGAGAAGGGGGGGAAAGGGGGAACTGATCGCATTGATGGATGTATATTCACCCTCGCCCCCCAAAAGCCAGGGGGAGGAATGACAAAAACAAGGGTGAAGGGAGACAGCAGACAGTTTAAGATATGAAAACAATAATAACTTATAATTTATCAAGGGGTCAAGAAGTGGGAAGGGGGGAGGGAGGAAAAAAGAGGAGGTGATGCCAAGGGCTCAAATAGAAAGAAAATGTTTAGGAAATGATGATGGCAATATATGTACAAATATGCTCGGTACAATTGATGTATGGAATGGTCTAAGAGTTGTAGGAGCCCCATGTATATTTAAAAGAAAGAAACCCCTCTGAACCACAGTTCTGTATTGGCACACATGGGACCACCAAGGAGCCAGAATCAACCCCTGACCTTTGGGCCTCTTGCTAGGATGGAAGTGAGAGGGGAGGGGGGAAAGCCCAGAGAGCAGGGTCTTGAAGGGGAGGTTGCCTTGGGGGCTGCAGGAATGACACTGTTAGGTTCCTCGGGTGGAAATACCTCGGCCCTTGGCTTCACAAGAGAAAGAAGCCATGCAAAAGCCTGGTTTGTGATCCGGGTGAGTTTGTTTAAAAGGACAGACAAGTTGCAGGTTTTGCACAGGTGCCCTCGGGGCACTTCACACCTGCATGTGGTGACCTGAGGACAGAGACACTGATGCAAGGCCAGGGAACAGCTGGAAAAGAAGGGGTGGTCTCCCGGGTCAGGCTTGGTTGGGGCCCTCTGCTGGCAGGCATGGTCAGTGGTGCTGGTTGACCCCATTGGCTGTATTAAGCTCACCTGGCCTAGATTGGGGTCCTCCCAGGTGTACTGGCTTCCTGTCTCCAAGGCCTGAATTTGTGCATGCCCTCTGGCCTTTATGGCTGGCTGGGTTCGCCTGATTCTCTGCAGCAACCTCCTGTAGGGGCGCCTGGGCCTACAGGGGAACAACCCCGGTCCGGCTACCTAACAACACCACAGAGAGAGAGCACAGCCCTCTCCTTGGCTCCAGGCTTTTGAAGACAGATCAGACTATTGCTTTTTCCAGAAAGGACCCTATTGAAAGAGCCCCAGTTCTCCCTCCCCTTTCACTAATCTGTGCGTCATCTTAGACAAGTCCCTCATCTGAGCCTCAGTTTTCCTGAAAGAGGGATCAGCGTGAAGCCTCTCAGGGGCCTGCTTGGTCTCTGCATCTGAGGAATCAGAGAACCTCTGCATCACAGGGAGTACCCTATGCCCAGCGGACGCCCAGCTCTCCTGGGCCAGGAAAGGAATCTTCCACTGCACCGCCTGGCTCCAGCACAGACTTTACCCACAAGGCTCCTGGAAGCTGCCTAGAGACTTGTTGGTGCTCCGGCAAGAAGTAGCAAGCCGTTCCCAGAAGCTGCCCAGATACCTACAAGTCCACCAGTCAACCTTTGCCTTTAGGCACTAAAGTCCTCCCTAAATTGCAACAACAGTACCTGAAAGGGCATGGGGGGGTGTGTGTGTGAGCAGGCACTTTAATCCTTAGAGATGGGTGTGGCCTCTGGTATGCCACTTCCAGGTGAGGAGGAGGGGAGGGAGAGGAGAGTTGGCCCCAATAGCTAGTGAGTGGCCAAGTCAAACGCAGAAAGACTCTAGTCCCACTCTCAGAAAGACAGCAAGCCTCCTCATGCCCCCTCCGCTGGCTCAGGAGGGCAGTCTGGGTGGAGGGGGTTGAGATCTGCCAATCTCTGAGCCCCTCACTCCCGGGGGTCAGGGGGTGGGGGTGGGCACCCAGCTCTCCTAGCTTTGGCTGGAATCTTCCATAGCACCACCTAGCAAGTAGAGCAGTGGTTCTCAACCTTCCTCGTGCCGCCACCCTTTCATGCAGTTCCTCAGGTGTGGTGACCCCCAACCATAACATTATTTTCGTTGCTCCCTCAAACTGTAATTTTGCTACTGTTATGAATCGGTGAAGGGACCCTGGCCGCTGAGGTGAGTGTCAGAGAAGACCTCTCGCACCCACGCTTGCCCTCTGTCAGATTTGGCAGAGAACGGGAGCAGAGCGGTTGGTGAGGGGTTGTGGCCTTTCAGCATTGATTCCGGGAGGCAGGAGGCAGACGGCAGGCCTAGGACAGCTTGTGAGCCAGGGTTTGACTACCCCCATCCGGGTCCTGCTGGTACTTTGCACATTGATTCTCCAGCCCCCGGGCGGGTCTGTGCTGCTAGAAGAACCTTGCCCAAAGTCCACAGCTAGCAAAGCAGCAGAGCCCGGACTTGAACGTGGGGATCGTCTGACCCATCCCTACAATGTCCCCAACATCAAGGGCCTACGCACTAAGGTTGGATGATTTCCTGACCCCACAACCCCACTGAGTTGTGCCCTGGGACCCAGTGACGCCGCTTCCCCACCCAATCTCACCACCCCACCCTCCCCAACCCTGGGCTACCTCCTAGGTGTTCCCAGCCCTGCCTCTTCCCTGGCACTGTCCGATCTCCCAGACCCCCACTTCCCTGGGCAGAGCCTGAGAGGCCCAGTAACCAGATGGCAACACCAGGGTCTTCCTGCCCCACCTCCCACAGGCACAGTGGAGCCATGGGTACAGCTTGTGGCCTCCGCCAAACAGCACTTGGAAGGGATACTCATAAGTCCTCATAACTGGACCCAGGGGTTACTGGTGGGCTGAGCAAAGGGGTGACATCCCTTGACAGCTGATCCGATTCTAGGAACCATCAAAATGGGGGCGGGCAGCTGCTCCTCATAGCAGAGGGAGCAGGTGGCAACAGCAAGCTTGGGGAGGCCAGTTTGCTGGAGCCCCCATAACATCCTCATCGGCTGCTTCAGGTATGCGACAGAGGAAGAACTCTTCTGTCAAACTCACTCCTATCTGGGGGCCTCTCCCACCTGCTGCTGCTGTCCCCGCCCCCCCCTTAGGAATCCAGGTTGCTAGAGCACCTGGTCTCCGTTACATCTTGGGCTAAGAGCTGTCAGCAGCTGCCAAGGTGGTGCTGGCATGGGGAGTCCAAGATGACTCCTCTGCCCAGAGAGTTAGCATTGGCTAGCTTTCTTCCAAAGGAAGAGGAATAGGGCGGGGTCTAGCAGAGGGGCAAAGACAGGACAGTGCGGCTCCAACATCAGCGAGATCAAAGCAGACTCCTTTATAGACAGTTGGGGGGAAGCTGTGGTGGCAGGAAGTGTGGAGGAGGAGAGGTGGGATATGGGAGACCTGGAGGGCTGGGCTGAGGAGCTGGGGTTTGATTGATACAGGCGGAGGCGTTGGGAGTCCTGATTGAGCCACTCCTAGCCAGAGGCGGTGGGGGGGGCGGGGGGGCAGAGGAACCCACAGAAGGTGATTAGCAAGAGAGTGCCCTGGGGAGCGGGCTTTGCCCCAAGAGCTCAAGTGGAGGTGGGGAAGCAAGTGAGGAGGCTGGAGTGAGAGGCAGGGTCCAAGTCAGAAACAAGGTCTTAGGTTCACCGGATCAAGTGGAGGATCTCAGAGCGTCTACTCAGAAGGTAGGTCTGGCAGGTGATGAACCAACCTGGGGCTGAGCAGGTGAGGAGCAGGAAGAGGCTAAAACAGGAAAGACTCCTGGATAATCCAAGAAGGCAGGGCTCAACGTTATTGTAAAAAAAAAACAAAAAAGGGCAAAATGAGGCCCGAAGAGGGCCTGAGACTCACAGTGGTCGCACCGTGAAACTACAGCAGCTCTGGGCCCTCCCTAATCTAGGACGGCACGTGTCTGCATAGGCAGGCACCCGCTTGCTGTTCTGCTCCAGAGTCAGGTGACCAAGGTCCAGCTCCTGCTTCTGCTCCACATGGGGGTAGGTTGCTTCCTCTCGCTGTTGATAAGAGTACCCCCTCCCATGTCCCATACAGGAATACCTGGGCTGGATTCCTGGTCCGTACACCTCACGTGCAGCCGCTGTGTTTTTCAGTGGAGATTTGCACATTGCTGTGATATACTTCCAGGCAACAGAGGTCACCACAACATGAGGAACTGTATGAAAGGGTCGAGGCATTAGGAAGGTGGAGAACCACTGCACTAGAGTCATTTCTAATGCCACTCTACAGAGAAGAAAACCAAGGTTCAGAGAAGATGGGTAACTTACCCTTTGTCTCACATCTAGGACGTAGCAAGGATGGGACTCTGGGATGGTTCATTTTATGTGTTGACTTAGCCAGGTTCTGATGCCCAGCTGTTCCGTCAAACATTCGTCTGGACTCTGCTATGGAGTCGTTCCGTTGGTTAAATCGTTGGCCTTAAGTAGCAAACACTCTAATGAAGATGGGCCTCCTCCAGCCTGTTGCAGGCCTTGAGCACAAAGGTCATTTTCTGCAGGACGCATTTGCCAGGACTTTACTGCTCTTCATTCTTCCCATTGTCTGACGCATGGATGTGGGGGGCATAAACCTGCAGGAGTCCCCAGCCTGTCTGGTGACTGACAGATTTTAGATTTGCCAGACACCCTCTCCCTAACCAACCAGGCAGGGGGAGGTCGCCCTCTCAGAAGCCCCTTTAGTACTTAGCCTTGACCCTTAGACTAACTGCAGTGAAGATATTACTGGGGGGATCTTCCCTGAGGCGTCTCCCCTATAGACCACGGGCCTCCAGCTCTGGCTGTCCTTCCAACCCCAGGGATGGATTGCATGCTCTTCCTCTTCCTCTTCCTCTTCAGTGAAGCCCCTGCTTGACCACAACTCCCTGGAACCCCTCTGAGCGACCTCTTTGGTGAGGCTTGTTTTCTGATGTTCAAAGCCTTGGTTCTTGATGGGACATCCATTCTTTTCATTCTCTAACAACCGAGAGATTATTGTCACTGTTGCCAGCTGCCATGGAGTTGGCACAGCGGAAGAGAATGCTCCCCACTCGAAGCCATCCCCATGACTGACCACTGTGATCTGCAGGGTTCACGAGACCCACAGGTTGAGAACTGCTGCTCTAATGGAACAAGAGGTGATAAAGATGAAACCTGGGGATCCTCTCAAAGCACTAGCTCCGGTGGGCTTATGGGGCATGTTCTAGAAATGTTAGCCACCTTTGGTCATAGTGGAGGGTCCACCGTACTGTGAACTGAGTCCAATTGTGCTTGGGGATTAGAAAGGCCTCATGGTGTGGGAAACAGAGCAATTTCTCCCAAGTTGTCACCCCCAAATATATGCCAAACCTAGCTGCTTGCTACACATGGTAAATGACTATACACTTGGAGGTCAACGAAAGTTAAGTCAGAGGTTTTTGTCCCTAAGGACTGACTATCAGTCATCTAGGGCCCACTTCCTTCTGATAAGGATAGTAGTAGATTATTTCCCTGTAGGAGAACCCAAGGAGGTCTATCCCACTCAAAGGTGACCAAGGTTAGGCCACCATCATGAATCTAGGGTCCACCCTTCTTGTCACATGTATACCCCTAGTCCCTCCCCTTCCTATCATGTGTACACCCCTAGCTCATCCCCTTCCTGTTATGTCTATGCCCATTGTACATCCCCCTCCTATTGCTTGTATTGCCTATTGTACAACCCCTTCCTGTGACGTATGTCTTTACCTGTTATTAGGGGGCATGCATGCCCCTAAAGATCTATAAGCCTTGGTTAGCAATAACTCGTTCCTCTCTCCTGCCCTCTCTGCCCATGCTGTGGGTGGACCTGGCTGTTGAGATCATGGCCACCCAGGAAGTGAGCATGCTACCATGAAATGTGTCTGAATTCTTTATTTTACTCTCTCCCACCTCTCTATGGCTTTACTACAATCTTTACTGATTATCACTATACAATTGTGCCTGCCGGGCCTGTGATGATTTGTTAGGGGCTGGCTCCCCTGATATGGTGGTACATGTGCAATATTGTATATATTGTATATTGCCCCTTCAGGCTCCAGCAAACCCACTGCCCTTGAGTCAACGTGGACTCACAGAGATCCTATCCAGGGTTTCTAAAACCATAAATCTCTCCTGGAGCAAACAGCCTCATCTTTCTGCCTTGGAGTGACTGGTGGATTTGAACCACTAATCTTGAGATTAGCAGCACAGTGCCTAACCCACAATGCCATTGGGTAGCCCCCATAATCAGTTAAATGGATCTTTCTGCAGTGACAACTATCATGGTATGTGGGCTAAATAAAGTTTCTAGATCGCTTTATAGAATTTCCATTTATGCCACTAAATAATTTTTTTATTATTATCATTTTGTTTTACAAAACAGTTAGTTAATGGAAAGTGTGAGTCCTTGTTTGGGGTACTGATCTATTAAGAATGAAGGAAGACTCTGGAAACAAACAGGTGATGTTGGCACAATATGATCAACATAATGTCACTAAATTCTACATATGAAAAATATTGAAATGGCTAATACGCGCGCGCGCGCATGTGTGTGTGTGTGTGTGTGTACCAAAATTAGATAAGAAATGATGGATAAGAGATTACTTGGGCCACTGGTAGTGCTAGTTAGTGATCCTCAAACTCTGGTTTGCTCATTTGAATGAGCTAGGGCGCTTGGGCTCCCCGAAACCAGAATTTCAGGAGTAGGCCTAGGCATTGGCACCACATGGGCATCCTCTCATGGGCATCCTTTTTTTTTTTCAATCAACTTTTATTGTAGTTTGGGTGAAAGTTTAAGCAAAATAGTTTTTCATCAACAATGTATGCACATATTGTTGTTGTTTTTATTATAAACAAATCATTTTATTGGAGGCTCTTACAGCTCTTATAACAATTCATATATCAATTGTATCAAGCACATTTGTACATATGTTGCCATCATCATTTTCAAAATAGTTTCTTTCTGTTTGAGCCCTTGGTGTCAGCTCCTCTCTTTTTCCCTCTCTCACCCACCCTCATGGACCCCTGATAAATTATAAATTATTATTTTCATGCCTTACACCACCCACTATCTCCTTTCATCCATGTTACTGTTGTTCACCCCGCTGGAAAGTGGGGAGGATTATACATCATTGTAGTCAGTTCCCCGTTCCCCCTACACACACATCTTCCCCTTACTCTTACGGTATCACTACTCTCATTGCTGTTTCTGAGGGGTGTATGTGTCCTGGATTCCATATGTCGAGAGCTCTTATCTGTAGCAGTCTAAATGCTCCAGTCTAGCCAGATTTGTAAGGTAGAACTGGGGTCATGATAGTTGGCGGGGGGGTGGGGGGGGTGGGGTGTCTTAAAGAACTAGAGGAATGTTGTGTTCTGTCAGTCCTGTGCTGCACCCTGGCTGTCTCGTTTTTTTTCTTGTGACCCTTTTGTGAGGGAATGTTCAATTATCTACAGATGGGCTTTGGGTCTCCACTACAACCCCCATCATTTGCATCGATATATTAGTTTATTTTGGGTCTTCTGATGCCTGATACCTTAACCTGTTGACACCTCGTGATCGCACAGGCTGGTGTGCTTCTTCCATGTGGGCTTTGTTGCTTCCCTGCTAGAAGGTCGCTTGTTTAGCTTCAAGCTTTTAAGACCACAGATGCTATATCTTTTAATAGCCTGGCACCATCATCATACTTCACCACATTTGCTTATGCACCCATTTTGACTTCAGCTATTGTGTCCGGAAGGTGAGCATTGAGGAATACCAAGTTATTACAACAAAGTGTTCTTGCATTGAGGGAGTACTTGACTACAGACCCAGTGCCTCATGGGCATTTTTCACAAAGCTCCAAGGTGAGTGTAACCTTGGGCAGGCAAGGATGAATCACTGTAATGTAGATTCTAAAGCAGGAGGAGCAGATTATGGAGGATCAGGGCAGACTTCCCAAGGGAGAGCCTGAAGGATGGGCAGACGCAGCCAGGTGAAGAAGGGATGGCACTCAGCAGAGGGAATGGCATGGGCAATGGCAGTAGGTACTCAGCACCGACTCTGAGGGACCAGAAGGACCTGGTGTGGCTGCAGCTGCCCCCTTGGGATCACACACTCCCACAGAGGCACTCCCTGACTCCCCAGAGAGAACTGAGCTGCAGAGGGTCTGCTTTGCTTGACCAAGGGAGGGAATTAAGTAAGAATCAGTGGGCTGGGAGGAAACCCACAGGTCTGACAACCCAGTAATTTGAGAGTGGTTCTGTTGTTTAAATTATTTTGGGTTTTCTATTCCTGTAAACAGTGACTGTTTTGGAAACCCACAGGGAGTCGCTCTAAGTGCACATTGATTCCAGGGCAGTGAGTTTCATCAAATAAAAACCATCCTCCCCACTAGCCCTGCCCCTCAGGCCAAGCACCTGAGGCAATTCCATCATCTATCCCTGAGCCTGGATTTTCTGAAGTCTTCAAACTAGGGTCCACAGAGATCTAAGGGAACATAGGTGGCATGAGAGGGAGGTCTGAGGGCTCTAGAACCCTCAATATCACAGCATTTTGCTCCAACCATTAAACAGTGAGAAGATTTTTATATGATGAAACCCCTAGCATTATAGATAAGTATATTTGCATGTGTACATGCCTGTATTTAGACCTCTATAAAACTCCTTTGCTTCCTAGTTCTTTCCTCTGTTTCCTGTTACTTTCCTCTTGTCCCACTATCATGTTCAACCTTCATTCAGGTTTCAGTAATTCCTCTTGGCTGCATTGCCCTTGATCAAGTCCCACAAGGCATCCTGTGCCCTCTTCACTTGTCCATTTTAGATCACTTGTTCCCTTGTCCCCGGGTTTGTTAACACCCCTTCTGTCCCCTGCCTTCCCCTCTCCGGTGTCCCCCTGGAACTGTGGGTATTGCTATTTTCTCCTCCAGATTGTTTATCCCGCCTATCTGATCTAGACATGCAGAGACAATAATAAGCACAAAAACAAGACAGAGCGCAAAACAAAACAAAAGAAAAAAAAACAATAACAAAACTAACGACAAAAAAAAAGAAAAGCCTATAAATAGTTCGAGGTCTGTTTGTTGACCTTTAGGAGTGTTTTCCGGTCCAGTCTGATGGGATGCTACACCCTGTCCCCCAAAGTCTATTTTTGGTATTCCCATGGACTTCATTGCTCTGCTCCCCTTGCTGCTCTGTTGCACTCCCTTAGTGTTTCGCCCCAGTGTGGAGGGTCAGATCGGGCACAATTCCATGTGGGTGATTTTCATTATATTTGGTGGTGTTCTCATGACTCTTATTAGAGTCGTGAAGTTTGTCCCTGTTTTCATTGAAGATTTTTATAGCTTTAGGATTTATTTTTCGGTCTTCAATCCATCTTTAGTTCGTTTTTGTATATAGTGTGAGGTATGGTTCCTGTTGCGTTCATTTTGCTAGAACCATTTGTTGAGAAGACTTTGTTTTCCCCATTTAATGTGTGAAAGACCTTTATTAAAAGTCAAATGTCTGTAGGTGCTCAAGTTTATTCCTGTGTTCACTATTCTGTGACACAGATCTCCAGAGATAACCTTGCACCAATACCAAGATACCATGACTACTCTGGCTGTGTACTAGGCTTTGAAATCAGTCAATGAGAGGCTTCCTAGTTTGCTTTCTTATTTTTTTTACTAGTGTTTTGTTTATGTTGGGCGTCTTCCAATTCCACATAAACGTGGTGATTAGGTTTTGTGTTTCCTTGAAGAATAATGCCACGGTTTGCATTAGACTTGCATTATATTTAGAGATTGCTTTAGTAATTGGTAATATTGATATTTTCACAATATTGGCTTTCTCTGCGTAAACACCCATCACTTGTCTGTCAGTTTGTTGGGCTGTGGTGGTTTGTGTGTTGCTGTGATCCTGGAAACGATCATCACAGGTATTTCAAATGCCAACAAGGTCACCCAAAGTGAACAGGCTTCAACGGAGGAGCTTCTAGACTGAAGATAGACTAATAAGGAGGGTTTGACTGCCCCCTTCAGAGGAAGCGCCACTAAAGCCTTATGCATAGCTGTGACACATTATCAGAGCCCGGAGGTCTAATGGATGGAAGCAGAACGTGGTCAGAGACAGAGCCGGAGGATGAGTCCCTCGGGTCAGAAGGCACTTGACATGTGACCGGGCAGGAGCTGCTTCCTGGAAGCAGAGTCAACCATGGAGACATGAATGGTGTGAAACCTGTCGGAGGGGAGGGGGCCTTCAGGATCTTCATTTGCTGGTGAGGCACAACTCCAGGTGAGAACAAACAGCTATAAAATTCTACTAATAATCAGAAATTGGGATGAATGAAGCATGAAATTGGAAGTCCTCAAAAATGAAATGAACACAAAAAGATCGATAGTCTAGGCATTAAGGAGCTGAAATGGACAGGTATTGGCCAATTTGAATCGGAAAATCATACGGGCTACTGTGTCGGGAATGACACAATCAACAGGAATGACATTGCCTTCGTTGTCACCAAGGACATTTCAAGATCTATCTGGAAGTACAATGCTCTCTGTGATAGGATTCTATCTCTCCACTTTCAAGCATCGTCAATCAATACAACCGTTACTCGAATTTATGCACCAACCACTAAATCTAGTGATGAAGAAATTGAAAAATTCTACCAATTGTCTTTAGTAAGAGTTTTATCAAATACGCAATTAAGATGCATTGATAATTCTCAATGACTGGAATGCAAAGGTTGGAAACAAAGAGGACAGAAGGGTAGTTGGAAAATAGGGCCTTGGTGATAGAAACTAAACTGGAGATTGCGTGGCAGAATTCTGTAAGACTAACAACTTCTTCATAGCAAATACAGGTTTCAGCAACACAATGGTGACTCTGCCCATGGAGTTCTCCAGATTGAATATACAGAACCCAAATGGACTACATCTGTGGGAAGAAATGATAGAGAAGCTCAATGTCAACAGCTAAAACCAGGCCAGGGACTGATAGTAGAACAGACAATCAATTGCTCATATATGTAAGTTCTGAAGAAAATTAGAACAAGTTCACAAGACCTAAAAATATGACCTTGAGAACTAATAATAAATAGTAATAAGGGCTCCTGGGTCATAGGGTTGGGGAAGGAAGGGATAAAGGGGAGCTGATATCAAAGAGTCCAAGAAAAGGTATTAAAACTGATCGGGGTAACATTTGTACAATATGCTTGATGTAATTGAAATATGAATTGTTACCATATCTGTAAGCGCTCCCATTTAAGTTAATATATATATATGACCTTGAGTCTATCCTACCTGAATTTCGAGAGATCTCAAGTACAGATTTGCTGCATTGAACACTAATGATAGAAGACCTAATAAACTGTGGGAGGACATGAAGAACACCATTCATAAGGAAAGTAAAATGTTGTGTAAAAGACAGGAAAGATGGAAAAAATCAAAGCAGATGTCAGAGGAGACTCTGAAACTTGCAATTAACCATAGAATAGCTAAGGTAAGTGGAAGACATGGTGAAGTCTAAGAGCTGAGCAGGAAAATTCCCAAAGGCATCTTGAGATACAAAGTAAAATACGATCATGAAATGTGCAAAGACCTAGAGTTAGAAAGCAAAAAGGAAGAACACACTCAGCACATCTTAAACTGAAAGAACTCAAGGAAAAATAAAAAATTTAAAAAATTAAAAAAAAAAGAACTCAAGGAAAACTCCAGCCTCGAGTTTCAGTATTAAAGGATTCTTTGAGCAAAATATAGAATGATGCACATCAAACAAAGCTGGAAAGAATATACATACAGTCACTGTACCAAAAAGAACGAGTTGGCATTCCACAATTTCAGGCGATAGTCTATGAGCACGAACCCATGGTACTGAAGGAAGAAGTTCAAGCTGCACTGAGAGCATTAGCCAAAAGCAGACTCCAGGAATTGATGGAATACCAATTGAAACGTTTCAACAAACTGATGAAGCACTGGAAGCACTTACCCATCTATGCCGGGAAATTTGGGAGACAGCTACATGGCCAACTGACTGGAAGAGATCCATATTTGTACCCTTTCCAAAGAAAGGTGTGTTAGGCAGGGTTGGCTAGAGAAACAAATCCAGAGACATTCATATGTGTGTAAGAGAGAGCTTTTTATCAAAGAGTAATTGTATATTGAGAAAACATCCCAGCCTGGTGCAGAAGAAGTCCATACGTGCGATACTAGTCCATGAATCACTCTTCAGATTCACGCATCACATGCAATGATCCAAAATTCCAGAAGATCACAGGCAGCGGGTGAAAGGTCTTGTGGATCCAATGCTGGTGGAAACATCTCAGCGCTGGCACAGGCCTCCACCACATGGCTCACTCAGGTCTCAGCATGACTCCACATGGCTAGCCAATAGGAAGATGAAGAGAGAGCGTGTGTGTGTGTGTGTGTGTGTGTGTGTGTGTGTGTGTGTGTCTGTCCAGCCTCCAAAGAGAAAGAGAAGAAGTTCCCAGAATCCTCATGAAAAGGCCATCCCACCAGGCGGCATCTTCAGGCTGTGACCTGATTGACAGGCTGAACTCCACCCCTTCACTTTATTTATCAAGTTGACATGAAATTACGTAACTACCACAAAAAGTGACCCAGCAGAATGCTCAAATTACAGAACAGCATCAATAGCAAAGGACAAATAACAATAATAAATAATATCAATAACTAAAATATCACATGCAATAAAATGTTGAAAATCGTCCAACAACAGTTGCACCAGTATATGACAGGAAGCTGCCAGAGATTTAGGCCCCATTCAGAAGAGGATATGTAATGAGGGATCTCACTGCTAACGTCAGATGGATTATTGCTGGAAGTAGAGAATACCAGAGAGATGATTCCTTGTGTTTTATCGACTCTGCAAAGGCATTTGACTGTGTGGACAGTAACAAACTACGGCTAGCCTTGAGAAGAATGGGAATTCCAGGGCATTTCATTATGTTCATGCAGAATTTCTACATGGATCAAGAGGCAGTTGTTCAAAAGGAACAAGAGAATACTGCATGTTTTGAATTTTGGAAAGGTGTGTCAAGGGTGTCCTCTCTCCATACCATACCATCTGTATGCAGAGCAAATAAGCAGAGAAGGTGGATTCTATGAAGAAGTGGCATCAGGGTTGGAAGAAGGCTTATTAACAACCTGCAATATGCAGATGACACAACCTTGCTTGCTGAAACCGAGGAGGACTGGAAGCCCTTGCCGATGGGATCAAGAACAACCGCCTTCCGTCTGGATTACAACACAATGTAAAGAAGAGCCAAAGCCTCACAACCAGACCAAGAGGTAACGTCATGATACATGGAGAAAAGATTGACATTGTTAAGGATTGGGCCTTGCTTGGGTCCACCAACAATGCACAAGGCCTCGTGAATGTGTTGAAAAGCAAGGAGTAAGGTGGGCCTGGCCAAACCGTGGTATTTTCAATCGTAGGTATTCACGAGTCGGGCATTGAATAAGGAAGGCAGAAGAAGCATTGATCCGTTTTGTGGGGAACAAAACTGGGAAGAGAGTGCACGCAGGCAAACTCTCAACATCCATATGTTAAGGAGTTGGGGAGGTCAAGGCTCCGGTGGAGGAAACCTTCACATTGGTGGGTTGGAGATGGGTCCCACTCACATTCTCCTAAGTAAAATTTGTTCCCCACGATGTCTCCCCCTGCCCCCATAATAATGCCAATTTTCAGGTGCTACTTGCAAGCACATGGCTGCTACTGTATATACCTGAAGGTCAACTGGTTAAAGGCTATCTGCCTAAAGGTTATCTGCCATCAAAAACTATCAGACCCCATTGTCTGTCCCATCCTAAGTAGGGCCCACTCCCTTCTGATAAGAATTCTAGATCCCTGGAGAAGAGCTCAAAAACATCTACGGCCAAGCCAACTCACAGACCAGCAAAGGTAGGCTGCCGTCTTGACTCTCGAGCTCGCCCATCTTGTTACATTTTTTGCCTTCCTGTCACATGTGTGCCCCTAGCACAATCCCTTCCTTTTGCTCATCCCCCTCCTGTGATGTGTATGCTTATTGTACAACCCCTTTCTGTTACGTATGTGCTTACAGTGGTCTGCATGCCTGAGCTTATATAAACTCATGAGACTACGTTACTCGCGCTCGCTCTCTCTCTCTCTCTCTCTCTCTCTCTCTCTGTCTGTCTGTCTCTGTCTCTCTGCTTGGACCTGGCTCCTGAAATCAGGAATGAGGAGGAGAGCCCTTGCATGCTTTATCTTGTCTGATGTCTCCTTAATTTACCCCTCAATTACACAACTGCCTCTTGGGCCCATTCGGTTATGGGGAGGCTGATCCCCACACCGTTTGAATTGTGGTGCCGGCCAAGAATATTGAAAGTACCACGGACTGCCAAAAGAACAACCAGTTTGTCTTGGAAGAGGTACAGCCAGAATGCTCTTTAGGGGCAAGGATGGCAAGACTTTGGACGTGTTGATCAGGAGAGACCAGTCCTGGAGAAGGACATCACGCTTGGTAAAGGTGGAGGGCAGCAAAAAGGGAAGGCGGTCAATGAGATGGATGGACACTGTGGCTGCAGCACCGAACCCAAGCGTGGGAACGATTGTGAAGATGGCCCAGGGCGGTCAGTGATAGTTCTGTTGTGCATAGAGGGTGGCTCTGGATCATAACAGAGTCAATGGCACCTAGCAGTGACATCCATCAACAAGGACCATTCTTCCACTGATGCAGCTTCCTTTTGAGTTCTTGTAGTGGTGTTTTGTAGTTTTCGTTGTTAACGCCTTCTGTTTCTCTCGTTAGGTTTACAGTATTCCTAAATAGTTCATCTCGTGGGTGGTTACTGTAAATGGTGTTTTCCCCCTCTAATTTCCTTTCAGAGTTCTCATCCTTAATATACAGAAATCCTATTGATTTTTTGGTATGCTGATCTTATAGCCTGCTATGTTGCCAATTTTTTTTCCAATTAGTTCCAGCAATTTTCTTATCGCGCCTCTGGGGTTTCCTACATACAGAGTTGTCGTGTGTGAGACAGAGAGCGTTATTTGCTCCTTGCCACCATGAAGCTCTCGGTTTCTTTGTGGTGTCGATTTCTCTGGCTAAGATTCCTGGCACGATATTAAACAGGAGCGGTGACAGAAAGCACCCCTGTCGGCTTCCCTTCCTGAGGAAGAATGCTTTCCATTTCTCTCCCTTAAGCAGAAGACTGGCCATAGTTTTTGCATATATGTTGAGTTTGAACCACGTACTCTTCAGTTAGTAGCTGAGCACTGGACTGTACCACCCTGGAACTCCTGACACATAATAGAAGCTCTCCAAAACTCTAGCATCTCCCTGCCCACAAGTCAATGCTGGCAAAAAGCAGCCTCGTACGACAGAGTAGCATTGCCCCTTTGGGTCTCTGAGGCTGCCAGTCTTCCAGAGAGGAAAGCTTCACCATTCTAAGGAGCAGATGGTGGGTTTGAACTGCTGACTTTCCAGCATGTAATCCACCACATCCCTACACATCCACCAGACTGTGGGCTCCTGTGTTTCTCTGCCACAGGCAACACTTACCCTGGGAGTTTACAATAAGAAATAATAATTTCATCAAAAAGAATCTGAATGGAACTTTTTGGATGCCAGCCCCTGTTCACAGCCCTTTCCTGTGCTGACTCATTGCAGCATGAACCCTCACGTCACTAGGAGGCTGTAAGGGGGTACAGATTGCGCTGGGAGACACTGGGAAGAGGCAGAACCAAAATGACTGTCTTTAAAATTTTTGTACAGAAATGTATTCTTGTTAATAAAAAATATCCCTGTATTGAGTTCTAACAACAAAAACGTTTTGGGGTAAGCCCAAGTATCAATCCACCTGCACAGCCAAAATTCTATGGTAATTTATTTTTGAACTTTCGAATGGGGCTGGTGAAGAATACTGAAAGTACCACGGACTGCCAAAAGGACAAATAAATCTGTCTTAGGAGATGTGCAGCCAAATGTCCCTTAGGGGCAAGGATGGCGAGACTTTGTCTCCTATCCATTGGACATGGTGTCAGGAGAGGCCAGTCCCTGGAGAAGGACAGTATGTTTGATAAAGAGGCAGAGGGGCGAAAAAGAGGAAGGCCTTCAACAAGATGGACGGACACAATGACTGCATTGATTGGCTCAAACAAAAGGATACTTTTGAGGCTGGCACAGCCGGGGCCGGGTGTCGCTCTTTCGCAGGAACTGACTCTACCCCTCTAACGTCAACAGCAACAACAGTGCACCTGAGTCAGCGCGTCCTTCTCACCCAGTCACAAGGACACGCTGCATCATGTAATGTTGCCTGTGATCGATATTGATCGATGATGATTCAAAGATGTCATTTCACTTTTGCTGATGCTTGATGTCATTACAATTGCCATTACATTCGGTGATCTATAGGAATTGCTACATGGGTTCAAAAAAGCATGACTAAGCACCCTGTACGGTCTGCCGTGGGAGGAGGTCCATAAAGGGAGCGGATGATGCCAAGAGTTACCACCCTGGGTGACACCAACCAAAGTGATGCCACGGCCTCACCTAATCTTCCCATCAGCTGAGAGATCCGAGAGATCCTGGGCACATGGCCCGGGCCTTAGAGAGCCACTCAGTAACCCTCTGTCTGCCCACTACCCCATGGGATGAGGATTCTGCATAGCCGAAATGCCATATGCACCCAAACCAGGTCCTCACCTTCTTGAGTCCACTCTGCTACTCCAGATCCCAGGGACCCAGCCTATAGGATCTCTCCCTCACCCACCTACCTGGGGAAGAGTTCAGCACCGTGTACCCGGGAGCTGAATAAGGGGGTTGTTCGAAAGACTATGGAGCATAGCTAAGCTTCGGTGGCTCTAGGTTGTGCACCCACCCACATGCATGCAAAGCGACTACTCCCCTTTCCGGACAGAGCCCGAGGTGGTAGAAGAGGGTAGAACCTTGGGTCACAACCTCAGATCGCAGCTGGCTCTTCCCTGCTATCACCACTGGCTGGTATGGTTTTAAATCTGAACCTGGCCTTTTGCACATCCTGAGCATATAATTGCCAAGGTAGGAGAGGAGGAGACGCCTCCTTGAACGGTTCCTTCACTGTGGCGACGGATGTGTGTTGGCCTCCATCTATACAGCCTCGCTGCAGTGCCACTGCCTCTCACTTGCTCCCGCAGTAAGCTGGCTACGCACCTGTCAAATACGGCAATGTGCCGGGCTGGCTCTTTCCGTAGGCAGTGGAGAAGAGCAGGCTTAACAGCTGCAAGCACCATCAGGGCACAGGATGCTGTCCATGGGTCCCGGTCACCTCCTCACTGGGCTGCTCTGTTTCCTCATTTGCACAAAGAGGTTGTTGGCTTCTTTCCTTCCCCAAGACCTTTCAAGGATGATCCATGATAACCTCAATCTATGTCTTCCCTTCATTCCTCCAAAATCAAGCCCTCCTAGCTACAAGGCACAAGAGCCCCGGTGGTGTAGTGGTTATGCATTGGGCTTCGATCTGAAAGGTAGACGGTTTGAAACCACCAGCAGCTCCCTGGGAGAAAGATGGGGCTTTCTACTCCCGTCAACAGTCACAGTCTCAGAAACCCTCAGGGGGTCTCTGTGAGTCGGCATTGACTCGATGGCAGTGAGTTTGGTTTGTTGGAGGTAAGGCATCAGAGACCCGGCTGGAGAACCACAGATCCCACCTCTCCACTGTCTTCCACGTGGTTTTTTCACCTGCCTGCTCTTGCTAGTTTTGTCATTGTGACAAAAATGACCGGAATGCCAGTAACAATTATGAGCTCTCGCCCATGCAGGCCCTCGCTGGCCCAGGACCTCTAGACTGGGCTCTACTCCCAGGGATGGATCTCTTACCTAAAGCCACAGCTGGTAAGTAGCAGAGCCTGTGACTCGACCCACATCTTTCTGACTCGAGCCCAAGCATCCTGCTCAAAGGACCTTCCCAGCATTGCTGTGTGTCATAGGACAAGTCTCCTATCCCTTCCAAGCCTCCATGTTCTGACGGAAGTAGTCTAAGAGGGCATCTAGGGTCACCAAGACCTGAGGAATTCCGGGATCTCAGGAGTGGAGTGGGGCTGTCTGTAGGACTGGGCCCACTGCGCTGGCTCAGATGACCAGCCCCGAGGGACCAATCAGGCCCAGCCTTGGATCAGACCATAAGTGGGAACAAAACAGTCAGGGCGCTCTCTTCCCTTGGCTTTGTTTATTGTCTGGGAGCTGGGAATATTTTGAATTGTTGTGTTTGGGGAGGGAGGGAAAAATAACCAAATATAAGAAGGCAGTCTCATAGAGGCTAAAGCAAGAATGCAGAGGAATTAGGCCTGCCTGGAGATGTCTGGGAAAGTGGTGAGTGCTGAGAAAGCCCCTAGGATACACTAGGTCAAGGATTCTCGGCTCTAACGCTGAGGAGAAGTTCAGATTACCTTGAGAGTTTTTAAAAAGCATATGCCCAGGCCACTTCCCAGGCCAATTGGACATTTCTGAGGGTTGAACCCAGGTATCAAGATGATGTAAAACTTCCTAGGTAAGCTCTGGTGTGTAGTGGATGTCTAGTTGGGCTGCTAACTATAAGGTAGGTAGTTCAAACCCATCAGCTGCTCTGAGGGGAAAAGATGAGGCTCTCTGTTCCCGTAAAGTTTGCATTGGTGGCGAAGAAAGCTGATGGTGCCCGGCTATCAAAGAGTATAGCGTCTGGGGTCTTAAAGGCTTGAAGGTAA